>NC_083436.1:41373474-42573474 GCF_020745735.1 Hemiscyllium ocellatum | reverse complement strand
CTGTTACTCAGGACAGTGACTCGATGTTGTTTTTGTGAAGTTCTTTGCCAAATATATATGTTCGCTTTTCATTAAGTGAGAGAAAGCAACCGCGTACCTTGTCTAACAATGTTTAGTGATATTTTTCTTCTTGACACTTCCTTTCTTTTTGAAAGGAATGTTTGCCCTTCATGTAAATAAACAAAATATTGGAGTTATAGCATTATATTTTGAAAAGAGTGTCTTAAGTTAATAGGTTTTATGAATGAACAGGATAATGTAACAAAGCAATGTTACTCATGGACATGTTTTAAGATTACTTTGTTCATGCAAAACCCTATTGAGATGCTCAAAAAGAATTAGCCACCCAAAGGCATTCATAAAAATGTTTCACCTGACATGCAACAATTAGATCATGTGCCTCACCCACTTGCTGTCACATGATTCCCTTTTATCTTGTAGCATAGCCCGAGGTGAATGAAAGCAAGAGCCAGAATTGGGGTGAGTTTGATAAGAGTGGGCTTTCCGAATGATAAATATTCAGTATTAGTCCTAAGCCTGCCATTTCCTCTATTTTTGTTCATAATGCTTGCATCCGGCCTCTACCAGTGTAGGATTTGATTGTTATGAGCATGTTTAATCAGCTATCTTCCCTCTGTTTGCACATCAATGCATGATAACCTGCGGGGGTGTCTCTCACTGAGATAACGATGATTGAGTGGCCCCTCTATGTTAAAGAGTATTATGTATTCACCCAGGTTATACTGTGGACCTATCTTATTTGTGAACTATAATGAGGGCCACAGCAGATTGCAATGCTGTTTTATTGGAATGATACTGCATTGGTTTGTGGATAGTGGTAATCCACTTTTAAATAAAATAAACACTTTTATACATTGACAGTTGTGTACTTTCAAAATCCAGACGTTTCACCCCCATTGTTGGAGCACTCACCATTTATTTCCCATGCCACACCTTCAAGACAATGTTGCTCTAAACTTGAGGCTGTTAGTCTAAGCCTGTTGGAAGTGAGCAAAATCTACAACTTTTTTTTGGCTTTAGTGCTGAACCTAAGACAAAAATGAATCCGCTGGAGTAAATTTATTTCCCCGCAACTGGCCGTGATTTTTAAGACACATGGATTAACACTTGAAAATTGCTTGCAGAAAGTTCATCAGAGTATGACCACACTTAGTACGAGAGCAAAATACTGTGGACGCTGGGAGACTGAAAGGAAAACAGAAAATGCTGTAAATTCTCAAGGGACCGAGCAGTCGTAATGTAGAGAGAAGGCGTAAATGTTTCCAGATCAGTGACTTTTCAAGTTAGTAATGAAAGTTCTCCCTTCCCCCTGCCGAGTATTTTCACCATTCTCTGTATTTATATGTGAAGGTTAGTGATCGCTTCCAAACACCCCTCCACAGGTAATGACTTTCTGGAGTTGTCCTGAAGTTGCCAGTACACTTAGAAAAATCGGGGAGGGACAAAAGTCATAGAGGTTGAACTTTTTATTGCATTTCATAATTTTCTTCAGCTGATAAATATGTTGCCAATGGAAAAAGGCTGCTTGACCAACAGGCAAAGGTCATCCAGCAAGATGACTGATCATTCCAAGGAAAGTGGGGCGAGCCTATAGTATGCAGATGCCAGAAGATCGATATCTCTGCCTACCCACTCTCTTTATCACCATCCTTCCCAATGTGTGCACACATACCCTTCCGTCAGCTTATAGACCATCTTTTTCTTGCTACTATCCATTCTGAAGAATGGACATTGAACATAAAAGGGTTAACTTTTTCTCTCTCTCAGATGCTGCCAGACATATTGAGTTCCTCCAGCAATTTATTTCTGTTCTAGACTATGGAGGCTGGAATGGGGAAGCAGGCTATGATTAAACCTTCTTGGATTAGCCTAATTGAGGTGTTGATTTCGCGAGATGGTACAATTGGACAAGTCAGATCTCAAACCGAAACCTGCTGGATAGATCATATGTCTCATTTATACTTTTGATTAGACATCTAAAGCAGCAGTTAGCCATTCAAACATATTCATGAGTTCTTAAACAATGGAATGTAAGTTCATTACATAAGGGTGTGAGAAAGAAACACATTTAAACACAGTTTCGACCTTCCTCCCCATACTATTTATTGTAGACAATCAGGTCCATAGAAATTATGCTCCCATCTTGATTTATGTTCTGACACAGGGTTAAACCTCCTGCTCAGTTTAACCCAACAACACAGAAAAGATTTCTCCTATGCAGTAATCTGTGAAAATTCAAGAGGCCAAGAACTTTTTAAATTAAAAATTAACAACTTTATTTCTTAAAATATAACAGAATAATTAACTAACAATTATTTACAACTCCTTCCTCAACCTAACTTTTACTTTCCCCTCTGCAATATTAGTCTGATTAAAACTCCTGATTAAGATTTACAAAACAAAATCACTTGTCGGATTTTTCTCTGAATTCCTGTTGTCGTCGTCGTCGTCTTGGGGATTCTGCTTCATAGGTTACTGATTGATACAAGTACCTTTAAAAGAGCTATTCTCTGGGCAGTGTGCAGATGTTGTTGGCTTGGCAGTTCTCCTCCCAACTGTTCAATTTTCCCTGGTCTTATACCCCAAAGCATCGGATTGTGGCATTGGCTTTTAAGATTATCAATGTGTTCAATTCGAACTTGATTGGAATTTGGTACTTTTGGGGTATAATTTAAACTGGCTGAATTCGAATTTTTTTTTGTTTGATAGCAACTTGGCCAGTACTATCTGTTCTGAACCATTACACTGTGTCTTATTGAGAACATGGTGCTGTCACTGCTAGCTTTTAACTCTCTTAAAGGTACAGTGCACCCATATCTACATAATACTAAGGACTACACATTTTATTTAAAAATATCAGCCGAAGAGTAGGAATTTGTAGAATTTCTTTAAAAACTGGAAGGAAAAGTGGAATAGTTTAATTATTAGTTAATTGGATTTGCTACTTTTGTGAGATTAGCTGTACCAGATGACAATGAGTTGAAAACAAAATTGGCCAGTAACAACGTTTGGATTTGTCTAAAGTTGTAGTTTTTCACAGAGCTGAGAAAAACTGTTGTACTCAGACTTCCAATAACATACAAACCTGACCTCACCCCTCCCTGAATGGATGGAAACCAACACTGAATAACTTTTTTAAAAAAAACACTAACACTAGCAAGAACCCAACCAAAACCAACTGACTGCGGCTACTGAATTGAGGATAGCTGCTGTCAAATTCAGTCATATAATCATTCACCACAGACCAGGTCCTTCAGCCTATCGAGTCCACATTTATACTAGTTCCATTCTCTAGCACGGTGCCCATTGCCTTCAATGCTATGAGACTTCGAGTGTTAGTTTTTAAAAGTTTAAAACCTTTATGAAGCTCATGAGGTTTCCCACCGCAACTACCCTCCCAGGCAATGCATTCCAGACCCCCCCCCCCCCCAAATCACCTTCTGGGTAAAATGACTTTTACACAATTCCCTCTCTAGATCCCCCACCTTTCATTGTAAACTGAGACTCCCTTGCCATTGGCTCTTGAACTAAGGGGAACAGCTGCTTCCTATCCACCCTGTCCATGTCTCTTCATAATCTAATAGTCAACAAAAACATCTTATCATCTCTAAAAGATGTAGGTTTGCTCGCTGAGCTGGAACGTTCATTTTCAGATGTTTCATCACTATATTAGATAACATCTTCAATAAGCCTCTGGATGAAGCACTGCTGATGATTCCTGCTTTCTATTTATATGTTTAGGTTTTTTTGGGTTGGTGATGTCATTTCCCATTCTTTTTCTCAGGGGTGGTAAATGGGGATTAAGTCAATGTTTTTGTTGATAGAGTTCCGGTTGGAATGCCATGCTTCTCGGAATTCTCGCGCGTATCTCTGTTTGGCTTGTCCTAGGCTGGATGTGTTGTCCCAGTTAAAGTAGTGTCCATCCTTCTCTGTATGTAAGGATACTAGTGAGAGAGGGTCATGTCGCTTTGTGGCTAGTTGATGTTCATGTATCCTGGTGGCTAGTTTTTTGCCTCTTTGTCCAATGTAGTGTTTGTTTCAGGTTTCGCACTGTATTTTGTAAATTACATTAGTTTTGCTTGTCTGTATAGATCTTTCAAGTTCATTAGCTGCTGTTTTAGTGTGTTGGGGGGTTTGTGGGTTACCAGGATGCCAAGAGGTCTGAGTAGTCTGGCAGTCAGGCAGTCATTTCTGAGATGTCTGATGTAGGGAAGAGTGGCTAGGATTTCTGGAAATGTTTTGTCTGCTTGTTTTACTTTGTTGCTGAAAAGTCGGCGGAGTGTATTCATTGGGTACCCATTCTTTTTGAATACACTGTATTGGTGACTTTCCTTTGCTCTTCATAGTTCCTCTGTGCTGCAGTGTGTGGTGGCGCATTCAAATAATGCTCTAATACAGCTTTGTTTGAGGGTGTAAGATGATTTGATCATGGACCAAATACTGAACTACATGAGTGTTGTTTCTCTACTGGAAATGACATCGCCAACCCAAAGAAACACAAACCTATAAATAGAAAGCAGGATGCATCAGCAGTGCTTCATCCAGAGGCTCACTGAAGATGTCACTTAGTATGGTGACGAAACCTCTGAAAATGAACCTTCCAGCTCAGCGAGCAAACCTACATCCAGAACCTCAACCTGAGCTACAAATCTTCTCAAAACTTGCTATCTCCAAAAGAGATATAGAAAAGGCGTTTCATTTCCTACTTTTGGTTTGGACTTCTGACTCTCAGCATCTGTTTACCTGTGCCAATGTTATCCAGCCACAATATGCCCTGTCTCTGAGTTGTGCATGTCTGAATTTAGAAAGGGTGTAGTACTTTGGTAATTACCAATCTGTTTTTGCTATTGATAAAGAAAATCTTTTCATAAATTTTTTTTGTTTTCTTGTTTATTGATGAGGTCTGGCACGGCTCAGGGTTTCGTTCAGAAACTGATGCCTCTCCTGCATCTCGGCTACTGTCTGACCTGCTGTGCTTTTCCAGGTTCGCATTCATTGACTCTGACTTCCAGCATCTGCCACCCTTTATTTCACAAAGTGGTCAAATTCAGACAAATTAACCATCTTAGTGATTTAAAATAGTCACTTACATATTTGTAAAGATGGACGGAGCAGTGGACTTTGATTTCCAGCTCTCACTTCCCATTAGAGTTACAGTTGGATTTTAGTTAAACATCTCAAACACGAGGTTACAGTCTAATATGTTTAGTCACCTGATGAAGAGGACTAGACCTCTATAACTTGGTGTTGTGATTTTTAACTTTGTCCACTCCAGTCCAGCACCGACCCCTCCAAAATGGAACTCCGTTTGTCTCTTTAGTAGGACGAAAGGGGTGCAAAGTGTACTATAAATGTTAGAATTTTGATTGCTTGAAAAAGATGGGCATATGGATGCAGGTTAGTGCTAATTAGGGTGTCTTTTGTTTTGTTTAAAAAAAAGGATTGTAAAGTTATTCTGGAATAGTGATCTAAATTTAACAAGTTCCAAGAAGCAATGTGACCACAATCAAGACCGCAGGAGAAGCCCTGGTGTGTTATCGGAATAAAACATGTATACTTTGGCTTCATGACCAACAATATACACACATTAAGCCATTAGTTTTGTTTGGACTTCAGAGCCGAGAATGCAACATTTCAATCAAAGGTTCAGAAACAGGTTTGGAAAGGGTGGACGCTAGGAAATTGTTTCTGTTAGGCGAGGAGACTAGGACCCGTGGACACAGCCTTAGAATTAGAGGGGGTCAATTCAGAACAGAAATGCGGAGACATTTCTTCAGCCAGAGAGTGGTGGGCCTGTGGAATTCATTGCCACAGGGTGCAGTGGAGGCTGGGACGCTAAATGTCTTCAAGGCAGAGATTGATAGATTCTTGTTGCCTCGAGGAATTAAGGGCTACGGGGAGAACGCTGGTAAGTGGAGTTGAAATGCCCATCAGCCATGATTGAATGGTGGAGTGGGCTCGGGTCGAATGGCCTTACTTCCACTCCTATGTCTTATGGTCTTATGGTTTCAGCTTCCCTCCTGACAGTTTCAATTCAGAAGAAATCAATCATTACAAAAAGATTGCAGTCACTGGTTGGTGAACTGCCCAAGCCAGGAAGGTTTGGGACAGAAATCTTCAGATTATTGAGTCATAGAAATGTACAGGCCCTTTGGTCCAACTTGTCTATGCCGACCAGGTATCATAAATTAATTCAGTCCCATTTGCCAGCACTTGCCCTGAACTCTCTAAACCCTTCCCATTTATAAACCCATCCAGATGCCTTTTAAATAGAGAATTATATTTTAATAATGCAGACCATTGGAATTGTGAAGGATTTACACCCAACTCTGACAGGAATTGTAAAACAATCTCAATAGTTCAAGAAAGAGCAACAGGAAGGAGTTAATTAGGTAGCAATACTAAGTGTTATAAAGGTGTAGAAGTGTACTGTATCTTTAAGAGAGTGAAGGACTTGGCAAGTACACAGAGTGCTGGACACTTTTTATAATGTAACAGAAAATATAGCACTGGCTGAGTTACTACGAGACAAAAAACAAATTTGAATTTGGCCAATCAGTTTAAATTCTAATTCAAAAATACCAAATCCCCAAGTTTGAATTGAGTATATTAACAATGTCCAAAGACAATGACGTAATCCAATGCTTTGGAGGGTATAGGACCAGGGAAAATTGAACTGTTGAGAGGAGAACTGCCAAACCATCTGCATGTAAAGACTTTCTGAAAAATAGCTCTCTTGAAGGTACCTTTATCGATCATTAACCTATGAATCCGAATCCCCAAGAAGAAGAAAAGATGACAGGAATATGGAGAAGAACTGAAAACTGTCTGGTTTTGAGATAAGTTTTGATTTGTAAATCTTAATTGGGGGTTTTATCAGGCTAGTATTGTAGAATGGGAAGATACAAGATAGGTTAGAGGAAGGAATTGTAAATAATTGTTAGTTAATTATTCTCTTATACTTTAAGAAATAAAGTTGTGAATTTTTACTTTAAATAGTTCTTAGCTTCTCAAATGTTTCACAGATTACTGCATGGGATAAATCTTTTCTGTTATGCTGTTTTAAATTAAGCAGGAGGGTTTACCCCATGTCAGAACATTAGAGATGTATAAACAGTTACCACACAGTCCAGTACTTCCATCTTTCAGCTTCACTGTGATTACAGTGCCCATGAAAAATAACACCGTTTTAAAAACAGTTTAACAGGGATCTGAATGGATTAGTTGGTGAGTTTTAATTTGGGTTGATGCACAAAGATTGAACCTTTAAGTGAGATCACACTCTCAGTCACAGAATAAGAGGTAGGCCACTTAGGACGGAGATGAAGAACATCCGAAACAGGCCATGACGTGGAGGTGCTGGTGTTGGACTGGGTGGACAAAGTCAGAAGTCACATGACACCAGCTTATATAATCTAACAGCTTTATTTGAAATCATAAGCTTCACCTGATGAAGGGGCAGCCCTCCAAATGCTTGTGATTTCGAATAAACCTGTTGCATGATAATTAGAATTTACTGTCATATGTAGTTTTACAGGAAAAATACAATGGAAAGTATTATATCTCACCCTATTGTGGTGCATGTATTAATGACAGAAATCTTAAGTAAAGTCCATAACAATGAAAAGTAAATTTAAGACAGAAATTCATCACGGTCCATTTAATGCTTCCTAGTCTCGGACGCAGACCGGGCCGTCGGAACACTGGGCCTGAAGTGTGCGACGAAGCTTAAGCCAGGCTGCCAATGAAACGTCAACCCCAGGAGACCTCTCCACAGGGCCAATACCACCGTCCTGGGAAAAGACCACCACTCTGGACCGCACCCTGTCACTGGATTAGGAGAAGCAGTCAGCTGAAGCCCTTAAATGAAGGTAAGATGAATTTTGCTTTTGAATATAGGTTTGCTCACTGAGCTGAAAGGTTCATTTCCAAATGTTTTGTTACATTACTAGGTAATATCTTCAGTGGACCTCATACAAAGCAATGCTAAAAATTCCTGCTTCCTATTTATATGCTTGGGTTTCTTTGGGAATGCGATGTCATTTCCTGTGGTGATGTCACTTCCTGATCCTTTTTCAGGGGGTGGTAGATGGGGTCTAACTCGATGTGTTTACTGATAGAGTTCTGATTGCATTGCTATGCTTCTAGGAATTCTCGTGCGTGTCTTTGTTTAGCTTGTCCTAGGATGGATGTGTTGTCCCAGTTGAAGTGGTGTACTTCCTCATCCATATGTGAGGATACTAGTGAGAGAGGGTCATGTCTTTTTGTGGTTAGTTGATGTTCATGTATCCTGGTGGCTAGTTTTCTGCCTGTTTGTCCAATGTAGTGTTTGTTCTGGTCCTTGCACGGTATTTTGTAAATGACGTTAATTTTGCTCTTGGTCTGTATAGGGTCTTTCAAGTTCATTAGCTACTGTTTTAGTGTGTTGGGGGGTTTGTGGGCTTTTGCTGTTTTGATATTAACTACACTAATTGTAAACATTAAAAAACAGAGAAAGAACCTGGTATTGTGGGACCTCTGATCAGAAATAGCAGTGGGAAGAGGCCATTCAGCCCCTCAAGCCTGCTTGCCATTCCAAAATATCATGGCTGATTTACCCCAGGTATCCTCTCACAGGACCAGGGTCTCAGGTTCGATTCTAGCCTCGGGCGACTGTCCATGGGGAGTTTGCACATTTTCTTTGTGTCTGCGTGGGTTTCCTCCGAGTGCTCCGGTTTCCTCCCACAGTCCAAAGATTTGTAGGTCAGGTGAATTGACCATGCTAAATTGCCCATAGTGTTAGGTGCATTGGTCAGAGGAAAATGGATCTGGGTGGGTTACTCTTCGGAGGGTCGGTGTGGACCGGTTGGGCCGAAGGGCCTGGTTCCACACTGTAGGGAATCCAATCTAATCCTGTTTCATGCCAGCCCCTTAAAGCCTGCACCTCCCCAATACTTTATTTCTGGAAATCCATCAACCTTTTCATTGAAATCTTTTCAGGGGTGTTTGAGCCTCCATCAACCACTTGGGGTCAAGAATTCCAGACATTCACTCTCCTCAGTTTTTAAATGCATCTGATCCTTTGGAGGTGGTGAATCTCCCTATCCCAGAGTCCTGTGAATGATCAGTCACTGAATATGGTCAAAGCAGAAATCGATAGATGTCTGGATATTAAAGATAGCAATGGATGTAGCATAGTACATGAAACTGGCTTTGGCACAGAAGATTAATAGTGATACGTTTGACGATTAGAGCAGGTTGAGAGGCTGAATCACCTTCTGCTCTTCTTTCCTATGTCCTATATACCAGGGACATAGGGAAGTCTACCCTGTTATGAGACAAATTATTTCATGTGCAAAATGGATTAGAAAGAAAAAAAGTACGCAAAGTTGTTGTTTACGAAGAATATTTTGATGTGATTGGAGACTTAAAAAGACCGGTTGCCCTGTACAAAGTCATACCATTCAGGTGGAGGAGTATTGTATCTGTGTATGAAAGAGGTTTTGGTTTGATGCACTTGAGCTGATGTTTCCCCAGAGATCTGTCGATTTTGACCTTGCAACTTTAATATTATGTTTGTTCATGGACGTGGGTGTCACTGGCCAGGGCAGCAGTTGGTTGTCAGCCACATTTAATGTGGACCTAGAGTCACATGTAGAACAGGCTGGATAAGGGCAACAGACCTCCTTGTTCAAAGGGCAACAATTGACAATGTTTACACATTTGTGATTGACTGTGGCTTTTTTAAAAGATTGTATTCAAATTTTACCTTCTGTCATGGTGGTGCTGAAACCTGTTTCCTCAAAACATGAGACTATGTTTTTGGGATTACCAATCCTGTGACATTATGCCATGGTATTCCCCCAATTAAATTCTTTTTTACAAAGTTTCGGTTGAATGTTAAATCACTGCCTCCTGAGACAGTGCAGTTCCTGGCTCTCTGCCGACAAAAATAGTTCTTTTTTGCTGTTTACCTTACATCTGTGACCTCTGGTTGCTGAACCTACCACAAGTGGAAACTATCTGAGGAACAGGAGAATTGACGTTTCAGGCAAAAGCCCTTCATCAAGAAATGTTGATTCTCCTGCTCCTCGGATGCTGCCTGACCTGTTGTGCTTTTCCAGCACTACACTCTCGACTCTAATCTCCAGCATCTGCTGTCCTCGCTTTCAACAAGTGGAAACTGTGCCTTCACATTTACTCTTAACAAAAAGATTCCTCATGATTTTAATCATCTTCATGCATCCTGAATATAACTCAGTTTTAATAACATTTTCTAAAGTTGTTGTATTGAAATGTTTCAGACAGGGTAATATTCCCTGACTATGAATATCTGACTCTAAGATGCTTGGACGTATGACCCCTGATCCCTGCAGGGGTCTCATTTTAAAGTCCCAGCATGTAAACAATCCCTGTACTTACAAGCAGTTGCTTTACATTGTCCTGCATTGTGTTCTGACCTTTGTACAACTCAGTTTGTGAATGGACTCAGAACAGGACCCAACATAACCCAGGACTGTCCGCATCACAAACTAATTAGAATTTGGTAGGACAGAACCTGAACATTATCATAACGTGATCAATATTGTCAAGGCTTTTCACCTTGCAGTCAGCAGGACAAATGCAAGAATTATACTAATTTCTAATTGTTGTGATCACATGATATTCAGAATTCTTGCATTTGTCTTGAGTGTAAGGTGAAAAACATCATCAAAAATGATTAACATGAATGTTGCCAGGGTGGAGGGTTTGAGATGAAGGAAGAGGCTGAATGGGCTGTTTTCCCTGGAGCATCAGAGGCTGAGTGGGGACCTTGTACAGATTTATAAGATCATGAGGGGCATGAGGGTGAATATACAAGGTCGTCTTCTCCCTGGGGTTGGGAACTCAGAACTAGAGGGCATAGGTTTAAGGTGAGAGATTGAAAAGGGACCTAAGAGGTTTTCACACAGAGGGTGGTGTGTGTGTATGGAATGAGCTGCCAGAGGAAGTGGTGCAGGATTGTACAATTACAACATTTAAAAGAGGTCTAAAAGGGGTATATGAACAGGAAGGGTTTAGAGGGATATGGGCCAATTGCTGTCAAATGGGACTAGATTAATTTAAAATATCTGGTTGGCATGGATGAGTTGGACTGAAGGGTCTGTTTTCATGCTGTACATCTCTATGACTCTATAACATCTCTTTTTTTTAAAAAACAACATTTGGATGGAGTTCATTCAGCTTTTTACCCTCGAAGTGAACAGAAGTTTGCTCAGCTGCACCACCAAGTGGCCATTTTGACATTTTGTCTTGCAGAGTGTAACCTCAACACTGAAAATGACTGTCCTGGAACGCAAACCCTATAAAACACTAGTTTGTTGATTTATTTACACATTTTTAAAACAGCAATGAAAATTATTTCGTTAATTTCCTAGGATTCCTTGCTAGTCCTTTCTGAAAGGCTGAGGGGAAAAGCTAATAGAGTTTGATTGAGTAGACATGCAGCAACATTAGCCGAGATTAGATCAGAGCCGCAAGCTAATCCAGTCAGGGATTCAAGTTATCTCAGGAAGGATGTACTGGCCTTGGATTGGGTTCAGAGGAGGTTCATGAGAATGGTTCCAGGAAAGAAAAGCTTAACATACGAGGAACGTTTGAGGACTCTGGGTCTGTACTCTATGGAGTTTAGAAGGATAAAAGGGGGGGTGGGGTCATTGAAATGTGCAGAATACTGAATGGCCTGGACAAAGTAGATGTTGGGAAAATGTTTCCATTGGTAGGAGAGATTAGGACCCAAGGGCACAGCCTTAGAGTAAAGGGAAGACCTTTTAGAATGGAGATAAAGTGAATTTTTTTCAGCTAGAGAGTGGTGAATCCACTGAATTCACTGTCACAGACAGTGGAGGCCAGGGCATTGAGTATATTTAAGACGGAAATAGATTGTCAAGGAGATCAAGGGTTACGGGGAGAAAGCAGGCAAATGGGGTTGAGAAACTTATCAGCCATGATTGAATGGCGGAGCTGACTTGATGGGCTGAATGGCTTAACTACTGCTCCTATGTCTTATGGTCTTATAATCTTCTTTAACCAGAGAGTGGTGAGAATGTGGACCTCACTGCCATATGGTACAGTCAGATGGACACTATAGACACAGTATAAAGGAAAGTTTGATAAGCAAATGAACAAGTGAATAGAAAGGCATGGTGAGATATAGGAGGAGTTTGTGTGGAACATTAATGTGGAATAGAGTAGTTGGGCTGAATGGTCTGCTTCTGTTCTAAGTTGAGTATTTCCAGCCTACATTATTCTGCACCCTTCTGCTAACTTTCCTTTGTGCATGTTCCATTGTGTGTGCATTTGTGCTAATGAACATATATGTGCATGTATGTATGTGTGTATATGTGTGCAGCTCCAATGAATCTCCCTTATCACGTGAATTTGACCCTGTTTTGTAATGGAAATGTGCTTTTTTTTTGCTTATCTTAAATTCTGTCATTAATTTCTAAAATAATTTGTACATCTTATTCTCATGGCATAAAGTTACAAAAATTCAAAATAATTAGGGAAAAAGCAGAAGGGAAAATAGAAGATTTTATTTTTAATGTAGTAAGTTGTTACAATCTGCAATGCAATTTGCCTTAGAGGATGGAGAAAGCAGATTAAGTGGTAACTTGCAAATGGAATTAGACAAAATTTGCAGGCCTATGGGGAGGTGAAAGTGAAAGGATCATAACGGAGGGTGCCTTCACAAAGATAGCAGGCATAGTAAGCTGCACGGTCTGTTTCTAATCAGCAAGTCAGAAGTTATATTTGAGAATAGTGTAATTGGTTGGGGTTTGTGGTGTATGTTTTGTTACATATCTTTCTCCTAACATAATCTTCTGAGGATCTTTTATTAGTTTGGTCCCTTTGATGTAGAAACCCATTAAAGTAATTTTATTTGGAATGTGACTGCAATATTAGCAAACTAGTAACATGAGTGCAACATTAACACTGTACAACAGCAGACTGCGAGCCTTCCCCACTCTGGAGTATCACAGCACTTGCCTTTGATAAAACTCAAACATATTTTTCACTGATCACCAATTACTGTCACTGCTGTAATGAAGACCTCTGCCAAAGAACACAAAAGCACAGGGGGTGCATTCACTTTCCCACAAGAAAAGTTGAAAATTGAGCAATGTTTCAGATTGACCCCATTTTAAAAAAAATTCTACACTGACTTTGCAGCCACTTCAAACTAGTAATTCATGAGAAGGTCTTAGAACGTAGAACACTACAGCGCAGAACAGGCCCTTCGGCCCTCAATGTTGCACCGACCCATGAACTATTCTCAGCTCGTCCCCCTGTACTATCCCACCATCATCCATGTGCTTATCTAAGGATTGTTTAAATCTCCCTAATGTGGCTGAGTTGACTACATTCCACGTCCTCACCACTCCCTGCGTAAAGAACCTGCCTCTGACATCTGTCTTAAATCTTATCACCCCTCAATTTGTAGTTATGCCCCCTCATACACGCTGACGTCATCATCCGTAGAAAAGTCTTTCACTGTCTACCCTACCTAATCCTCTGATCATCTTGTATGTCTCTATCAAATCCCCTCTTAACTGCCTTCTTTCCAATGATAACAGACCCAAGTGTCTTAGCCTTTCCTCATAAGACCTTCCCTCCAGACCAGGCAACATCCTGGTAAATCTCCTCAATGCTTCCGTCCTTCCCGAAATATGGGGACCAGAACTGTACACAATATTCCAAGTGTTGCCGCATCAGTGTTTTGTTTAGTTGCAGCATGATATTGTGGCTCCGGAACTCAATCCCTTTACAAATGAAACCTAACACACTGTATGCCTTCTTAACAGCACTATCCACCTGGGTGGCAACTTTCAGGGATCTATGTAAATGGACTCTAAGATCCCTCTGCACATCCACACTACCAAGAATCTTTCCATTGACCCAGTACTCTGCCTTCCTGTTATTCTTCCCAAAGTGCATCACCTCACATTTAGTTGCATTGAACTTCATTTGTCACCTCTCAGCCCAATTCTGCAGTTTATCCAAGTCCCCCTGCAGCCTGTAACATTCTTCCACACTGTCCACTACTCCGCCAACTTTAGTTTCGTTTATAGAATGTTCCCAGAATTCAGAGGAAAGATTAAATAGACTGTCTGTCTATTCTCCATGAAGAAGACAATGGGTGACCTGGTTATTGAGATTATTAAAAGGCAAATGTTTGATAAGGTATGAGTAGAGAAGGTCATTCCACTTCTGGGCAGGACCAGAACAATATGAATAGAAGATGGTCACTAGTAAATTCAACCGGCAAATCAGAAAAACTTTTGTATTCAAAGTTAGTAGTGAAAATGAGGAACACAAGGAATAGCACAGATACGTTGAAGGGAAAAGTAGATAAATATGAGGGGTAAGTAAAAGTAAGGATATGTTGATCTGGTGAACGTCAGATCACAGATGTAGGAACATTTGGCCATTGAGTGTGCTTCACCACTCAATGTAATTGTTGCTAATCTGATAATCCTCATCTCCACTTCCCTGACTTTTTCCCATAATCCTTGATTCCCTTACTGATGAAAAGTTTACCTCAGCCTTGTATTTAACAACACAGCCTCAACAGAGAACAACATAGTGCACTTCAGGCCCTTCAGCCCTCGATGTTGCGCCGATCTGTGAAACCAATCTAAAACCCATCTAACCTACACTATTCCATTATCATCCATATGTTTATCCAATGACCATTTAAATGCCCTTAAATGTTGGCAAATCCACTACTTTTGCAGGCAAGGCATTCCATGCCCCTGCCACTCTCTGAGTAAAGAACCTACCTCCGAAATCTGTCCTATATCTACCATCCTTCAATTTAAAGCTATGTCCCCTCATGCTAGCCATCACCATCTAAGGAAAAAGACTGCCACTGTCGACCCTATCTAATCCTCTGATCATCTTGTATGCCTCTATTAAGGCATCTCTTAATCTTCTAACAAAAACAGCTTCAAGTCCCTCAGCCTTTCCTCATAAGACCTTCCCTCCATACCAGGCAACATCTTGGTAAATCTCTTCTGCACCCTTTCCAATGCTTCTACATCCTTCCGATAATGCGGTGACCAGAACTGTACGCAATATTCCAAATGCAGCCGCACCAGAATTTTGTACAGCTGCAACAAGACCTCATGGCTCCGAAACTCAATCTCTCTACCAATAAAAGCTAACACACCGTCCGCCTTCTTAACAACCCTGTCAACCTGGGTGGCAACTTTCAGGGATTTATGCACAGCCCTCTGTACGGACGAACCTCAATTATCCAAACAATTACCCTATTTTTCCAGATAATTGATTATTCAGTTAATTGATTTCCTCTGGGGCTCGGAATTTTCTGTGAAGTCTGCTCCCCGTTCAGGAAACTAGGCAGCAGCATATCGTACATGAGCCCCTGTCCCCCCCACCTGCCCCCAACCCCTGCCTGCCTTCACCCCTGTCCGCTCTCACCTTGCTCCCCCAACCTCGCCCGCTCCCATGCTGCCCTCCAACCCCAGCCCCATCCACCCCCACAATCCCTGCCTACCCCCAATCACCAACCCCGCCCCATACCCTGCCCGCCACCAAACCCTATCTGCCCCCAACCCCACCTGCCCCAACCGCAACCCTGTCCGCCCTCAACCCCTGGGATGATGCTCTCTGGTGCTCATCCCTCCCGTAAGGGAAAAACAACCTTTCATCTACCCTATCGAGTCTCCTCAGAATCTTGTATGTTTCAATAGGTCACCACTGATTTCTCTGAACTCCAATGAATACAAGCCCAATCTACTCATCACTCCTTGTAAGATAGTCCTCCATTCCTGCTCTCAGATCAGGAAATCTTCTTGTGACTGACTTCCAATGCCAGTAAGTCTTTCCTTAGATAAGTGGCCCAAAACTTTCTCAGTTTTACTGCTATGGTCTGGTCATTGTCTTGTTTAGTGGTTTAGAAAGACTCTTCCCCAATTTTTACTCCAATCCCTTTGAAATAAAGTCCATTTGCCTTCCCTTACTTGCTAGCTGTTTGTAGTTCATGCACGAGGACTCATGAATCACCGTAGTTTTCTGTAGTCTTACTCCATTTGAACAATATTCTTCATGCCAAAATGCATGGCCTCACATTTTCCCACAGTACAGACCATCCATTGAGATTTTCACTTAACCTGTCTATATTCACTTAACCTGTCTATATTCACTTAACTTGTCTATATTCACTTAGATTTAGATTAGACTACTTAGTGTGGAAATAGGCCCTTCAGCCCAACAAATCCACACTGACCCGCTGAAGAGCAACCCACCCAGACCCATTCCCCTACATTTACCCCTTCACCTTACACTACGGGTAATTTAGCATGGCCAATTCACCTATCCTGCACATTTTTTGGACTGTGGGAAGAAACCGGAGCACCCGGAGGAAACCCACGCAGACACGGGGAGAATGTGCAAACTCCACACACACAGTTGCCTGAGGCGGGAATTGAACCCGGGTCTCTGGCATTGTGAGGCCAGTGGCCACTGAGCCGCCCACTTAACCTGTCTATATTCACTTAACCAGTCTACATTCTTCCACAGACTGTCATTCTCACCACTTGCCTTCTCAGTTATTTTTGTGTCATCCACAAACTTGGCTACACTCCATTCACTTTCCCCATCCAAGTCATCAATATATATTGTAAATAATTGTAGCCCTAGCTGTGGCACACTGATAGTTACAGCTCTGCTGAAAATGTCCCCCTTATCCCAACCCTCTGTTTTCTAATCCTGAGCCAATCCTCTTTCCACACTACCTCCAACACCATGGGCTTGTCTTATTAAGTACCCTAATGTGTGGTTCTTATTAAACATGTTTTGAAAATCCAAACACATTGTTTATTTATTGCTTCCACTTTTATCTATTCAAATTATTACTTTCTCAAAAGAATTCTAGTAAATTTGTCAATCTTGATTTTCCCTTCATGAAGCTGATCATATATATTTCTAACTGCTCTGTGACTACATTCTTTATAACGCAATCTAACATTTCTCCCCAATAAGATTGTAGCCTATAGTTGCTGTTTATTTTAAAAAAAACTCTTTCACATTTGAAGTAAAGGTGTTACAATGCAAGTTTTCCAATCCTTTGGGACTTTCCAGAATCGAGGGTTTCCTGGAAGATTACAAGCAGTATATCCATTATTTTGGTAGCTACTTCCTTTAATATTCCAGGATGTATACCATCAGACAGAGGTCTTATTGATCTCCAAGTATTTCCCTAACATTTTTCTCAAGTGATAGTTTATTGCTTTCCTATCCCCCTTTAGTTTATTTAGTAATGTTGGAATTCTGTTAGTGTCTTACACTAGGAAGACTGGTGCAAAGTATTTATTCAACTTCTGGCATTTCCTGGTTCCCCATTATCATTTCCCCACTCTTGATATTACTTGTAACTTTACTAAATTTATCTTCACCCTTTTCTTTTAATTATCTTTTGGTTTTAAACCTTTCCCAACCTTCTGGATTATCACTAATATTTGCCACATTGAAAACTTCCTGGTTAACTGTGGTTGATTAATCCCCTTCTGACAATCTACCTTCCTCACAAGGATACATCTTTGTTGTAAGCCATGAATTATTTTCTTAAATGTCCGGCACTGTTCCACAATTGTCCTTGTCTCCTTTTGCTAGGTCTCTGTAAAGGCTATACAATCATACCAGTTAACCTGTATATGTTCATAGTTATTTTATTCTCAATACTGTTTACATTCAAGTAGTCGTTAATGGTATTTTTTTAACTATTCCCCCCTATTTATTGCCGTTTTTAAAAATTATCTAATCTGTTCCTCCCCCTCCCTCTCTGGATATCATTCCCCAAACAGCTTGCCTGTAAAGTTGCCATATCCTCTGGCATTTTAAGCCTAGATTTCCCTTCTCCCAAAACCCTCCCCAGTCTGATTAATTTAAAGATGAAGTTGGGGTAGAAAGAAGATTGCAAACACCAGCCAAGATCAGCTGGGCTGAATGGTCTGTTCTTGTGCTGTAAATATGTAAAAAAAAAACATTTTATCAAAGCACCAAAATTCTGCATGACCTGTTCAGGAATGTTCCCAGAGGCCCTAAGCTGTTTGTTGAAGTGAAGTGAATGATGGTTTGCAGATTCACTGCAGTAAAGTATATGGTCCCTTTGCACAGCTCAATGAAATCTTTCTGATGCACACAAACCTTGTGTTTGCAACTTAGTACTAAAATGTTATCCTAGGGAATTAAAATTTAACTTCAGTATTTTCTGTTTGCTGTTCAATGTCCTTTCTGCCCTTGAATGCAGACTTCTAAACCGCCACAATGAACTATAGAATTTTGATCTGACCTTTTTCAACAGAAAACATCACTTGAATATTTATACAATCATCACATTATGCTGGTCTACAGCTCACAAAAATATCCAGCAGAATTATTTATTCATGGGCAAATACATGTCTACTTACATCTGAACTGTTAAAGAGAAACTCTCCACAATACCAGAGGAGAACATCAATGACATGTTGATGAGGGTGGATATGAACTTGAAATAGAAATATATATTTTAGGCCTGTGTATGAGAAGCATGACCAGGCTGGAGATCAATACACATTTGCTATTGTGTTTCATTCAGGATGGGCAATTAACGTACAAAGGCCTTTCCTCTGTACAATTTGTCCCACTCATCCTAATTTCAATTCAGATATCTGACAGAGTAAACGCAGAAGATGCTGAAAATGCTGACTTCTGATGAAAGCTTACTCAGCAACTTGAAATGTTAGGAGAAGGTGAGCACTGCAGATGCTGGAGATCAGAGTTGAGAGTGTGTTGCTCGAAAAGCACAGCAGGTCAGGCAGCATCCGAGGACGTTTCGGGCATAAGCCCTTCATCAAGAATGAGGCTTGTGACCAGGGAGATATTGAGAGATAAATGGGAGGGGAGTAGGGCTGGAGCTGGGGAAGGGTGGGGGTTAGGAGTTAGCTGAGAATGCAATAGGTAGATGAAAGTGGGTGAGAAGGTGATAGGTCGGCGAGGAGGATGGAGAGGAGAGATGGGAGGGAAGATGGATAGGTTAAGAGGGCGGTGCTGAGTTGGAGGCTTGGGACTGGGATATGGTAGGGGAAGGGGAAATGAGGAAACTGGCAAAGTGGTGGTGGGGTTAATTGGTGTGGGTGTCCCTGAGATTTTCTCTGAAACAACCCACAAGTTGGTGTCCTGTCTCCCCAGCGTAGAGGAGACCACATCGGGAAGTAAGATTTTTTTCTCTCCACAAATGCTATCTCAATGATCTTCCAATTTTTAAATTTAATATTGACTGAGGTTAGTGCTGATGAATGGGTCCTCAAATCGGGGACTGTTACCACCAATGGTAGAGTTTTCTCCAGTGTATAATAACCAGAAAATGTGTTGTGTAAAATACGACATAATACTGAGAGCATAATAAAGTCAAATGTTTGAGTGAGCCATAGTTTGGTTTAAATCTCTACAGCCCTTTTCCATTTTGCCTGTTATGTTGACGTAGCAATATTTAATACTTCCAAATCACCGGCAAGAATGGAGGCTAGCAGTTTTGTGGCAAGCTGAATTGCTGATGAGAATGTGGGTTTCAGCCCCAGCCGACCAGAGTGTGTGGTACTGGAAAAACACAGCAGATCAGGCAGCATCAGGGGAGCAGGAGAGTAGTCATTTCAGGCAAAAGCCCTTCATTGGGAATGGGCCTGTGAACAGAGAGGGTGGTGAGATAAATGGGGTTTGGGCGGAAGGTTGCTGAGATTGCAATAGGAGGTGGAATTGGGGGTAATGGTGAAAGGTCGGAGGGTGGAGCGGATAGGTGGGAAGGAAGATGGATAGTTAACACAGGTCAAGAGGACGGTGCAGAGTTGGAAAGTTGGATGTGGGAATAAGGTGGGGGGAGGGGAAATGAGGAAACCAGTGAAATCCATGTTGATGCTATGGGGTTGGATGTTCCAGAGGCAGAAGATGAGGCATTCTTCTTCCAGGCATTGGTGGTTAGGGAGTGGCAATGGAGGCGGCCCAGGATCTGCATGTCCTTGGGGGAATGGGAGGGGGAGTTGAAGCGTTCGGCCATGGGTTGGTTGGTGCGGGTGTCCCAGAGAGCACTTCAGAGAACATCTCCAGGACCCCTGCATTCATAATCGCTTAAACAAGCCTGAGGAAATGTTACAGGATGGGCAGGTTTAATATTTAAAGCAGAACATGCCAACCAACCCCACCACCTTGTGGCTGAACACTTCAATTCCCCCCAAGGATATGTAAATCCTGGGTCTCCTCCATCACCATTCCCTAACCACCTGAAGCCTGGAGGAAGAACGCCTCGTCTTCTGCCTTGGGACCCACCAACCTTATGGCATCAATGTGGTTTTCACTAGTTTCCTAATTTCCTCTCCCCCCCCCCACCCCCCCCCACCTTACCCCATATCCAACTTGGCACTACTCTTCTAACCTGTCCATCTTCTGTCCCACCTAACTGCTCCACCCTCCTCTCAGACCAGTCACTAATTACCCCCATATTCATCTACCTATCCACTCTCAGCTCCCTCCCCACCCCTTTGGCTCCCACCCTCATTCCTGATGAAGGACTTTTGCCTGAAACATTGACTCTCCTGCTCCTCAGATGTTGCCTGACCTGCTGTGCTTTTCTAGCACCACACTTTCGACTCTGATCGCCAGCATCTGCAGTCCTCACCTTCGCTCAGCTGACCAGGCCTTGGCTGCCCTCTAGTGACCAAACTTTCATTACAGGTCCATTGATTTTAGGATGACAGTTGAGTGAGTCTGCTACAATCTTTGTGATTCAGTAGGCTGTTCTTCTCTGGCACAAATGGGAGAAGATATCTCATGAGGTCACAGGACCCAGAGTGCAGGGTTTGGTTATCCATGACTGCTCTGCCACATCACTTAAGATGTTGGGCCTGGAGTCTATTATCAAGAAAGAAATAGCAAGGCATCCAGATAGAAATTGTCCCATTAGGCAGGTGCAGCATGGGCTCATGAAGGGCAGGTTATGCTTAACTAATCTTTTGGAATTCTATGAAGACATTATGAGCAGGGTGGGCAATAGAGACACAGTAGATGTGGTGTATCTAGAGAATAGAGTCATAGAAATGTACAGCACAGAAACAGACCCTTCAGAACAACTTTCCATGGTGAACGGATTCAGCCTTCAACAAGGTGCCACACAAGAGGCTGCTGCATAAGATAAAGATACACCGTGTTAGGAACAACATATTGGCATGAATAGAGGATTGGTTCAACAACAAGAAGCAAAGAGTGCAACAAACGAGTGCTATTCTGGTTGGCAATCAGTGTTGGGACCACAATTAACATGAATGATTTGGAATTGGGGACCATGTGTAGTGTCAAAAGTTTGTGGATGACACTAAGATGAGGGGTACAGCAAAGTGCGCAGAGGACTGAGTCTTTACAAAGGGACATGGATAGTTTAAGCGTGTGGACGAAGTTCTGGCAGATGGAGTACAATGTTAATACATGTGAAGTCATCCATTTCCATAAGAGTAACAGTAAAAGGGACTATTACTTGAATGGTAAGAAGTTGCAGCATGCTGCTGTGTAGAGGGATCTGGGTGTCCTGCTGCATGAATCACAGAAAGCTGGTCTGTTGGTGCAACAGGTAATTACAAAGGCAAATGGAATTTTGTCCTTCAATGCTAAAGGGATTGAGTTTAAAACTGAGAAATTATGTTGCAGCTGTACAAGGTGCTGGTGAGGCCAATCCTGGAGTACTGCCTGCAGTTTTAGTTCATCCTTTCTCAAGTAAGGAGACCACCACTGTAAGGGGTACAGTCACTAGGTTGATTTTGTGAGTTGAGGGGATCGGCTTATGGGGACAGACTGAGTAGACTGGGATTATACTCATTGGCATTTAGAAGAATGAGGTGGGATCTACTTGAAACATAAAACTATGAAGGGAATCGATAAGATAGAAATAGAGAGGATGTTTCCACTGACAGGTGAAACTAGGGCAAGTGGGCATAGCCTCAAAATTAGGGGAGCAGATTTAGGACTGATGTGAGAAGGAACTACTTCACCCAGAGGGCTGTGAATCTGTGGAATTCCCTGTCCAGAGAAGCAGTTGTGAAACTTGAAAGGGTTCAGGAAAGATTTATAAGGATGTTGCCAGGATTGGAGGATTTGAGCTATGGGGGAGGCTGAACAGGCTAAGGCTGTTTTCCCTGGAGTGTCGGAGGCTGAGGGGTGACCTTATAGAGGGTTACAAAATTGTCTATTTACCCTATCCCTGCCCCTCAAAGTCTTTTCCCTGGGGTCGGGGAGTCCAGAACTGGAGGGCATAGGTTTAGGATGGCGGGGGGGGGAAAGGTATAAAAAGAGACCTAAGGGGCAACTTTTTCCACAATGGCTGGTACGTGTATGGAATGAGCTGCCAGAGGTTGTGATGGAGGCAGGTACAATTACAACATTTAAGAGGCATTTGGATGGGTATATGAATAGGAGGAGTTTGGAGGGATATGGGCCGGGTACTGGCAGGTGGGACTAGATTGGGTTGGGATACCTGGTTAGCATGGACACGTTGGACCGAAGGATCTGTTTCCATGTTGTACAGCTCTATGACTCTTCAGCAAATGATTGCAAAGCTAAGATAGATAATTTTTTGAACAGTAAAGGAATTGAGTCACGGTGAGAGGGTGGGTAAGTGAAGCTGAGGCTATGAAAAGATCAGCCATGATCTTATTGAATGGCAGAGCATGCTCGAAGGGAGAGATGACCTACTCCTGCTTTGAGCTCTTATGTTCTTATAACTTGGTGGACAGGTGGTTACTAATTTGAATGATTGGTAGCAAATTCCTCTTTCAAAGTACAGACAACACTGCAGTTTTTCAGAAGTGCCTTTGAAGCATTATGTTTTACCCTGCCTTGGAATTTTGGCAGTGAGAGATGAGTGTACATTCATTTCCACAGTCCTTTAAAAGAAGCCTGTGAAAATGTTATAGGAGGGGTAAGTGCAATATTTGAAGGAGTACGTACCAGTAGAGTAAAGTGAGAGACAGCAGCTCTGTGGCTGTTTGGGTAGGAAACTGACAAACAGTCTAACCCAGGTGGATACGGAGCATAATGACATCATGCAAGAAGCACAATGAGGAGAAGTTAGACAGCAGTGAGCCTGTGGAATTTTCTACCACAAAAAGGGAGTCAGACACTGTCCTTGGGACTAAAGGGATCACAGGGCATGGGGAGAAAGCAAGAACAGGTTGCTGAGATGGATAATCAGCCACAATCATATTGAATGGTATAGCAGACTGGACTGGGTGAATGGCCTACTCCTATTTTCAACTTCTTTGAGCCAAATTTAAGACGAAAGATATGTTGTTACTGCAAATTACTAAATGAGAGAGTGATTGTAAAGGCCCTGTTTGTGCAGGGGAAATATGAACAAAATTCATGGCAAGGCAATACAGTTCACCAGGAGTAGGTGGAATTCACACCATTCAATAAATCCTGCTTTTAAAACACAACAGAACACCACTCAGAACTCTAGATTTAATTTATTAATTCTAGGTACCACAATTTTACATAATTAACAGCCAACATCTGGACACCTGGAAGGACTGATGATGCACGCTAGTTTCTTTTCCCATTGTTGTTTTGTGGGGCTTTTGGAAGCGTTAAGAATGGAGCAAGCTTCAATATCGGAATCTAAAAGGAAAACCCAGGTTTAATTTCTGCATCCTCTCCAGCTGATAGCTTTACAGTTCTGTACAAAATGCAAATGGGGCAGCTGTATGGGAGGTGTGCATTATTTTTTCTATAAACATTGCCACATTGTTATTTTACTATACCATGCAAGCTCTACCATATTGCTTCAGGCATTTAAAAGGGACATTACGTGGACATGGGATGACAAATGGCTAAGTTTTTTGTTTAAAACCACAGCTTACAGCTGGAAGTACCTGGTCCAGCTTTTTGTTTGTCAAGACAGGACCAATCTAATTCATGCACGACAGGTGAGAAGCAAGGGTACCGCATGAGCATTTCACAGCAGACAAAGGTGATCCAGTGACATGACACTAAAGAACAGGTAATGGGGAACAAATCTCAGCTTTCAATAATCAGTCTTTGCTCCGTCACTAATGCCTGCTGGGCTACAAGCTTATTCTCATGGCGGCGAAGCTTTGACACGACCTCCTTGAATGGCATATTTTGTGCTTCTTTTCTAAGTAGTTCTGAAAAATAAAAAAATCTTGCTTATACCAAGTATAAATATGCAGAATGACAGTGAAAAATGAGTGACAAGTCAGATTGATATTAAACTTCCAGTTGTAATGATACATTCACTAGGAGCAACTTCACAAATCACAAAGTTAACAAATAAAACATCGCTAATCATATAAACGTCACATCAGCTTTGCACATTCACCACTATTATTGAATTTTGTATTTATAAGACCAGAATGATGACAGTCTGGATCCATGTCATTTTAGCACACACTGACAATTAGAAAGCAGTAGAAATAGCATGTAGTGATAAAAGGGGAGAGAGAAGCTGCAAAACAGTTGGTAAATATTACAAACATCATTGAACAAAGCAGAATGACTTGTGTTGAAAAATACTAATGGTGCATGGCACATGATTGTGAAGTTTGAGAAACACATAGGAAATAATTAACTAAGATGGCGCACAATTAAGATTTCACCAGGCTCAACTAAAAGTAGTCTAATGAGAGGACAAAATTAACACTGGGCTAAGTACTTGCCTTACTGAAAATGTGTTGCTGGAAAGGCGCAGCGGGTCAGGCAGCATCCAAGGAGCAGGAGAATTGACGTTTCGGGCATGAGCCCTTCTTCAGGAATGAGGAATGAGACACTTTCCTCATTCCTGAAGGGCTCATGCCCGAAACATCGATTCTCCTGTTCCTTGGATACTGCCTGACCTATTGCACCTTTCCAGCAACACATTTTCAGCTCTGATCTCCAGCATCTGCAGTCCTCACTTTCTCCCCAAATACTTGCCTTATTTTGTTTCCTATTCTAATAACAGTCTTGGCTATTTAATAAATGCAGTAATAAATAGAACTTTTGAAGGATTTGTTTCAGAATGGTGCTGATGGGGTAAATACTTGCTTAAATGGGTGTAGCACACCAATTAGTGATAAAAGCAATAATTATTTGTTCAAATAGTCAAAATTGCTAAGATGAGTCATCGTCGACCACGCTGTTTCAGTCACAAACTCAGGAGCCAATATCCATCATCATTCATGTTAAACAGATTGAACAAAATGTAACTATTGTTCCTTTTTATACCATTCTATAATTCCCAGTTCCTTGCCTCTCACCCCTAAAAGAGCTACAACTGACAAGAGTCAGCGGTCACCAAGCAACATAATGATTATGGGAGAAATTAGGTTAGGAGTAGCAGCTAGAATGCAACGAGAAAATTAATAACGGTCTTTCAAGATCTTCAAGGCAACACTAATTATAACTGAACATTGTAATTCAGCTTTGCCACAGTAATTTCTCCAAGGTAGCTTCCATCAGTATCAGTGACATTCAGTATTTTCATGACCCCCATTTTGCTGAAGCAATTTTCGACTGATTATTACCACGACACTGATGGGAACTGCAAGTCTAAACAAACCTCCAGAAGCAGGAATAAAGAAAATTATTAGAAATACTTAGCACTTTAATGTCAGCATTTGGCCATTTAGAATTTGAATTGGATTTGGTTTATTGTCACATGTACTCACATGAGTACAATGGAAAGTTTACAAGACTTATAGCGCCATGTGAGGCACAAAATCTTACTTAGAAAACAGAACATAAGGGAAACAATGTTAAAACATTAAATAGAATTTGAAATGTATGATAAGTAAATTGCAAGTAAAATAAAGATAACTGCCTTGTTTGTTCTCACTGGGTGTCATAGATGTTTTAGACTATGCTGCACTGCACTGTTTATTCAAAAGCAGGAAGACTGAATAGACTGGGACTTTTCTCCCCGCAGAAGTGTGAAGGCAGGGATGGCTCAAATCGAGAAGCAGCTTATGTTTTGAGTCCAATGTCTCTTCTTTGGACCTGAAGAAGTGGAAACGTCATGGGTTTCATACTATAAAGTCAGTGGAGGGAGGGCCATGTAGAATTGAAGGCTAGGTGAGGGAAAAGTAAAAGAGAATGGAAATCAAAGGTTTTAGACAGTTGGTGCGGACTCAATGGGCCAAATGGCCGATTTCCACATTGTACGGTTTCTACAATTCTGAGATTACCATTCCCTTAGCATAGAACAAAAGGCAATAGTTCGAGAGAAGACAAAGGAGGGATTTGTCTTCCATGATCATCAGCCATGTCAAGCATTACACCACTATGAGATACTGGGTCTTCTCAATATTTTGCAAACACTGTTCCCTCCCTGATATCATGGTCTACTTCTCAATTAGCCTCAGTACCTTATTGCAGCAGTATCCCCCCCTCCTCCATCATGGCACCTTCCTACAAATTCACAATGTGTTATACTTAGTCTTACACCTTCTCCCTCTTCCAGGTGAAGCAGTATTCACTTGCACTTCTTTCAATCTAGTCTACTGCATCTGCCATGCACGTCTCCCCTACACTGGGGAGACCAAATGCAGAGTGGGTTATCACTTTCAGGAACATCTCGGCTTAGTCCACAAACAAAAGATGTTGATGCTCGGATTGCTTGCTGGTTCAAAACATACCATCCTGTTCGGATGCTCAGATTTCTATTCTAAGCCAGCTGCAGTGTTCCAGTGAAGCCTAACACAGGCTGGAGGAACACCAATTCATTTTACACCCTTGTAGACTCAACACTGAATTTAATATCAGCAGATCATGAACTTTGTTTCCTATTATAATATTCCTACCTTAGTTTAGCCAATTAGCACCTAACCTGGATC
Source organism: Hemiscyllium ocellatum (assembly GCF_020745735.1). Taxonomy (NCBI): domain Eukaryota; kingdom Metazoa; phylum Chordata; class Chondrichthyes; order Orectolobiformes; family Hemiscylliidae; genus Hemiscyllium; species Hemiscyllium ocellatum. The sequence goes on along the minus strand of NC_083436.1, from coordinate 42,546,562 downwards.
TATGCCTTTACTGTTATCCACCATTTCCACTCCCTTTCTCTTGGATTCCACACACTTTGGTCTCAATCTCCCTTTCCATGACCTTTCCTTCTTGTCCATTTTCAACAGCATTAATCCCAAGGTTTCAATTTTGAAGAGTCATGTCGATGATAACTTTCTTTCACTCTGCTCAGATGCTGCCCAAACTGCTGCATATATCCAGCATTTGCAGTATTTTGTTTTCATATTGTGGATTAATAGATTGGTTAATGTATCCTTGTTACGTGTACCAAGATAGTGAAAAAGTGTTGTTTTGTATGCTAAGGCCGATCATACAGTACAAAGTGCATCAGGGTGCAGAATACAGGGAGGAGGAAGTGAGGACTGCAGATGCTGGAGATCAGAGTCAAGAGTGTTGTGCTGGAAAAGCACAGGTCAGGCAGCATCCAGGGAGCAGGAGAATCGACATTTCGGGCATAAGCCTAGGGGTGGTTGGGAAAGCAATAGGTGGATGAAGGTGAAGGAGAAGGTCAGAGGGGGCAGTGATGGACAGGCTCGGAGGATGGCACCGAGTTGGAGGCTTGGAGTGCAGAATACAGTGTTACAGCTATAGAGAAGGTGCATAGAGAGGGGGAGAGATCAGAATTAATGAGAAGTCCATTCAAAAGTCTGGTAACAGAAGGGAAGAGGCCTCCAACAATAAGAAAGGTTTGATAAACTGGACAAAGATGTTTTCATTTGCAGGCCAGAGAGCACAGGTTATGATCATTAAAATTAAGTAAGGAATTTAAAACATTTTACCCAGAGAGGGGAGAATGTGGAACTTGCTACCAAGGATTAGTATAGATGGATTTAAGGGGAAGCTAGGTAACAGCACCATGGAGTAAGGAATAAAGGTATGGCAATGTGGTGAGATGGACAGAAGGCTTAAATAGTCCGTTTCTATATTGCTGATACTTGGTCTACAATTTCAAATAGTGCAGATGGTACAGAGTTATTTAACAGAGATTATTTCTGACCATTAGCCTTACCCGATCCCATTATGGTGCAAATCATTATCATGGAGTTGTACTTGATTTCAGGTGCACTGGAATCATCAGAAATCAGCTTGTGCAGAATTTCCACCAGTTTAGCATTCTCCAGATCCTGTTCAGCTGTGCCTAAGGGTGCAAACAAAAAGCTCATCAAAACTGAATATCAGAAATAAATTCAAGTGTATCACATCCAATGAACAAAGATATGACTCAATTTCCATGAAGTGGTTTCTCTCCACCCGTACTTAAATGCCAAGCTAAATGTTCCCTTGCAAATACTATGCCCGATGATTTTAATGTACTCAAATAGAAATCATTTCAAGTTTCATTTTTGATCACTTTAATTCTCCTAAATGAAAACGTATTGTGAATTAGCTTGGGTCACAGCTATCCGAAGTGAGCTCAAACCTATAATGTATAATCTTTCTCACCAACATTGTCCTATTTATTTCCAGTATCTGTAGTATTTTGCTTTAATTCAAGTCTACAATGAATGGGTTATTTGGTTGAGTGTGCTCAATTGAATCAGTGGAAAAAGGGTTCAATCTGATTTAATATTTTTAAAATATCCAAAAATTAGGTATTCCACTACTGAATACTTAAAGGGATGGTGCGTTTGATGATAGTTTGAGTATTTTCTTTGTAAATGCACCAGTCATTAGACTAATTAGCTTCAGAATCTGTACAACTACAATGTCATAAATCAAAGAACAATGTAGTGTTGGATATAGGATTTGCTCGCTGAGCTGGAAGATGCGTTTTCAGACGTTTTGTTAACATACTAGGTAACATCAGCGAGTCTCTGGATGAAGCACTGGTGGTAAGGCCTGCTTTTTATTTATTTGTTTAGGTTTCCTTGGGCTGGTGATGTAATTTCCTGTGGTGATGTCAGTTCCTGTTCTTTTTTCCCAAGGGGTGATAAATGGGATCCAAGTTGGTGTGTTGGGAATGCCATGCTGCTAGGAATTCTTGCACGTGTTTCTGTTTGGCTTGTCCTAGAATGGGTGTGTTGTCCCAATCGAAGTGCTGTCCTCCTTCATCTGTTTGTAAAAATACTAGTGAGGGTGAGTCATACACGACGTTCATGTATCCTGATAGCTAATTTTCTGACTGTTTGTCCAATGTAGTGTTGATTACAGTCCTTGCAAGGTATTTTGTAAGTTACATTAGTTTTGCTTGTTGTCTATATAGAGTCTAGGAGAAATTGAGGACTGCAAATGCTGGAGATCAGAGCTGAATGGTGTTGCTGGAAAAGCGCAGCAGGTCAGGCAGCATCCAAGGAGCAGGAGAATCGACGTTTCGGGCAGGAGCCCTTCTTCAGGTCTATATAGGGTCTTTCAAGTTTGTTATCTGCTTTTTAGTGTGTTGGTAGGTTTGTTGCCTATCATGATGCCAAGGGGTCTAGGTAGTCTGGCAGTAATTTTCCGGAGGTCTTTGAATGGAGGGGAAGTGGCTAGTGTTTCTGGACATGTTTTGTCTGCTTGTTTGGGTTTGTTGCTGAGAAATGTACAATGTGGTGCACTAACGCACTGTACTAAGGTGCCAGCATTTTTCCTACGTTGGAAGTTCTTGTTCTCACTGATGCTGTCAGAGAAACACTGCAAAGCATTTTAACAGAACAGAAGCTCTTCACTTTATTTAAAAAGTGTTAATTATTTATAAAGATGTAACACTTCAATTAATCAGTAGGCATTTCGAGTATACTTCATTTTGGTTTAGAAAATACCATTTCACCCTTGTTCTTTTGCTTATATGGAGAAACTACAGTCTGTCAAAACAACTACATAAACTCATTGAAAAGGTCTCCAAATTGCTTCTCAATCTGACTCAAGGAAATTCAGTGGTTCCCATTTCTGTCAAACACATTTGAGTGGTATAGTAATACAAATGGTAACTAGCATAAATTTGTAATCAGTTTGATGACAATGAAAGAATTTATACTGTGCCTAACCTTTAATCTGTCAAATGTTATACAGTATGTTTGAAGATGGACTGGCATATTTGTGATAAGTTATTTTTAATGCCCTTTGCAAAATGATCCTCAATGAAAGGTTGAAAACTGAAGAGATGTTGAACAATAGAAATGTAAAAATTACTTGTAGATTAATAGTATGTATTGCTGTGCAGGTTCTTCACGAAATTTGTTGACATATTTAAATAAGGCTTTTAACAATGCTCAAGAGAATTGTTCAGTATTTAGAACCAAGTGTAGGAGAGAGAAACATGGCTTGTTGCCGAGCAATGAAATGTTCTATGTTATCGGGAGTGCATAATTTTAACAAAAAGAAAGGTGATATAACTATCCAGAAGGTCAGTGAATGTGTGGGTCCTCCCCACCAACCAGAGTGTGAAGCAGGTTATGCAGAGACCAAAGTCTGTGTCAGTTGTAGTGTAGTTTATTAGCCTCTAAAATAGTCAGGACAAAAAATAAAGTAGAGTGGCTCAGTATCATTAAGAAATACTTCAGGGTCATTTCTCAGCAAACGCTGTGGAAGAGGTGTTTAATGCATCCATGTTAAATACTGTAGTGTGAGCTGTGTTAGTTTAAGAGGCTCAGGAAAAGTATCTGACTGATGAAATACATTGGTGAATGCAGGGGTTTGCTCAAAACAAACCAATTATAGCAATGCCAACTAAAGAAGGAGCTTTAAAAGTGGAATCAGGGTGAACTAAAATTCATAATTTATCAAGCCAGGTCTCACTCTGGCATCAGACTTGTCCAACATTATCAGGCAGGATCACAACAGTACATAATGATTATTCCAGAATGTTTTATACTTATAATGCCACAATAATAAATTAAGTTGATCAATCACACAAAAGCTGACGCAAAGACATTTAATACCTTCCTCTTGAATAAGAATACACTAGAGCACAGACTTGTGTAAAATTCAAAAGTTTACTTTGTTCTTCCTAAGCAATTAAGAAACCTTGTTGTTGAGTGATAGCTACAATGCAAGGTAATTGAAAACAAAAAGAGCAGTCTAGATAAGTAATTTGAGAAACTCTAAATCTGCACTGGAATCTGTCGTTTCCTGGTGTGCTCTCTGATTGCACAGCTGTCGCACTTCTAGGATCAAAATTTCCTTGGCAAGGGAGTCTTGAAAGCTTACTTCACTGCATTCTGGGATAACTGTTGTCTCCTACGTGAGCTACATGAAGAGGTCCTATTTGTCAAGAGTAGAAATGAAAGAACAGGCAGGATGAATGCGTGGCTTGAGTGATGGTACAGCAGGGAGGGGTTAAAATTTTTGGGTCATTGGGACAGGTTCTGGGGGAGGTGGGGCGATTACAAATTGTACACAGTCTACTCCTGGGCCAGACTGGAACGAATGAGTCCTTGCAGTACTTTTGCTAACACTGTTGGAGAGGAGAGTACTTAAACTAATGTGGCAGGGGAATGGAAACTAAATGAGGTGGTTAGTGGACAGTAAGAAGGTAGTAACTAAAGCCTGTAAGGAACTAGATCGTGAAGTCAGGGTGACTAAGGGAAAGAGGAGGCAGGAAGCAGATGATGAACACAAAGGGGCAGGTGGTCTGAGGTGCATTTGTTTCAATGTGAGAAGTGTAGTAGTTAAGACAGATGAACTTAGCACTTAGATTAGTACCTGGGAGTATGATGTTATTGCTATTACTGAGACTTGGTTGAGGGAAGGACATGATTGGCATCTAAATATCCCAGGATATCGATGCTTTAGGCGGGATGGAGGAGTTGCATTACTGGTCAGAGAGGATATCACAGCTGTGCTGAAGGAGGGCACTATGGAGGACTCGAGCAGTGAGGCAATATGGACAGAGCTCAGAAATAGGAAGGTGTGGTAACAAATGTTGGGGCTGTACTACAGACCTCCCAACAGCAAGCGAGAGATAGAGGTACAAATATACAAACACATTATGGAAAGATATAGGAGCAACAGTGCTAAATTGGGGGAAGGCCAACTATAGCAAAATTCAGCAGGAGTTGGGGAATGTGAATTGGGAGCAGCTGTTTAAAGGTATATCCACATTTGATATGTGGGAGGCTGTCAAAAAGAGATCGATTAGAGTGCAGGACAGACATGTCCCTGTGAAAATGAGGGATAGAAATGGCAAGATTAGGGAACCATGGATAACAGGTGAAATTGAGACTAGATAAAAAGGAAGCATACAAAAATATTTAGGTGACTGAAAACAGAAAGCTTTGAAAGAATATCAAAAAAGTAGGACCAATCTGAAATGAGTAATTTAGATGGCTAAAAGGGGTAATGAAATATCTTTAGCAAACAGAGTTAAGGAAAATCTCAAAGCCTTTCATTTGTATACAAGGAGCAAGAGCGTAACTAGACAAAGGACTGGCCTACTCAAAGACAAAGGAGGAAAGTTATGAGTGGAGTCAAAGACGACGGGTGAGATTCTTAATGACTACTTTGTATCTGTATTCACTGAGGAAAGGGATGTGATGAACGTTGAGGTTAGGCATCGATATTTGATTTTTCTAGGTCAAGCTGGCATAAGGAGGGAGGAAGAGTTGGGTATTCTAAAAGGCATTAAGGCAAACGAGTCCCCAGGTCCTGGGGGGATCTACCCCAGGTTACTGAGGGAAGCAAGATAGGAAATAGCTGGAGCCTTAAAAATATCTTTCCAGCATCTTTGAATATGGGTGGGGTCCTGGAGGACTAGAGAATTGCTAATGTTGTTCCCTTGTTTAAGGGTAGCAGGGATAATCCAAGTAATTCTAGACTGGTAAGCCTAATGTTATTGGTAGGGAAGCTGCTGGAGAAGATACCGAGAGATAGGATCTATTCCCATTTGGTTTTGTGCAGAGAAGGTCATATCTTACCAATTTAATAGAACTCTGAGGAAGTGACAAAATTGATTGATTGATGAGGGAAGGGCTGTAGATATCACATGGACTTTAGTAAAGCGTTTGATAAAGTTCCTCATGGTAGACTAACGGAGAAAGTGAAGCCGCATGAGGTCCAGGGTGTAGTAGCTTGATGGATAGAGAACTAGCTGGGCAATAGGAAATAGTAGTAGTGGAAGGGAGTTTCTCAAAATGGAGAACTGTAACCAATGGTTTTCCACAGAGACCCATGATAGGACCACTGTTTGAGGTATACATAAATGATCTGGAGGAAGGTATAGGTGGTCTTAGCAAGATTGTAGATGAAACTAAGATTGGTGGAGCAGCAGATAGTGAAGGGGACTCAGAATGCAGAATTATAGGTAGATTAGAGAGTTGGATGGAGAAATGACAGATGGAGTTCAATCTGGACAAATGCAAGGTGATGCATTTTGGAAGATCCAATTCAAGAGTGAATTATACGCAAGTGGAAAAAACCCTGGGGAAAATTGATGTACAGAGAGATCTGGATATTCAGGTCCATTGTTCCCTGAAGGTGGCAATGCAGGTTGATAGAGTGTTCAAGGAGGCATATGGCATGCTCTCCTTTGTCAGATGGGGTATTGAGCAGAAGAGTTGGCAGGTCATGTTGCAATTGTATAAGACTTCAGTTTGGCCACATTTGGAATACTGTGTACAGTTCTGGTTGCCACATTACCAAAAGGATGTGGATGCTTTGGAGAGGATGCAGAGGTGGTTCACCAGGATGTTGTATGGTAGGGAGGGCGCGAGCTATGAGAGGTTGAGTAGATTAGGTTTATTTTCATTAGAAAGACGGAGGTTGAGGGGGCACCTGATTGAGGTCTACAAAATCATGACGGGTATATAGACAGAGTGGATAGCAAGAATGGCTTTTCCTCAGAGTTGGAGACTCAGTTACTAAGGGTCACAAGTTCAAGATGAGAGAGGAAATGTTTAAGGGAGATGTGTGAAAAGTTCTTTATGCAGAGGGTAGTGGGTGCCTGGAACATGTTGCCAGCGGAGGTGGTAGAGGCAGACATAAATAGCGTCAGTTAAGATGTACCTAGACAGATCTATGAATGGGCAGGGAGCAGAGGGATGCAGATCCTTGGAAAATACGTGACAGTTTTTCATAGAGGATCTGGATTGGTGCAGGCTTGGAGGGTTGAAGGACCTGTTCCTGTGCTGTAACTTTGTTTGTTCTTTGAAACGGTGACTACTTCAAACAGCTAATCTGTACATGCTGGAGACGGAGCAAGTTTGAATGACTGGCACTTGCTTTCAATTGCCACTATCCTCCTTGCATTATATTCATCCATTGTTGCTTTATGCTTGCTTCACAAAAGATGAATAGTACACCGTACAATTCTGGTCAGGTGACAGGGAGGATTTGGTTTACATTTTTTAGTACAATTCTCTCTATTTGCAGAAAAATGTATTTGAGAATAAAATTATCCCTAATTTCAACTAAAAACCTGAAGGGAAAAGCTTAATTTCTGAGCAGTACAACTCTTTGCCATAAGAATCGTAAACTTGAACAATTAAGTTGATTAAAATAGCCCAACAAGTCCAAAATACTCACCACTTTTCAGAAACTGTAGTTCAATAAAACTCAGGCACTGTAGTTAAAGCAATGAGATGCAAAACCGGCTACTAGTCGTAGGCATACTCATTTGTTGTGTGATGTTTAACAGACATGATGTTTTCTATTCCCACAAAACTAACAAAGTTGCAACAAATTGCTTAAAGTAAGTCCTACAACTTAGTCACTACTCACCAAGTTCCAGAGCAGCAATCAATCCCAAAGCAACAAGAGCTTCATTCTGCATAATAACATGCTCACTTGTTGCCATAGTGACCAAATGTTTAACACCACCACTTTGAACGATGGCTTTGACAACGTCCTTACAAATCACAGGAAGATAGCGGTTAGTATTTTTAAACAATGAGTTTGAATATTCATAAATCAAAGGAATATTACTAGTGATGTCAAATAATTGACCCACATTTATGAATTTACTGACTTTAAAATCAGTGCTAAAGAGCATAAAAACCTTCAAGATAACATTCAGAAATTCTCTTAATTCACTCAATTTTCAAGATTATTGAATGAGGTGAAACAAAGAGAAAGGGAATCTTTTAACGTCCTTGAAATACGGAATTTGAATTACTCTGACACATTTATACTCTAACATGAAGGCAGGCAGAGGTAATGGAGTTCGCAGTCAGAAAAGGCCAACAAGTAATTCAATAAAAGGTGTAAAACATGAATATATCCTTTTGTTTTACAAGTAATGTGTCCTTGCATATTGACTGGCACACCATGTAGGAAGCATCAATGAGCCATGTAATGAGATGGAATAAATTAAATTTAAAATCCTTAAAATTAGTCACTGGTAGAATTAGAGCACTCAGGGCTGTTCAGCAAATACTGGCCAATTGCAGAATCATATCTAATAGTAGATGAACAATAACATGCTCCTGTGGATGCTCATAATTAGCAGAGTACAGACAGTAGTCAACCAATTGCACTTGCAAACCACAAAACAAATGCCTGTCAGATTCCCCAAGAATCACATCGATGTTCCATTGATGTTTTCTCCATAGCAATGCCATTTCTCCTGCAGCGTAAGTTGTTCTTATGGTTTGGATTTTGGCATTCGTGCAATTGTTCTGATCAATACAAGATGGAAAGCTTCAAAGTGTCTTTTTCAGCAAAATTAAATTCACTTTAATGAAAATAAAACTGTCAAAGTAGCACCATTTGTACTTTTAAGCATAAATTCCACTTAAAAATAGTTTCAGGTGTGATATAATTTTTATTAGAGATGAGGTAAATCACCATTTACAATAATAGATTACTTTATGTCTGTTTTTACTGAGGAAGATATGAGATTTCCAAGTAACTAGAGAAAAATGAAGATTAAGAAAATTGGTATTAATAAAGAAGGGGCAGAACGCTACTAGGTCCCAGGATCAGATAGCGTACATCCCAGGGTGTTAGAGGTGGTGGTGACTGCGACAGTATATACAATGGTGATCATAAGTTCTACAGATTCTGGCGTGATGCCTGCACATTGGAAGCTTGCAAAACATCACCCCACTATTTAAGAAAGAAGCAGTAGGAAAAAAGGACAGGGAACTACACATCTATTTTACATCAGGAGTAAGAAAAATGCTAGGATCTATCATAAGGCATGTTGTTAAGTACATACATGGATAAAAATTATCTGATTGTACATAGCATGGATTTGCAAAAGAAAAAACACATTTGATAACAGCATTTTTTGACAATGTTCTGTTCTGTTTCTCTCTTCACAGTTGCTGGCAGACCTACTAAGTTTCTCCAGCACTGTTTTTTGTTTCAAATTTCCATCATCCAGCATTTTAGTGTCTTTTGAGGATGTTCGTAACAAAGTTGATCAAGATGATTTACAAATATAGTATACAAAGGAACCCTGATTATCAGAATACAAATTATCCGAAAATCGGATTACCCATAGGAGATCGAGGTCCCGATAGAAACATTACATTAAAGATGGGTTTCCAAAATTGATCGCGTCTTTTGTTTAGTGATTAAACAGGCACAGTCTCCAAATGACTGACCTTCCGCCCTCTCTCTCCCTACACTTTCCCTGGAGTTCTACAGAGGAGTGTACCCTAAACCACCTCATCCCCCACCGCCTTCCCCAGGTAATCTGACCAACATTGTCCTGTACAGGGCAGAGGTGGAACCTGTCAAAAAGTTGCAGTCAAAGGTGGGGGGGGGGGGGGGCTGTGGTGTGTGCGCTCTTTGGAGACTTACCCCAGAAAGGCAGCAGCAGCAGCCTTGTTGTTGGTTTCCAGGCCAGCTGTCCTGGTGAGGGGGTGGGGGTAGGCGGCATAGGGATGGGGGTGGGCAGCATAGGGATGGGGATGGTTGAGCAGGGGGCAGTGTTGCAGGGTGGGGAGAGGTGTTGGATGGGTTGGCCGCGGGGTGGGGGGGCGGGGGTGTCGGGGGCAGGTGTTGGACGGAGTTGGGGGGGGTAGGGGCTCGCACACTGCTGCAGTCTCCTGAACGTGGAGCAGACTTTTAAAAACTCCGAGCCCCAGAAGAAAGGCATTTAATTGATTAACAGAATAATTGATTATCCAAACAAAATAATGCCACCCATCTTGTTCGGATAATTGAGGTTCCCCTGTATGTGGGTTTTCATCAGGCTTCTGACAAGGGAGGTTAGTTATAAGCACATGGCATAGGAAGAAACACATTGGCATAGATAAAGCATTAACTAACAGTAAAAAGTAGGAATAAATGGATCATTTGCGCATTTGACAACAAGCAGTAGTACCTAGGCCCCAGTTGTTCATAATATGATTGAGTGTAGGGACCAAATGTATATCATTTTCAAATTTAGAAGTATTAAAGTAAGCAGAAATAAACATTGTGAAGATGTGCAATATTTTCAGGATTTGGACAGGCTTACTGAATGGGCAAGAACGTGGCAGATGGAATATAATACAGGAACGTTAGGGTATCCACTTTGGTAGAAAGAACAGATGCACAGAACATTTCTTAGAAGGTAAGAGCTTAGAAAGTGTAGATGTGCAAAAAAGACTTGGGTGCCCTTGTTGAAAACAAAAATCACTTAAGAATAACCTGCAGGTGCAGGAAGCTATTAAAGCTAATGGAATGTTAGCCTTTATTGCAAGAGAGTGTGTGTATAGTTAGGACTAGTAAAATCGTACTGAAATTGTACATGAGCATGGTTAGACTCCACCTGAAGTACTATTTATAGTTTTGGTCCTTATCTCAGGAAACATACAATTGCCAGAGAACGATTACAATGAAAGTTCACCAGACTTGTTCCTGGGACGGTTGGACTGTCCTAGTGAGGAGAAATTGGGCAAAGTAGGCCTGCATTCTCAAAAGCATGTAAGATGATCTCATTGTAACCTATAAAACACTTAAAAGGAGTAGGCAGGAGGTTTCCGTGGCAAGTCTAGAAGTCACCATGGAAAGGAGATGTGCCAACCAAGGGAGGTGATGGTCTAATGGTATTATCGCTGGATTGTTAATCTAGAGACCCAGGTTAGAGTTCTGCCAAGGCAGATGGTGGAATTTGAATTCAATAAACACCTGGAATTAAGAGTCTAATGATGACCATGCATCCATTGTCAATTGTCAGAAAAGACCAGTTGGTTCACTAGCGTCCTTTAGGGAAGAAAACTGACATCCTTAGCTGGTCTGACCTACATGTGACTCCAGACCCATAGCAAAGTGGTTGACTCTTAACTGCCCTCTGGGTAATTAGAGATGTGCAATAAATGCTGATTTCGATGTACTGTGGATGCTGCCTGAATTGCTGTGCTCTTCCAGCATCACTGATCCAGAAATAAATGCTGATAGCCAGCCCTCATCCTGTGAATGAATTAAAAAAAAACACAGCACAGTTTAAATACAAAATGGATACCACTTAGGACTGAGATGAGAAATTTTTTTCTAAACTCAGCTGTGGATCTTTGAAATCTGCTACCTCACAGGGCAGCAGAAGTTCAGCCGGAGTATATTTGAAGAAGTAATGAAGTTTTGATTATCCCCATAAACATTAATGATTGATACTGCGGGTAAAAGACAATGCAGCTTTCATCAGCCATGATTGTACCAAACGGATGAGCAGCTTGAAAGGCTGAGTGACCTATTTCTGTTCTGATATTCTTATAACTACACAATAAATATAGTTATGTAGAAATGTGGAAGACTTCTGTAATTTTATTCAGATCTTTACAATCCAAAATCTTGTGCCCTGCCATAAAAAAGGTGTTTGCCAGTAGTCACACTTGTCCTTCGTATTTTAAGTGGGCAGCATTTTGCACTACAAATGTTACAATAATTGCTGGGAGGGAGAGTTAAAAACATTGCGCTTTTCCCACAGAGCATGTAATCATGTAACTTCTTAAAAAATCAGATTGGAGGTATGTAAAATTAACATGATAGGAACTGAGAAGGAAATGCAAGTTATGATAGATAGACTCAGTCAAATCAGATACAGAAAGGAAAATAATGAGAAAGAAAGATTGGATGGAGAAAACAAAACGGGGCATATTAAACATAGTTTTAACTCTCCAACAATTAAAACTTTAAGATATAACACCCCACACTTATAAAGGTTAATTTTCAGTGTCAGAGGACTTAATATGCAACACAATTAAAATGACATGCAAGAATTTTCACAAATGTGGTCCTTATCTATCACTTAATGCATTTGAAAGGACAAGGGTGTAGGCAGCAAGATGCAGTATACATAAAGCTGATTATTAAGGGCCAAGTTCTATAGCAACGTTTTGATTTCTACTTTGAACCTGTATCTTCCCTCTTAAAGCTGCTGTGACATTTGTGCATAAATAGTGGCTTTATTTTAAGTTGATAAAATGGGCCAGTCCTGATGAAGGATTCCGATCCAAAATGTCAACTTTCTTGCTCTTCTGAAGCTGCCAGACCTGTTGTGCCATTCTAGCTTCACATTTTATCAACTCTGACTTCTGACATCTGCAGTCCTTACTAACTCCAAATGGTTTTATTTTGCCAAGTTTTGGGCCAACATGTTTAAACATTTTAGAGGTATGCACAAGAATAAGCTAAAGATGTAGTTAGCTGCTTCAGGATCATTACTGAACAAGACTGTTTCACAAGTTCTGAGGATGCTTGGAAATATAATATACTCCACTGAGAACAGAGAATCAGGATTAAATGTGTGGTGCCAGGGAATTTGATTTTGACAAAAATATTTGCACATAATTTTATTGGAACAACAAAATTAAAACTGCAATCATGGAATCCCAACAGTGCAACTAGAGGCCATTTGGCCAATCGAGTCCGCACTGTCCCTCTGAAAAGCTTCCCACTCAGACCACCCTCTATAGCCTATCTCTGTAACACTGCATATATTATAGCTTATCCACTTACCCTGCACACCCCAGATGCGATGGAGCAATTTATCATGGCCAAATCTTTGGACTGTGGGAGGAAACTGGAGCAACCCAGTAGAAGGGAAGGATATGCAAACTCCACATAGATAGTCACCCAAAGCTGGAATTGCACTAGAGATGCTGGTACTGTAAGGTAGCAGTGCTCACCGCTATGCCACCATGTCACCCAATCTTATATACAAATATTTTGAAATGTAACATTTTTCAACTAGTAATGTAGCAATCTATTTCATACAAATGGGTTGCTACATTAAAGTTTATACCATCTTTCACAGGGAATTCCAATATTAAACTTGTATACATTTCTGTTATAATTAATTGCAGTTTCTACATTAAATTGAATAGTTAGACAGTAGGTGCAGGAGTAGGCCATTCTGCCCTTTGAGCCTGCACCACCATTCATTATCATGGCTGATCATCCTTAATCAGTATCCTGTTCCTGCCTTATCTCCATAACCCTTGATTCCACTATCCTCGAGAGCTCTATCCAACTCTTTCTTTATATTTAGATAGTTGGCTGATGACCAGGCCAACATGATTGCCTCAAAGACCTTTTACCATGCTGCAAAAAACGCTATGACTCAATAAATCAACCATAATTTTTCTAGAAAAGAAAACTGGAACATATGGAAGAAAGTGGAGTTTGCACACTCTCCTCGTGTCTGCGTGGGTTTCCTCCATGTGCTCCAGTTTCCTTCTACAGTCCAAAGATGTGCAGGTCAGGTGGACTGGCCATGCTAAACTGTCCATCGTGTTAGGTGCATTAGACAGAGAGAAATGGATCTGGGGCAGAGCATTCCACACACCCACCACTCTCTGGGTGAAGAAGTTTCTCCTCATCTCTGTCCTAAATGGCCTACCCCTTATTTTTAAGCTTTGTCCTCTGGTACGGGACTCACCCATCAGTGGAAACATGTTTTCTGCCTCTAGAGTGTCCAATCCTTTAATAATGTTATACATCTCAATCAGATCCCCTCTCAATCTTCTAAACTCAAGGGTATACAAGCCCAGTCGCTCCAATCTTTCAACATAAGATAGTCCCGCCATTCCAGGAATTGACCTCGTGAACCTATGCTGCACTCCCTCAATAGCCAGAATGTCTTTCCTCATATTTGGAGACCAGAACTGCACACAATATTCCAGGGAGTTAATCAAAGATTACACGTTCTAATTCCATTTTTAGAAGATAGGCTTATTTTGTTATATACGCCAGCTTATATTACGGGCAATTACGTATTTGATTGGACACAGATAAACATTAGGAGTTGGTAACCCCGTGTGCTTACTTCTGAAATACAGAGTAATGCTATAATTAAAGAGCGGAATAAAATATATTCTGTTAGAACTGTCACCTTACTGCTAATTACTACCTTGAATAAGTTTCCATTAATGTGACTTTTAAAAATAAATAGCAGGAGCAGGTTCTTGGTGCTACCATTTATATATCCACAGAAGCAAGGATGAATAACATGCCAAAATCTCTCAGAATTAGCTCTTTTAAGTAAAGCTGCAAGAAAATAAAACAGCAGGTAGTGTAAACAGTGAGTACACTGCAATAAAAACTGAGCATTTGCTTCTTGATGAAATAAGATTGCTACAAAACGCTTTTTAAACCACAGAACATGACACTCATTGCAATATTTTAGAACATACAAATGTTACAATAATTTTCAAAACATTTGTGCCATAACTTTTACAAATCCTCAGCAGAAAAATGTTTCCATGCCATTACAGACAGAAAATGCTGTGTTGATGCAAAACTCAGCTGATTTTTTTCAAATATGTTTTAGTGACTGTCCAATTTTAGTTTTGTTGGATCCTGTTTTTACCAAAAATGTGTATAATTTAGCCTTTTCTGTAACTTTTTTGGTTATACATTTGTATTCTAATCCACAGACACAACAACCCATTTATTCAGTACTGTATGTCACACCTCACTGGGGTAGCATACTGAAAACCCAGCCCTGCTATTCCGGAAGACATAATAAAAGTATAAAAGACAGGTAATTGGGCAGTTTTGTAGAATCAGGTTGGCAGAAAACACAGATCAGGCTTCAGTTGTTCACAATAATCAGTACTTATTACAAATAAATAGGTGTTTTCCTGTAGCTAGAATCTAAAATATCAATACGTAACTCTAACCATTCCTGACATGCATGCAGGCAGATGAAAATAAATATTGCTTTGGGCAGAGGGAATGACTAGGAAGGCAGTGAAATGGACCCTGCCCACAGGTTCTCGGAGATGAACCTTTTGACTTGCCAGGACTTGTGCCTCCTGAAAGTATCTGGAGAAGAGCAATCAAGGAGCAGCAAGAAATTAGTTACAATTCAGTCTCTGACAAAGCAATAGTTTACAGATATTAGGGAGGGAGGCTGAAGGCATCTTTCTTTTCTGTGGAGAAAAAGGACACCATTTCTCCTTCCAGAGTCTGAAGGTTTCTGGCTATATTATTTACAACCACAACTTGTACAGATAACTAGGAGCCAATCACATAATTGGACACAGATAGAAGGCTACAATCAGCAACAACTGGTCTTCATCCCTGTCAACTGCTCATTGCTGGCCAAATTTCACTTCATACACATTCCCTGTAGCAATTCACCTGCAGCTGAATATACCCACTGGTTGAGCAAACAGTTGAAACTGCATTTACAATAAGTGGCAGTAATTTGTTTTTAAGAAAAATAGGAATCCTTTCCACAATCCTTTTGCTAGTTAACGATCAAAAATTCAGATAAATAAAAATAAAATTAAATACAGATGCACATTAGCATCAGATGTGCAGATTCCCAACTTTACTTCATAAGGAGGAGACTTTACAGAGTAACATTTCTCAAAACAGACCTTTGATTTGCTGTGTCTGATCAGTGCCGATAGCAGCCTGTTCGATTCACCCATGACGCCAGCATGATCCTTTGCATCACACCATTCTACTAAACGTTCCACCAGTTTGATGTTCTTTCCCAACTTATCAGCTGCTTCAGCTGTGGGAAAGCAGGCGAGACAGAGTTAGAACACAAGGAAGAGCACTGCAGAAAATAGCTCTACCACAAAGTACTCAGGAACAGTCTTTAAGCTATTGTTACATTAGATCATAAACCAGATTTAGCACTTTGAACTCTTGTGGGTGGATTTTGTGAAACTGCTCGGATTGTTATGCAGCACAACAATCCAAGTGCCCACTCCATTTCTCTTTTCAAATAACATTGCATATATACGTTAGGTGGAATATTTACATAACAGAAAATTTTATCTTTCCCATACATTGGTAATGAGGGAACAGTGCAGGTGAACTAGAAAAGGGTGTTTATATTGGATGAACAAACATATTCAATATAAAATTAGTATCAGTTCAGAAGGGTGACATACTAAATGGAAGCAGAATCAGCCATCTGACCATTAGAGCAGGTTTTTTGTAGCTGGAGCAATGAAGTGTGGTTAATGTAGAAAAATATTCCTAGGCACTTCATCAGACAAGAATGAATACCAAGCCAAGAGAAGATAAGTTAGAGGCCTTCTATTGTTCATATTTTACTACGAGGATGGGTGATGGATTTGATATAGGGTAGAACATAAGCAACAAAGTTTGGATGATTAAGAGATCTCAGATTTCAGGATCAGAGGCTGGCCAAGAGACAAATAGTCAAGTCTGACAGTAAAGACGTTTTCAGCAGCAGACGGGCTGATTGGTGACATGGGCAGGCAACATTCCCCCCCAACATTTTTTGCTGTGTGGACCTGAGATCCATGCATAGCAGCAACCTCTCTATGTGGAGGTCAATGTGTCAACATGTGACTCAGCATGTGCAGCCACACAGCTTAGTGGGAATTTTGTTTATAGCTCAGCTTGGACTTGTTAAAAAAAAGTCCAACTTCAGTTAAACTAAACCAACCTGACAAGGCTGCCATTTGAATGAGATCCTATACATAAGGAGTTTGACAGGTGCCTCAATTGTACTTCAAACCATACTGAAGGGGAATCTGATCGCAGAAAGAAGCAGAGTTAGAATATAGAGTAGTGGTGTTGGGTAGTAAAAAAGGATTGAAGGGGAAGATTAGGAAAGTACCTGTAAGTGATGAAATTAGCTGGGTAACAAGGATCGAAGGAGGCAGAAAAAAAAGGAACTGAGTGCATATCTGGGGACAACCTCTGATATAAACATGTCCAATCCATCCGACTACATTAAAACATGCCTTCAATCATGTGAGACTCTACCCTTCTGGTACCTTAACCTCACACATACTATATGACTGCAGCTGTTAAAGTGGCTGTGATTCTGGACCTTGAAATTTCGGAATACAGCAGCTGACTACATAAAAAAAGTAGTATGATTTGTTTTTCCCCGACAGTTCTGCCATTACAAGGGAGGTGTCAGATTGGAAGCATGAGATATCCACATTTCTGAAGACGACCTGATCAGAATTTCCTGTCACAAACATGAAACACCATTGTGGCAAAAGGAAGGGGCAGTGTGACAGAGGTTGCCACTTCTTGGAAAATACAGTTCTATATTTCAAGGGTTCTTGCAGAGTGGGCATATGTTCACAGGAAGCTCATTACATTTGTGACGTTGCCTGGGCTATGACAGTGGGGGCTGGGGTGATAATTCACTGTTGGTGAATTGAACCATGCAAGGTCTAATGTGTACACAATGACTATAAAGGGAGAACATTTCAGAAAAGAAGATCCTTCCTCAGAAGAGTATGGTTTTGGGAGCAGAAAATTAATTTCTAGTCAGAGACTATAATTAGGTACAGCAAATTCACATATGCATCTACATTATAACTGTCAACACATTTACATTGGGGATACAAATCAAGGATGCAATTAAAATAAAGAATTAAATTCAATTAATCTCCGTATAGAACTGTATTTCACCTGAATATTACATCTGAACATTCCTTCCCATACATAATTAGAAAAATGGATTTTGGATCTAATTATGCAGACAATTGCATATTAGGATGTCATATAATAAAACCATGTTTTGAAATTCATTAAATTCATTAATGTAGCTTATTTTAAAACCATATTTTAATAGTTCTGGAGCTAGAACAGCATGAATTAAAGGACTTGGAAGGTTTTTAAACAACTAGACTTGTCACCGGTGTGGTCAAAATTACCACCTATTGCCAAATATGCCACTCAACTCCTAAAATTAGTGGCTAGACTGAAGTATGACAGCACTCGTACTAATAACCCTGTAGCACCTTTTGATATTTGACGTGCATTAACAGGCTGAGAGATCACATGGAAGCAGCAATGAAGTATAACTTTCCTCCTTTCAAGAGGAAGAATAAGAATGCTAACTACAGATACTTTACCAACATTTTGAAATAAATTAAGTAGATTCTATACTTAACCTAAAAAAAATCAAAACAAAGTTATTTCATTTTTTTCAAGTGTCTTCTATATACCTTCAACCAGATAAGTCAAAAATCTGTTTCTGATTTCCCTGAGAATGCTGGTACTAGTTGCTAGCAGGTATGACGACAGGACAGACACACTTACTAATTTACATGCCTTTCTTATAAGATTCATCTCCACTCTGGATATTTTTCAACATCTTCTTGGCAGAGACGAGCTTGTCATTTAAAGCACTGACCCATATGTAGGTTTTTAAAAGTAAACAATCAGGATCTCCTGGTGGGAAAATTCACTTAAATAAATTACTCAACTACAATACCTTGTGCATCAATTAACATGCGTAACGTCCCAAGTAGTTTGAACTGAACTGGTGGCATCTCGGACTTCAGAAATTTCAGTACTTGCTCTGCAACTCCTGCTGACAGCATCTTAGCTTTATTTGATACTGGGGAAAATAAGGAATTCAAGTAAATGATTTTCATATGTTACCTGGTCAGAACAGAAAATAGGTATTAACAGTGGAAAATAAAGAAAGGACTCGACCGCAGTAATATATTTTACCTCTGGTTACACAGCTGTCGTGATACTTTCACCATATGTGATTTTATTTTAACCAGAAATGTGCACCAATGTATTACTTTAAAGCAGTGGGCCTATGACTTTATTGAATTGAGTGCCTCACTTCACTTTGAACACTTTTCTCCTCTTATGCATAACATTCCCACCCCTAAAAATTCCTGTCCAATTAGTGGTGGATGCACAAAACTGTCTTCTCCAGTACTTTCATCAACCCAAAAGCTTGAGTTTTAGTAGCTATTCTTTCCAGACCTAGATGAATCATTCAATTCATTGGGAGATTTTGGGTCTGAGCTAGAGAGACATCAAATTTTTTGATTTTGACAACACACTGAAGTTACAAGTAAACAATACACACATTTACCTGGATGAGAAAAGGTCCACTGGGAACATACTAAAAAAAAAGTTTAACATGACAATTTGCAGCATTGAGTCTCAACAAAGTGCCCAAAATCCTCATTCCAAGTCATAACTCAAGAATCCTCTAATGCAGTACTGCAAGATTTTGATACATGGCCTTTAACATGCAAAAAGCAGAGTTTATTGAAATTGTAGTAGTTTAATCAACTGTTAGACTTATTGTACACCCACAAATCCAGAGAGGTCATCTTATGTCTGACAACCTAGACTACTTGACTTTTAGATTTAGTTCGAGATATCACCCATTTAGGTTTTGCAACCAGTAAAAGAATTTAATGCAATTAAGTACACTGAAAATGCAAAACTGAGAGTTAAGGCGGCCAAAAATAGCATTATTAGAATTATTATCTTTTTCCTTCAAGGAAGCAATTACATTGGTCCAGTTTCATTGTTCATTGGATCACCAAGTCCAGTTCACATTAAAAGTTCAAGATCCAGATATTTTCATTAGCCTTGATGAGAAGTGGAGCAATGGTAGAGATGAGGCAGAATCATCTTAGATCAAAATCACATCACATTTGGATTTGTGCTTGCATGGAATTTTTTTACTGCTTCCAAAACCTAAATCCAATCAAGAATTAATTGGATGGTACTGCTCCCTCAGGACCCAGGTTCAATTCCAGACTTGGTGACTGTCTCTGTAGGCTTCCTCCAGTTACCGCCCACAGTGAATGGGCTGTGCTAAATTGTCCTGGAGTGTCCAGGGACAAGCAGGCTAGGTGAATTAGCCCTGGGAAATGTGTGTTTATGGGAATAGGATAAGGTGGGGGTCTGAATCTGGACAGGATATTCGGAGGGTTGGTGCAAACTCAATGGGCCGAATGGTCTCTGTCCACATGGTAGGGATTCTATAATAACTTTGAAACTCAGGTTGTCAGACATATGGTAAGCTGTCTGGATTGGTGAGAGTGCAATACATTGACTGTTGATTAAATTGAGTCTGCTTCTGAATATTAAAGACTATATATCGAGATCTTGTTTGGTTGAGTTCTAAAGAATGAAATCTGATTAAATCAAGCAGTTGCTTATTGGTTGCACACTTATCTTTTAAAATAAAAATCACATCTATATAACAAACATGCCTTGATTTCGGTTTCCTACATCTATGTGTGAATCTATTTTTAACAAGCAGGTAACAATTCCAAAGTGAATTCTATTATTATAGTAGTTCATTCCCACCCCAAAAAGAATAGATGAAGTCCTTCTTGTTCCCCTACTCCATTTGTAAATAAATAAAGTTGTTTAATTTCTTCATTATGGGAACAACGGTCAGTTGACACCAGTAGCTAGGTAAGGTGAGCAATATTAGCAAGCATTTGCCAA
Source organism: Hemiscyllium ocellatum (assembly GCF_020745735.1). NCBI lineage: Eukaryota > Metazoa > Chordata > Chondrichthyes > Orectolobiformes > Hemiscylliidae > Hemiscyllium > Hemiscyllium ocellatum. Next base: position 42,526,047 of record NC_083436.1, on the reverse strand, counting down.
GAAGAATTTATGCACAGTTATGACTTGAATTCTGAGGACGTCAACAAAGCAAGTGGTGAGTTATAGGAAGGCAAAGGCTTGGAAGGAGTGGTAAAAACAAGCAGAATATAGAGTTGAAAAGACATAGAGGAGGTACACTAACAAGGGCACGGGAGGCAAACCTTTTGCCTGGAAACATAATTCCATGAGATGTTCATATTAAGTCCAGCTAAAACTTTGTACTGCAGTAAATGGAAGTCAGAAGCAGTGGTTTGTAATGAAGAATGTTTCAAGTTTCTCAGAATAATACTGAACCATTACATGGATTTGGTCATTACAACAGTGCTACCTATTTCGTACAGAATCACAGATTTATTATAATGCAAGATGTCATTCAGCCATCATATTTTGAATACCTTCAAGAATAAGTGAATAACAGGCTGATTACTACCGAAAAGACAATTAGAGCAGTGAGGTTCATTAGAGAAAATTTGAGCTCACTTCAGTAAAGTTATTATAAAAACTGGAGGACAGTCAAGATTCATCTTGTTTAAAACAAGAAAAAAAAATCACATAAGTATTAAAGTACAGCATGTTCTTTCCTTGCACCAGATCACATAATTAAGTTACACTGATTGAACAAAGTGAACCCAAGCCTCACTAGCTTAATGATCTTAAACCAAGCACTCCCTTACTCAGTCTACTCTTGGAAGAAATAGAAAAACGCAGAATGTACCTATCAGAAGAAATAGGGAGCATATAAAAACACAGTAAGACCTTTTGCATGTACTGGATATTGTTAAAAATCTGTACTATGTCACCTTATAACAAGATATGAAGTGGGACTTTTTTTTTGAGATGAGAGCAGACATGGCTATACTCATGGGAATGACCAGATTATATTCAAGCTCAAACTATAAGATAGATATAGTTGCAAGTATTTTGTTTCTATAGAAGGAAACGAGAATGAATCTATTAGTTCAAACTTAACAACAAAAAATTGTTTTCAATTTACATGAATTTTAAAATAATTCTCTGGAAGGGGTGCTTGTTGCATTACCCAATAAACAAAACAAACAAACATTTTTATGCATGCATTTTTCTGTTTAGACTTTAATAATAAGAAGAAAAGTTTACCAGGAATTGCCAGATTTCGAAGAGCACTAAGTGCAGCATGTTGTACTGTCACATTCCCTTCTTCTACATGCCTATCCAGTAAGTCTAAAAGCTTCTGCACAATTCCAATTTCAACCATGTGGATACAATTTCCATCTGAGAATAAAAATATTATCTGCATTAAAGACGCACTGAGCCAGCTTCAAGGCCAGATGGTTTACAAGGCTAAAAATGCATTAAGAATAGGATACACAAAGCAATTGTATTTTTTGCAATGGTGAAGTACAAGCCATATTTTCCACTAACTACTGCATGTGACACCATTAATGTGTGGTTGCAGGCTGATGACAGCATCTACTTCCAAACCTGAAAAATGACACTGACCATTCTAGAGGGAAGAAAGGAAACAACTTCTTAAAAAGGCAATTAATTGACGAGATCAGAGCTGCTTATGTTGGTTTTCAATTTTTTGTTGTTGCTTTGAGACCCCCACATCAGAAAGACTTTTAGGACTACTAATTAGCATTATAATGGTTTGCTTCAGACCATTATTAAAATACATTCTTGAATGGCATATTCTGAGAGCAAGAATTAGTCAAAAGGCTCAGAAATTTTTTTGCTTTGTATTTTCTGCCTGCAGAAAATAATAAATCAGTGATCTCCGTTGAAGCAATTTTCTGTTCCTGGTAATAAACACTGTTGGATACTTTAATTTTGTTACAGCCAGCTGAAAAATGAATACTGTTGAACAATGGAAATTGAGAAAGCAGTGTCAAATTTTATGCAGTCAATTAGAATATACTTGGATAACTATGAAGTCACAATGTTGAGTGATATGCTTTTGAGGGAATTTTGTCCCTTAATCCAGAGAAGCATTGAGGTAGGTTAATTTTTTTTAAAAATCTCCATTTGTATAGTACTAATAACATGGAAAACATCCCAGGTGCTCCAGAGGAAGAAATACACGAATAAACACATTCAATCTATAGTTATATGGCAAGATGAATGGCATTCTTATATGATTGTAAGCTCTGTTGGAAAGAAATGCAGATGAGGCGTTGTAGCACATTGTGGCAGCATTATTAACTCTGAAGATAATGCATTATTAGGATCACAGATAGATGTTCAAACAAAATTAGAACAAGTTGTAAAGAGATGAGAGGGAGAACATCCATGGACAACAATTCTAAATTTAATACATTTAATACAAGACAAAGTTAATGTGGGGACTATTAAGGACAAGAGAGCTAGATTAGTGGAAACAAAAACAGAAATTGCTGGAAAAGCTCAGCATGTCTGGCAGCATCTGGGGAGAGAAATCAGTGTTAGTGTTTCAGGTCAAGTGACCCTTCTCAGATTTCTCTTCACATATGCTAACCGACCACCTGAGCTTATCCAGCAATTTCTGAAATTGTTTCTGATTTACAGCATCCACAGTTCTTTTATCTAGGTTAGAGAAAATTACTGTAGGTCAAGATAAAGGAATTGCAGCATTTTCTCAACTAACAATATATGTTAAGTACATGCAAGGCCTGTATGAAGTGGTCATACACAGTCAAACAAAAAACAAGGATAGCAAACCTGTACCCCACAAAGGTTTGTATCTTGCTGAGCAATTAAGAGCATCATTGATCCACCTTTATTTATAAAGTACTGCGATGCTAGAAATCAAATACATAAAAAATGCTGGAAAAGCTCAGCAGGTCTGGCAGCATTTGTGGAGAGAGAAAAGTTAATATTTTTGAGTCCAGTATAACCCTCCCTTAGAACACCTTTGTTGTCTGTATAACACTATTCATTAGTGGAAATGAGTTTTAATCATCAGTGACTTAATGAACTCTTAAAATTGAATTTAATCTGAAGAATCAGATTTTTTTTCAACCCAAAGCAAGCTCTTCATACCACCAGGGTTTAACAAATATCTGTTAAATCTCCATTTAATTTTAACGGTAGCTACCATGTTATGAACGTGAATGTCTAATCTTATTAGTGGCAACTCTCGAAAGTTCTGGTTCATTTAGCATTGTAGGGTAGAGGTCTGATGATAACAAGGCAGTAGCTGGCCTCATCATTGTCCACTCTGAATCGATGTGGTCTATATTGTTATGCAGAAAATCAATGTTTGTAAACAGCATGACAAGCAGACAACAATAATAAAAAAAAACGGTCACTGATAGTGGCGAGTAATACCAAATAATCTTTTTCTTCCGTAGAATGAGATATTTTATCTTTTGTTTACTACAATACAGATCAGAAGCAGTTAGATCAAGGATGGGAATGCAAAATGAAGTTAATTTGATGCCGTTAATGAATAGAACTGAGTGGACAAATCAATTCATCTTCGTCAATCTATTGTTCGAAATGTTTAAGATAAGCTTCCATCTGTCTGCTCACCATGAAGTTCAGAGTATGTCTGTGTCTTCAATGAAGCAGCTGCTATTCTAATTTCATAATGAGAATTAACCATTACGCAGAAGAGGACTGATCCACACTAAAGACAATTACTTTTTTTTAAACTGACTGACTATCTGTAATGCAGAATTTTGTTTCTCATTTGGTACATTCAAAGACCTTATGCATCAAATGCTATACATCTTAGCTAATTTTAACAAACAAACAAACAAACAAACAAACAAACAAACAAACAATCTTCAACTTCAAAAAATTTATTTTGTACTTTCAATTTTGGTTTAAAATGATGCTGGATTTGCGACAAACAAGCTATTATGGCCAGGCTTGTTTTGGGCTCCAACAAGCCTCTGCTGAAAAATGTGTTGCTGAAAAAACGCAGCAGGTAGGCAGCATCCAAGGAGCAGGAGAATCGATGTTTCCGGCATAAGCCCTTCCACGTCAGGCAGCAGATGTTGCCTGACCTGCGGCGCTTTTCCAGCAACACATTTTTCAGCTCTGATCTCCAGCATCTGCAGTCCTCACTTTTTCCAACAAACCTCTACCCACTTTACTTCATCTGACCTTTTAAACATCGTTTTATAGTTTTTTTTTCCTTTCAATTATAATGTTAATTTTTTATTAGATTTATTGATGACAATTTTACATTGATGACCTCAGTTTTTTATTCAAAAGCAGAAACATCTCTACATTATGAAAAAACAAAAAAAGGTGATTACTATTAGATCTTCCTTCCTCTTTCCTAGAAAAAGAAAATTTGTTCAAATCTTTTTTGATAACTGTAAGCTTTCAGTTCTCTGGGTACAATGAACAAATAAATATGGTTAAGATATTCTACATGTTAATGATGGATACAATACCCTTTTTCTAAATACGGTTGACTGCAAGGTTCTTAAAAAGTCACAACCTATCAAAATAAAACGGCTGAAGCTAATAACTGCTGACAGCCAAAATAGGGAAAATCACGAATACTTTTGATTCTATTTAGGTAATTTATATAACTGCACAGTTTTAAAAGGGGATGATGCATTTTAGATAACAACTAATACAATCATTCAATTGTTAAGATAGGATGATGGAGCATGATAGACTATGGGAGCAGTTTTAAACAATCTCCACCTGTCATTAAATCACTGACTAACCAGGTACTCGGCACAATATTAATAGACAGCTGTTCTGCATGGTAAGAGTAGAGATTTTACTCAGATATCTTTCTGATAATGCATCAACAATAGTGTTAGTGGGACTCAGTGGCAGTATTTTCACCTCAGAGCCATAGATTTACATCATACTCCAAGATTTCAGAACATAGTCTAGACCGAATGCGAAAGATTCCATGGTGCTATTCAAAATCAAAACTGCCCTGCCAATATTTATCCTTCAATTAACATTACTAACCAATGGATTTGTTTTAATTTATTTATCTCAATGCTGTTCATGGAAAAATTCTGAGCACAAATTAGACATGCATTTGCCTGCACATCAAAAATAATTCATTAGCTGTAAAATGCTTTGGGATTCAGAACATGAAAGGCGTTATAGAAAGACAACTTTTTTTTCCCCTTTAAGTAGGGAGGAGGGAAAAGAAAGGTGAACACTGAAGTTTATTTAAGAAGTTGAGAACAGAAAGTTGGAAAACAATTTTTTAAAAGTAGGAAGCTCACCATTTCGTGCAAAGTTTGCAATTGCCAGTGCTCCAGCAAGTTGTAGCTGATGGTTATTTGAAGGAAGCCACGACAGCACCTTTTGAAAGACACTGCCTTTACCCGCATCAAACAGTTTCTGCATAGATTCATCTGCATGACATGAAAGACCTCAACATTAGAGAAAGTAACTTTCGATAGCTGTTATAATTCTGGAATAATATTAGCCTAGTAAGCTTTCAAATTTTTTAATTGATGGGGGAAGGAAAGTGGTAAAGTGGGGAATGGAGGCTATTCATTTTTGAACATCACGGTGAACTGCATTTTAACTTTATTTACCCACTTTCATTCCACATCCCTTAATGTCCTTCCTTATCAAAAATTTCTCAATCTCAGCCTTGCAATTTTCAGTTGACCTAGTCTCTGATTTTTGATAATTCTAAGAATTTTTGATATACAAAAGAGTTTCCTGATGACTCCCAACAAGTAGAGATTACTAGAATGATTAGGAGTATTATCATTCAGCTTTTCTTACTTTACATTTTAAAAGCATTGCAGCTAATGCAAAGTTAAAAATCACAACACCAGGTTATAGTCCAACAGGTTTAACTGGAAGCACTAGCTTTCGGAGCACTGCTCCTTCATCACTCAACCGCCCGATGAAGGAGCAGCACTTCAAAAGCTGTTGGACTATAACTTGGTGTGTGATTTTTAACTTTGTACACCCCAGTCCAACACCGGCATCTCCAAATCATCAGCTAATGCAGGAACTGAACCCATACTGTTGAGGAATTGCAAACCAGCGGTTCAGCCAATTAACCCTTTATATGTAGAGTATTGTGGGAATCATGGATAGCAAGTTATATTCACTCACTGTGCATTGAAGAGCCACAGGCCAGTTTTGCATAGTTGTGGGGAGAAGTTATGGACAGAGGGCAGAGGTTTTAAACAGAAAACGGTACAGCATTGGAAAAGGCCCTTCAACCACCATGTCTGTGCTGGCCATGGTGTTATTCTAAACTAATCCCACCTGCCTGCACATGGTCCATACCCCTCTATTCTCTGTCTGCTTGTGCGTTGTCTAAATGCTTCTCAAACATTGCTATTGTATCTACTTCTACCACCTGCCTGAAAGCACATTCCAGGCACCTGCCACTCTGTAAAAATCACATTCCTCATACATATTCTTTAAAATTTGCTCCACCTCCCCCTTTCATTAAACCCATGCTCCTTAGTATTTAACATTTCCACCCTGGGGAAGAGACTCTGATTATCCACTCCATCTGTGCTCCTTAATTTTGTATACTTTGATTATGTCACTCCTCAGGCTGACACTCTAGCAAAAACAATCTAAGTTTATTCAACCCCTCCTTACAGCTAATACACTAATTCTGGCAACATCCCAGTAAACCTCTTCTGTATCTTTTGGAAAGCATCCACATCCATTCCAGTGTGACAACCAGAACTGCGCAGTACTACAAATGTAGCTTGACTAAAGTCTTACACAGTTGTAATACGACTTGCCAATATTTTACTGCCTAGCTTCCCCAGTTCGAAGACTTAGCCAACAGGTTTGGCTGCTTGGTAGACAGAAGGCTGAGACTGAGATGCAACATTTTATGGTAGCTACAATTATTCCCCACCATTCCATTCTCCCATTAAACACACCGATATTTCATTTGTTGATTAAAAAGTTACATTTTGACTCTTGCATCCCATTCCCACAATTTAGTTCAAGAGTAGATGATGAAACAATAAACCCAACACCTGGGTAGAGGTCGCTTGGCTATTATTCCACTGATTGAGCCTATTAGCTTGGTATGTATATTCATTAAAAAATGTTGACCTGAATTTCAGCTATTGCAAAAAAGTTTAAGTTGAACTATACAAATGACCATTCAGGTCATTACTTGCTCATTTTGCTTTTCTTTAAAAAAAACAGTCATACTTAAACAAACAGTCTGGTGAATGGAAATGGAGAACCTTATCTAGGTACAAATGCCTGATCAGTATTTTGACGCACTGTGCACCAATTAGATAAATTCTGCATTACATCAAATTATAGACATTTCCCCCTTATTCTTTCATGGAAAAGTGGGCTCCACTGGCAAAGTCAGCATTTATTGCCTATCTCCAATTGTTCAAGTCAAAAGACTTTTGAGAATCAACTACATTGTAGAGAGGTTTGGAGCAACATATAGAAAGGATCAGGTGAAGATGGCAGATTTCCTTTCTCCAAAAAGGACGTTAGTGAATCAGATGGCTTTTTATGACAATTGACAATGGTTTCATGGTTACCATTAGATTAGCTTTTAATTCTATATTTCTTAATTAAATTTTGCCATCTACCATAAAGACCCAACAGCATTAGCCAGGGGCTCTGGATTACTCATCTGGTGCCTCTGGAACAGTGTTACTTTGCAGCACTCTTTTTTTTTCATGGGAGGGAAAAAAAAGTGATAAGTAGAGAGTGGAGGCATTTCTTTTTGAATATAGGATTCATTTTATTACCAAATGATCTAACTTAAAGATCAGCATTTTTATTATTCACTCATACCGCACTCTTTGGTGCGAAAAGTTACACCATACAAATAGCCCCAGGGCTCTCTGGATTAATTTCCAAATAAGTATCTTCTAGACAAGCAATACAATTTACAGTGTGTTCCTTAGTTTACAAGTGGAATTATCTTCCGCTCTGCCCCTTGCAATCCAACCCCCTCCCCACAAACGAAACACTGAAATCCAGATTACTTAACAGAAGTAAGTTTACTAGATATTGATAAATTGCATTAAAAAAAAACTGAACACAAACTCACCACCCAGAAGCAGCAGCACCATAAGATCAGAAGCTGTTTTAAGCTCAGAGATATCATCTTCTTTATTACTGTCCACAGTCTCTTGGACAAGCTCCAGCAGACAGTCTACTAATCCTGCATCAACCAATTGCAGTTTAATGACATCTGAACCCAAAACAGAGAAACATGTTAGCTTATAGGTCTGGACAGCAGTGATTTCAAATCTCATCTGCTATTTTCTAAATTCTCTTCAGGCTTGGGCCAGAAAGTGATCTTCAGCTTAAAAAGGTTCACATTGTGGCCTGCGTCTAAACAGAATGGAATACTGCTTATTGTTAGGTTAAAAATAAAGCTTTATTTCAATACGGTAATGATCGACCTTTAGCGTTCATTCACAGCATCAAAAGTGAGTCCTAGTGACAATGGAAACAATGATATCCCACTGGCAATGTCAGCATTTACTGCCCATCCCCAGTTGCTTGATTCAAAGGGCAGTTGAGAATCAACCATGTTCTCTGGGTTTGGAGTAACATAGGCAGGATCAGAAATGGCTACCATTAATCTGTGCACCTTCATGATTCAGATTTTTAAAATCCACTTACTGGGGCAATACCACCCACTGCCAGCGCAGCCTTAACAAGGGATATGAGGCCTTATTGAAAATTCTCAGAAGAATCCCTAAGAGTTTCAGCACCTGCAAAAGAGGAAAATGAATAGCTGAATTTCTTTGACAGGGGCTTAAGAAAAGGGATAGGAGGGCATTAGAACATTAAAGTTGAAAAAGATAGGAGAACTTTATTTCAATAAAAATAGCTATTACTGAAACTGGTGGATCACTGAAAAGTGCTTCCATTTCACTATATACATTTTTGGATGCATGTTTTAGGTCCAAGAATGGAAAAGGTTTACAAAAGATTAATGTAGTTGATATAGTATCTGCTGGCTTTAGAATGTGCAGTGTCTATATCATGTACCAAAATGTCAGTGAAAAGGAATCAATTCTTTCATGATCTTCACTCTGCTTTCAACAACAGCAATTTAACTGAAATGAAGTTCCAGCTATGCCTGCTTGCACATTTCAACTTTAATCCTTCACTTGCCTCCACTTTCATTCAAAACACTCGTCATACAAATGTCTTCAGCTATTTATTTTCTACTTTCATCTTGGTGATTTGACATGGAATATTTTCACTTAAAATTGATAAAACATATAGCAAGTTTTGCAATATTTCATTTATAAGTGTAATTTCTAAAGACATGCAGAAGATGCTTTATTTTTCAAAAATTGCTCAAGTATTTCTTGCCAATAGAATAGCTTTCAATGTTAGATAACGTACCAGAGTTGACTTTTCCTTTTCCAAAACTGAATCAGATTTATTGCAATTGCAGTGGTTCCAGTAAGAACTATTTCACAGATCACAACAGAACGATAGGAAGCAGGTAATTTTAATCCATCCAATTTAATCAGGGTAGTACTCTAGTTCCCCTCTTTCCTTTCCATGTCTGATCAAGATGCAACAATATTCTACTTTGAAATATAAATTCTGGTATCAGTGTTAAATCGCTTTTGCCAGGTTTTTAAAATCCACTATTAATTTCAAACAATCCTTTGCAATTCAATTAACTAAGATTACATCTTCAACATCTCCCTTACATGCTGAAAAGCCCAAATCATTCCAGTTGCTTCTTTCTAATGTAGGCCTTTGCTAATAATCAGCTTTGCTATGACTCAGTGCTCCCTCTAGTCCTTAAGTGTCTGTCTATTGACAATCAAATGTGATGTAGTTTAATGGATGGCCTAATTTCTATAACTGCCAGATTTTGGCTTGGCACACAAGTTTAGGCAGGGCTTCTTGTTCTCTACTCCCTCCAGCTATTACTGGGGAATATATTATTCAGGAAATGTGATTTGTTCTCATCACCTGTTTCAAGTCTACCTACATCCTTTGGTTATAACCTCTGTCTCAAGGTTTTAAGCTTGAGCCCTAATCCAGGACTTGACATTGCATTTTATGAAGGGTTGCTCTTCAGATTTGACAAGGCAACGTTTTTGCTAGATGTTGTCATTCAACAAGGGGCATCTTGACCAATCTTGCAATTTTCACCACCACCAAAAAATATCTTGATCATTTAACTCCTCATTCTTATAGTGCATTCCAATCTCTAAAACGGTTACAAAAAATACTCACCCACCAATAATTGTATATGGACTGGTTATTCATTACATGAGAGGCAATACATACAGATGAACAGATGTGACCACATGTAAGCAGTGACATTTTTCTTTTCTAAAAAAAGGCTTTGTGGGGTTAGGTTTGTATGTATAAAAATTTGCTAAGTCATGTTTTATCTTAAAAAAAATTGGAAAAAGTCCTCTATCCTCGAATTTTCATTACCAAAGACAGCAAGTCCTATGTTCTCAAAAGTCAGATTAGCTCATTTCTACAGAAACAGACTTTGTATCCGTTTCCTCAAAAAAAAACCTATCAGCCTACAACTCTGATGAACTACAGATCTGCAAGCAATCCAAAAATCAACAAATTAGAATGGGCAGCTACCATGGACACATTTTTTGATATTGACTCTGAAGAGCTGCTTTTGTTCATTCAGCGACCTGGATATGATTGAACATTAAATCCCCCTTTAAAATCTTAAGTGAAGTAGACAGCAAATCTGTTAACTGTACCACCGATTTAACAGAGACTTTCATAAAGCTGCTCAATCAATCAAATAAAATTGAAAAGTAATTTTTTCTTTTACTTCAGATCTGCATTAGCAAATTAATTAGCCGCAAGGTTTACCACATTTATAACAGCTTGAACATTGTGAACTATATGATTTCAGGCACATTTTACACAGCAAATCTCAAACAGTGATCACGCAAGTCACTAATAAATATTTTTGCAGGAACAGTTAACTGCATTTGTCATTTACTGTGCAATTTTCTGCAAATTGGAGTGAAGGAACACAGTAAGTGAAAACTTCAGCATACATTTTCATTGGACAGGGTGCAGCATGGAAACAGACCCTTCGGTCTAACCAGAAGAAAGTGAGGACTACAGATGCTGGCTTCTACTTATAACTCAAAGCCACCATTCTCAGCAACATCCTGGTAAATCTAGCTTAATAGTATCGGTCCTAGAACAGGGCGAACAGAACTGCAGAAAGTACTCCAGAAGAAGCCTCACCAAAGTCCTGTACAACCTCAACATGACATCCCATCTTGTACACTCAGAGGTCGGAACAATGAAGGTAAACATGCCAAAAGCCTTAAATCACCCTGCTGTGTGGCGTTTGCACATTCTCTCTGCGTCAGCGTGGGTTTCATGTGGGTGCTCTGGTTTCCTCCCACAATCCAAAGATGTGCAAGTCAGGTGAATTGGCCATGCTAAATTGCAGTGTTAGGTGCATTAGTCAGGGGTAAATATAGGGTAGGGGAATGGGTCGAGCTGGGTTATGCTTCGGAGGGTTGGTTCCATACTGTAGGGAATCTAATCTAAAACATGTGACGCAAACTTCGAAGATTATGTACCTGAACCCCTAGGTTTCTGTTCTACAACAATACCCAAGGTCCTATTTTTAAATTTTACAAGTCCTGCCCTTGTTTGTTTTACCAATATGCAATACTTCACAATAATCCAAATTAATCTCCATCTGCCACTCCACAGACCATTGATGCAATTGATTATAATCGCTTTGTAATCTCAGATACCCTTCTTCACTGTCCACTGTACCACCAATTTTGGTGTCATCCACAAACTTACTAACCATGCTTTTTATATTTTCATTTAAATAATTTTATATAAATGGTAAACATTTATATAATGACCCAGTACTACCCCGTATGGAACATCGCTGGTAACAGGTCTCCAGTCTGAAAAACAATCCCCATCTATCACACTGTCTCCTGCCATTCAGTCAATTTTGTATCTAATTGGCAAGTTCACCCTGAATTCCATGTGATCTGACATTACTAATTAGTCTACCATGCAGAAGTTGTCAAAGGCTTTACTAAAAGCCCGAGTAAACAACATCACCATGCTGCCCTAATCAATCTTCTTTGTTAGTTACTTTTTATTTACAAGGTTGTTAGAAGAATGTTCCCAGAACTTGAAGGTTTGAGTTAGAAAGAGAAGCTGCAAATGGGACTAGTTTACTTTGGGAAACCTGGTCAACATGGATGAGTTAGACTGAAGGATCTGTTTCCGAGTTGCATGACTATTTGTATTGCAAATGTTGCTCTGGCCTTCTTGTAGCTTGCCATAAACTGCCCCTCGCACTTTGATCTCTTCATGTTTAATCTTCCTGGCTGCTCCAACAAAGAAGAGAAGCAAACTTTGGAAATAGCCACTTTTTGCTATATGTCCTGGTCTCAACAAGGACTTCAATAAATTTAGTCTACAATTGACTGTCTATCATTATCGCTCAGTGGCAACTTCCCATGATGTAAAACCATTTGATTCATTATACCTTTCTGACACTTCATCCCACTGACCCGCTCTTTTTATTCCAATAGTCCAGCAAATCCAACAGCTCACACAAAATATCATTCAACAGCATCATCAATGAATCCCCACTCTTGACATCCCAGTGTGACCAGAGACTAAAATCTGAGACACATTGTGGGAACAAATGGAGTGAAACATCAAGACTGAATATCCCAAAATCTGTTCATACAAGTCACAAGTCAGGAGTATGATGGAAAACTCCACACTCCTTGAAACTTTAGCTCCTACTACATTCAAGAAGCTCATCATGATGTAGAACATAATAGTTCATTCGATTGTCCGCCAATTGAACCATTAATTCCTTTCAGCACCAATACAAATGATAGCAGTATGCATCAAAGATTACTACATAAACTCACCAAATCTTACTCATCAGCACCTCCACTTATAACGATCAGGATTGTAGATACATGGGAATACCACTACCTCAAAGTTCCCCAAGCTATACACTATACAGATTCAGAATCATAGCATTGTTCCTTCAATGTTGGTGGATAGAAATCCTGAAATGTATAATTGCACTGATTCAAGGTCGCAAATCACCACCTTCTCAATAGCAGTTTGGATTGGGAAGCAAATGCAAGCCTTCTCACTAATATTCACATCCCATGGAAGAATTAAAAATCTCATCATCACGTTTATGCATGACCCCACAGATCACATATTTACATTAGTTCCTGACACTAACTTGATATTAAATCTTTCCATTGTTTTAAATCATTCCAATGCATATATCGTTGCCTTGAGTTTATAATCTAGTTTAAAACAAATAGATCAGAATGAATTGCACTGCACAGGCGAGAAGGAGCAAATGAGAGCTGCGAGCAGTCCCTCTCAGAGGAGTGTAAACAAAGGCATGCTCAACTGGGCAGTGATGCATAGTGTCCAGAGTTGCACACAAGACAGGTATCTCCAGATGAGTAGCATGAAATATCTGCACAAACGTCAGTGCTCTAAATGGCGGAGTGCATTAAGTAAAGGTGCTCTGCTACTTAGGGTTTTGGGCACAAAGATCTTCTATTTAGATCTTTGAACCTCTTGGACAGTCATATGGGGTATCAATTAATAGTGGAAGTATTAGCACTGCACTGACATGCACAAAATATATGACACAAATGCCAGTGGTGGTCGCCTCCAATAGTCACATGTGCCATGCTGGAGACTGTTTTAAAAGATGGAATAGGAGGCAACCATTAATCATCTTAGCCCTGAATGAGGAATGTTACACACAGGCGCACACTCTGTCAAAGACTGCCTGAATCAATGCAATAATCTTTGGAGGAGCCCCAAATGGCACCTCTATCGTCAGGAAGGCAACTGCAAGTCACATTTTAACCTTGCATCAAACAAGCAACAAAGTTGTCTCCAACTTATTGTCAGCCAGGAAGCACCCCTCAAGGGTAGCTGAAAGCACAGGCCACCACTTTTGGTAGCTGCACTTGTGGTTCACTCAGGTGATAATCTGTGTTGAGGAGAAAGGAGACAGTACTTTAGACACGAGATTGGTTGCAACCAAATTTTTTTTTTTAAATGTCAAGGCAGAACAGGCAAGAAAATAGGGAGTAAGGCTGAGGTCTGTGCTGAGGTCAAGTGTGGTTATGGAGATTAATATTGCAAGGTAATATTAGCATCCAGAGTTGTGCTGTTCCTGGAACATCCTGATCACAAGTCCTGCATTGGAGAATGCCTTAGACAGCAACAGCCAATGTGTTAGCACTAACAGCACTGCATTAAAACCTCTTCAGTTTATAAAAAGATGGCTGTGAAAAGCATAAAAATTGATGGGAAACGTGTGACCAATAAATGATCTCATCAATTTAATACTCACCATGTTCTGCCAGTGGAGCTAAAACTTCAAAAATCATTTCTTTCTTCTCGTGTTCAGTTTGTTTTTTGAAGAGCTTTACAAGTTCATCTGCGATCTTAGTTGATGCGAACTGCTCTTTGCTAGACTCTTAAATTAAAATTTAATCAACATTAAAAAGGCAATTAAAAAATGGACACAGAAAAAGGGATAGAACATCCTTTAATATGGCGATTCAGTTGTATTAGTTTTGTAGCGATTTTTTTGACCTGCATTAATCATGAAAAACAAATATGTCCAAAGACTTGTACATTACATGCTACTGGCTGAATGCTGAACATTTTGGAGGATAATATTTTCAAGAATTCACCACTAATTCATGTTTCTAAGCAACTGTGCAAGAGCTACATTACTGGATCACTTCAACTAATTAGCACATTTAAAAAAAACTTCACTTTAAAAAAAAATTAAGGTTCCTTCATAATTTCCTCTAAAATGACAGAAGGAAAACTAAGCAAGCAACAGGAAGGACAGGAATATTGAAAAAGTAAAGATCAAATGCAATACTTTGCTGCAAGATAGAGGCTTATGGCAAATACAATCCTTCTGGGTCTCTAGATTTAATCTAGCTTACCTATCTCTGCTAGGTTACCAAATGCAACCAAGCACATTTCTGTCAGGGCTGTATGTTCGGAATGTATTCCCAATAACTGAACCAAAGTCGGAATGACCCCCATATTTATCAACTGGGCCTGCAAAACATCTGTAAAATAAAACAAAAATCAGCATTAAGTTAATATTTAATTCTCAGTGTAAGATACACAGAGCTATCTCTTGACATGATAAACAGAAAAGAAACAAGATTGCACAACATATACTGTCTGAAAGCAATGTAGTGAAAAGGAGAGATTATGTTGCTTAGAATGATTAAAGAGGTGATGAATCAGAGCAATTAAACCATACTTGATTTGTCAGACAATAATATTTGGACAGTTGCAAACTTGTGGACACAAAAACAAATTACCCAAGCTCTGAACTGTTAGATCAGTATCTAGTAAATGAAAAGTTGATGTATTCAAAAGGGAAGGTAAATCTACAAAGATAAATATGACAACCCATTTCTCTATATCCCTTTCTGGAACAGCCGTTAAGAACAACCATCAACAGGTGAGGACGCTTTCAAAGGATCACAATTTCTTCTTAAAAATCACAAAAGTGGATAAAGTAAAGCATTGTATATTAAAATGGAATTTTTTCATAAATAGGTGGCTTGTAACAAAAAATATTTTCAAAGTCTAAACATCTCCTACCATACTAAGCAATATGCTTTACTGGATCAAAGAGCTGTCTATTTTTCAAATTCTCTCAGAATTCAAAAATCAATCCATCTATATTACTGTCACTGCAGGATATAATTCATACTCAGCTCCTCCCTTCCATTGCAGAAGTTTCTCAAATCTGCAAACTATAACTCAAATCAGTAGCCCAGTGCATAGACCGACCACTCAGTATTGTGCAAAACTCTGCAGGTTAGAAGGTTTCACATTCTCTCTCAATTGGAGAGTTAGTCACAGTATAATAATCAAGGAACTACAATTATTTAGTGCTTTTGCAATTGGGACTGTAACAGAAGGAATCAGTTTAATTCTTAATAGTTGCCAAATATAAACATCCTTTTCTAAAAGGTGGTGACACACGTGGGCAAGTTTAAACAGGCATGTCGGTTTCTCAAACAAGAAAGTGTCACTTGGATAAGGTCTGCCACTGTTACCAAATGTTGAATTGTATCCTAACAAGAATTATTAATAACAGAAGATAAACAGGTGCAATTTCCAATCGTGTTCCAAGCCTTATCACAGGACATTACATGTGCGTAGCACTTCATTGTGCAATTGGGCTTAGAAGCAAAATATCTGCATCTTAAATGGAACATGCAACACACCATTGCACTAAACTAGTTATTTGAGTGAATATGGCATTTTAAGATTTGTTGGCCAGGCTGTGAAATTTGGTATGCCTGTTATTTTGCCAACTGACTGCCATATCCAAACCACTTAGGTAAGACGAATGCAATACAGGTTTTAAAAACCTGTATTAAGTCTTATGAAATAAATCTCACTTTGTATTAGAGAACAGGCATATACAGTACAAGTAAACTGTTAGAAGTCTCACTTTCCTTCAAGAATTTAAATTTCCACCTATTCAGACTATAGGAGATTAATAATCAGTTGATCTCTCATCACAACTCTTATAATCAGATTTTATGCTGTGACATCCACCGTGATAGCTGTTGTCACACTCAGCATTTAAATTTTAGTTTTTTGCATGAATTTATCATTAAGTAGTAATTTGACACATCAACTCCACTACATGATATCATAAGAGTCCAAAAGGATGCTGGATAGGTTAACTTGATTTTCAAGCTAGCCATTGTTTATACTTACACAGGTCAAAATGAACGTGTCCTCAGGCCAAAGTCAATGCAGCTATTAGTAACAAAGTAAGTAACGGGACAATAAGATACTGTTTATACTGGTTACTTCACATGGTACTGCCATATGGATAGATCATATATCATACAACTAAATTAAAATCACAAGATATAACCTTGTTATTTATACTAAAAAGGTCTTTAACCTGGAGTCCATACCAATGTTATTACTAGAAGCTAATTGCAAGCCTTCAATTCATTTACTTAAAATCATTATTTTTGATTTGCTGCTTGCAAATGTGTCAACCAAAACAATAATAAATGCCTTAATAATGCGTACACAGGAAGACAGCTGGCTATACACTTGAATGATGAAAACGCTACCATGTTTTGTTAGGTGCAGAGGTTTTGTGAAAACATTAAATCTAATGGCGAGCTATAGTACTGATTTGCAAGGCACAATTTTATTAAAAGAGCTTTGAAAAACCTTGCTTCATTAATTCTGCAATAGCAATAAATGTCACTGGTTAATTGCTTTAGAGGTTGAAAATGGATGTACAATTAGTAACAGGCAAACAAATATTAGCACGGAATTTTCTAGCATTTTAACTATTTATTTCACCTATTTTAAGCTTTTTATGCTTTTGCTCACATAGTAAAAGAAATTTCATACACACACACTAAAATCATCAATATTACTTAGATTCCCAATCCGGAAAAGGCTGTAAGTTAGTTTTTAAAGTTTCTGAATTCAATAGATGAGTAGAACAGAATAGGCATCTAAATGAAATAATGCATGCAGAGCCAATTATTGGATACCAGCATAAATACACATACATTTTAAAGAGATATTCCTCAACTATTGCACAAAGTTCATAGTCTGTGACTGCAAGCAGAGTTCTATGCAAGGCTCCTAAAACATAGGAGTTTGCTCCTAGCTCCAACCAGGCAGTGTAAACATGGTGGGATGCTGTTGCTGGTCAATTATACGGAGCTGAAATTGATAACTACAATACAACAGCAACCAAGGCTCAGGGAGAGGTTGACAGGTCAAGTCTAACTACCAAGCCAAAATCTGCAACTAACAACTCATTAAAAGATAATCCCTAAGTGATGTCTATTTCGGTTTCGTGTTCCTGGCTTGGAAAAAAAAATGCAAACAATTTCTAGAATAGATTGAAATTATTAGGAAATCTTATAAATGGTATCTAAAGAAACAACAGACTATACAGGTATCTGAAAATAATTGAATTAGGATGTTAATGTCTGTTTCTTGATGCCTTAAGTTTAATTCACAAAATGATATTAACAAGTAAAATGTTTTCCAAGATAGTCTTAAAAATTTGAAATGGATTTCTCATGCCAAACCTGAAAAGACGTCCAGATACAGATCCCCAAGATCACAGAAATATAGATCTTTCAGCTAGCACATGTTTTACATATAAAACCAGTCACATATGCAACTATGTACTTTAAAATACTTTACAAATTAACAGAATAAACTCACCAATTAGCAAGTAGCATGTAAAAAAAATCATTCATGGGATGCGAGCAGTACTGAAAAAAATTACCACCACATTCTCAAACTGCTGCAGGTGGCATATCAAGGTGTTAGTTGGAAGGCAATTATGAGCACAGGTCTTCAGTACTATCGCAAGTTGTCTTCAGCCGTTTCGCCCTATTAACAAGTGAACCGGAGTGGTCGAAAGCCAGTGCGAGATGTTAGCTACCTTGGGAGGAAGCCAAGGATAATAATCTTGTCACTTCTGGCTGAAGAGATTTGCAAGTGCTTCAATTTTTTTTGCACTGAGCTGATGGTCTCCCAAATCGTTGTGGAAATGCATATTTATGGAGCCTCCTCGACCAGCATGATGGTTGTGCCACATAATCCAGTGGTGATATTCTCAGTGTGAAGTCAGGATTTCACCCAAGCCCTGTGCAGTGGTCACTGCTGCCATGCAAGGCCCTGCTACTGAGCACATTTTCTAAGTGTGTATTGGTTTACTAATTGAGGAAGGGTTGTAGGTGGCAAATAGAGATCATTTTCTTGCTTATGATTGAATTCCATAAGATGTCATGGTCAGAGTCAATGTTGAGGTCTACTAGCTATATACTACTGTTCTGCCAGCTTAGGTTGACCTGTCCTCGTGGGACAGTGCTTATCCAGGAAGGCAAGAGGAGCTTCCCAAAACTATTTTCGGACAGGAGGCCAGCCATTTCTACATCTTTTTTCCCTTTGTCTTAGTCTCTAAGAGTAGCTAAAAATTTTTAAAAGCAGTTCCTCAGCTGCAAACCTTCATTACTAACATTTGGTTTCTAAGAAAAACATGCAGCATTATTTACAGCACTAGAACTTTTAAATAATACCATAAGTCCATAAAGAAAGAGGGGGTGGTTCCTTGGCCCCTCGAGCCTGCTCTGCCATTCAATAGGATCATGGCTGATCCGACATTCCTCACACCCACTTTTCCACCCTTTCACTGCGATCTTCGATTCTCCGAATGAGTAAGAGACTATCTCAGCCTTAAATATACACAAAGGCTCTGCCCCCACAGTCCTCTGGCAAAGAGTTCCAAAAGCTCCCAATCCTCAGAAGAAATGTGTCCTCCTCACAATCCCTTAAATTGGCACCCCATTATTCTGACTATTGTTATGAAGATGTGGATATACTGTACCTTTAAGAGAGTTAAAAGTAACAGAACAACCTGACAGAACCAAATGTTCTGAAAATAAATATAATGAAATATTTGGTTGAACAACTCTATTAGCTAGTTGCCTGAAAATGACAAAACAGATTTGAATTTGGCCAACCAGTTTAAATTATACCCTGAAAAATACCAAACTTCAATCCAGTTTGAATTTGGTATATTGATAATCTTGCTTTGGGGCTACAAGATTGGGAAAAATTGAACTGTTGGGAGGAGAACTGCCACGCCAACGCAATCTGCACACTGCCCAGAAAATAGCTCTCTTAAACAGGTACCTTTATTGATCAGTAATGTGTGAAGCAGGATCGCCAAGAAGAAAAGACGACTGAAATACAGAGAAAACTGAAAATTGCCTGACTTTAAGATAAGACGTCTTGTTTGTAAATCGTAATCGCGAGTTTATCAGACTAGTATTATAGAAGGAAAGGTGAAAAGGTAGGTTAGAGCAAGGACTTGTTAGTTAATTATTCTGTTTTACTTTAAGAAATAAAGTTGTTAATTTTTACTTTAAATAGTTCTTGGCCACTCGAGGTTTTACAGATTACTGCACGGGACAATTTTTTTTCTGTGTTGCTGGTTTTAAAGCAGGAGGGTCTACCCAGTGTTGTAACACTATGTCCTGTGGTCCTAGACTCTTCCATGAGGGGAACATCCTCCCAGCATTCACCTTGTCAAGCCACTTAAGAATCCTATGTTTTCAGGAGATTACCTCTCATTTTTCTAAGCTCAGCGAGTAAAGTCCTAACCTGTCTGGTCTTTGCTCATAAGTTAATCCTGCCATACCAGGATCAGCCTAGTAAAACTTCTCTAAACTGCTTCCAATGAAATAATATTTTTCCTTAAATAGGGGGCCAAAACTGCCCACTAGTATCCAAAAAGTGGTCTCACCAGCACCTTGTATAGTTGCAACAGACTTCCCTACTGTCATGTGCCAAACCTCCTTGAAATAAAATTCATTAAATGATCCAATTTTGCTCTGTAAAATACTTGTGAACCAAGAGAACATAGTGTACAGATAAATGTGTTTCAAAACCTTTCCCCACCCTCTGAGAATTCATTCTGCCAGAATCCTTGTGTAATCATTCCACAAGAACTCTCGTGATTTGTTCTTCACAATCACATTTCTTCCTGACTTTGCTGGAGGTGAAAAATGAAAAAGTTCTTAATGTTCATCAAATTCCTTGTCTACAAGCACAAATCTAACTCTCCTTTGAGGATGAGAAGTGGCCCAGAATCAACTACTTACCCCGAAAAGCACTTGCTCCCCCTGTTTACAGCACAGAATACAAGGGGAAAAGTTGTGACTAATCCGTAACCTTGTTTAAAGCATTTTGTACTTGTGGCTTCTAACACACTGCTTGTAGTCCAAGTTGAACAGTTGACATCTTTCAAACACACCTTTCATTACCTTGTAGTGTAGTCTCAGTCACTTTTTCTAATGATAAAGGTCACCCTAGTCTTTTCACTGGTCCCAAAGTCTTTAATAATCACAGACATTTCTCTGAACACAATGGTCTGTGATAGTTTTAGGGCAACCAAATTTGTAAGCCATGTGCAGAAATTACTTCATCACTAGCCTATGAAATGCCATTACAATTTGCTTTGTTTCATCCCAGAACCGTATCTTCATTGTGAATGTTTCACATTGACCATAAGTTAAATTTGTGACACTGAAGTCAATTAGCCTAGAAACATTTCTCCACAACAGGTAGCAAAGCCAACTTTTCTTCTATCATAATTGACAATTTCACTGCAAACTTCTTTAGTGATAGAACTGACCTAAAGAAGGTCTAAGACAAAAAAGTAATCTAGAAAATAAAAGGAGACATTTTAAGTATAGCTGTTGCGACTTTGGTATAAATGTTACAGCTGAATTCTTAATTGGTTATCCAACTCCAAATAAAGACATTACTTTGTGAACTGATTATCTTTCACAACACACCCACAATGACTGGATCCTATCAAGCAACCTGCAAAATCAGGTTAATCTATTATAAAAAAATTTACATTCACTTATTTGCGTAAATCAAGTACAGCTAACCAATAAAAACACCTCAAATCGAGAGTGTGGTGCTGGAAAAGCATAGCAGGTCAGGCAACTATCCAAGGAGCAGGATAGTCGACATTTTGAGCATAAGCCTGATAAAAGGCTTATGTCAGAAACAGTGATTCTCCTGCTCCTTGGATGCTGCCTGACCTGCTGTGCTTTTCCAGCACCACACACACTACTCTGATCTCCAGTCCTCACTTTCTTCTAATAAAAACGCTCCAAAACAAAAAAAAAATAAGGTGGATGGAGGGGGTAAGAAACAGGTCACTTCCTGCTTGGGGACAGTACAGCCCTTCGGACTCTAACAGATCAATAATTTTAGGGCTTGAACTCTACATCCGAGCTCCCTATCCCATATACCAGGCCTTGTAATCACAGTTTGCCATTGCACACTACCTATTGTTAGTCACTAACAGCTATTCATCCACTCCTTTGTCTTTTCACCGGTTTTCTCTTTCTTTGGATTCTTATCCTCACTTTTCATTTACTCCCTACCCCTGCGCCCCACCCTATCTTCCATGTTTAAACCAACACTTTCCTAGCTACCATCAGTTGTGAGGAAGGGTCACCAAACCTGAAATGTTAACTCAGATTTCTCTTCACAGATGATACTGGACTTCTGTTTTTGTTTCTGACTTACAACATGTGCAACTATTCAGTTTTTATTCAATTAAAAACATCTACCAACTTTAATCACCTAGTAGGAAAATGAAAATTCTACAAACCACAGCCACCGTACGGACTTATGAACGTGAAATAAGCCTCATCCATCGCTTTCTAATCGAGATGAAATGTTAAAAGACAAATCGTGCTAAATTACATTATAATGGGCACATAAACACAATTATGAAAGTTACAGTCTAATCAATTAAAAGCTTTTGGATACCATCTTGGTTATGTTTGGTTCTTCAGGATCTAAGGGACAAAAAGCTTATATGCTATAATTGAACCAACTACTATTTTAAATTATGGTATCAAAACTCTCAATGAATAATATTGAGATTACTTTGATAAATATTTTACTTATACAGAAGTCACAATCAGAATTAAAACTGCTTTCATATACAATGCTCTGAACTAGTATCACTGACACTACAAGATGAAGCAGACAGCAACAGAGATTAACCGTCTTGACACTGTGCAGAAAACCTCTTGACTGTTCCAAAATTGTATAATTCCATGGGACACTAATTACATTTTGTTTGGAATCCATATGTCAGAATCTTTCCCCTCCTCTTTTCCTTCTACAAGATGGGGTTATTTCATGTAAACAAATACAATTTAAAAAATTAAAATTGTTTTTCCTTGGCCAATATACACCACATTTTGGGATAAGAATTTTTAAAATGTCAGTCAAGGATCTTATTGTTGTGATAAGAAGCAAGAGATTATAAAAACAAAAAGGTGAAAAAGGTAGGGAAATAAAGGACAAGACAAAACATTCATGTCAAAGGTCAATGGTTTTATACTGAATAATTTGTTTTTTAAAACAATTGAGTTATGTTAACTATTGAATGCAAATGTTTGCTTTAAAGATGGCATGTATGCAAATTATAAACATTTTTCTTTTTAGTTTACCATTATCATTGCTATAGTTCAACAGGAAGCCACAAAAGACAGTCAAGAGCTTCTGATTGGCCGCATCAATATTACTGCATAGTGTCTGTAAGTGGTCAACTACTATCTGTGCGCCACCAGATAGGTCAACTGCATTCCTGCCCTCATCTGCAAAACAAAGAATTAAATTAAAAAATCTAAAACATAAATATAAATTCAAATAAGACATTCTGGAAACAAAGTAAAATGCTTTAAAATAAGCTAAGCAATATTCATAATGAATATTCATAATATTCATATGTTTTATAAAACAAAGAAAGTAGTGTGTTGCACTCTAGGCAAATGCATAGAAATATTCAAATAGAATAAAATTAATACAATTTTGAAACCAATGTTTGACAATACATAAATGAAGCAACAATCTAAGAAGAAATTAATTTCACTGGGTCTCTGAAACATAACTATCTCATGACTGAACAGTTCAAGGAATTTTTCATGATTATTTTGATTCTAAATGGTCAATCCAAAGAGCTTAATATTTTTACCTCTCCCATTGTTGCTCACTTCCAAGGTGAGGGGAAAAAAAAGTGGAGTAAACACAGGTCTGTTTAAAGTGAAATGCTGAATTATTTTGTGCAGATGCATTTTTCTGACTTGTACAAACCAATTTCCTTTACTTCACAGATCAACATTCAAATTGAAATCTTCAAGATATCACAACATGATGGCAACAAGAACTTCGTAATAGCATTTATGCAGGTGGCTCTCACAAGTAAACCATTTTAAATGAAATTAAAAACCATACAACTATTCATGTTTTGGATTTGAATTACGGACATAGACTTACTTCTATGAAAAAATTAACAAACAGCAAAATTAACATGTGACCTTGGAGGAACCTGGGTGGGAGAGATTTTAGCACAGGAACAGATAAGTGCATAGTTTTAAGTGTAGCCTTGCTGTAACTCCATAATAGTGAGTAGAGTGGGTTCTTTCTTGACTATATGTTTTATTGAGATCTGTCTCTTGATTAAGTTTCAAAAATACAAGTATTAAATTAGCCTGCAGTGTTTTTTTTTTAAGAGCAAGACAGTGCTATCTTCTGGGTCTGTAGATTGCCCCTTCACAAAGATGATCTTTAGTAGAGTAATGTGTTCTTCCTGTCAGACATGGAAGTTTATGGAGAGTTTCCACGTTACTGACAATTGTCTGCAGGAAGTGTTTTTGATTGCAAATCCTATCAGATTGCATGGATTGGTTGGAGCAGCAATTAGAGGCAATGGATGGCAGTTACAGGAAGGTAGAAAAGCCGTGGATAAAATTAGATAGATGGGCTAACTCCAGGAAAGATAGGAGGGGTAGTCAGGTAGTGCCAGAATCTCCTGTGGCTATCCCCATCTCAAGCAAATGTGATTTTTTTGAAAATGTAGCTGGTGATGGACTTGCAGGGGAATGTAGCACAAGCAGCAAAGTTTATACGATGGAGAATGGTTCTAATGTAACGAGGGGTGCAATGGGTTCCAAGCAATCGAATATGATAGAGGACTCTCCAGTCAGAGGCAGAGACAGACATTTCTGTAGATGGCAGCAAAAATTCAGAATGATGTGTTGCCTCCCTGGTACCATGATCATGGAGAAGGTGCAGAATGTTCTCAAAGGGGAGAAGAACCAGCAGGAGGCTGTTGTACACATTAGACCTAATGACATAGGAAGAAAAAAGGATGAGATTCTGAAGGAAAATGATAAAGTTAGGCAGGAGTTTAAAAAAGGAGGCCCTCAAGGGTAGTCATATCTGGATTACTCCCAGTGCTACAAGCTAGTCAGGGTAAGAATAGCAGGATAGAACAGACGAATACATGGCTGAGGAGCTGGTGCAGGGGAGAAAAAGGTTCACATTTTTGGATCATTGGATTCTCTTGTGGGGTTGAAGTGACCTATACAAGGAGGACAGATTGCACCTGATTTGAAAGGTGTTGGGACCAGCACGGAGAGAAATAGGGAGAAAAGAATCAATTTGACAGTGGTACAGGTGAGAAAAGGAGTGACTCAAACACAGGGCTGGCAGGAACAAAGCAGAGAACAAGGTAGGACTGATAACTTAAAATGGCATTTATTTCAATGCAAGAGGCCTAACTGGGAAGGCAGATGAACTCAAGGCATGGCCAGGAACATGGGACTGGGATACCATAGCAATTACAGAGAAGTGGCTCAGGGATGGACAGGACTGGCAGCTTAAATGTTCAAGATACAAATGGTATAGGAAGGATCAGGGCGGGGTGGCAGGGCGGATATGTGAGGAAGGGAAGAAGGGCAGTGGCGTTTTTGATAAGGGATAACATTATGGCTGTATTGAGGGAGGATATTCCTGGGAATGCATTCAAGGAAGTTATTTGGGTGGAACTGAGAAATAGGAAAGGGATGATTACCTTATTGGGATTGTATTATAGACCTCCCAATAGTCAGCAGGAGATTAAGAAATAAATTTGTAAGAAGATCTCAGTTATCTGTAACAATAATAGGGTGGTTATGGTGGGGGATTTTAACTTTCCCAATATAGAGTGGGACTGCCATATTGTTAAGGGTTTAGCTGGAGAGGAGAGGAATTTGTTCAGTGTGTACAAGAAAGGTTTTCTGAGTCAATATGTGGATGGTGCAAAACATGGTCTATTCTTGGGAAATAAGGCAGGGCAGGTGAAAATCAGACAGCTTGATCAAACTGTTCCCCCATACAACATGACAGTGACTTATTATCCTGTTTCCTGATCCTTCTCCCCATGTCCTTCCTATTCATGAGAAGTTAAATTGTTGTTCATCTCTGGTCTCCTTTCTATCAGAAGGATATTGTGAAACTTGAAAGGGTTCAGAAAAGATTTACAAGGATGTTGCCAAAGTTGGAGGGTTTGAGTTTTAGGGAGAGACTGAATAGGCTAGGGCTGTTTTTCCTGGAGCATCGAAGGCTGAGGGGTGACCTGATAGAGATTTATAAAATCATGAGGGACATGGATGAGTGAATGGCCAAGGTGTTTTCCCTGGGGTGGGGGAGTCAAGAACTAGAAGACATAGGTTTAGGGTGAGAAGAGAAAGATTTAAAAGAGACCCAAGAGACAACTTTTTCCACAGAGGGTGGTGTGTGTATGGAATGACCTGCCAGACGAAGTGTTAGAAGCTGGTAAAAGGACATCATTTAAAAGGTATCTGGAAGGGTATATGAATAGGACGGGTTTAGAGGGAATACTGGCAAAATGAGACTAGATTAGGTTAGGATAGCTGGTCGGTATAAATGTTTTGGACTAAAGGGTGTGGGTCCGTGCTGTACATCTCGAAATCAAAAATCTAACATTTATGGGAAACAAATAGGAAAGTGAAGTTGAATTCACAATCTGATGATGCAACAGGCCTGAGAGGCTGAATGATCTACTCCT
Source organism: Hemiscyllium ocellatum (assembly GCF_020745735.1). Classification (NCBI taxonomy): domain Eukaryota; kingdom Metazoa; phylum Chordata; class Chondrichthyes; order Orectolobiformes; family Hemiscylliidae; genus Hemiscyllium; species Hemiscyllium ocellatum. The sequence goes on along the minus strand of NC_083436.1, from coordinate 42,499,625 downwards.
GCTCCTACTCCTACTCGTGTTGTTTCACAGAAACTGTGACAGTGACTCTTCGGTAAGGTGCTGTACCAGAAATGTTATTTATTGAAAATGAATGTTCTCACAAAAAAGTATTCACCATTCAAATTAAAACCTTATAGCTGCATTAATATTACTTCATTTAACACCTGGGTCAACACTGACCTATGGCTCTCAGGTTTGTCATGTATGTTAAACATTTGACTCAAATGAAATTTAGTATGTGCTGTTCGAAGTGTTTTCCCATTGGTCATGATCCCAGCTGATATCATTACTGGGCAAGTCAGATCCCAGAGCGAAACTTGGCTTGTTAAGTTATACTGTTAATGGCTTTCACTACACCAAAATGGTCTCTGGCTGAGATATATGCAACAACACAAATACGTTGCCATGGCTAAAGAATGCTCAAATATTATCAGATAAAAAGCCCACTGGTTACTAACTCAAAAACCAGAAACCCAAATCTTAAAAGATAATCTTAAAAATAATACATAATTCCCACAGATTACATTGAATTTTATTTGATGAACATTGTGGTCACTGAATGGGAGTATAGTTTTGCTTACTATATTCCACAGAGCACATGATCAGGAAGTTTGCAAAGACATTTCTCAAAGCAGTTTCATGCATTTGAGTACCTCCAGGGAAAGGTTAAAAAAACCTATTATTTCATTTGCAACAAATGACAATACTTATTGATAATTATCAAACTTTCTGGTTTGAAAATGATTACTTGGTGAAGCATTTTCAATTCAGGAGACATAAAATTTTGTCATTCACACCACAAACAGACCTTGTGGCTTAACAAGCCTATGCTTCACATGAACCTTCTCCAACCTATTTCAATGTGTCACAAACAGGAGGGAGGCCTTGACTTTATGCCATTCTGCATGGAACAATCACAGGACAATGCTCATCTACTATTTACTTTGCCACCTTAATACAAGTTAATTAGTTTTACCTCACCCTAAAAATGTATAAGTATTTCCTGTCTTATGTATTTGGGATGGTCAAATGTTGTTCGGAGTTTGCCTTTCGTTTTTTACGCCTAAATTCTTCTTTGATGATTAATATTTTATAAACTAAAGGGTGGGAGCCAGAAAAACTATGATCCCTCTGAAATAAACTAGCACCCAGTTCTATCAATCACTACAAAGTCTCAAGAAAGAAATGAATATGGATGGACTACCTAGCATCGACCTAGCACTGGAATAGACAATGGTAGGAACAGCCCTGTTGACCCTTCAAAGTCCTCCTTCGTAACACTGGGGACTAATGCCAAAATTGGAAGAGCTGTCACACAGACTAGTCGAGCAATAGCCTGACATTGTCAGTCAGGTATGATTCCTTAAGTATGACTGTCCCAGGCACTGGCAGGACAGACCCATCAGAGGGAGGGAGGGAGTTGCCTTTGGAGTCTCATGGCTTCAGGTTGAACAGGGGCAAGGAAACCTCCTGCTGCTTACCACATACTATCCTCAGCTTATGAATCAATATTACTTCATGTTGAACAATACTTGGAGGAAACATCAAATGTGGCAAAGATGCAGAATGTACACTGGGTGAAGGATTTCAATGTACATCACCAAGGTGACTTGATAGCAACACTACTGATTGAGCTGGTCGGGTCCTAAAGGACATAGCTACTAGACTGGGTCAGTGGCAGGTGGTGAGGGAATCAACTGGAGGGAAAAACAAACTTGACTTCATTCTTACCAATCCACCAACTCCAACTGTTAATGAGTGTATTAGTAAGAGTGACACGACACAGTCCTACTGGAGATGAAGTCTGCCTTCAAATTGAGAATATCCTCCATTGTGTTGCGTGACACTATCACCGACCTAAATGGGACAGGCTTCAAACAGATCGAGCCTGAGGCACTTTGGGTCATCAACAGAAGCAGAATCAACCCTGTTTCAATGCAGAATACAGGAGGCCATGCCAGGAGCAGCACCGGACATACCTGGTGAAGCTACAAAGCAGCTTAAGCAACAAGTGATAGCTAAGCAATCCTAAAAGCCAATAGATCAGATCTAAGCTCTGCAGTCCTGCCACAACCAGTCACAAATTGTGGTGGATAATTAAACAACACACTGGAGGTGGCAGTTCCACAAATGTCCTCATCCCCAATGATGGAAGAACAAAAACACAAGGCGGCAAAATTCAAGGCTGAAGCAGTCACAGCAATCTTCAGCCAAAAAGGTGTCAAATAGATAATCCATCTTGGCCTTCTCTAATAGTCCCCAGCATTACAGATACCAGTCTTCAGCCAACTCAATTCACTCCACGTGATGTCAAGAAACTATCGGAGACACTGGATACTGCAAAGGCTATTGGCCCTGACAACACTCCAGCAACAATTCTGAAAATTTGATTTGAAAGTTGCCGCTCCTCTAGCCAAGCTCCTCTGGTGCAGTTAGAATGTTGGCATCTACAATGTGGAAAATTGCACAGGTATGTCTTGTACAGAAAATGTAGGACAAACCCAACCCAACTAATTATTACCCCATTAGTCTAGTCTCCATCATCAGTAAAATAATGGAAGGTGTCACGAACAGTGCTTTTAAGCAGCACCTGCTCAACAATAAACTGCTCATTTCCAACGAGATAATCTAATCCCTCTACATTCTGTGGTGTTACCATTATCAACATCCTTGGAGTTAATATTGACCAGAAACTCATCTGGACTAGTCATATGAACAGTGGCTACAACAGTAAGAATACTGTGGAGAGTAACTCATCTCCTGACTCCTCAAAGCATGCCCATCACCTACCAGGCACAAGTCAGGAGTATGATGGAATACTGCTGAAAATGTGTTGCTGGTTAAAGCACAGCAGGTTAGGCAGCATCCAAGGAACAGGAAATTCGACGTTTTGGGCCAGAGCCCTTCATCAGGTATGATGGAATACTCCCCATTTACCTGAAGGGATGCGGCTCCAACAACACTCAATACGCTAGACACCATTCAGAACAAAGCAGCCCATTTGAATGGCACCACATCCACAGTATCCACCACTGATGCTCAGTAGCAGTGTGTATCATCTACAAGATGCACTGCAGAAAGTCACCAACTGTCCTTCAAATCCATGGCACATCCATCTGAAAGGATAAGGGCAACAGATATATGGAAATACCACCACCTGTAAACTCCCCTTCAGGCCATTCACCATTATGACTTGGAAACATCGCCATTCTTTCACTGTTGCTGGGTAAATCCTGGAATCCCTCCCTAAGGACATTGTGGGTCAACCCACAGCATGTGGACTGCAGTGGCACAAGAAGGCAGTTCACCATCACCTTCTCAGGCAACTAAGGGCAGACAATAAAATGCTGGCCAGCCAGCAATGTGCACATCCCATAAGTCAATAGCGAAAACAAAAAGGGATCAGAAATGCTTTTGAATCAAAAATTGTCTTGCAACAAAGTGTGGGGTATGTCTGAGTAGACATTTACCGAAATATTGGGTAATTAGTTTCCTCTGGGCTTATGCCACTAAGAACTGACAGGATTAACAGCAGAGTTCAGTATATTCAATGTTAAATCCTTGCATACAGCAAATAGAAATGTCAAAATAACAGCATTCCAATTTAGTTGATGTGCTGGGGACAAACTAAAGCTATAACGTTTTAATGCAAATTAAATTGAGACAAAAAGGAGCATGGTGGCTTAGCCCACTTAATTGCAAGAAAACCCCACGTTTCCTTTGGAGCAAAACTTTCCCATTAAGTTAGAACATAAAAAGTGCTGACAATAGGATTCCAGGCCACCAGAGCAATGTCAATGAGGCTGATTAATAACTTAAGTGACAGCTATTAGCTTGGCGCACACTGCAAATAAGTTGCAGCTCAGGAATTAAAATGGGACCCAGTCTCCAACAACGCTCCCAACAGAATATCACATCTTGTCCATTCATCAACACCCATTTCACTATCACTCCGCTTCAGTCTCAGTTCCCATGATGATGCTGGAACTCTGAGGCATGATGTTGGGCTGCCAGCCTCTGACATGCTTGCAGTTCTTGGGGAAAGGCTTTTTGCTGCTGGTGATCTCAATTACAATGAAGGCTTGACAGTGGCTACTTAAATATCGATCAGGCCTCTCACTTGAAATTCATGGGGAGTGCCTACTGAGGCTCTGACTGGTAGGCAAGATCTCCATTAGCCTAAAAGAATATCAGTCAATCTTTAATAGAAAGAAGATGTGTAGCTGAAAGTTCAGAATGAACAGAGAGTGGTGAATCTATGGAATTTATTGTCACAGAAGGCTGTAGAAGCCAGGTCAGAGTATATTTAAGACTGACATAGATAGGTTCTTGATTATCAAGGGTTACGGGGAGACTGTGGAAGAATGAGGTTGAGAAATTTAACAGCCGTGACTGAATGGAGGAGCAGACTCAATGGGCCGAATGGTCTAATTTCTGCTCCTACGTCTTATAAACAGAGCACAGATTATATATTTACTTGTGAAAAAGATGGTTTTTCCTACTTTAATCTAACCTTCCAGAGTAACAATGCATTGCATTCCAATGTTACAGACAATTATTTCTTGAATTGATCCAGGGTTTACATTTCTAATATTCCACCAGGAAGTCCACTCCAAGTGAAAAAAAGTTAAAAGATACAAACCCAAAAGATAACCTTTTAGCTTTTGAAGCTATGCCCCTGTATTATGTTCCAGCATGGTTAAACTAGCAGCACAAATTCAGTTTTTCAATAATTCACTATTTCACATCACTTCTCAGATGCTTGGAGCTCAAGAATTCAAAGTGAGAACAGCAGAACTGATGAAGAATTGCATTAGACATCCCATGAAGAAATTTTCAAAGCAAAGATGACCATACGTGCAAACCACACAAATGAAATTGGAGAAATAAGTCTCTAAGGAATTTTCATGAAAGTCGAACAACTGTATTAGCCCCTGTGTGCACGTCAGCATGATTTGACTTCAGTACATTAAAATAGGGTTAAGGAGAATCCAAATGGTTTATACAAATACATTAAGGGACAAAAATGGGTAACTCGGGAGAGAATAGGGTCCCTCAAAAATTAGCAAGGCGGCTTTTGTGTGGAGCCACAGGAGTTGGGGAGACACTAGTATTTTCAATGTTTACTATGGAAAAGGATATGGAAGATACAGAATATAGGGAAATAGATGGTGACATCTTGAAAAATGTCAATATTACAGAGGAGGAAGTGCTGAATATGTCTTCAAATGCATAAAAATGGATAAATCCCCAGGACCTGATCAGGGCGGCACGGTGGCACAGTGGCTAGCACTGTTGCCTCACAGCGCCAGAGACCCGGGTTCAATTCCCGACTCAGGCGACTATCTAAGTGGAGTTTGCACATTCTCCCCGTGTCTGCGTGGGTTTCCTCCGGGTGCTCCGGTTTCCTCCCACAGTCCAAAGATGTGCAGGTCAGGTGGATTGGCCAAGCTAAATTACCCGTAGTGTTAGGTAAAGGGGTAAATATAGGGGAATGGGTTGGTTGCGCTTCAGCGGGTCGGTGTGGACTTGTAGGGCCGAAGGGCCTGTTTCCACACTAAGTAATCTAATCCTAGAACTCTGGGAAGCAAAGGAAATGATTGCTGGGCCACTTGCTGAGACATTTGCATCATCAATAGTCACAGGAGATGTCGGCTAACCTGGTGCCACTATTTAAGAAAGGTGGTAAGGACAAGCCAGGGAACTATAGACCAGTGAGCCTGATGTTGTGGGTGGGCAAGTTGTTGGAGGGAATCCTGAGGGACATAATGTACATGTATTTAGAAAAGCAAGGGACTGATTATGGATAATCAACATGGCTTTGTGTGTAGGAAATCATATCTGAGTTTTGGGCAGAGTGGTGGATGTGATCTATATGGACTTCAGTAAGGCGTTCAACAAGGTTAGATCTCATGGAGCACAGAGAGAACTAGCCATTTAAATACAGAACGGGCTCAAAAGTAAAAGACAGAGGGTGGTGGTGGAGGGTTGTTTTTGAGACTGGACGCCAGTGACCAGGGAAGTGCCACAAGGATCACTGCTTGGTCCACTACTTTTCATCATTTATTAAAAATGACGTGGATATGAATATAGGAGATAATGAATATAGGAGTTTGCACTTGGCACCAAAATTGGAGGTGTAGTGGAGAGCGAAGAAGGTTACTGTAGATTACAATGGGATCTTGATCAGATGGGCCAGTAGACTGAGGAGTGGCAGATGGAGTTTAATTTAGATAAATGAGAGGTGCCACATTTTGGGAAAGCAAATCTTAGGAGGGCTTATACACTTAATGGTAAGTCCTCAGGAGTGTTGCTGAACAAAGTGACCTTGGAGTGCAGGTTCATAGCTCCTTGGAAGTACAGTCGCAGGTAGATAGGATAGTGAAGGCAGCGTTGGGTATGCTTTCTTTTATTGGTCAGAGTATTGAGTACAGGAGTTGGGAGGTCATGTTGCGGCTGTACAGGACATTGGTTAGGCCACTTCTGGAATACTGCGTGCAATTGTGGTCTCCTTCCTATCGGAAGGATGTTGTGAAACTTGAAAGGGTTCAGGAAAGATTTACAAGGATGTTGCCAGGGTTGGAAGGTTTGAAGTATAGGAATACTTTGGGGCTGTTTCCCCTGGAGCATCAGAGGCTGAGGGGTGACATTATAGAGCTTTATAAAATCATGAGGGGCATGGACAGGTTAAACAGACCAGGAATTTTCCTTGGCGTGGGGGAGTCCAGAACTAGAAGGCATAGGTTTAGGGTGAGAAGGGAAAGATATAAAAGACCTAAGGGGCAACTTTTTCACATGTGTATGTGTATGGAATGAGCTGCCAGAGAAAGTGGTGGAGGCTAGTACAATTACAACTTTTAAAAGGTATCTGGATGGGTACAGGAATAGGAAGAGTTTGGAAGGAAATGGGCCAGGTGTTGGCAAGTGGGACTAGATTGGGTTGGGTTATCTGGTTGGCGTGGAAAAGTTGGACTGAAGGGTCTGTTTCTGTGCTGTACATCTCTAGGAGTCTACTTATCAGGTGGCCTCCCCCCTGAGCAGTCCGTGGGCAAACAAGAACCAGAGATCACAAATGTGATCTGCCAACCAAGGAAGGCTACTTTCAGCAGTAATGTTTAGACTTCAGGCCACCAGAAAATAGATTGAAATTGTAGCAAATGGTACATTCTCAGACACAGAGATAACACTTTCTTCTTCTTGGTCTAAAATCAATAATATCAGTTAACCTTCAGCAGCAGGTTGCTCAAACACAACTAGCAACTGCTGCAGTGACTCAAGTTGCAATCAGAATGACAAATAGAAGTGATGGTTTTAAAGCCTTTTAAACATAGTTCCGCCATTGAAAAAGAAACACACTGCGCGTGTTTAGGGAATGCAACTATGTCCCAAAGATTCAAAAATAGAAGGGCAACCTTCCTTGAAGAGTGGAGTGAATGAAAAAAATGACACCACTTTGGAGCAGATAAACCCTCTCCGATTCCACTATACTCCTCTAAAAGGATGCCTACAATTCAAGATACCTTCACTGTTTAGCCTGCAAAGTTCGCAAAGGCAAAGGACACAGTTGCAGAGCCTAATTGTTAATGCCAAATCAAAATTTTGTTGGCGGCCATTGCAGCTCTGACAAATATCTGAGTTACTGACTGACCACCTGTACAACTGTGAAGATCCAGCTGTACTTTTGTTTGAGGACAGAAGGCTTCCTTTAAAAATTTATTGCTATATTTAAGTTTTAAAGTTATAAAAATTAGGTATCAATGGTCTACAGAGGAAAATAAGCAAAAAAGTCATGCAAGATAACCCAAGGCTGGAAATCTTTTCCCCAAGCTGAAGCAAGGAAACTGAAGTCCAAGAACTTGTAAGCTATAACATTGTAAAGTTTGTAAGGTGTAGCAGAGAATATTCAACTACACTGGGATATTATCCATCTTAAACTTTACCTGTAATGCACAGGATATTTACCTCAATCCATAAGTGTCTGGGAATACTCCACGAAGCTAGCTACTTAGATAGACTTGTCATGATTGCTTAAAAAAGGGGTAAATGTCATGGTGCTAGATTAGTGTTTGGACTAATTTTTTTTCTTAAAATGCCAAGGCATAGTTCAGTTCTTGTTTACTATCTTGTATTTTAGTCACTTCCTTAGGCTATTCACAAAGCACGTCATTCTATATTGTATTTACCATGTTTTACACATGTAACAGAGCTGAATATTTTTATTTTCTTCCATACAAATCAATGTCAATTTTGAAGAGGAGTTTATTCAGCGGATATTCTTATCATTTTTGAATGGTTGGATGGAAAGAATAATATTTTAAAGCATTAAAAAAAACCATGTTAAAACAGAACACATCTCAAAATTTATGCAATTAGGCTACTTTTCTGTACAATTAAAAAGTACTATTTTGTATAATGTTGTAAAATTTGCAAAGTCTTCTGGACATGCACACATAATGAATATTAATTAATATAAAGAATTGGATAGGAATAAACGAATCCATACATCAACCAGTCAATTCCTTACAATAACGAACAATCAAAAAACTTCTCAATACAAGGAGTAATTATTGACAAGGAGTGTAGATACACTCTCAATTTCATATGTATTAAAGATTACTGTAGAATATATAATATGATTTAAGTGCAATTACGTAGGGATGGTTAAATGCTTCCTCAGCAGCTGTAGAAAATTCACAATCTGATATAAAGAACATGAACGTTGTCAATACCACAATATCCTAGCTAATATTTTCACAATTCTCTTGATTGACAGACTGAGCTTTTGTTAACTTCACTATTTGTGGTTTAATTCATCATATTATAGTCAATATTCAATTATAATTTCATCTCTATATCAAAGAGTGCTCCTAAACTCAGTACTATGAAGTGCAAAGGTAAGGAAATTACAGCTGAAGGTAAATCGCACACTACATTAGGGAAAAGGAAGAGGGGCAGGTGGGGAAATGGTCAATCAGTAAAACCAACAATACTCCACCAACACTACAGGTATTGTATACAGATTATGTTAACCATGATTCAACAGTAGCAAAACAGAGGCAGCAAATTATTCCCCCACCTTGTGTCAGCAATTCAATAAAGAAGCAATTTTGTTCCTCAGAAGGCTCTGATATCACCACCCAGGATTATAATACTAGAGCATAATAAATTCAGACTGCTTATGGCATGTGCCTTAAAATTAGAATTTGTTTTTGAAGTTATTAAAACCAAGTTTTGCTCATGCTTAAAACTAACGTGCATACTAATTTTACAAGGACTCAAAAGCTCTTGATATCCTGACACATTCATGCATGTTCTCAAACATCATTTGTAGTTAAAATATTAAGGAAAAATAACCAAATGATTCATATATTTTACCTTGGCAGTAGAGTATTAATACCATTAGCTGTCTGCTAGTAAAAGGATGTTAATAATTTTAAAATATGGATATGAATACCACAGTATTGCAAAAGCATTTTAATTCTGGACTTACGGCTATCATAGCAAATGTTGCCAAGGGCACGTCCTGTTTGAAGGAGCACTTCTTGATCTCTGTTGTTCAGCAGTTGTACCAAAGGTGGAATCAATGCTGTGTCCACACATGAGTTTCGCATGAATTCTACAAACAGTATGGGTAGTAAATCAACATGCATGTAAGATAAGTGAACTGCACCAGAGTATCAAGTTTGTAAGTGAAAAATTTGATGAGGAATTTACTTTAGGTTTCATGTTGATGCTCATATGGAAAGGACAGTGTATAATATTTGTATAACTTGTAAACAAAACTATTGAGTATGGTAATAGTTTTGGCTTCAACTGAAATGGTGAAGCACATTTCAATAATTTAACTGAAAGTACAAAAAACATCATAATGCCATTTCAAATACAAAAATAGTACTCAGGTAACAGTCCACAATGCTCTTAAGAGCAACTTTATATTTTCATAGAAGTAATTATGTAAAAATTGTCTGACTTGCTACCATTTTATTTAAACAAATCAAATTGTTGTATGAGCAATCTAAAAGCAAGCTTTCGTGCAAGAAATTTTACAAAAAAGCTTCAATTTTGATGAAGCCACTGACAGATAATACATGTTGATTACAAACCAAAATGTCAGTGCACAATCCTGTTAAGTAAACTTTAATTTAAAAATTTCTTTCCATTTTTCTCCAATTACATTACTGATGGGCAGCATTTCTTGGCCTACTACTGCTCTTACTAATTGTTCATATTAAACATACATAAATACATGTTAATATTCAGAAAACAGAACCTCATTGGAATCAACAGAATTGGGCTGTGAGCAATGGCAACCAAAAAAAAATTGAAGTAGTTATATAAAATTGGAACAGAGGTAAAAATACAACAATTTTATGGATTGTGTTAGAATACAGCCAGCAATGATGGTACTGATTGAGAGCATGGGAGAGATGCAACTAAGACCACTAGTAAAAGAGGACAGCTTGTGTGGGCATAATGGCTAGGATGAGGTGGGCAAAATACAATGGGGGGGGTGATCATCATGGTATCTGTAACCTAGAATCAAAACTGAATTGATTATGTTGGATTACTAGGGAAGCAAATGAAAGCAAGAACAACAGGGAACAGCAGGTCAACACAGTATAGGATGAAGGAAATTTTGAGTTCATGCAGGGTGGTAGGTTGTTAATGCAAATATTGAGATATATTGACTGATCTGTAATTCCCTGGTTTCTCTCTTCCTCCTTTAAGTAATTGGATAGTGTTAACTATCTACTCGTCTCTGTCATCTCACCATAGGCAGAGGGGATTTGAAAATCACTTCCACAGTTCCTAATATCATCTCCGTCAACAGCCTGTGATGCATACAGATTTATCCACTTTTAAGATTGCTAAACAACTTCTCTTTTTTTGGTTAAAATTTCATAGTCCTCTACCCTGATGCCTACATCTGTGCTCGGAGAAAGTGAGGATTGCAGATGCTGGAGTAGCAGAGTTGAGAGGGCTTCCTGATGAAGGGCTTATGCCCAAACCATCAATTCTCCTGCTCCTCAGCTGCTGCCTGACCGGTTGTATTTTTTTCAGCACCACATTCTCGACTCCTATATCTGTGCTGTCCTTTCTCAAAAAGCCAAAATGCAATCTACACACATTTGCTGACAATCTTCCTGTCACATTTTTCCCTTTAAAAAAATTAAATTGGGCAAATACTAAAAATATACCTATACAAACTGTCTCAGAGATTACACCTTTGTCATTCAGCATCAAAGCTTTGCACCTCTAATTTATTTCTGCACCTGTAGGGCAGACATAGCCGTACACTCCACATTCTGTACTTAATTGCTCTCTGAATTTCAAAAGTTCTATCCTTAAACAACGGAAAGAAATGACATAAAAAACTAATAAAATGCATGATTTAAAATTTGAATTGAACAACATCTGCATACATTCATCTATTTATCTTCTGTTCTCCAATCCAGATAACTAAACTTGAAGAATGCACTGTACCTTGCTGGTATAATGCAAGACATAATCAAATAATTTTTCTGAGTAAAGACTTAGATATAAAATTGGTCCAGTTATCAGGGGTAAATTGCAGAGTTATTATTTTCTTACACTGAAACCTGTCAACATAATATTTATTGCAAGATTTTAAACTTTATGTAAACATGAGATGGATTTTTAAAAAAAGTCAAAAAACACAAAATACTGACAGATGAGGTGTAAAACTGAAGATGTTCCAGCAGAGAAAGTTCTTGTTGAAAACCTCACCATTTTTGGCTATTTCTGCTATGACGTTTGCTACTTTTGCTGTGCAGGAACAATGTGGAGACAACAGACGAGGGAAAACGTGAAGGATTCCACTCTCTTGGACCTTTAAACTAGTTTCAGCATCTGCAACAAACAAGCAATAACTAATTAAAGCAGATACAAACAATGAGATCTTACCCTTGCCAAGCAACAATAAGATGGTCCAGATATGTATTTGGTATGGGTGAAACTTCTGACCTGTTTAGATTACAAATTATACATCTACACACAGATCAGCTACACCTTTTCTGAAAGCTTATAATACACAACATCAATTGTATCAACCAGTGAACTCATTAGGTTCTTTTAGAAAATAAGTTTCCAAAGGTGTGTCAGAGATACGAGGAAGAGAGATGCAAATCAATTGCGATATTAGGATAAGTGGCCAAAAACTAAAATCCAAATGAACCTTAAGGGAAATCATGGCAAAGGAGATGGTGCTGTGGTTTAATAAAAGCTTTAGACATCAGGGTTTAAACAAATAAAGTCAATACCAGGGAGAATAGTGTAGTTAGCACTGCTGCCACACAGCACCAGAGACTCTGCTGCGATTCCCACCAACACACCAAAATAGTGGCTAATGAACTTGAAAGACCCTATACAGATAACAAGCAAAACTAATGTAATTTACAAAATACTGTGCAAGGACTGTAACAAACACTACATTGGACAAACAGGCAGAAAACTAGCCACCAGGATACATGAACACGGATGAGCCACAAAACTTCATGACCCTTTCTCATTAGTATCCTTACATACAGGTAAGGTAGGATACCACTTCAACTGGGACAACACATCCATCCTGTGATGAGCCAAAGACACGCACAAGAATTCCTAGAAGCATGGCATTCCAACCGGAACTCTATCAACAAACACATCGAGTTAGACCCCCATCTACCACACCCTAAGAAAAAGTACAGGAAATGACATCACCACAAGAAGTGACATCACCAACCCAAAGAAACTCAAACATATAAATAGAAAGCAAGATTTATTTGCAGTGCTTTGCCCAAGGCTCACTGAAGAGGTTACCTAGTAGGGTGACAAAACGTCTGGAAATGAACCTTCCAGCTCAGCAAGCAAACCTATATCCAGAACCTCAACCTGAGCTACAAATCTTCTCAAAACTCGCTACAATTAAATTATGACAATAAAAATGTATTTTCTTCCAAATACTCTGTGGATATTCCAGCTGGTGTATCAGAGTGGATGTTATTTCAAATCCCTGGAAAAAAAGACAGCATCCAAGATAAGTTTCGAAGATGCCTTCTAGGCAAAAGTTTTGCCTACTGATCGGAAAGTTTTTGATCAACTTTTCTGTGCGATTTAATTCAAAGCAATAATTTAAAAGGTGGTCTGTGCAATATCATGCCATGTCCATTCCTCAGTAACATAATATATTGGTGCGTGGTACTTTAAAATCCTTAATACAAAGTACACTCATACCCAACACCAGGTAGCAATCAGGAAATCCATCAAGACTTAGAAACTTTCTTGGATCTTTAGAATTACATTTTTCATGTGACTAACAGCACTGGAGGCAGGTGGACCATGGTAAAGGACTAGTCACACCTGACAACCTTGAGGAAACTAAATATTGTTCCCAACTAAATTTTAAAAGTTGAGTGCTTGGCTGAAAAAGAGAAAAGAAAGGCAATGTTAATATTTAAGATCTTTTTATTTAGGCAGGGTAAGCTCAAAGAGAAGGAAGCAATTCAAGTTACAGCAAAATCTGTTTTTGGGAGCTACTGATTAGGGAATTCATATTGTTCCATGAAGCTCTGGAACTTTTTGTTTTGACATTAAGGTATCTAAAGATGTCATTTAAACAAGATGGTTAAGCAATGTGATACATGTACAGATATGTAGTTTAAAGAAATGTCAAGTTCTAATAGGATTCAATGGTTGAAATCTTCTGCATCTGTCAGTATCATTGAAATGGACGCACCTTTAAAAAAAAAGATATATTGCTGATTATAAAAACCAGGAAAAGATAAATTCACTCCCTAGCCACTGGGATCTACTGTTAACTTACAGATCAACCTCTGCATCACAAGAAATTTCAATTAGACATTTTAAAATAAAAACAGAAGAGGGTTTTGTATAATTTTAAAAGGAATTAAAAACCTCTAAACAATGTATTTCATACTCAGTCAAATGAAGAACACCATTAAAGCTAATGAAAAAAGGTTTAGGAGAAATAAATTTGTAATTGGTTGTCTTTTGCACTTTTTAAACAGGTTTATATTTTAGTATGCGGCCTTATTTCACGCAGATCCTTATGCTTTCTCTTAACGAGAGAATGAACAGGATTAGCAAAAGCAAACTAGCTAGTTTCTCTTACTGGCAGCATTTGATAGGTTAGACTGGATTATGAGATGCCAGATAGGAATACAGATTGCTTCTCATCTGCTAATTTGTAATAAATTGATACAGATTAACGTCTTATGAAACGTGCATGGAGATTGCAACACAAAACGACACCCTATAATCTGAAACACCTCGAAAGTCAAAATTGACATCATAGGTATTACAATTTCTTAGGAGAAAGTGAGGACTGCAGATGCTGGAGATCAGAGCTGAAAATGCGCAGATCAGGCAGCATCCAAGGAGCAGGAGAATCGACGTTTCGGGCATGGGCCCTTCTTCAGGAAGAAGGGCTCATGTTCGAAACATCGATTCCCCTGCTCCTTGGATGCTGCCTGACCTGCTGCGCTTTTCCAGCAACACATTTACAATTTCTTACCCCCATTTCAGAAAGCCTCGAAGGCTGCATATCTAGATACAGGCTACTGGGTGCTGACTGCCTAATAGTACTTCCTAAACTTTTTTCAACGGTGACAGAATTTCAGGGCAGGAAATTGGTTACAACCCTGGAACCTATGAACTGGGAATGTTTTTTGGGGAGGGTGGAATACACCTGACCAGGAAGGCAGCTAATGCTAGTCAGAAGACAATATGACCCTAGAATTTCAGCTCACAAGCCTACATGGAATCTAACACTTTGGAAAGCCCTGGCATAGAACATTGCTTGTTTGTGGCCATTCTTATGTGTGAGAGTGTAAATTGAATATTTACTTTTAGATGCAAGAACCTTTTTATTTTTTATTAATTCAAAAAGTTAAGCATTCATTAGACAAAGTTATTTGTCCATGGAGGTCATGGCAAGTCACCTTCTTGAACCACTACAGTCGGTAAGCTGTGGGTGCCCACAGGTGTAAGTAGGAAGGACACATCAATATTTTGATTCACCACTGGAGATAATGATATAGTATTTCCAAGTCAGAATGGTTGAGAGACTTTGAGGCGGTTGCAGATTTGGAAGGTTCTATTGCACTTGGACTTCCAGATGGCATTCAACATGATACCTCAAAAGGTTAAGTCATAAATTGGAGTCCAATTTATCAGAGGTAGTATATCAGCATGGACACAGAATTGGCCACTAGCAATAGGGATAAGGGGTTTGTTTTCAGGTTGGGAACCTGTGACCAGTCCGTTTCCACACAGATTAGTGCCAAGAGCACAACTGTTTAGAATAGATACACATCTATATTACTGACTTGAGCCAAGGAAGTGAATGTACTGCAGTCAAATTTGCAGACAAATACTAAAATAGGTGGCAAGGCAGGTTGCAAGATGGGGTCCTCTGCTGTTTGTAATTTTTATTAATGACTTGGAAGAGGGAGTCGAACGTTGGGTCAGTAAATTTGCAGATGATACAAAGATTGGTGGAGTTGTGGATAGTGAGGAGGGCTGTTGTCGGCTGCAAAGGGACTTAGATATGATGCAGAGCTGGGCTGAGGAGTGGCAGATGGAGTTCAACCCTGTCAAGTGTGAGGTTGTCCATTTTGGATGGACAAATAAGAATGCGGAATAGGGTTAACAGTAGGGTTCTTAGTAAGGTAGAGGAGCAGAGGGATCTTGGGGTCTGTGTTCATAGATCTTTGAAAGTTGCCACTCAGGTGGATAGAGCTTGTAAGAAGGTTTATGATGTATTAGCGTTCATTAGCAGAGGGATTGACTTCAAGAGTCGTGAAGTGATGTTGCGGCTGTATAGGACCTTGGTAAGGCCACGTTTGGAGTACTGTGTACAGTTCTGGTCGCCTCATTTTAGGAAAGATGTGGAAGCTTTGGAGAGGGTGCAGAGGAGATTTACCAGGATGTTGCCTGGAATGGAGAATGGGTCATACGAGGATATGTTGAGAGTGCTAGGCCTTTTCTCATTGGAACGGCGAAGGATGAGGGGTGACTTGATAAAGGTTTATAAGATGATCAGGGGAATAGATAGAGTAGACAGTCAGAGACTTTTTCCCCCGTGTACAACAGAGTGTTACAAGGGGACATAAATTTAAGGTGAAGGGTGGAAGGTATGGGGGATGTCAGGGGTAGGTTCCTTACCCAGAGAGTGGTGGGGGCATGGAATGCGCTGCCTGTGGGAGTCAGAATCATTGGTGACCTTTAAGTGGTAATTGGATAGGTACATGGATAGGTGCTTAAGCTAGGACAAATGTTCGGCACAACATCGTGGGTCGAAGGGCCTGTTCTGTGCTGTATTGTTCTATGTTCTAATTTACAAAAATATAATGACAGGTTAAACAGGTAAAAAAATGTCGACAAATGGAGTATAACATGGGAAAATGCAGTTTGCAAAAAGAGGATAAAAGAACAGAATGTTATTTAAATGCAAAAAAACTGCACAAAACTGCAACACAAAAGGACTTGACTGATCTGGTGTCTGAAACACCGAAAACTAGCACACCGATACAACAGGTAATCAGGATGGCTATTGGAATGTTGGCCCTTATTTCTAAGGGGATTTGTAGCATTAGAGCAGAGAGGTTTTACTAAAACTGTACGGGTGCTGGTGAGACCAGACCTGGAGTTTTGAGAGCAGTTTTGGTCCCCTTAAAAGGAAAGGTAAGTACCTTTGGAACTCCTTCCAACGGAGAGCTGTGGGGGCAACAGTCTTTGTATGCATTCAAGATTAAGATAGATAGATTCCTGATCAGTAGGAGAATCAAGGGTTATGGGGAAAAGGGCAGCAAAGTAGGCATGAGAAATGTTGGATCAGCCATGATCCTACTGAATCGCATAGCAGGCTTGAGGGGCTGGATGACCATTTTCCTTTTCCTATTTCTTATGGTCTTAGTCAAGTCTAGCTACACAGATTTTCTGGTTTGTATCAATGCATTGTGATCCAAATCTACAAATTGTGACAAGATAGGCCATAGAAATTCCAGTCATTCTAGAAATTCTTTGAACTTGTAATTTTCTAGCTTGAATAGCTCAGTCCCAATATCCAATTAAGATTTCCAATTAATCATTAGACAACCTAAAATGGAATTCAGGCAATTTTATCAATGAAAAAACAAACATGCATCGAGTGAATGAACTAATAAACAAAAGAAGCAAGCCATTTCGCCCATCAAGTCTGTCCATCATTCAACAAGATCATAGCTGATCTGTTTGGTGTTTCATATTCCCATCTACACCCAGTCAACCATCAATTCCCTTGCCTTAGAGGATGGTGAAAGTGGTATCATTATGTATTCTTAAGGCAGAGTTCCAAAGTCATAACAGTCAGAAAAGAATTCTCACCTGCTAAAAAGGCAATCTCTAATTTTAAAACAGTGCCCCCTAGCTCCAGACTCTCGCAAAGGAGAAAACACTCCTCCCTTATCCACCTTAAGATTATTCTGGATCAGATAACACTACAATCAAGTCACCCCTTCCTCATGTAACCTCCAATGGATACAAGCCCAGATACATGAGACATCTCACTAATTAGACACTTGCCAGGTGTGGATCTAGTATAGATACATGAAGTGCATTCAATGTATTTATATCCTTCCTGAAGAAAGAACACTAATAAATCAGTGAAGGTGAGAACGTTAAACTTGGGGAATCAGTGACAATGGTGATGGCTAGTGGAACAACATCTTATTTATTAAATCTCTAAAGGTTTATGTCTTTGTCAGCTCCAAACAAAGTTATTCCAATATTCATCTAGTTGAGTTTTCCACACTTCATAACCTTTGGTTCACTTAAAAGCCCGATACTGATATATCCTATACCACTCCCCTGGAAGTATAACCACAGCACCAAAACAAGGAGGCTGGGCTGACAGTGTATCTAAATGTTTCACTACAAAGAAACAGTGCAACCTTCCAGGAAAGAAAGTTTTGATAATAAATGCCAAAGAAGTTAAGGGTATATTAATATTGTTCAATAAGAGTTCGGGTACAAGGTGGCTTTGAATGATTCAATTATGAAACCTTTCGATGGGGACACACAAAGGGATGTCACAGTAATCATTTTGTAAAATGTCAAGGCATAATTTGGAAAACAAAAAGTGGGACTAGGGAGGAGTCATAGTACCAGTCAGCAGATATTAGATATAAGTGAGCAATTGCTTGATCAGTGTTATGGAAAAATATATGAAGAGTGGATTCCAAAATGGTAATAGGCTTTAACAGCTCAAACCATGGCTTCCACAGATAGAAAACAATATTTCTTGATGGATGTAAAAAGGCCAAAATAAGGGAGAGGCAAAGCATTTGAAAACTGACAAGAACATTTTAGGATCAAGTCAGAGCCTGGCAGTTTCTGCCAAGGAAAGCATTGCATTGAGAAAGTGGATGATTGAAGGGTACTGAATAGGCCATTTGCAGACTCAAGGAATGGTATAGGGGGACAAGACTTTGAATTCATTTCTCAGCACAGAGAAGAATAACGCCAAGTGAGGGGAAATGCATAGGCATTTGGAGAATGGCAGAGTGAATGATGTCAAAGGTTACTTACCAGGAAGGTTCAGGAATCATCTATACGCATCTATTTCTTTACTTCAACTACAGCACTTATACAATAAACCTAACTGAAATAAATAACTATAATAACACAAAACCAAAGCTGTAACGTCTTACTCTGCAAGAGACCTATACATTGATATAATCAGTGGCATCCTTGCTAGTATATTTCATCCAAGGGTTTTAATTTTTCAGTTACTCTCAACCAAAAAATGATCTATGATGTAGATGCAGTAGAGAACATATAATTAAGAAACTTATTGACAGAATGAGAGTCTTTGCAACTGACAGAAGTGAGATTTTTAGAACATTACCCCTGTAACTCTAGTGTTTTGCAACTGCTAGACAATAAAAATGACAGGTATTCAAAACACTGGCTCCATTGTTTTTGGAAAAGAAAAACACTTCTACACAGTGCACTTTGTATTTGCAATTACCTGAAGCAAAGATGCTACTGGTCTAGATCATTTCATGGATGTTATTACATGTAATCTTTCAAAGAAAGAAACTTCAGCCTTGCAACTGCAGTTTTTAAGCAGAAGGGACAAAAATACCAGTAGCATACATTATTAATAGGGTCATAGAGATGTACAGCACGGAGACCGACCCTTCGGTCCAACTCGTCCATGCCGACCAGATATCCCAACGCAATCTTGTCCCACCTGACAACACCTGGCCCATATCCCTCCAAACCCTTCCTATTCAGACACCCATCTAGATGCCTTTTAAATGTTGTAATTATACCAGCCTCCACCACTTCCTCTCAGCTATTCAGTTTACAGTGCATTTCAATTGATAGTTCCAGATGATCATTTGCTGTACAGCAGTACACTGTTCAGTATTGTTTATTGTTGGGAGTTAACATACACTTTATTGTACCATTTAAAAATGCTGCTGTTGCTTTAAAATTGAATTACGCAATGAAAGCTTTTTGCATAGTGGCCATTAAGAGACACGAAATTTAATTAAACTAGGTTTGTGATCGCTGTAAAGTGCTACATTATAAAGCTGCTCCCACAGCAAGTATTTGTTAA
Source organism: Hemiscyllium ocellatum (assembly GCF_020745735.1). Taxonomy (NCBI): domain Eukaryota; kingdom Metazoa; phylum Chordata; class Chondrichthyes; order Orectolobiformes; family Hemiscylliidae; genus Hemiscyllium; species Hemiscyllium ocellatum. The sequence goes on along the minus strand of NC_083436.1, from coordinate 42,479,998 downwards.
AGCTGCATGTATATTTTAATTTTTTACCCATTGTTAAAGCTACAAAACATGTAATTAAGCAATACGGAAGGCAAAAGAGCTGACTGCCTCAGAAGATTAAAAAAAGTGTCCCATTTTTCTGGAGATTTAATGTTCTTGCTTTTGTGAAATCTTAGTTGTTTATTCCAATGATTGTGATTGACATTTGCTTACTTCAGTCAGGTAAATGATTTCCATGTGCCAGGTCACTAATACGAAATACTTTGGCTCGGAAGGTAAAAATATTAATCTCTTTTGTTTGGCAAATTTTATATTTAAGATATGCAACATTCATGGAACAAATCACTAAGTCAGTACTGAAAACTCCTTGGTCAAATGCAGCTTTGCAAAGACAGTAAATCTTCAAAATAAAAAAGGCTATTTCATTCTCATTTCTGGTCTGAGAAGAAAAAAACTAGATGAATTGATGGGTCATACAAAGCCCAAATTAAATTTGGGGCATTAAAGAAAATAAATAAAAATTCCATCCCAACTGTCTGAATTAGAAATTAAACAATGCTTTCAGTCAATGCTACCAATCTTTTTAATTTTATTTACCTTACTCCAAATTGTTCTCCATACCATTATTTTATTTGACAAAAAAAATCTAACCACAATACAATTCCATGATACTAATGGTTAAAAGCAACCTGTAGCCTCAATACTTCATAGCCAACTACTTCGCGAATTAAGCGGTACTTGCAAAGGGATAATCTGTTCATCAAACCCATTACAGCCTCGGTCAAAACTTGGATCGAAGAAATAAATTCAAGAGGTGAGAGAGTCAGTCTTTGAACAAATCATCAAGACCGCATTTGAACGGATATGGTATCAAGGAACCCCATCAAAACAATTAATAGGAATTGGGAGAAACACAGTCGTTCCGGGCACAAAGAAGAGGGTTGTGGTTGCCTGAGGTCAGTCACTTCTGCATAAGTTCTTAGGGGGAGTGTCTTAAGCCTAGCCATCTTCAGCTGCTTCACTGGCCTTTTTAGATATTTTCTAATCAACCTGTTCAGAGCTGTTATAATACACCTCTGGACTAAATGAGATTTGAACCCAAGCCCCACATACACAAGAGAGAGCGCGAGCGAGAGAATCAATGACTAGAAACCAAACTGAACTAGCCAAATACAATGGCTGCAAGAGCATGTCAGAGGCTAGGAATTCTGCAATTAATACATCACCTCCTGTCACCAAACATTTAGAAAGGTACAAATATGTTCATGACAAGTGTATCTCTGACAACACAAGAAACTTACACCACCCAGGTAATTTCTGCCTTCTTGACTGGCACAATACCCTTCACCTTCAGCATGCACATTTATAAGATGCACTACGATAACTCACCAAGTCTCCTTTGATAGAGATTACAGATTTGGGAGGTTCTATCATCTAGGAAGGCAGCAGAATGCATGAGAACAGCACCAATTGCAAGTTCCCCTCCAAGCCACACATCCACCTGACTTGTTTCTTCAATGTTATTGGCACGGTGGCACAGTGGGCGGCACGGTGGCACAGTGGTTAGCACTGCTGCCTCACAGCGCCTGAGACCCAGGTTCAGTTCCCGACTCAGGCGACTGACTGTGTGGAGTTTGCACGTTCTCCCCGTGTCTGCGTGGGTTTCCTCCGGGTGCTCCGGTTTCCTCCCACAGTCCAAAGATGTGCGGGTCAGGTGAATTGGCCATGCTAAATTGCCCGTAGTGTTAGGTAAGGGGTAAATGTAGGGGTATGGGTGGGTTGCGCTTCGGCGGGTCGGTGTGGACTTGTTGGGCCGAAGGGCCTGTTTCCACACTAAGTCTAATCTAATAAAAAACACCCTCCCTACATTAAGAACTAAAACTGTTTAGGAAAGCTCTCAATCTCTCCAGGACAATTAGAGACAGTCAATAAATACTGGCCCAGTCAGTCATTCCCATACTCCATGAACAAACAACACAAAAAGTGACAATACTTTTTAGTGCTTATTAAGTTTTATGACACTAAATGGGAAGGAGAAAATAAGGAAGTCAACTCCCACTCCAGCTGCCAGTGCTCAGATTTCCAATCACTTACATAAACAATTATATCACTTTCAGTTTAGCCAATACACAAGTAAGCCCCACTCCAAAGAATTAGTATACAAGTTGGCTGGTATTCCATTTCAGTGGTGACATTTTGTTGACAGCATCATCACAAATTCAAACATTTTTCTCAATATTACAACTTGGCACTGTTCTCTTAATCATATCACTGCCAATTCTCTACTTAAATTAATCAAAGCTGTGCTGTTTTAAGGTAGCCCACCCATTGAGAGTAAAAATATCTAAAACTAAATTGATAAACAATATTTCCACTTGCCCTCAGTTACATCAAAACTATAAATGTCCAATAGCTATCAATTACAGTTAGGAGAGCAAGCAAACTGGCCTAATTATGAATAATCTTTGAAAAACTCAAATATCCCAAAAATGACTAATTCTTGACCTTCACTCTGCCCGTTACCACTACAGTGTGACAGATACCGGTTGAACAGACCGACAACCTTGAAATGTGGTCCACTGCTTCATAGTATTTATGTGCAAATCTCCCATTGTTTGTACAATCTTTTTCATTTATCCCAGAACTGAAATCTTTTAGCAATTTATAGAACCAGTTTTGAAAATGCTAATTTTGTACTTTTAAACCTCAAAGCACATTTTCAGCTTTGAAATCAATATTCAAAATTGTAGCAGTCAACTGGTTTCTTGTACAGCTGCATGGCCCAATTTACAAGTCTCACCAAATTTGGAAATAAGATCAGAAGCAACTACATCAGTTTGTACTTGTTGTGGTTCTGTTCGCCGAGCTGGGAGTTTTTGTTGCAAACGTTTCGTCCCCTTTCTAGATGACATCCTCAGTGCTTGGGAGCCTCCTGTGAAGCGCTTCTGTCATGTTTCCATACAAACAGGAAACATGACAGAAGCGCTTCACAGGAGGCTCCCAAGCACTGAGAATGTCATCTAGAAAGGGGACGAAACGTTTGCAACAAAACTCCCAGCTTGGCGAACAGAACCACAACAACGAGCACCCAAGCTACAAATCTTCTCCCAAAGTTTGTACTTCATCAGCAACTTTGAAATTCATTAGCAAGTATGCAGTTTATACCAGTTTCTGCCTGATGAGGCTAGATGTATAATTCACAATCGTAAAATAAAATACTTTTGAATTTTATAAGGGAAAATAATACATTGTACAATTAGTAGTATAATGCTGCATGTGCAGGGTACATTAAAAACAAAATCAATTTAAAAAGCACGACTTTAAACAGATTTTTAAAAAAATCAGGATAGAGCAAAAAAAAAGCTCAAAGTCCTGTAAAGAATAAAGGAAAGGGTTGCAGTTCTCAGAACGATAAGATACAGAAACATTATAACACTGACTGATAAATGGAAAAATCAATCTGGTGAATAAAAACAGCTGCAGATATCAAAACGAATAGCAAGAGATTTTAACACTTCAGCAGCAAGAATGCAATCTTAACTTCTTTCCAATCAAGGAATAAGGGCATCACTGGATCTGCAGCATTTATCACCTACCCCTAATGGCCCAGAGGGCATTTAAGAATCAACCACTCTGCTGTGGATCTGGGGTCACATTAGACCAGACCAGATAAGGATGGCAGTTTCCTTCCCTAAAGGACATTATTGATGGGTTTTTCCTGACAATCGATAATGGATTAGATTCTGATTTCCAGATGGGGGAGATTAAAATAAAAGCTAATTTAACAATAGTAGAAAATAAAAAAGTAAACATTCTAAATGATAATTTCTTCCATGCATCTAAGGGGGGGGAGATATAAATAACATACTCCTCAAAAAGGTAACCTGACAATCTCGATTAAAATTTTGAAGGGCGATATAGTTAAAAAATTGGGGCTATGGGAAAATAGTAGGGTATTGGGTCAAATTGGACAGTCTTTTAAAGATGAATTAAATAGATTTCTGCTATGCTGCAACATTCCATGATAAAGTAGTTGCTAGCCCTAAATGGACTAAAAAAGTAAATAGACTACTAGGAAAATATTGGCAAAGGCCATTAGAAAGAGCCTTGAAGGATCCAAAACAATTGAAGAATATGTAGACATTAGACTATTGGGGTGTTAACAGCAGATGGGAACCATGTTAACATGTCTGATTTATTACAGCTTTCAATACAAATTATAGAAGTATTAGTTTTAGTTATGTTTCGTATACTAATTTAAGCTGTTTCAAGGTGTAAATTTTAAGTACTTACACAATAAAATTTATTAGTTGATGCAGAAAAAAAAACTACCCCAACAAATGTCTTTGAGTAAATGATATGATATCCTAAGACAACTGTGGAAATTGCTCATGACATGGCACTTAAATCTGGAGAAGGCATCTGGCAAAGCACTATACAAAAGGATATTTAATAAGAGTTGTGCATCAAGGATGAAACCCTAGCGTGAATATTAGCTCAAGGTTTAAAAATTAAGTACTTACAATTGGAATTGTATTAGCTGTAAAAAGGAGAGGAAAAAAAATCTAGAGGGGAGTGCTCAAGTACAGTCAGCCTAAGGTCTGTTCGACTTTCTAATTCCTGTGCAGAATTTGAGCTTAGAAATAGTATTAAAACAAAAGGCGCAATGATCCGTAGTCTTAAGAGGCTTAGCCTTGGAGTCATATTAAGAGTTGGAGCAATGTGTGTACTGGAAGGAGGTACCTACTATGCATCTTAGAGGCATGCATGGTAGCAAATCACATTGAAAAGATAAAGCTGAAAAATGATTTCAAATTGACAGCAGCATGAGAGACTGCAGGTTTAACTCAATACATGGAATTTTTTTGACTGATAATGGAAGTGATCAACATTAGTAGAAACATGGAGTTGAAAACCTTGCAATCATCTAAAAGTATTGAATTGAGGAAACCAGAATTCATTCACCTCAAATGAAACTAAGGTGGACATCTTCAGTAATATCATGCTACACTAGACATAAACCTGACTGTTTCAAATATACAATTTGGAATGTGCACTATTTTTAATATATGCATACGCACAATATTTTGAAATCCAAATCCCCAAAACAGACAGACAGTTAAACGTGGGTCAGCTCTTAAAGGTTTTTTTTAAAAGAAAGGTCAGAAAGACAATTTTGAACAGTGATTTAAGTAAATTCGCTCCAAGAAGATGCACTACAGTCAAGTATCTACCAGACCCTTGCAGTGTTAAGGAAAAGATGTTTGTACTGTTCAGTTCATAACGAGTAACAAACACATTAAAAGGTGATTGCTTTTGTTCTAACTTCAGTTCAGAAGGATCTAGAGTTCAGTTCAGAAAGTAGGATATTTCTAAGATGGCAGTGGCAGAGTAGGCAGCTCCCAGGCTATTCAGCCTTGGTCTTGTGAATTCCATCCACATTTTTCTTTTTCTCCTTCTCTCCTCTTTTCTTGTGTTTTTCCTCTGTTTATCTTTTTTTTAGAAAACGTATTTTTTAAAAACTTGCCTCCTGGAGACAGTGGCAGCGATGGAGCATGGCAGCGGCCGGGGTCCAGCACAAGCCCAGATGCCAGTCAGTGGCAGTGAAGAGGCTGGCGAGCCAAGGCAGTACTTCACCCAGTACGGTGAAAGTGTGCCCACCACAAGGAGGAGCAGGCCCTTGTGGGGAAAGCTCAGCGTGCAGTGACTGCAGGTCCATGGTTTTGGAAAGGACCGAAATGTTTAACTTTATATTAAGAAGCAACATAGTGATGAACTTTTTAAACTTACTTATTTTTCTATTTTCGTAGCTGGTTATCTTTGTTCCTAAAATGGCCATGGGAATGGCAACATTGTACATTTTCATTGTACTCCTGTACTTAATTACACAAAACAATAACCTAGAATAGTTTCTCCTGGCAGCAGAATGAAGTGCTTCCAGTTCAGAATAGGGGTACAAGTCACTTCAGCAGAAATGTATTTTAAGTCTTCAGATTCTAAGCTGGGGCAGCTTTTACAGAAGTCTTCAAGTTGTTGGAACGACAGACACCAAGTTATGAAAGATTCACAACTGCAGACCCAAAGAATTATGAAATTATTCCCACAACTGTCTGAAAAGAAATAAGGAGCCCATTAAGTATATGTACAAAAAGCTGAGATAGGAGTATCCTGATGGATAGTATGGAAAATGGGTTGAAACTTTGTTTGGCCATTAGTGTTTAGATAAGTCAGTGTTTACAACAGAAATAGACCCTTATGTCCAACTCGTCCATGCCGACCAGATATTCTAAATTAATCTAATCCCATTTAGTGTCATAGCATCACAGTCATACAGCACAGAAACAGACCGTTCAGTCCAACCAGTCCGTGCTGAACATAATCCCAAAACAAACGAGTCCCACCAGCATGCTCGTCCCACCTGTCCTAACCACATACTTATCCATAAGTCTTTGGAATATTGTAATTGTACCCACATCCACCGTTTCCTCAGGAATTTCATTTCACACACGAACCATCCTCTGTCTAAAATATTTGTCCCTCATGTCTTTAAATCTCTCCCTTCGCACCTTAAAAACTTGCCCTCTGGTCTTGAAATCCCCCATCCAGGAAACAGGCAACTACCATTAACTATGTCTGTACCCGTCATTATTTTATAAACTTCTATCAGGTCACCTTTCAACCTCCTTCACTCCAGTGAAAAAAGTCCTAGCCTTCCTTTATAACTCAAACCCTCCATACCCAGCAACATCTCTCAGAATTTGCCAAAGATGGGAAGCATTAGACCATATCCCTCTAAACCCTTCTTATTCATATACCCATCCAGACGCCATTTATATGTTGTAAATGTACCAAACCTTCACCACCTCCTCGGGCAGCTCATTCTATACACGCACCATCCTCTGCATGAAAAAGTTGCCCCTTAGGTCCCTTTCATGTAGCTTTCCCCTTCACTTAAAAGGTTTACCTTATCCCTACCCAGGGATAAAGACCTTGGCTATTCACCCTATCCATGTCACTCATGATTTTATAAGCCTCTATATGGTCACTCTTCACCTTTTAATGTTGCAGGGAAAATAGCCCTAGCCGACTCAGCCTCTTTCTATAGCTCAAGCTCTCCAACCCCAGTAACATCCTTGAAAACCTCTTCTGCATCCTTTCAAGTTTAACAACATTCTTCCCTCGACCAGAGATACCAGAACTGAATGCAGTATTCTAAAAGTGGGCTCACCAATGTTCCCAAATCCTACACTTAATGCACTGACCAATGAAAGGCAAGTGTACCAAATGCCTTCTTCCCCATCCAAGCTACCTGCAACTCCGCCTTCAAGAAACTATGAGGCTGCACCCCAAGGTTAGGCAACACTTCTCAGGAATCTACCACTACGTGTATATGTCCTGCCCTTACCAAAATTCAACAACTCATTTATTTTAATTAAATTTTATCTCCTGCTCCTTAGTCCATCTGATCAAGGTCCTATTGTACTCGGAGATAACATTCTTCACTTAACTACATCACCAATTTTGGTGTCCTCTGCAAACTTTCTAACCATTCCTCCTATATTCACATCCAAATCATTAATATAAATGGCATCCAGTTCCTATTAGTTTAGTCTCTTTTTCACTTCTACATAATAAAATTCCATCCTGTCGTTAAGGAACATCTGCAGTTGTGTATATTTTCATGACTAATCATCAGATTAACTAAAATAAAATTAAACATATGACCCTCAAGTCACTTTTCATTCTATTATCTGGTTTGTCCAGCAATACCATCAGCCAGGTTCATAACATATACCTTAAGATTACAATGCATCTGTATACCCCACACAAGATCATGCCCCAAAACAGCATGAAAATTATTTTCCAAAATTTATGTTTTGTATGCAGTATAATACATGAACAACAAACCCTCTTAAGATGTTCACACCTGTTACTGCCAAGATGAACTGTGAAGTTCAGCTTTTGTTAATCTTGGTCAAGGCTTGAACTCCTGTATCGGACAAGAAACCCTCAGGAGTTGAATATTTTCCAAGACCTTAATCATTTTCGACCATCATTAAACACTAAGTAGTCACATGGCAAAAATTAAAATAGAAGAAAAACTGGGAGATCTCTTTGCTTTGAGGTTACTAGTATTACTGTTTATAGGAGGTTCAGGTATTTGTGCTCAAAGTAAATTGGGTCTGCAATTACCAACTATGTTAGAGTTACCTTACTCCAGGAAAAGATTATAAAGGCACCTGGATAGGTATATGAATGGGAAGAGTTGAGGAATATGGGCCGGGTGCTGGCAGGTGGGACTAGATTGGGTTGGGTTATCTGGTCAGCATAGACGAGTTGGACCAAAGGGTCTGTTTCTGTGCTGTACATCTCTATGACTCTGTCAGAAAACTGCATAATTTAGGACTCAATGCTCAAAAGGAGCTTAGTCTAAACTTTTGAGGGAATAAAAGCAAAATGCTGGAGAAAAATCAGCAGGTCCAGCAGCTTCTACAGAGAGAAAAAAAAGGAATTAACACTGTGACCCGTATTTTTAAAAAAAAATCACAAATCAAAATTGTAACTCTTTCTCTCCACAGATACTCCTGCTGAGTTTCTCTAGCATTTTTAAGTTTCGGATTTCCAGTATTCACATTTGCATTTATTTTACATTTAAGGGTCTGGGGCATTGTTTCAAATCCCATCATGGGAGCTAGTGAAATTTAAATTCAATTAATAAACAAATCAAGTTTACAAAAACCATTCAAATAATGGTGACCATGACTAATGCATAAAACCCATCTACATCACAAATGCCCTTTAGAGAAAGAATTCTGCCATCTTTATCTCTGGCTTGTGAATCATGGCAATGCGATTACTCTCAACTATCTTCTGAAATGGATGAGCAAGCCACTCGGCTCAAGGGCAATTAGGGATGAATGAATAATAAATGCTGACTCTTGAAATAATCCCAAAATCATCAAGATAAGATTAAGGAACTTACTGACTATAGTAAGCAAAGTCGTGGGTTGCAGATAGGGGCCTTACTGAAATGCAGTGTGAAGGATGCAGAAGTAAGTGTCTCATACAAGTCGGTGTATGAGATGTTTAGGGATGCTGACAGTAACTGAAGGAAAAGGTTACATTTGGACAGGTTTTTCAGCAAGGTGATGTCTGAATGGTATCACAAAAGATCGATCAGATATCAACAATCAGGCCCTAGATTTACTAACATGCAAATTGGTGTGGTGGTGAACTTGTGTAGCTTAAAATAAACAAAAGATCTATATTAAAAATGTACAAATCAACACATGCCACATTTTATGTTAAAAAGTTACAGATAAAGCTCAAGTGTTTAATCTTATCCAGGATGGGAACAAGAAAAAACAAATACCCCTGCATGACATTATTGAAATAAAGGAGAGTAGAATGCTAGCTTTCCAAGAAGCAGTCAGATGGGATCTTGAATATTTTTTTCCCTAACTCAGGGGAAGGAGAATTAGTATTGGCTAAAGTGCTGCAAATGTACTTAACCATGATGGCCCAGTCACCACTGTATGGGCAGGCTTTATAAACCAGCTAGCCTGAATAAGTCATCTGAATAAATGGGATCAAACTGAATGGAGTTTTTAATAGGAAGGAGTCCAGATAACTGTGGGAGTCAGTGATTTTGTTTTGTATATCCGTGGTCCAGCCCATCTTCAGAAAGGGGCACAAACTGAGGATAAGAGGAGAAGATTCAGAGATGGACGAGATTAAGGTGAGAACAGAGTGGAAATTGGAAGTGAAATGGATAATTTTCCAATTCGGGAAAAAAAGGGGGAAGCAGCACTGCTGATGTCATCAACATACCGGTGAAAGCATTGTAGATGGAGGCCATAGTAAGAATGAAGAATGTTCCATGTGCCCCACAAAGAGACATGCATAACTGAGGGACCTATTCAAGTATCCATGGCCACACCTTTGATCCGAAATAGTGAGGAGTTAAAAAGGAAAGGGGTTGTGAGGAAGAGCTCAGTAGGCAGAAGAGGGTGATGGTGGATGGGGTAAGTTCAATCCTTTTCTCCCCAGAGAGAAGCAGAGAGCTCCAAAACCATCCTGATGGGGGACAGACTGTAAAAAGGGATTCCATGCCCATGGTGAAGAGGCATTAGCTGGAGCCTGCAAATTGGAAATTCTGAAACTACTGTAAAGCATCAGAAGAATTATGAACCTAAGTGGAAGAGACTGGACAAGGGAAGCAAAACAGCTGGGAGCTCTACGTCAAGTAGCTCACATTTGGATTCACCAAGCCTGACCACCATCCATAAGAAATAATGCAGAAATATGATGGAACACATTCCATTCGTTTAAAGAAAAGTGTAATTCCAAAGATTCTTAAAATACTTGACATTTTCCAAGACAACGAAGCCCACTTGACTGGGATCCTACTCACCATTCAAACAATTCACATCTCCCAAGCACCAGAGTACCGTGCATATCAAAAGGTGCACTGCAGTAACATATCAAGAACCCTTTAATAGCTCAGCCAAAACTTGTAATTCGAACATCTATAAGAACAAGTAGATTCATGGAAACCACCAGCTGCAAGGTACCCTTCAAGCAAACATTATCCTGACATGGAACTACATCATCACTTTACCACATTAGGTCAAATCCCAGATCTCCCTTCCTAACAACACTTTGGGTGTACCTACATCATGTGGGCTGCAAACGTTTTAGAAAGCAGTTCACTTTTACCTTCAAGGATAATCAGGGATGGGCAGGCAATAATTTTTAGTCTGGTCATGAAACACACTCATCCCATTTAAAATGTAAAAAAAAACTTCTGACCATTTGTACTCAAGAGAATTTTTTTTGAATGTTTAAAAAGAGTTGAAAGACAGATGGCCAGGAGCTACTTCTCTGTAAGCCACAAACCATACTTCAAAGAGATTGGCATGAAAAACTGGTCCTAGGTCCCTGCTAATGCAATCTGGCCAAGTGCCCTAGATAGCTGCTGCAGGGAAGAAACTAATAAACAAACACTCATTTCAATGCCATATGAATCAGAATCAAGGTTGAAGCTTGCCATAGGGACAATCAGACATGAACCTACTTATATGCATCTTTAAATGGATAACAATAGGAGAGTTATCTGCAAATCTAGAAACTCAAGATAACAGAGATCACAACTGGCCAAGACATTCAACTGCTAGCTATAACACATCACCCAGCTTTTGAACAGCTGGAGTAATGTTTCTTAAAACCATTCAGCATCCAACATAAAAAGGCATGCTTCAAAATATACTCACTATTTTGAGCCAAGGCTTGGAGTAAGCAGTCAAGGCATCCCTCCACATTATCAGATGTGCCATCAGCAGCAGTCAATTTTAGTTTTTGGAGAGCATCATTTAGATTATCTATGAGAAAGAAACCAAACCATTTTAGAAACTCTAGTATGTTAAGCTCACTTACATAATCGACAAACAAAATGATTTTGATCAAATCTTTGAACTAAAATACCACACTGGCTATTTGGCTTTCTCCCACAGGTTGACATTACCCAAGACAATTCCCATTATGGTAACAATATTCCACAAGACATTTTCCTTTAAGATTTGATGCTTTCTTTGCATAAGTTAGAACTTAATTTAGGATTGGCTTAAATGCATCTACTTAAGGTTTTGTACTTCATTTCCATCACTGAATGCTGAACAAATACTAAGAAGCTGACTTATTACATTGCCAATTCTTTTAAAATACTAAGTAAAACCACCAGTTTGATTATTTTGATCAATTTTATTTTTAAGAGGCTGAAGATGACAGTATCTCAGTCAACACACATATAGTGCATTGACTTTCATGAAGTCTTTTGTATTAGATTATGAACTATAAACATCACTCAATTAGGAAGAGACATTAGCTCAAACCATTTCTTAGTAAAGTATCTTTGGAATTTTATTTTAAAAAAAGGTGGAAAACATTTAGCTGTGGGACAGGGTGCAGTGAAGTTAAACAGAGAGCAAAACAGAAATTCCTCCACCATTCCTGGGAAACTCTTCAACAAACTGAAAATGAATGACAGGCAAAATAAGCAGTAAAAATATGAAGAGGATGCCGAACGTCGGTGGAGGGAGAGACTAACTTTCAAAAGCACAAGGATTTAAACATTTATGTACTGGGGAAAAAAAAGAGATCAAGTATAATTTGGCAAAGGCAGAGATCGTGGGCCAACAGAAATTAGTGCAGGACAGAACATAAAATACAGGTAGAAGTTTTGCACAACTGCAACTTGCAAAAATTGAAGGTCAAGAATCCAGAAGGTAGTGTTGGATCAAACTACGACTGTGGGTGACCAGAAAGGTGATAAGGGTTTCAGTGACCATATGGATTATTGAAAGAGGGAGGCAGAAAATATCGTGATCACAAATTAAAATCTTTATTTCACATTTTGGTGTGCAAAAATGTGCTTCAGTGAGAGTCAGTAGTTGTTACTGATATAAAGGTAAGCTTTCGGCAGAGCTAAAAACAATGGATTCAGTGTGTTTAATATTTTGTTAATAGCTCATTCTGCCTCGATGATAACATTAGAAAATAATCCAAGGAAAAAGCCGTGAGGTAAACCTGGGTATTGAATTGCTTTTAAAAAAAAAGTTTTACTGTTCCTTACATACACAACGAGCTGAGTGGGCATCGAGTTAGTCCAGTTCTGTTTCCAGTACCTTAGCTTTAGCCTTCCCCAGCTTTGCAGCAAAGCCAGAATGCCAACGCCCCAAGACGGATCTCATCAAACAGTTTGATATAGATTGTCCATATGTCCTCAACTAATTTGGCCACTGCACCCTTATTCTCAGGGCTGATCTGAGCCAGGGCAAGGTAGGGGGCAGTTCTTTGGTGTATCAATGGTGAAGGAGAGAAGGACTAAGGCAGCACGGTATAAGTAGAACAGCAGTAGTATTCCTTAAGCTCGCATTGTGCTTTTTTGGAAGACTGCAGTTGGCCCAGGATGGAAATCTTACCATGAGGGTAAGGTGGTTTATTGAAATGGCAAGCAATCGTAAGGTCAAGGCCATCCCAGAGAGTAGAGGTATTTTGCAAATATAGTCATTCAGCTGGCTTTTGGTCTCACCACTTGTGCAGCAAATGCAGTAAATTAAATTGAAAGTCGTACAAGCAAAACACTGCTTCACATGGAAAATGTTTTTGCGGCTATGGACAGCATGTGATGAACAGGCAAACGCTATACCTTCTTCGACTGGTGAAGGTGCTACGGTGCAGTGAAGTATTAGGACTGATGAAGGACAGAACTGTCCCTTTGGAATGTGCATGCATGTGTCAGCGAAGAATAGCACAAATTAAGAGGAGGCAATGATCTAGTAATATTATTGCTAAACTATTAAATCCAATTGAACTCCGCTAATATTTTGGGGTCCTGGGTTCAAATCCTGCCACAGGTGGAATCTGAATTCAAAATATTAAAAAAAGTCTGGAATTAAGAAGCTACAGATGACAACTGCTGAATTCTGGAAAAACACATTTCTGTAGTCACTTTCAGATAAGATAGCATATTTTAAGAAGCATTTCGACAGACAAATAAACAGGCAGGGAACAGGGATAATGGACCTACAGACAGATGGGGTTAGTTTAAAATGCATCATGATTGGCAGAGACATGGTGGGCCGAAGGACCCCTTCCTGCAGTGTACTGTTTCAAACTCCAATGTTCACTACGCAAAATACAAGCCTAAGCAGCCACAGGGATTGAAGTGACCAAAGATGGAATGATTTCACCGGGGCGGCACGGTGGTTAGCACTGCTGCCTCACAGCGCCAGGGACCTGGGTTCAATTCCCACCTCAGGCGACTGACTGTGTGGAGTTTGCACATTCTCCCCGTATCTGCGTGGGTTTCCTCCGGGTGCTCCGGTTTCCTCCCACAGTCCATAGATGTGCGGGTCAGGTGAATTGGCCATGCTAAATTGCCCGTAGTGTTAGGTAAGGGGTATATGTAGGGGTATCGGTGGGTTGCGCTTCGGCGGGTCGGTGTGGACTTGTTGGGCCGAAGGGCCTGTTTCCACACTAAGTAATCTAATCTAAAGATTAAACTGGGGTTGGTTTGGGTAAACATAAAATCACTCTCTATGCTGATGATGTACTTCTTTTCTTCAGTAATCCTTTGATAGTCATGCCCCACTTAATTCAAGCAAATAATCTATTTAGTATGTTCTCAGGCTACAATAATCAATTTTACAAAAATCGGAGGCCATGCCATTGGGGGTCTCGCTAGTATATCCAATTTATCGGACGGATCTTGTTTTCCATTTCAGTGGTCAGTGGAGGGTTTTCTATACTTAAGTATTTTTATCACCCCAGTATTTGGTTAGCTGTATAAAGCCAATTTTGTGCACCTACTAGAGAAAATAAGGCAGGACCTTCAACGCTGGGGAGATCTCCCAATATCCTGGTTAGGCAGAGTAGCTCTAGTTAAAGTGAATATTCTGCCTCATCTCTTACATCCTATGAGAATGCTCCCTTTGATGTTGCTGAGACTGGCATTTCGTAAACTACACGGCTGGCCTGGTTCCTTCATCCGGAAGGATAGACAGCCCCTTATCAAATTAGAAAAGCTGCAGCTTCCACAAGGGGAGGACTGGATTTTCCAGACTTTACGAGGTATCAGTTGAGCTCTGTTAGGCTACGTAGCTAGTTGTGGGTCACAAGACACCCAATCAATTTGGTTAGACAGAGACCTCCTGAGCAAAATGTCCATTCATCAATCTTTTATTTTTAGATAAGATGAGAGCTATTATGGACTATTGTAAAAACCCTACTTTATTAAATACAGTTAAAGCCTGGAGGATAATGCGGCAAGGTGAGGGTAACTGTCAAAAAAACCTCTCCTTATACTCCGATAGTGGGAGCAGGAGGTTTTCAGCCAGTGCTGACAGACGCTACATTTAAAACCTGGAGGTCCAGAGATGTCTGTTGCTTAGGGGACCTGTTTGATGGAGAGGTTATGATGTTTTTGAGCAGCTGCACCAGAAGTTTGGACTGCCTAATGGAGACCTTTTTCTGTATTTCCAAATAAGAGATTATATACAGAAGATGACCACATTATCAGAGTCCTTACAAATCGGATTGGGAGAGAACAGTGCTATGGCCAATGGGTCCACCCTCGGTCAGTACTCTTTATCACTCATTACATAACGACATATTGAAAGACATGGAACGACTGTTTAAAACATAGAACCAGGAATTGGGGTTAGAAATTCCATCAGAAATGTGGGAGGGCATCTGGCAAAATGCCAGAAAGATCTCTACTTGTAATAGAACTCAAGCTATTAATTAAAAATACTCCATAGGCTCATGTAGTACCTGAACGACTGGCAAAATTTAGGATAGGAACATCCCCAATGTGTCCTAAATGTAAAACAGAAGTGGGCACTCTCAAGCACTGTTTATGGACATGCCACAAGATCCACGAATACCAGGACAGAGCAGCGAACGCTCTGACAGAAATCTTGGGAACGGAGACTGGATTGGATCCAGTGTCTCTTCTCAATGGCTTTTCAAACCTGCCCTCCCTGCATGTGCATGGGAGGAAATTATTCTCCATTCTCTCTTTCTGTGCACGAAAAAATATCTTAGTCAATTAGATAGCAGAGGGCCCTCCAGGACTTTCGAACTGGCACAGATTAATCATGGAATATATCCCCATTGACTTCCTCACAAATATGGTGCACCAAAAAACTGAATTATTCTATAAAATATGGCAGCCCTTTCTGAACTATATAGACACAGATATTTCGGCCATATTGTCAAGGGCTTTTGTCTAGCTGTGGTAGTGGTTTTTATCATGACTTGATGTTAATCCGTTTTGAGTATATACTTGAATTATTATGTTATTTCTCACTAGTAATGTAAGTTCTCTTATTTTATGCTTTGGTTATTTGTAGGATAGATTAGTAGTTAGCTGAGTGTATTTTTCCCCTTTTTCTCTTTTGTGGTGTTTTGGTTATTATTTATTTCTTTTATATTAAATTTAGTGTTTATACTTGTTTGTATTACTTTGTAATTTTGTAAAAAAAGTTACAAAATTTCTTTTTCTTTCAATTAAAATATCTATTATATATATATATTATATACACACACATTATATATAAAAATGAAGTTGCATTTTGGGAAAGCAAATCTTAGCAGGACTCATCCACTTAATGGTAAGGTCCTAAGGAGTGTTGCTGAACAAAGACCTTGGAGTGCAGGTTCATAGCTCCTTGAAAGTGGAGTCACAGGTAGATAGGATAGTGAAAGTGGCATTTGGTATGGTTTCCTTTATTGGTCAGAATATTGAGTACAGGAGTTGGGAGATGATGTTGCGTCTGTATAGGGCATTGGTTAGACCACTTTTGGAATATTGAGAGCATTCTGGTCTCCCTGCTATGCGAAGGATGTTGTGAAACTTGACAGGATTCAGAAAAGATTTACAAGGATGTTGCTAAGGTTGGAGGGTTTGAGCTATATGGAGAGATTGAATAAATTGGGGCTGTTCTCCTTGGAGCTGAAAATGTGTTGCTGGAAAAGCGCAGCAGGTCAGGCAGCATCCAAGGAACAGGAGATTCGACGTTTCGGGCATAAGCCCTTCTCCTGTTCTCATTGGAGCTTTGGGAACTAACGGGTGACGGGATTTATAAAATCATGAGGGGCATGGATAGGGTAAACAGACAAGGTATGTTCCCTTGGGTGGGTGAGTCCAGAACTAAAGAGCATAGGTTTAGGGTGAGAAGGGAAAGATATGAGAGACACCCAAGGGGCAACTTTTTCATGCAAAGGGTGGTGCATTTGTGGAATGGGCTGCCAGAGAAAGTGGTGGAGACTAATACAATTGCAACATTTAAGAAGCGCATCTGGATGGGTATATGAATAGGAAAGGTTTGGAGGGATATAGGTGGGGTGCTAGCAGGTGGGACTGAATTGGGTTGGGATATTTGGTCAGCATGGATGAGTTGGACAGAAGGGTCTGTTTCCATGCTGTACATTTCTATGACTCTACTCTCTATAATGGCCCAGCAAGCCACACAAATGGTAACAATTGATACAAAAGTCTCAAAAAAAAACAGGACAGACCACCTGGCATTGACCTAGGCACCAGAAGCAACGATGGGAGAAAGTGAGGGCTGCAGATTCTGGAGTGTGGTGCTGGAAAAGCACAGCAGATCAGGCAGCAGAGGAGGACAATCAACATTTCAGGCAAAAGCCCTTCATCACAAATGAAGCTTGTGAGCCACACCCTTGGCCCACAAGCCTCATTCCTGAAGAAGAGCTTTTGCCCAAAATGCTGATTTTCATGCTTCTCGGATGCTGCCTGACCTGCTGTGCTTTTCTAGCACAACATTCCTGACCAGAAGCAACAATGTCTACATCCCAGAATGGCTCAGTAACACCTTTACTGGTTGAGTTCTAAAAGACATTGCTGCTAGGCTGGGTCTGCAGCAGGGGGTATATGAAACAAGCAGGAAAAACATACTGTACCTTGTCCTCACCACTGCCTGTGACAATATCGGTAGGAGCAACCACCTCAAGGTTCTTGTCAAGATGAAGTTCCACCTTAAGAATTAGGTTGTGTGGCACTATCGCCATGCTAAGTTTTCAAATAGATCTAGCAACTCAAGACAATGGGTCCATGAGGTGCCATGAACATTCATCAGCAAAACTGTACTCCCAAAATAATCTGCAACCTCAGGGTTTGGCTCATCTCCCAATCTACCGTTACAGTCAGTTCAGCTGAAACATAGTAGTTCCATTTTGTGCAATCATGTGTCGTAAGAAAATTCTGCAATAGCAGCACCATTTAATCTAATGGGACTGGAATCGTGTTATAAACAATACACTCTTTAAAAGTTTGTGTTTCAGAAACAGTGTTCCCAATTCAATCATGCTATAGCAAATTCGCATGAACGAAATGCATGTTATCGTAAAATGACCTGTACTATCAAGGCAGGAAATAAATCCTACTGAATGAAAAATGCAGAAGGGTATGCCTGGAGCAATAACAGGCATATCTAAAAATGCAGCGTCAACATTGTGAAACCACAATATAGTATTTGCATTCCAAACCAACAAGTCTGAGCTTTACAGCCCGTTCATATCCTATCTTGAATAATGATGGATAATTAAATAATGGAGGAAGAAGTTGTACAAATGTCCACATCCTCAATGAAGGGGGAGCTGAGCCCAGTTCAGTACAAAATGTAAGTCTGAAGCATTCACAACAATCTTCAGCCAGAAGTGTTGAGTGAATGACTTATTTTAGCGTCCTCTAGAGACGCCCAGCATCACAGTTTTCAGCCAATTCACAACACATGACATCAACAACCAGCTAGAGGAACTGGATCCTGCAAATATAGTAAGCCCTGACAACATTCCAACAACAGTACTGAAGATGTGCTCCAGAACCTGTTGTTTCCTAGCCAAGCTGTTCCAGTACAACTGCAACAGTAGCATCATCCAACAATGTAGAAAATTACCTAGGTCTGTCCTGTATACAAAACACCACGTCAAATTCAACCTGGTCAATTACTTCCCCAGTTTATTCTGGATCCTAGTGATAAAAAAGTGCTATCAGCAATACTCTACTCACTGATACAAAATTTGGGTTCAACCAGGGCCACTGCACTCCTCACCTCACAATAACCCTAGTTCAAACACAGACAAAAAAAAGGTAAACTTGCAAGAGGTGAGGTGCAGCTAACTACTCTTGACATCAAGGCCATATTTGACCAAGTGTGGTATCAGGGAGCATTTGCAAAGCTTGACTCAATGGGAATCAGGGGTAAAACACTTAGATGGTCGGGAGTCATACCTAGTACAAAGCAAGATGGTTGCGGTTTGTGGATGTCATTCACCGCAGTTCCAGTTCTCTACAGGAGTTCCTCATGACAGCGTCCTACTCCCAATCACTTTTGCCTGATTCAAATGACCTTTCTGTCACTGTAAAAGGTCAGAAAATGGGGACATTCACTAATGATTAGACAACGTTCCAATCCATTTGTGACTCCCCAGATGTCAAAGCAGTCCATGCAGTAAGACCTGCACAATATTAGGGCTTAACTGTAAAGTGTCAAGTAACGTTCATACCACACAAATGCCAGGCAGTTACCAAATTCAACAAGACAGAATCGAATGATTTGCTGTGGACAGTCAATGGCATCATCTCAAAATCTCTCAATATTAACAATCTGTTTGTTACCACTGATCAGAAACTAAACTGTACCAGTCATCTAAATACTATGGGTAAAAGAGCAGATCAGAAGCTTGGAATCCTGCAGCAAGTGACTCACCTTGAGCCTCTCCAAAACCAGTTCGTTACTGACAAGGCACAAGTCAGGAGCATGATGGAATATGCCCCACCTGCCTAGATAAATCCAACACCAACACCACCAAAATGTGATGCCATCTTGGACAAAACAGCAGGCTTGATTAGCACCAGATCCACCACTGATACTCAGTAGCGGCAATGTGTACCATCTACAAAACACACTGCAGAAATTCACCAAGGCTTCTTCGACAGTGCCTTCCAAACCCACTCCAACCTGAACAGACAAGGGCAGCAGAACATGACCAGAAGATTCCCTTTCAAGACACCTGACTTGCAAACGTACAGTCATTCCTGGATTGTCGATGGATCTAAATCATGGAACTCCATGATGGTATTGTGGGTCTACTTACAGCTTATGGACTGCAGAATTTCAAGGCTGAACCTCAACACCACCTTAAGGGCAACGAGGAATGGGCAAGAAATGCTAGCCTGGTCAGCGAGACCTACATCTCATGAATGAATAAAAAAATGACTACCAGCTATTGTCATGTTGTCATTTGTGGGACCTTGCTGCTCAGAACTGGATGTCATGTTTCTGACATTATAACAGTGTTTATACTCCAAAAAAGCTGTAATGGCTGTAAAGCATTTGGAATGGCCTGTGATTGTAAAACACATCATAAACATGCAGGTTCTATCAAATTCTCATTGTGGAGAAACTAAACACACACTACAAGCAACTGAACAACAAGATCAACTTCTTTCTGCCTTGCACTGACTGATTTTAATAATTTCATTTCAAGTATCCTCTCATTTATAAATGAAAATGAACCCTATTTGAAGCTGTATAACTTGGCTGAGCACATGAACTTGGGGCATCGAGTAACAAGTCAGCCAGCAGTTTCGTTGGTAGTTTGTAGTATTGTGAAAAATATTACAAATGGTAGCATCATTGGAAATGTACTAACTTGAATCCATACATTATGTAACAGCGTAACCTTGTTCTGTTGCAGTATCAATAAACACTTTTGGCCACGAAGGACAAAAAAACGTCAAGGCAAAAAAAAAACCCAATTCACACAAAGAAATAAAAAAGTCTCTAGTTTGATTATAAAAATCTGCTTGCATACCACATTAGAACAAATTAGTCCACTGACTGCATATTATACACTCATTTGACTGGTGGGAGGCAGATTTTGAGAAGTGTAAACAATACTCTACTCTTCAGGGAAGCCTATTCTGACAAGTCCTGACGAACCTACCCCAACAGTCACTGCATCAAAGGTCAAATCAATTTTCCTTTGTGTGAATCCAAGGAAAGCAATGGAACCAGATGGAGTACCAGACCGTGCACTCAGGGCATGCGCAGATCAATTGGCAGAGGTCTTCTCAGACATCGTCAACCTCTCCCTGCAACAGACCACTGTCCCTGCCTGTTTCAAGAGGGTCAACATCATCCATGTTCCTAAGAAGGCTCATACAGCATGCCTCAATGACAACCACCTTGTGGGCCTAACTTCAGCCGTCATGAAGTGCTTTGAAAGGTTGGTCATGGCATTAATCAACATCAGCCTCCCACCACTCTTGACTCACTCCAATTTGCCCATTGGACCAACAGATCTGCGTCAGATGCCATATCACTTGCCCTTCACCAAGAACAGCTATGTAAGAATCCTAGTCATTGACTTCAGTTCAACCTTCAACACTATTAACCCCTCAAGACTAAATTACTAAATGTATAGAGGGGCATGAATAACATCCCGCCAAAAGTCAATAATGAGTTCCTTGGTTTTGCTGGCATTGAGTGTTAGGTTGTTCTCAGTGCACTTAGTGATCTCGGACTAAGCTCCAATTGCTGCAACTGGATACTCAGTTTCCTGACCCACAGGCCACAATCAGTGAAGACTGGGGACAATATTTCATCCTACTAACACAACACTGGAGGCACCCCCCACCCCCGTGCCTGCTCTTCGCCCTGCTGTACTCACTATATACCACACTAAGCCAGTTACAAGTTCGCTGATGGCGACGAAACAGACAGCACCTGGAAAAATGGTGCACTGAGAACAACCTAACTCTCAATGCCAGCAAAACCAAGGAACTCATTATTGACTTTTGGCGGGATGTTATTCATACCCCTCTATACATTAACAGTACAGAGGTGGAATGAGTGGAGAGTGTCAAGCTCCTGGGAGTGGTCATCCACAATAAGCTTTCTTGGACTCTTCACATGGATGCACTGGTTACAAAGGCCTAACAATGTCTCTTCTTCCTCCGACAGCTGAGGAAATTTGGCATGACGGCAAATACCCTTGCCAATTTTTATAGGTGCACCATCGAGAGCATTCTATCTGGATGTATCACTATCTGGTATGGCAACTGTACCATTCAAGATTGGAGAGTGGTGAACTTGGCCTGGACAATCACAAAGGCCAACCTCCCATCTACAGAATCCATCTACCAGGCCCGCTGTCAAGGAAAGGCCACCAGCATTCTTAAAGATCCATCCCACTCTGGCAATGTTCTATCATCGGGGGGAAGGTACAGAAGCCTGAACACATGCACCAGCCGGTTTCGTAACAGTTTCTACTCTCCTGTTATTAGAATACTGAATGGACTCAAACTCAACATTCGCTTGTACCTGTGTTTTTGGTTTTTCCACTGTTTACCTGTTATTTACTTCTCTATGTTACTTAACTCTGATCTGCTTTTCGCTGTGCCTCAGTACATGTGACAATAAATTCAATTCAATTCAGCATAATCCCAGTCCACCAGAGCAGTTAACTATCACTGTTCAATATTTTTCGATTTAAAGCTTCAATCACCTATTTTATTTTCAATTTCTGCCAAAACACTCAAATGTGTACTCTCCACAACTGAACTGAAAACTCCAAAAAATGCTACATCTCTATTTCAATCGTTTAAGAAGCAATACAATATACAGCTGTCTTGGAAATAAAATTTTGCAATTAAGGCTATAATTAAGGGTAATGATACATTTAGTTTCAGGAGTTTTGTAAATTAAACAAATTTCATCGATGGTTAATACAACATCTATTGCATAATTAAATGCATTTCTTTCTGTTCTCATTTTTCTCTCAATTTGAATTAATTATCCAATTAAAGCACCCAATTCAAAAGATCATACAAATTCGTTGAAACTTCTCATCTTGTACCATGTTGACCTTCATCTAAAATCACACCTATGATATCAAATTTGTTCCAAGCATAATACAGGTGATGCACCAAAGTAATGTAGCTGGTTGTAATATAGTCAAGAATTTGCAAGCAAAGTCCAAAAATAATAATGAGATAACAACCAGATTAATTGTCTTTGTGATGCCCACCTTAATCTAGTCAAATAAACATTCGTTACGACATGAAGAAGAATTATTTGTCTGGCAGAAACAATAATCGGAAATTACAGGAATACTGGTAGGGATCACACTGTGACTAGTCAGCATTAGAAAATGCAAGCTACTTTAAAGGGTTTCTAGAACAGCTACAGTATTAGAAAGAAGATGTTGATTGGAAGTTGCATTTGGTTTTGGGTTTATGTAGTGCACCGCCAGTGTCCCTATCGCTGTGCCAGTATTGTCCTATTTCATATCAGTCAAAGCAAACACCCAGACACAGTATGGCTCTACCTTCTTGATCTTTATTCCAAGTCCTGGAGGGACAGCCATCACCCATGTTCTCGGTCTTCTCTCGAACAGCAGATTCTTACAGAATTATAGCGTTATAGCAGCATCCAAATAAGGCAATGTCTATATTGATTGGGTGACCGTTACAATCAGCAAGCATCAACAGTAAAGATTAAGCCATCTGGCATGACACAATAGATATTCTTCATCTCATTAACTGGCAGTACATAATAGATGTTCTTCACCTCGTTAAACCACTACCCTTGCCTCCAGCACATCATTGTTTACTGCAAGTTCTTATCTGGCCAATGTCATGCTAGCTGAGCCTTTGTCCCGCAACCCTAAACTTAATTCTTTGCCTACTGCTCATACCTTATACACATTCTTATCAGAAGTCCTGGGGTTCAAATGCCAAATGCTTGAGGTGTGAAAATATCAGATATATATATTTTTTAAAAAATCACAAATGATCAAAAACATGGTTGACTGTCTGACCACACCCCCATCCTTTCTTGTCTTTACAATCCTTTCTTAGGGCTTATGTAGTGCTCCTATCTCTGGGCCAGGATGCTCAGGTTCAATTCCACCTGCTCCAGTGGTGCTTGATTACAAAATAAAAATCAAGGGAGCTAGGTTGTGTCTCTGTGAGGCTCTGCACATACATTGCTTAATTGGAAATGTGGGTGATTTAGTGGCGGCAGATAGTAAATGAACATTACCATGTGGCGACAGATAGTAAATGAACATTGTTTGTAGAAAAAAAGCAGTTCAGCTGTGTGCAAGAGCAATTCTGGGTACAAAGAGAAATAAAATAGGCACTCTAGGGCTCTTGTTGTACAGTGATAGATCCCTGCCGTTGAGCCAGGCAGTCTGCATTCAAGATCCACCTGCTTCATGGGTGTTTTATAGCATCTCTGAAGAGGTTCATGTAAAAAAAAAGCTGAGCTTTCCCAACCCTGTTAGACTGTACTTGAAACTGATTAATTGTTTGACCAGATATCCTAAATTAATCTAGTCCCAGTTGCCAGTACTTGGCTCATTTCCCTCTAAATTCTTCCTATTCACAAACCCATCCAAATATCTTTTAAATACTGTAATTCTACCAGACTCCTCCACTTCCTCTGGCATCTCATTCCGCACAGGTACCGCCCCTGGTGTGAAAGAACTGCACCTTAGGTCCCCTTTAATCTTTCCCCTCTCACCTCAAACCTAGACCCTCTAGTTCTAGAGTCACCCACCCCAGAGAAAAGACTTTGTCGATTTATCTTATCAATGCCCCTCATGACTTTATAAAGAAACAAAAAGGTGGAAACTAGTTTGTAATGAACTACAGGTTTACAATAAACCCTTGCAAAAGTGGGAAATGCGGCTCCCTAATTTGCCACATTGATATCAATCTGTTAAATAACTATGTACAAAGAAATTGCAGTTTTCATTCCTCCTATTGACCAACCAGGTCATACCCTCTACTTGTCTTCACCAATCCCCAACAAACCACCTTGCCACTTCCCCCCTTTATCTGCAGCTCCCCTTACACTCACCCCCAGCCCTGAAGAAGGGTTACACCCAAAATGTCAACTTCACCTCCTGATGCTGCCTGGTTTGCTGTGGTTTCCCTGCCTCCTGCTTGTCTACCTTGGATTGCAGCATCTGCAGTTTTTTGTCTCTAATCGATAAATTCAATGTAAAAATATTTAGTAACTAAAAACAACTGAGACAGTGACAAAAAACACACTGTTCCACATACATTATAAGCACTCTCTGGACTCTGCAAACTGATTGCAACATATTTCTGTCACATTGGGAAAACATTTATATGTATGCACAAGGCTGTAGAATGAATGGTTTCAAAAACCATTCTCAAGGAGGGTCATTTGATTCAGAAAAGGTGAAACTTGTTCAGCTGGAGAATGGTGAAACAATGGAATTCACTGCCAGAGAAGGCTGTGGAGGTCGGGTCATAGAGTATAATCGAAGACAGAGATAGATAGTTCTTGATCATCAAGGGGATCAAGGGTTACAGGAGAAAACAAGAGAATGGGGGTTGAGAAACCTGTCAGCCATGACTAAATGGCAGAGCTGACTTGATAAGCTGAATGCCCTAATTTCTGCTCCTGTGTCTTATGGTATCAAACGTGATCTGCTGATTTCTCCACTGATTTGCTTTCTTAACAGTTGTCCTGCTGTCTTCAGGACCTATGGACAGTCACACCAAGGTTTCCCCACCCTTCTGGGGAACATCCTCTGTACTTCCTTGGGTCCTGCCATTCAAAAGACAACCCCTGCCTGGTGAGCCCGCCCCACAGCCGGCAACCCCCTTCACGTTCACCTTGACCCGTGTCACCGCAAAGTATGTCAACTGTCTGGATGACTCCCCTCCCCGGGCACGCGGGCGCCTCCAAGCTCACGCATGCGCACTCACGAAACACCGCCGAGCTGACACACGCCCCTGGCTGGAGGAGGTGGGGGCGACTTTACGCATGCGCAGCTCTCCCACCGAGCCCCACGACAGCCGGAGCGCGCGGTGGGTGGAGTGGGGGGAAAAAATAAAGACGGAGCGCGAGCGCGACTCTCACCCATGGTCCCGCCGATTTCTCAAAACGGTTATCGCCGTCGTCACTCGCCGACCCCCTTTTCCCTTTCCCCTGTGTATCTCTCTGTTTCTCAGGGGAAGGGGTGGATAACCGAACGGCGACAGCTACTGCTGACAGAAAAACGGTCGGGGCCTTCGACCAGCACCACCCGGTCAGAGGGCGAGGCACCGGGAAAAGGTCCGTCACGTTAAAGTCCGGCCGGGTTTCCTTTTTATATTTTGAGTTCGTCCTCGCCGTATTATTCGGGGGAGGGTTGGGTGAGGGACGTGTCGTGCTGCCGGTTCTCTCTCTCTCTCTCGATGCTCCGACTCCCGCCGCCAACAAACCGTCCTGTCTTTCTCTGCCTTCGCCCTCTCCACTCCTGAGGCTGCGCACGAGCTTGCCGGCCCCGCCCCCCAGGCCGTTGCCGATTGGCCGAGCTTCCGGCTTGGCATCCCGACCTCTGCCCGGAGCGCTTCGCGATTGGTAATTCTGGATGTCCATCACCCTCCCTGTCCAGATAGAGGGCGTGGCCTAGCTACAGTGCGACCTCATCCCTCCTTCCTGCTTTTCAATGATTGGCCTAAGCCTGACGTCTTATGATTGGCTACCCGAAGTGTTGATCATGGTATAGGTCCCTCTGTATCCTTTCAGCCCAAGGCTATTCAACCCCTTTTTTAAAATTTAGGTTCCCCACAGTGTGGAAACAGGCCATTTGGCCCATATATTCCTGTTTCCTTTTCTAGAAAAATTATGCTTGATTTATTGGGTCATAGCGTTTTTACAGCATGGTAAAAAGTCTTTGAGGCTATCATGTTGGCCTGGTCATCAGCCAACCATCTAAATATTCTAATCCCATTTTCCAGTACAAGACGTTCTACTGTAATGCAACCCTTGCATCTCTCAGCAACCTCGTGCTACAGCAAATCGTGCTTTGGAAAAGCGCCATGCCAGTTCAGTAGAAAGTTTGCATTACCTAAACAGCGACTATAATTTGTCAATTGCATTGTAGCCAATTTGTGTTATACCAGAGTGACCTGTACTTGACTCAGGTTTGTACGATATGTTCTGTGCCAGGTCCACTTTGAAGATGGCATCCATCCCTCTTGGGAGATGATGGACTATGTCATTTCTATATTGCAGTCTGAACTGTGTTGTGGCATCAAGTCTAAAGAGCTGGATGGGTCCACGCTAGAAGGAAGTCTTTGGAGAGCACTGATCTTTCTTTGCTTTGACAAGGGTTTGGCACCACTGTCTCATTGCTGCCTGTGAATGATATCATTGAGCATTATCTGTCCATGCCACAATATGGCTCAATGGGCAGAAAGTGGCAGATGCAGTTTAATTTAGATAAATTTTAAGTGTTGCATTTTGATAAGGCAAATCAGGGCAGGACTTAACACAGTTGATGGTATGGTTTTGGGAGTGTTGTCAAACAAAGAGACCTTAGGGTGCAGGTTCATAGTTCTTTGAAGCTGGAGTCACGATTAAAGTAGTGTAGAAGGCGTTTGGTACATTTGCCTTTATTGGTTAGTGCATTGAATATAGCAGTTGGAATGTCATGTTACAAAAGTACAAGTCATTAGTCAGGCCACTTCTGGATAATGTGTTCAATTCCAATCTCCCTGCAATAGAAAATATAGTGGTTTGAATCTGCCAGTTCCGGTAGTCAGTTGCTGTCCACTGCAGTGGCCGGTATATAGGGTCTAGGTCGATGTGTCTATTGATAGAATTTGTGGATGAGTGCCATGCCTCTAGGAATTCCCTGGCTGTTCTCTGTTAGGCTTGCCCTATAATAGTGGTGTTGTCCCAATCGAATTCATGTTGTTTGTCATCTGAGTGTATGGCTACTAAGGATAGCTGGTTGTGTCATTTCGTGGCTAGTTGGTGTTCATGGATGCGGGTTGTTAGCTGTCTTCCTGTTTGTCCTATGTAGTGTTTTGTGCAGTCCTTGCATGGGATTTTGTACACTACGTCGGTTTTGCTCATGCTGGGTATCAGGTCCTTTGTACTGGTGAGTTGTTGTCTGAGAGTGGCTGTTGGTTTGTGTGCTGTTATGAGTCCTAGTGGTCACAGCAGTCTGGCTGTCAGTTTAGAAACGCTCCTGATGTATGGTAGTGTGGCCAGTCCTTTGGGTTGTGGCATGTCCTCATTTCGTTGTCTTTCCCTTAGGCATCTGTTGATGAAATTGCGTGGGTATCAGTTTTTGGTAAATACCTTGTATAGGTGTTCTTCTTGCTCTTTTTGTAGTTCTGGTGTACTGCAGTGTGTTGTGGCCCTTTTGAATAATGTCACCAGGACAAAGGACCCGATACCCAGCATGAGCAAAACCGACGTAGGGACGAGGGAGTAGAAGGATGGATTACTAAATTTGTGGATGACATTAAAGTTAGTGAAGTTGTGGACAGTGTGGAAGGATGTTGCAGGTTACAGAGGAACATAGATAAACTGCAGAGCTGGGCTGAGAGGTGGCAAATGGAGTTTAATGTGGAGAAGTGTGAGGTGATTCACTTTGGAAGGAGTAACAGGAATACAGGGGACTGGGATTATGATAAGATTCTTGGTAGTGTGGATGAGCAGACATATCTTTGTCTCCATGTGCATAGATCCCTGAAAGTTGCCACCCAGGTTGATTGGGTTATTAAGAAGGCATACGATGTGTTAACTTTTATTGGTAGAGGAATTGAGTTTTGGAGCCATGAGGTTATGCTGCAGATGATCAAAACTCTGATGCAGCTGAACTTGGAGTATTGTGTACAGTTCTGGTTGACGCATTATAGGAAGGATGTGGAAGCATTGCAAAGGGGCTTTACCAGGATGTTGCCTGGTATGGAAGGAAGGCCTTACGAGGAAAGGCTGAGGGACCTGAGGCTGTTTTTGTTAGAGAGAAGAAGGTGACTTAATTACTGCAAGTTGATCACAGGATTAGGTAGGGTGAGAGCTTTTTTCCTTGGATGGTGATGGCTAGCATGAGGGGACATTGCTTTAAATTGAGGGGTGATAGATATAGGACAGATGTCAGAAATAGGTTCTTTACTCAGACAGTAGTAAGGGTGTAGAATGACCTGCCTGCAACAGTAGTAGACTCACCAACATTAAGGGTATTTAAATGGTCATTGAATAATCATATGGATGATAATGGAATATTGTAGGTTAGATAAGCTTCAGATTGGTTTCACAGTTCGGCGCAACATTGAGGGCTGAAGGGCCTTTACTGCGCTGTAATGAGAATATTAAACCTTTGTTCAAAAAGTCGGTGTTAAGTTCAGAAGCTATGGGACAATCAGTTTAAATTCATAATTAATTCTTAATCAGTTTATTTATAGTCACTTTGATAAATATGGACTAATTAAAGAAAGTCAATGCAGATTTGTAAAGGGCATATTGAGTTTGTGTAAATAACTTGAAGTTTTTTGAAGGGGTAACAAGGAGGGTTGATGAGAGTAATGCTGTTAATGTGGTAGACACTGATTTCAAAAGCTATGAACTCTGAACCTCTTTCCCCAAACATCTCAACCTCTTCACCTATTTCTCTTCTTTAAAATGTACTGCATGAACCAAGCTTTTAAATATAATCTGTTGCTTATTAGCTGCTGTAATATCCCTTTTTTAACTCGGTGTCAAGCTTTATCTAATAACGCTTTCGTTTGTTATGATTGACATCAAAGGTTGCTATAAAGACATTGTAGTTCATGTTTGCCCTGAAACCCCCATCTGCTGCGACGATATGCTATTTCCACCAGATATCAAACCAACACCATGACAAACCAAAAGGAATAAAAGAGTTGATGGTGAAGTAGAACTGGATAATGCTGTACTTCCTTCAAAAACATTTTACCCTCACAGACTGCTGCAATACGAAAAAAAATTGGCAAGACTACCTTTGGAGCCTCAAATTATCGCATGGATTTTTCTGCCTGTTCATACTGCTCAGCAAAGCAGGTTTAACGGAAGAATTTTCACTGATTTGAAACAATAAATGGTACTCCTGTACAGCTGCATTGGAAAAATCTTCTATATGCGCACTTGTGCTTGTGCACTCACAACATTTTATAGTTAATTTATGGATTTTTTATTAATGAGTGATGTTAGCACTGGGGACAACTGTACATTTGTGTTTTGTTTTGCCGGGTGTTTGGGGCTGGAATGCTTTGCATCACTGTGGTGGAGGCAGTTTCAATTGGGATGTTCATGAGGGTAATGGGTGATTGTTTGCATTTAAATAACATGAAGGGTTACAGGGAAAAGGGAAGACATTGGCATTAAATTAAAATGCCCAGAGATCTAGGCAGACTCAATGGGTTAAATGACTTCTTTTTGCACCCTAACAATTCTGTGATTCTGAGCAGTTCTGAAAGTTGTTTTCACTGTAATGTCTGGTCTCTCTGAAAATTTCAGCTTGCCGTACCTCAAAGCAATTATCGTGTACAATGAGACAAAGAATACAAGGTCTTCCCTGTTGCCAAATACCACATAAACGTGATTGACAAAAGAATTAATGATGACATGAGGAAAAACATCTTCAATGCAGTGAGTAGTTAGGACCAGAATGGTACTGTCTGGTGGTTTGGTGGAGGCAGGTTCAGTTGTAACTTTCAAAAAGGAATTGGATAATTACCTGTCTGTGTGGAGTTTGCACGTTCTCCCCGTGTCTGTGTGGGTTTTCTCCGGGTGCTACGGTTTCCTCCCACAGTCCAAAGATGTGCGGGTCAGGTGAATTAGCCATGCTAAATTGCCCGTAGTGTCAGGGGTAAATGTGGGGTGAGGGAATGAGTCTGAATGGGTTGCTCTTCAAAGGGTCAGTGTGGACTTGTTGGGCTGAAGGGCCTGTTTCCATACTGTAGGGAATCTAATCTAAACAGAACTAATCACAGGACTAAGGAAGAATATGAACTGCTGTATGGCTCTTGGGGAGAGCTGGCATGGACTTAGTGGGCTGTAACCATTTTATGATGCTTTCTAGGTAAGGGTTTGTTTGACATTTTTATCATTATAATGCGGGAAAAAAACTACTGCCAGTTGCTTGGTGAAGATTCTCAAAACTAAAGGGAACTCGACTATAATTTTTAAAGAGACAAACTTGGAACATTAAATTGGGCAAGGACATTATAAATGTGATCCATCATATGTGATGAAATGGAAGATGATAACCAAAGGGATGCATGTTAATGATTCTGTCAAACAAATGCTGCTTCTGCAGGAGCCTGGAGCTCATCAATCTTTCAGCTGTCTGAAAGTGACGTTCAAAACCCCTTGGGTGTGAAGGGGGTTCGTTGATCCTTTTGTTGCATGATGTTCTACTCATGGCTTGCCAAGAAACTGCTTTATGTCTTTATTCCGTGATGTAGTTTGTGCGTCAAAGTCCACTGCATACATCTTTAATAATAAAATGCAGAAGTCCAGCAGGAATTATGCAGAATTAAATATACAAACAGGCCATTGAGTAATAGGTCAATACCAATACTTCTGTTCCATTCAATCCTGCTCCTGCAGTATTTCATCCCACACCATCAGCCAATCCTTTTATTCCTGTCTCCCTCATGGGTTTATTCAGCTTCACTGTTAAATGCTTTGTGGATTTAAAGTGGCACTTTAGTTAAAAGGCATGTTACCCACATGCATCTATCTTTTTTCAGAAACCACCAACAGCTTATGTTCTGGGTTTTATTTATGGGACTTTGAGTGCTTTGCTCATTATTATTTTATCTGTGAATCCTTTTTATTCATTTATGAGCTGTGGGTGTTCCTGGCTAGGCTGCCCATCCCTGATTGCTCACTGGGCAGTTAAGAGTCAACCACATTGTTGTGGGTCATGTAGGGCAGCAGGTAAGGACAGCAATTTCCTTCCCTAAAGGGCATTAGTGAACCAGATGGCTTTTTTTTCCTGACAATTTATTCCAGGTTAAGAGAATTCAAATTCCACCATCTGCCATGGCAGGATTTGAGCTCAGGTCCCCAGAATATTTCCTAGGTATAGTTTACCAATAAATGATACATTTCTGTGCATTTTTGCTTTACTAACAAACTTCTCTGAGGGACTTGTCCATTGAGAAGGCATTAGTCCATTCCATCGCCAGGGGTTTAGTGGACGGCACGTTTCCCTTCAAGCGAGAAGGTTGTTGGTTGAAGTCCTACTTCAGTGTGAAATTCCAGCCTGACACTCCAGTGTTAAAGAGTGTGTTGCACTGTTGAATGTTCCATTGATCAGATAACCTGTTAAACTGAGGTTCGGACAAATGAACCCCCCCTGCCACTATTACAAGTAAGAGCAGGGGAATTCACTCTGGTTTAAAAATGAAAAAGTACTGAAGAAACTCAACAGGCATGGCAGCATCCATGAATAAAGAAGCAGACTTAGCATTTTGAATCTGATAAGGCATTTTCAGAACAAAAAAAAATGAGTTTTGAAAAGTCAAACTGGACATGAACTGTTAACTTTTTTGTCTCTCCACAGGTGCTGCAAGACCTGCTGAGTTTCTTCAGCACTCTGTTTTTATTTCCGATTTCCAGCATCTGCAGTATTTTATTGTTATTTGAGAATTCATACTGGTGTTCTGGCCAAATTTTATTCTCAGTCAGAATTTTTCACATCGCAGCTAATGCAAGTTTTCTGTATGCAAATTACCTGCCACGTTTTCTAAATAGCAACAATACGCCTCAAAAAATAATTGGCTGTAAAGAACTTTGGAACACATTTGAGGTCATAAGAGACTATTCAAATACAATTGTCTAATTTAACGACTTAGTACATTTCACTATCTTCCTCTGTATACACATAATTATTCTTGTTGCCAACAGCATTGTGGTATATAAAGTTCATGATATTTTTGTTTCCTGAATTGTTTGATTGTCTCAAGTCTTTATATAGTGTTTGGCTGATTATTTTCCCTATTCTATTAAATATATACTTTTAAGCAATTAATTTCTTCCTCTCTGCTTTCCCCAAGGATATTCTAAATCCTTAATGGAACACTATTCCTTCACTTTCTGCATTGCAGTGATTCTTTAAGCGATAGAGACTAAGAAAGCTGCACTGTTGGAGGTGCCAATTTTCCCTGTCAGGAGGAGGTAAAAGATTGCATATTTTGAAGAGGAGCTGGGTGAATCTTCCTGAAATGCTAGCCAAATTTATTCTTCAACCAACATCGTTAAAACAGTTCTGAAGAAATTTCACCAGACCCAAAATGTTAACTCTGCTGTCTCTATACATATGCTGCCAGACCTATTGAGTTTTCCAGGCAGTTGCTGTTTCTGTATCATTAAAACAGATAATTGGTCAGATAATCACATTGCTCTGTATGTGGAAGCTTGTTGTGTACAAATTTACAGCCATGTTTCCTCTGTTACAAAATAAACCACTATTTAAAATTCCTTGCTTGGTTTATATAGTTTTTTGGGATGAATTGAGGTGCTTTGTTCCTTTATTGACTTTACCAAACCACTGAATATTCTGTGAAAGGTAATCCTGCTATTCTTTATTATAATCAGCGCAATGCAATAAGATATTATTAATCTGCTGACCTGATTACCACCAAGAGTTTAAGGGACGAAGCCTTGATTGAGATGTTAAAATTAGATAATGTTCTTGCAAAAACGTATATATTTTCATTTCGTCGTTGGCATATTGATAATAAATATATATAAAACTACATTTTAGGGGACTCTAATTATCCATAAATTTCCAACTCAGATACACTTAAAATAATTTATTGGAAAACTATTTTGCTTGGACTTTGTTATAAGAATAAATACTATTGTGTTCAGAACGTGTCTCCAAATAAGATGGCCCAAGGTAAACATCGGAAACTTCTGTCGAGGTCTAAACAAAAAGTCAGATAAGTACCTGCAAGAAACAATGAGCAGGGTTGTGGGAGAAAGAAGAGGTGGAGGGCTAGTCAGACCCATGGATACTGTAACTGAGAACACTAATCTTTAAAGGGCAGCTCTGAACGATCCAGGGAACCATAGGCTGTGGCGACATAGATGAAATTGTGAAAGATGACATAAGAACAGACTTGAATCTGTTCTTTATGGTAATTGAATGTACCAGCATGGGTTTATGAGATGGAGGCCTTGCCTAACATATTAGCTGGAAATGTTCCATGCATTTACAGACTTTGCTTACAACAGGAATTCTGAGGATTTTTTTCTAGATTTCAATGCAGGGAGCTGATAACTGGCCAAAAAAGAGAAGATAAACAGTGAATGAAACTATTCCTTGGGGGTGATAATCACCTTCAATGGTGTGATCAGGGTCAGCACTGGGGCCAATTGGGTTTACAGAAAAGGCTAAAATAAAGCTGAGTTAGCTTTGCAGATTGGACTTAAACTGGAGGAGGGACTTGAGCACTGGGGAAAAGACCAGACAAATCCAAATTAAACTGGGTATGTTTGGAACAGCAACTTCCAATATGTCTCAAATGTCTAAAACAGGGTAGCACAGTTTTCAGGAAAAAGGAGTTGGCAACTTGAGGCCAAAATATCTTCACTCAGATTCTTTGGATTTTTCAGAGAGCTACTCAGTTTTGAGTGTATATGAAACAGTAATGGATAGAAGTTTGGGCATGAGAGGAGTTAAGAGATATGCTGATTATCCAGAAAAGTGGAGTTGAAATACCCATCATAGTCACAATCATATTGAATGGCAGAGCAGGCTCTAGGGGCCTGTGTCCTACCCCTACACTTACCTCTTATGTTTTTGTGTTCCTCTGGTCTCCACTGTCATTTGCTGTCTTTTCCAAAGATGAATAGAGAGACAAAGACTGGCCTCTCTCTTAACTCTGTTTGAAAAATAATTAGTGCCCTGAGTTACCAATCAGAATTAGTGCCTTGAAAGAGCCTCCCAGGGCAACTGTGTTTTGTTTAGTTAAATTCTCCTCTGGGTACATTGAATGGAAATCATTTTGCATCCCAGGTGCAGATGGCCAGGAGTATAATCAATGACTTACAATAATCACTATGGCAATGCTACATAATATTTATACGTTATGATTAGTTAGACAATTATTATACCTTTACGTAGTTTCTGCTTATCACGCACAGTAATTATAGTAATTCCATGATTCTTAAACAGTTTAGAAAGTTCATTCATTCAGCTTCCACTTTGAACTGTAGATGGCCTCTCTAAATCTCATTGACACCCAAGGGGATATTACTTGTTTATTTGATTTAGCTAAGTAAAACTGTTCCATACGGTCTATTATGAATGTCCCAGCAGAGGTTGATCCTGTCACAATGTTGAATCCTTATTCTAATGCACTCTAAATTCACTGAAGGATTGTTTGCAAGTCAGAGGAATTGTGTTGTATTGAAGTTAATGGATGCCTGATTAAGGTCCAGTAAGGAACATCACATTGAAGTGAACCTTATATAAATGCATTATTCACTTCAGATTGACAGATTTATTCGTGGTATTCCCATCCCTGGTGATTTCATTTACATTTAGTCATAAAAAATGTATCATTGTTAAAAGTCTGCATCTAAGCTAACACTGAAACAAAAATAAAAAAAAAATCAAAATTCAAATGAGGGCGAACTTTAAAATAGAACAAACAAGTACACTATTGGAGATCTGAAGCAAATACAAGCAGTAATCTCAGCAGGTCTGGCAGCATCTTGGAGAGGAATGTGAAGAGGGTCACTGAACTTAAAATATTAACTCTCTTTCTCTCTCCACGGGCACTGCCAGACCTGCTGAGTTTCTCCAGCTATTTCTATTTATGTTTGTTTTGAAGGCTAACATGCAGGCAAAACTGATGTGAGTTTACTGCTAAAAATGCTGCTTAAAATGATCATTTCAATCTACAAGTAAATGTTTCATCTTAACATAGCATGTACTAACAGGACTGTTTCACAGCTTGATGTGGTGAGTGCAGTAATTTTGTTTTCTTCCCTAACTGCTGTGCCTACTAATGATAGTGAGGATGTTCAATGGGTTTGTTCAGTCAGCTAGTGATGGAGTTGCCAACAGCTCTTCACATTACACCACATGGTCATTAGGAATTTGTCAAAGCAGCAGAACTAGTTGTGGGCAACAGTGCCACCTTCTGGTCTGAGGCTGTACATCTGCCTCTTCCACCCATCTAAGTTTTTCTCTGTGCCTATGGATCAGGCTGATATTGTTTTCACAGGAACATTATTCCAACGCATGATCATCCCAAGTGAGAAACCTCCCATTTGTTTATTTTCCCTTTTCGAGTGCAGCTCTGCCTATTTTCAGCAGCTATCATCTATGCTGACGTAAACAAGTCGCATTTACCCTAAAAATTCCCCTGAGAGATCAATACCATTTCTTTACAAAGGATCTTCAGTCTGTACAACTCTTAATAATGCCACACCACTGTGGTGGGATGATGAGTCAGAATACAGAATGGAGATAGAGGGCTTGGTGATGCAGTGCAATGAGAACAACCTCTCTCGCAATGTTGGCAAAACAAAAGAACTGATCATTGACTTCACAAAGAAAGGAGGCGAACACAGCCCCCATTTACATCAAATGGAGTGGAGGTTGAGAGCATTGGGTTTCTCGGAGTGACAATAACCGATAATCTGTCTTAGACTTCCCATGTAGATGCTATGGTCAAGAAGGCACAGCAGGTGGCTCAGGAAATTCGACATTTCCATAAGGACCCTCACCAACTTCTACAAATGCACCATAGCAAACAAACTATATGGGTCCATAACGGCGTAGTACGGCAACTGCTCTGCCCAGGACTGTAAGAAAGCCAACCTCTCATCAATGGACTCTATCTACATTTCTTACTGCTGCGGAAAGGCTGCCAACATCATCAAAGACCCCTCTCACCCTGGTAATGCTCTCCTGCAACTTCTTCCTTCAGACAGAAGATACAGAAGTTTGAACACATGCACCAATAAGTCCAAGAACAACTACTTCCCTGCCATTATTAGACTGATGAATGGACTCTTTAACTTCAAATAATGTTGATCTTGTTAATGTTGATCTTGCTTCACACACCTCCTGTGCATTGTAGCCTTGTATGCCTCACTCTGTTTAAGCACCCTATGACCTGTTTGCCCTTGCTTGCCATGATCTGCCTGTACTGCTTGCAAACAAAGCTTTTTGCTGTACTTACGTTCATGTGACTACAATAAATCAAATCTATCAATTAAATTAATCTAGGACTGCAATCCCTTCAACATTCACACCGTCCATCATAGTGGCAGCAGTGTGCACCATTTACAATATACATTGCAGTAACTCACCACGCTGACATCACCTTCCAAATCTATGACCTCTACCACTTAGAAGAGCAGATGTACGGGAAATGCCACCACCTGCAATGCCCCACCTATCCAAGTACCATTCTACTTTAGATATTTAACTCCATGCTTGCAGTGTTGCTGGGTCAAAATCCTGGTACTCCCTTCTCCAGGATAATCAGAAATGGTAATAAATGCTGACCCAGCCAGCGATGCCAATGTCCCATGAATGAACAAATAAAAAAGATCTAAACTTTTTTCCAATGTTCTCAACACTAAATATCTAGAATAAATTTTCCTCTTCTTGTGATTGCCTGGCACACCCAGTACATGGGAAATGATGTGGGGAGGAGGAAGGGCTGGAACCTTCCAGGATTAGATTGACTTGAAATTGAAGATCAATCTCCTGAGGCCTACAAGCAACCCTGGAGAAAAGTCATGGATGTTAGCTTATTTTGGAGACAATTTTCATGGATACTTTTGGATAGTAGTGAGAAAAGTGTTGCAGATTATGAGGAAAATCTTTTGACAGTTCAGAAATCAAGCTGGTGATTTTTGCTTTCCAGTGGGGCAGAATCTGATGTGTTGTCTTACCCATTGGTGGGAGATGGGTGTGGGTCCAGAGGAGACTGTGAGACACAGTCCCATAAAGTGCAACTGATCAGAGTCGGCAACCCTATATGGAAGTGATCTCCCATAAGGTTGTGGCACAGTGAGCAGTCCCCTCACCACTGAATTGGAAACTACGGTTTCCAGTCCACAACAGCACTTGGTGGCTAAGGAAGGTGTATTTGTTAAAAGGCCAAACAAATTGAGGATCCGCTCGTGCATCTTTCTAACAAGTGCTAATGGTAGGCAGTAAGAATGTGAATCAGGTGTAGGCTGTTGGGTTCCTTGCTTCTGCTCCACTATTCTGTAAGATTATGGCTCATCTGATTGTGACCACCCACTCCACGTTCCTACCCCAGCCTCCCAATCACCTTCAACTCCTTAATTCGTCAAGAATCTATCTACCCCTGCTTTAAAAGTATTTGAAGACCCCTACTACACTGCTCTCTGGAGTTCCACAGACGCTTGAACCTGTGAGAGAAAACCTTTCTCGTTGAAATAACTCCTCAGGAGGCCAGTACCCTGTCACCTTTATTTACACGTGGCGAGTTCTTGACACTGATATGGCTTCCTCGGAACCAGCTCTCAGAGTGAACAGAACCTCTGACACTCCTGTTTATTTTATTTTTTTTAAAGAACGGCAGACTGCCACGTGCAGTGCCTGATTTGGATGTGTCTGAAGTCTTGGAGCTTGACTTCCCTACGTCATCCTACAAATCGTCTTGGAGGTTTGGCCTAGCAGGGGAGTGTAGCGACGTCATATACCCTAGACCGGCGGAGCGGTCCTCTTCTAGGGGGTCATCCTCTGCGACCGAGCGCTGAGCTTCGGGAGGGACGCACATGGAGCTGTGAGGGAAGGGGTCACCTGCCTAGCCAGCCAGATCAGCCGAATCAACCCTAGCGATCAATGGGGTGACAGATGTCGCAGCCAGATCGCCCTCACACCCGACACTCCTGTTTATATCTGTCAGCCAGGACTCCCTGGGCGGCACGGTGGCACAGTGGTTAGCACTGCTGCCTCACAGTGCCAGAGACCCGGGTTCAATTCCCGACTCAGGCGACTGACTGTGTGGAGTTTGCATGTTCTCCCCGTGTCTGCGTGGGTTTCCTCCGGGTGCTCCGGTTTCCTCCCACAGTCCAAAGATGTGCGGGTCAGGTGAATTGGCCATGCTAAATTGCCCGTAGTGTTAGGTAAGGGGTAATGTAGGGGTATGGGTGGGTTTCGCTTCGGCGGGTCGGTGTGGACTTGTTGGGCCGAAGGGCCTGTTTCCACACTGTAAGTCTAATCTAAGTCTAATCTAATCTAAAAATCCCTGATTGGTCCATCAGGGAACTCACATTCTATGAGATTCACCTGGTGTGTACAGTCACTACAGAGGAACCTTGATTATCTGAATGACACAGATGGGGAGTATATTGTTCGGATAATCAAATGTTCGGATAATCAAATGCCTGATAATATAGTTTAGCCAAGCATTGGGACCTTGCAATCTTGTTTGGAGAATCTGAAATTCAGATAATCAAATGCTGGATAATCGAGGTTCCTCTGTACACACATTATCTCAGTTTCAAATAGGGGGCCCTTTATATTTAAGTTGTGCTTACTAAATCCTACCCCTAAAGAAATTCTTGACCATTCAAGCGATAGGAAGGAACTGGAGCCTGTACAATCAGTGTGAATGAGTCCAAACTGCAGCAAGCAGTGCTCAGGATTTCTGCAACTGACTGGATTCAGAATTGGGCATGGGGTGTGCTCATCATTTTATTTGCTTTGCTTAGACATCTAATGGCTTCAGGCAGAGGTATTGGAATGTCTGCGTCTTCAACTCTTGCTGAGAGATCATCCGGGTCAGAAAGAGGTCATTTAGCCCCAACCATTTAAAAGAGAAGCCCAAGAATTCCCAGTTCCTGGGTCTCAGTCTGGAATCTTGTACCTACTCCCATTTTCCATCTGTTAATTCACTTTCTTTTGAAAGTCTTCAATGAACCTGCTAGCACCACCCTTTAGGGCAGACTGGTGGCTCAGTGGTTAGCACTGCTGCCTCACGGTGCCAGGGATCCGGGTTCAATTTCACCCTTGGGCGACTGTCTGTGTGCATTCTCCCTGTGCCCACATGGGTTTCCTCCGGGTGCTCCGGTTTCCTCCTACAGTCCAAAGAATTGCAGGTTAGGGTGGATTGGCCTTGCTAAATTGCCCCATAGTGTGCAGGCTAGGTAGGTTAGCCAAGGGAACTTTAGGGTTACGGAATAGGGTAGGGGGCTGGGTCTGGCTGGAATGCTATTCGGAGGGTCGGCGCAGGCTGAATAGCCTGCTCCAGAACTGTAGGATTCTATGATTCCCCATCACAACTCAAAGCATTGAAAAGAAATTCTTGCTTCTTTTACCAAAAACAGTAAATCTGTCATTGCACACAATTTTCTCTCATTTATTCTATAAATTGCATTATTGGGAATGTTTCTCTCATTTAATTTCTTCACAATGTGGGCAATTCATTTAGGTGGAGACAGGCAGATGAGAGAGAAATGAACAAAAAGATATGTTGATATGGTTAAAGGTGGAAAGGAGCCTATAAACTTTGGGATGGATCAAATATTACTATGCTGTATAATGCTTATTCAATACTTGAGGAGGCCTCGTTTATTCCTCATTTCTCGTTGGGTTGTGACACACTGTATTAGGTTGGGAGCGAGAGATTTTTGACCCGGTGACAATGAAGAAATTGCACTATTTAGACAATGGAATATTGGCCTTAATTTCAAAGGGAATGGAATATAAAAACAAAGACGCCTTGCTAAAACTGTACAAGGCATTAGTCAGACTACAG
This sequence comes from Hemiscyllium ocellatum, assembly GCF_020745735.1. Lineage (NCBI taxonomy): Eukaryota > Metazoa > Chordata > Chondrichthyes > Orectolobiformes > Hemiscylliidae > Hemiscyllium > Hemiscyllium ocellatum. The sequence goes on along the minus strand of NC_083436.1, from coordinate 42,439,875 downwards.
CTGGAATATTGTGAGTAGTTTCTCTGAGGAAGGATATACCGGCTTTGCAGGCAGACCAAGGAAGCTCATCCTGGGGTTTGGAGGGACTGCTTTCTAAGGTGAAGTTGAGTACTTTGGGCTTGTATTCATTGGAGTTCAGAAGAATGAGAAGGGACCTTATTGAAACGTATTCTTAGGGGAATTGACCGATGCTAAGAGGTGGTTTTATCTTGTGGGAGAGTTCGGCACCAGAGGCGTAATCTCTGAATAAGAGCACCCATTTAAGACAGGGATGAGGAGGATTTTCTTCTCGGAAAGGGGTAGTGAGTGTGTGGCATTCTTTACCACAGAGGGCTGTTGAGACTGGATCATCAGGTATATTCAAGGCTGAGATAGACAGATTTTTAATCAGGGAGGGGATCAAGGGTTATGGAGAAAAGACAAGAAAGTGGAGTTGAAGATGATCAGATTGACCATTGAATAGAAGAGCAATGGATTGAATGTCTTAGTCCTGCTCCAATGTCTTATGATCTTAAGCCAAGATCCTCTGTAGCTTAAAGAGGAACTTGGTAATGATTAAAATTTAGTTTACTAAACAATAGCTTTATTTCCATCTTCAACGTCCCTTACAAAAACAACTGAAATGCAATCTACTGGGAGAGGGGTGGTTCACTTCACAGCATTCTCACCTGTTCAGTGAAAGAGAAAATTTACTCTCATCAATGCATGCAATAATACATTGGTCAACGGAGTTGATTGAAACAATGGTTTCCAGGACTACAGCCAATTTAGATTGCATTAAAGCAATTTTAGATTTTAGACTGTAGAACCTTCTATGATTCAGGGAAATATATTCTATGAAACCAATTGGTTTAAATAAACAGAGTGTGAAAGAGATGGATAGTGCTGTGAGACCAGGTGTCTTACATAAAGAAAAACAATGGGCAGATATATTGGCCTGTTCCCATGTTCTGTGCTCCCTGTTGGCATGGAGAGTTCTTTCCACTAACTTGAACTGAGGAGAAAATGTTTTTTTGCTTGGCTGATGTAAAACAGCTCTCTTAAATCATTAATAACAGGGAAAATATATTCCCTAAACTGCTGATTATGATTGTGACACCACAAAGAGGCAGGATGATATGCAGAGTCCTACACAGTTCAAATTCTAAAATCAATGGGCTTAGTTATGGCCAATTGGAGCAGCTATTGATTTTGTAGGATCTAATATAATATCTAAAGTTATGGATGAGCAATGGTGATGCTCTGCCTCTGTGGGCCATGTATAAAGTTTAAATTGTGCCTGTCCGAATTTACAGAAAATAACATCCTTTGCTTTTCTTATTTATAATTTTCTCATAAATGAGGAAACAACAGCAACAAAAACAGTCCATTTTGCAAACCCTTTGATTGACAGGAGTGAATAAGAAATACGAATGCTGAATTACAGAGGTTCTTCAATTGGAATCTAAAGTTGCATGTTCAGTCTACAGGGCACTTCGTTTATTTTTAATGAAACCTAAATGTAAATCTAATGAAATTATAGTTTAATAATTACTGCAGTATTGCCATTATTTGGTGCACATCTGAATTTGAAATGTGTAGACTGCAATCAGTCCAGTGAAGAACATCATAATAATTCAAATAGTTTTATTAAATATTTTGTAATAGACGTTGTTTAATAAGACAGCTCACAACTACCTCCTAAAGGGCAATTATGATGGATAATGAAGTCCTGCTCTGCCAGTGACAACTGCATCCCATAAACTAATAAAAATTTCTCAATATTAAAGGCATTTGCATAACATACAATGAAGAACCTGGACTCTGAGCAATTTCAGGTCAAGATTACAACTCGTGAATAGATACGAATGGACTAATATGAACAATTTTCAACTCTGATCTCCAGCATCTGCAGTCCTCACTTTCTCTCCTAATATGAACAATGAGTCAAATAATCAGGACGTGAACAGAGAATTATTGAAGAACATATTACTAAACGCACAAGAAAACCGTCACACATAATTAAAGATAGCCAGGCGATTGCACGGTCTGTTTGTTTGGGCTAATGAGTGGCAAGTGATATGTGCAGTGTGTACATGATGATCCTGAAAAGGAGAGTCTATGTATCTTTCCTTGATGTAAAAAGGCATGATTATCGGTGAATCCCTAGCCACCAGCATCTCGGGGGTCCCCACTGACCAGAACTATGCTGGACCAACCATATAAATACTACAGTCAGAAGGGCAATTTAGAGGATGTTAGTCAGCAGCAAGTGACTCACTTCATAACTCCCCAAAGACTTTTCACCAGCTATGAGACTCCAGTCAGGATTGTGATGGAATAGTCCACAGGATGAGCTCAGCTGTAATAACATCTTTAGAGGTTTGACACCATGCAAGATAAAGCTAGATCAGCCATGTCCACATTCCTTTTGTAAATAAGAGAAATGCTATCTATTCATATCTTTCTTAGTAATCTCACACTTCCTGTATGTAGTGGACTTTGTAACATAAATAAAAAGTATTAAACCAACATCTCATTGCTTTAGCTTTCAAGCTTAATTAAAGGGATCTGGGTGGGTTTTATCCAATCTTCCCCTCCTGTATGTTACAAGCAATGAAATAATGATCAATTCCAAACTCACATATCCAGGCCAAAGTTTCTGGGAAGCAGGGTTGGAATTTGATAGACTCCCTGTGAGTTTCCTCCAAGTGCAGTGTTCAACAATGTCTCCAGACTGAAACTGGGAACTTTGCCGACACCTGATGGGATGATGAAGATACTTTAATCTGGTATCTCTGTTGAAGGGAGGCAGGCAGGAGCCTGGAAGAACACAACAAACCAGGCAGCAAAAGGAGGTGGAAAAGTTGACGTTTCAGGTGTAATCCTTCTTTACCCAAAACATTGACTTCTCCAAATTGTGATGCTGCCTGGCTTGCTGTGTTCTTCCAGCCGCCTGCTTATCTATTTTGGATATCAGGATCTGCAGTATTTTTTTGTCTCTATTGAATGCGGTAGCGCCAGCCCTGACTGGTTTCTGAGACAATTGATTCATTAGAAACAAAGGAAAACATATCAAATCTTCAGATTTTATAGTGGAGTCCTTGATAGAGAGGGAAGGTAGATGGTGATAAGCTTCTTGTGGCCCACCAACAAGCCATAGAATGGTTTCAGTACTGAAGGAGGCTATTTGGCCCATTATGTCCATACCCAAGCAACTCAACTAATGCCACTCCCCCGCCACCTTTCCTTCCCCTTATGCAAGATCTGAATGAATCTACCTCCCCCACACTCTCAGACAGTACATTCCAGACCCTAACCACTGCCTCACCCACACTCTCAGACAGTCCATTCCAGACCCTAACCACTGCCTGCCCCACAATCCAGGACAGTAAATCCCAGGCCCTAACGCTAACCACATGTAAAGGTTTTTCCTCATGCTGACTTTGTTTCTTTCTTCATTTATATCAAATCAATGTTCTGTTGTTTTTGATCTGTCTGCCAATGAAATCAATTTCTCCCTTTCTACTTTGGTCGCACTGTGTAAATCCCAACCGATTTCACCTCAAAAGTCACCAATGTTGTCACTTATTTCAACCTCCCAGTGAAAGTGCTAATTTACCAAATGATTTATTTCAGGACCAAAGAACTTCCTTCATATTTAGATGCAGTATTTGGTCCCCGACACTGGGTGAGCGCACATAGAACTGGGTGATGAGCTTGCTGAATACTTCCACTCAGTCTGCCAGTATAATCCAGAGCTTCCTCTCATGTGCCACCTCAATATACCATTCTGTTCTCATGCTCACTGTTCAGTTCTAGGCCAACTGGAACATTTTGGTAGACAAATGGCCAACTCATTTTCTGTTTTGGCACTTTACAGACTCCAGGATTCAATATTGAATTCTGCAACATTAGAGCGTCAACTTTGTCCTCCACTTTGATACCGTTCACTCATCCTGTATCACATTATAATGCTTTGATAGGAAGAATGTTATCAAACTGGAAAGGATGCAAAAACGATTTACAAGGATGATACTGAGATTGGAGTGTTTGAGTTCTAAGGAAAGGCTGGATGGGGCTGGGACTTTTTCCCTGGAATGTTGGAGGCTGAGGGTTGACATTATAGAGGTCTATAAAATCATGACAGGCATAGGTAGGGTGAATAGCCAAGACTGGTTCCCCCAGGGGAGTCCAAAACCCGAGGGCATAGTTTTAAGGTGAGAGGGGAAAAATCTAAAAGGGGGAACTTTGTCACACAGGTTGGTGTATATATGGAACAAACTGCCAGAGGAAGTGTTAGAAGTGAGTACTATTACAACTTTTAAAATACGTTAGGACAGGTACATGGATGGAAAAGGTTTAGAGAGGTATGGGCCAAATGGAGACAAATAGTTTAGTTTAGGAATCCTGGTCAGCATGAATGAGTTGTGCCAAAGGCTCTGTTTCCATGCTGTATGTCTCTATGGCTTTATTTCACAAAGAGCTGACCTTTATTCTACTATTAATGCTTAATCTGGATCAATGCTTTATCTGTTCCCTAAAACTATTACCACTTCCTTTGCCTTTTGTCCTTTGACATTTTTGATCTTAATTCTCAGTCACCCTATAATCTTTCACTGATCTTTTGATGTGTTCCACTTGCTCCTTCCTCCTTTCTTAACAGCATATTTCCAGCTTTCTTCAATTATGGAGAAGAATCATACTGGAGTTGAAATGTTATCTCTGTTTCCCAATTCACTGACATTTCTAGGCCTGCTGTGTTTCTCCAGTTTCCAACACTTACAGTTTTTTAAGATTTTGGAGTTGATGCAATGTTCACGTCAGCGTTAGAAATACAGGTTGCTTTAAGCATCACCAGAACAGCCCTGCGGTTTGTCAAGAGAGGTAATGTTCAATGGTCTTTGTGTTTAAGTGCTGGTTTTTCAAGGACTCTTGTGCTACAGTGGTAGTGTCCCTACCTCTGGGGCGGAAGATCTGGGTTCAAGTTCCATATATTGTGGAGGTATGTCATAACATCTCGTAGCCAGCCTGAACCAAAAAAAACTGGAGCTAGGTTATTAATTAGCAGGAGTTGCCTTCTGGACAGAGAAAGGATCCAGGAGGGAAAGGTGCTGTTTGTACTCAATTGTAGGTATACAATAAAATCTCCGTAAGTCTTTTACTTATGGATATTGGTCTATTGAACATTTCTGAACCCTTCCACTTGAGATAAATAGCACTGATACATCTGAAGAGAAACTATGTATATGTCTCAAAAGGAAAGGCGTAGAAGAGTATACTGAAAGACTGACAGAAGCAGGATGCTGTGGAACATAAAGCAGTTGGACTGAATGGCCTGTTCTGTGCTGTACATTCTATGTGATTCAATGATTCAACAACATCACCAAGCAACCGGAATTGTTCTTAGGTGACAAGAATAATAATCATTTAAATTCTCCTTTGGAAATGACTCCAGACAACAAGATTTCTAGAGAGAGTACTTAACATCTAAATGTCTTTGCCTTGAAACAGTTTGACAGGTAATAAATTTAGGAAAGCCTAATTTTTTAAATGAGTCTGAAATAAAAGATAGATAAAAATATCATAGATTAGAATTGGATTGGGACTATGGAAGGTGCCAGATTGGCTCACAGGTTACACTTTTGCCTCTGACTCAGAAACTTGCATCTAATGCCATAAGTGTAGGTGCTTTCATTGGTCAGAGCATTGAGTATAGGAGTTGTGACATCATGATGATATTGGTGAGGCCAGTTTTGGAGTACTGTGTACATTTCTGGTCACCCTGCTATAGGAAGGATGTTGTGAAACTAGAATGGATACAGAAAAAAATTACCAGGCTGTTGCAGGGACTGGAGGATTTGTGTTATAAGAAGATGCTGAACAGGCTGGGACCTTATTCTTGGAGCATCAGAGGCTGAGCGGGTGACCTTGCAGAGGGTTATAAAATCATGAGGGGCATAGATAAGCTGAATAGCCAAGGTTCTGGATCAGTGGTGCTGGAAGAGCACAGCAGTTCAGGCAGCATCCAACGAGCAGCTGCTCCTACTGATGTGCTCTTCCAGCACCACTGATCCAGAATCTGGTTTCCAGCATCTGCAGTCATTGTTTTTACCTTGAATAGCCAAGGCCTTTTTCCATGGGGAGGGGAGTCCAAAACTAGATGACATAGGTTTAAGGTGAGAGGGGAAAGATTTAAAATGAACCCGAGGGACAACTTTTTTCATGCTGAGGGTGGTGCATGTATTGAATGAGCTGCTAAAGGGATTAGCAGTAGCGAGTACAATTACAATATTTAATAGACATTTGGACAGGGTACAGGTAGGAAAGGTTTAGGGGATAAAGGGCAAATGCAGGTGAATGGGACTAGGTCAGTTTAGGATACCTGGTCGGCATGGATGAGATAGGCCAAAAGGTCTTTTTCTGTGCTGTATGACTCTATACGATCTAGGCTGATGCTTCACTGTAGATCTTACAGAGTGGTGTACTGTGGGGCAATGGGGCAATTAAATGGAGACTCGGTTACCCTGATCGGGACAATTAAAGAAACTCTCAGTACTGCTCAAAGAAGAGCAGGGGAGTTCATCTGGCCAACATGTATCTCTTCCCTTCCATCTCGGACAGATAACCCATTCATCTGTTTCATTGCTGTTCGCGAGGTCTTGTGCACACATTGGCTGCCAGGCTTCCTCTGTGACAACAGTGACTATTTTTCAGAAAGTAATTGATTGAATCATAGAATCCCTAGAGTGTGGAAATAGGCCAAACAAGTCCACACTGACCCTCCAAAGAGTAACTCACTCAGACCCATTCCCCTACCCTTTTTATTTTGCATTTCCCTTGACTAATGCACCAAAGCTACACATCCCTGAACACTGTGGGGTAATTTAGCATGGCCAATCCACCCTAACCTGCATATCTTTGGACTGTGGGAGGAAACCAGAGCAAACCCACACAGACACAGGGAGAATGTGCAAACTCCACACAGACAGTCATCTGAGGCGGGAATCAGGTGCGGGTCTCTGACGCTGTGAGGCAGCAGTGCTAACCACTGAGCCACCACATGGCTCCAAACTCATGTGCTATACGTGCAGTGTTTTAGGAACAAAATTCCAAGATTTTGACTGAGTGACAATAAAGGAACAGTGATCTAATTCCATCTCCTTTATGGGTGTTCTTTCACTGTGGCTGCCAATACCCTGGAATTCCTTTTCCCTGATGGCACTGTGGGAAAACCTACACCACACTGTGCAGAGGTTCAAGAAGGCAGCTCATCTCCACCTTCTTAAGGGGCAATTAGGAATGGGCACACCCTGTGAAAATAAAAAGTGATTGCACTCATTAAACTAACGGAAGCAGAGGGGCATATTCCACAAATATGGGTGTGAGGAGGTTTGTTTGTGGAGTGTGCAATTCTTTTCCCCACAGGGTAATAGAGCTTAGGTTTTAAACTTATTCAGGACGGAGTTAGATTTTTGAAAGACAAAGGAGTTAGGAGGGGGCAGGAAAGTGGAGCTCAGAGGACAATCTGAAAGGTGGATCAAAGGGTCAAATGGCCTATTTCTGCACCTAAATCTTATGTTCTTATAACTTTTTTTTCCCCTGTGGAATCTCTTTTTGGGAGGGAGAATCTTTAAACTTTTTTTTAAACGAGGGAGTGAGTGAAACAACAAAAGACAAGGTCTATTCAAGGGCTGGACCGAGGGAGGGATGGCGTAAACTTAACATTTTCACATTCTCTCTGATAATAACCTGGGCATTAACCTTTGTCAGAGCAGGCGGTTTAATAATGTCGGGAGTGATTTAACTGACAGCCTAAAAGACAGCCTCAGTGGACCAGTGCAGGAAGCGGTTAAGCAGCAGAGAGCCGGGGAGGTCGGTGGGGGTGGGGGAACACGTGGAGACGCGGTTTCTATGGTAGCAGCTACACAGTGAAATGGATACACAAACTCATTATAAGAGGAGGGAGGGGATGGTAACAACAGCGAAAAAGACACACACAGACAGACAGGGAGACACAGAAATACACTCAGAGGGACGCACTGAGGCACACAGTGACACAGAGAGATACATTTAGATACACACACAGTCACAGAGAGACACAGATAGAGAAAGATACACTTAGATACACACTGAGATAGTTACAGAGAGACACACTGAGCACACACTTAGATATACACTCAAGTTACAGCGACTGAAAAAGACACTGGAATACACACCAGATATACAGAGCCACACACACTTAGATACACAAGAGATACCGTGAAATTCCATTACCTCTTAGGCAGACACATTTCATGTACACATTGGCACAGAGATACTTAAATACATGCTTAGATACGACGACAGATTCATTTAAATACACACATTGACATACCCAAAGTCAAAGTAAGTGAGAATGGAAACAGTCAGTTAAAAGAACTCCGTTTCTGCAACTTCTGAGCAACTGGTGAACCCCGGGACCAAGGCAGGAGAAAAGGATCGTGCAGAAAGAAAAAGGCTTCTCGCCGATTATTTTTTGAATGAAGCATGTTTTAGACCAGTTGTTGTTCTCTCTCCCAGCAGCGGTTTGCAGGAAGATCGGCCCGTGGTAATCTGAGGGGCTCTGTAGTGTGTCTCTCTGTCTGCTGGGAGATCCCACCTTCACCTCCCAGATCCCCCAGGCTCTGCAGAAATGTATGACCGAGCACCGAGGGAGACCATTTTCGCCACGGCTCTGGGCAGCACTGGACCCAACGTGGGCCCAGCCTCTTACAATGCACCAGGCGCCAAGTACTACTGCATCTGTAAGGAAGAAGGTGAGCTCTCCAACCACAGGCACAACTTTCCTGCTCTTTTCAAGCAACACATTTTACAACTTTCCTGCCTCTGCTGGACCCTCTCTTCACTGTCACTTGTTAAACCTGACTGGGAAAGTGAAGGGTTAAAAATTACACAACACCAGGTTATCGTCCAACAGGTTTATTTGGAAGCACTAGCTTTCAGAGCACTGTTCCTTCATCAAGTAGCTGTGGAGTATAAGATTGTAAAACACAGAATTTATAGCAAAAGTTTACAGTATGATATAACTGAAATCATATATTGAAAAAGACCTGGATTGTTTGTCAAATCTCTCATCTTTTAGAATGACCATGTTGGTTTCAGTTCTTTCATACTTAAATCACAAAACCTTTTTTTAAAAGTTACATTCTCAAGTGCACTTTAACAACTGGGCCGACATGAGATCAATTGTTAAAGTGTACTTGAGAATGTAACTTTTAAAAAAAGGTTTTGTGATTTAAATATGAAAGAACTGAAACCAACATGGTCATTCTAAAAGATGAGAGACTTAACAAACAATCCGGGTCTTTTTCGATATATGATTTCAGTTACATCACACTGTAAACTTTTGCTATAAATTCTGTGTTTTACAATCTTATACTCTACAGCTACCCGATGAAGGAGCGTTGCTCCGAAAGCTAGTGCTTCCAATTAAACCTGTTGGACTATAACCTGGTGTTGTGTGATTTTTAACTGTGTACACCCCAGTCCAACACCGGCATCTCCAAATGATGGAAAAGTGAAAACAGCAAGTGTTGGCGATCACAACGGGTCAGATGGGTTTACTCTCTCTCTCCATGGATACTGCCCAATCCGCTGTGATCTCCAGCGTTTGTTATTTCCAATACAGATTCCAGTATCTGCATTAACTTGCTCTTGAACTGGAAAAGCGTGCACACCTGTGTTTGTGCTACATTCTGCACAAACATGGGATAGAGGGTGTGTGTAAACCTCCTGTTTCAGCTGTGTGCTCAACACAGATTAATGACTATATGCTGGTTAGACCAGGCATCCCCTTGTGGAAGTGGGAGTCATACAATATGACAGCATGGAAACAGACCCTTCCTCCCATCATGTCTGTGCCAACCATCAAACACCTAGCTACAGTAAGACAGTGAGCACTGCAGATGCAGGAGAGTCAGAGTCAAAGAGTGTGATACTGGAAAAGCACAGCCGGTCAGGCAGCATTTGAGGAGCAGGAAAGTCGATGTTTCGGGCATAAGCCCTTTATCAAGAATGAGCGGGTCACTCAAAGGTCGATTCTTCTGCTCCTCATATGCTGCCTGACCAGCTGTGCTTTTCCAACACCGCACTCTTTGACCTAGCTAGAGTAACTCCATTTCCAGCTCTTGGCCTGTAGTTTTGCATACCGGGGCATTTCAAGTGTGTATCTAAATAAGTCTGAAATGTTGTAATGGCTTCTGTTTCTCTAACCCTTTTAGACAGTAAGTTCCAGATGCTTAATAGCCTCTGGGTGAAAAATAAATTCCCGTAAATTTTCTTGGAACCTCCTTCCCCTTACCTTAGATCTATGACCCCCCTAATAGTTGACCTATTAAAGTTTACCCCTATTGACTGTATCTCTGTCTCTCATAATTTTGACTCCTCGCCTCTCACCAACCTTCTCTACTTCAAAGAAAACAACCTGAGCTTATCCAGCCTCCCTTTGCTGAAATGCTCCATCCCAGGCAACATCCTGGTGAATCTCTCTAGTGAGATCACAGTGTGGTGACCAGAACTACACACTGTCATAAAATCAGAGCATTGTACAGTACAATAAACACCATTCGGCCCACCAAGTCTATACCTCCAAAATCATGCCACTACCTACACTAGTTACATTTCCTGAACTAAGCCCATAGTGTTGAATGTTGTGAGATTTCAAGTGCTCATCCAAATACTTTTTAAAAGTTGTTCCACCTCAATCGCCCGCCCAAGCAGTATATTCTAGACTCCCATCACCGACTTGGTGAAAGAAATCCTGATAATAAAAGATTATAGACGAAAATAATCTCAATGTGGGTCTTGTGCTGGGGGCTGTGACCGTTTCCTTTGGCAGCTGGTTCTATTGTGGGATTATCCTTGGGAAGAGGGAATGTTGACATGCTGCCTTGGAAACAAATGGTCTTTGCAACTTGTGTAAATAAAAAAAACCCAAAGAACTGCAGATGCTGGAAATCAGAATCAAGATCAAAAATTCCTGGAGCAGATCAGGCAGTATCCAAGGAGCAGGAGAGTCGATGTTTTGGCCTCATTCCTGATGAAGGGCTTATGCCCGAAATATCGACTCTTCTGCTTCTTGGATACTGCCTGACCTGCTTGCTTTTCTAGAGCCACACGTTTTGCCTCTGATCTCCAGTATGAACAGGCCTCGCTTTCTCTGAGTGGGGAGAAAGTAGAGTTAATGTTTTGGGTACAGTGACCCTTCTTCAGAACATTTTTTCCGGCAATTTGTGATTTTGTTTTTAATTTGTGTGGATGGTTACCTGGTGGTTTGTCTTTCCTGGAGGTTGCCAGGTACAGGTTTTATTCAAGTCCGAGGATAGCAAGTATTTTATAAATGACAGAAGGAAATGTGTTAGCATTGGAAATGGAAACAAAAATTGCTGCCAAAACACAACATAGGGTGTTGTGTGTGTCGATAACTGTATTTATAATGTGATAATGCTGTTGCAGTATGGAAACAGACCCTTTGGTCCAATGTGGTGGCACAGTGGCACAGTGGTTAGCACTGCTGCCTCACAGCGCCAGAGACCCGGGTTCAATTCCCGCCTCAGGCGACTGACTGTGTGGAGTTTGCACATTCTCTGTGTGGGTTTCCTTCCACAGTCCAAAAATGTGCAGGTTAGGTGAATTGGCCATGCTAAATTGCCCATAGTGTTAGTCAAAGGGGTAAATGTAGGAGAATGGGGTCTGCGTGGGTTGTGCTTCAGCGGGTCGATGTGGACTTGTTGGGCCGAAGGGCCTGTTTCCACACTGTGACTAATCTAATCATCTATGCCAACCAGGTATCCTAAATTAATGTAGTTGCACTTGGCCCATATCCCTCTAACCTTCCTATTCATATACCCACCCAGATGTCTTTTAAATATTGTAATTGTACCAGCCTCCACCACATCCTCTGGCAGCTCATTCCATACACGCACCACCCTCTGTGTGAAAAAGTTGCCCTTTAGGTCCCTTTAAATCTTCCCCCTCTCACCCTAAATCTATGCCCTCTAGTTGCCCAAACTTAATTCACAACTTTATTTATATGTGTTGAATGACCTATTGGGCATGTTCAGCTCTTGTTAATTTTTTTCATTTTGAGGATGTAAGAAACTGGATTTGTAACTTGTAAGCCTCAGCTGAAAAGGGTGAATTTTAAAAATATTTGTGATTTCCCACTCCAGAGAAGTGACTGAAATTACTTGTCAGATGCTTTAAACTTCCTGCTTTAAATGAAAAGTAGTAACATAAGTGCAGGTGACCTGGCTGAGTGCTTGCTGCAACATTTATAACTTTACATCTTCACTGGATGAGAACTATAAATGTCCACAGCTCTGAAGGACATCATTCACTCCATCATGTCTTAGCCAGCTCTGTTTACTATAGCCACCAAAAATTAATCCCAATGTTCATTCTCTTTTTACTGACAAATATTTGCAAGTTCTTCAGCATTCATTTGATTTTATCATGAAGATGCATTAGCTTGCATTTCATACTCAACTTTCTGTAAAGAAACTTCTTCCATCTCCACCCTCTCTGATCACTTCCTGTGACCATTTTAAGTTGAATTTTCAGTTCTCTTTTGCCAAAGGGATTTATGTTTCTCAATTTTCACCCCTTTATAAACCAAAAATATCTGTGTTAATTCTCTGTGGCAATTATACCAGAAACTTAAATCATTTCGTGCTTGATGGCCTAATTAATATTACATACAACTCCTTGCCCTTGTATTCAATGCCTTAACTAATAAAGGCAAATACCCTATATGCCTTCTTATCTACCTGTCCTGTTGCTTCAAGGATCTATGGACATGCACACCGAGGTCCTTCTGATCTTCTGTACCTCCTAGGGTCCAACATTTGCCACTGTTCAGTCCACCTGACCAGCCCACCTACATCCTCCTGTAGTATAAGGCTTTCCTCCTCATTATTTGCCACATCACCTATTTTAGTGTCATCTGCAAATTACTAATAAAACCATCAATGTTCATGTTCATATCATAAATGTACCAAATAAACAGAAATAAACCCTGCAGAACACCATTGGGTACAGGCTTCTAGTTACAAAATCAACCTTTGACCATTACCCTCTCCCTCCCACCTTGAAGCCAATTTTGAATCCTTTTGATCAATTTGTCCTTGATTCCAAAGTCTCTTACTTTCTTGACTGAGTTCTCATGCAAGAGCCGTGAAAAGCCTTACTGGAGTCCATGTAGACCACTTCAACCACACTACCCTCACCTACACACCTAATCACATCCACAAAAAAACTCCACCAGGTTTGTCAGGTGCAATCTCCCTTTGACAAAGTCATTCTGACTATCCCTGATTAATCCTTACCTCTCCAAACTCAGCTCAAGATTCAGTTTGACATTTCATTTGAATTTTAAGCGTTGGTTTGTACCTCCAACAATATGGCGCTACTACCTGAAAGTCCGCCTAGACTATTACGTTCTTGTTTAGGACTACAGTGAGCAGAATTCTGTAGAAGAAGCACAAGGGCTAGCACGGAATGACAGACAACATCTTCTTTAAGACCTTTATAAAAATCCACTTCTTTCATCAACATTTTGAATAGTCCGCTCAGTATCTTCCTCTTTGCCGTTAATTTTATTCTCCTCCTGCCTCTATTCAGCACTATAGGACATTCTGAAGAAGATGCAGACAGAATCTGAAACGTTAACTCTGTTTCTGTTTCCAGACGAGTTGGCCAGACCTGTTGAGTTTCGCCTGCACACTGTGTATGTTTCAGATTCCCAGCATCCACAGCGTTTTGCATTTATTACTGGAGGACATTGTTCTATGTTAATGGGATCTAATTATTGCAAGGTTACCACATTGTAGCACAAGTTCAGTAAGTTTCACTTGTACCAAGCACAGCTTCTCCCTTGGGAGGGCAGGATTCACTGCATGTGCCCTTCAAATCCTCTCACCTATTTTCCTGAAAATTCAAATATCCTTGCTTTAGGGCGGTGTGGTGGCTCCGTGGTTAGCACTGCTGTCTCACAGTGCCAGGGACCTGGGTTCGATTCCAGCCTTGGGCGACTGTCTGTGTAGTGTTTGCAGATTCTCCCTGTGTCTGTGTGGGTTTCCTCCCACAATCTAAAGATGTGCAGGCCAGGTGGATTGGCCATTCTAAATTGCCCATTGTGTTAGGTGCATTAGTCAGAGGGAGATGGGTCTGAATAGGTTGATCTTCGGAGGGTCATTGTGGAACTTCTTGGGCCGAAAGGCCTGTTTCCACATTATAGGGAATCTAATCGAACTATCCTTGAAAATTCACAACTTCTCACCTAACCATCCCTATGTGCCTGAAAATTCTCTGTCAGGTTAATGGGCAAGTAGGGACAGCAATAGATTTTTAATTGTCAACAGGGCGGCACAGTAGCTAGCACTGCTGCTTCCCTGGGTTCAATTCCAGCCTTGGGTGACTGTCTGTGCGGAGTTTGTACATTCTCCCTGTGTCTGTGTGGGTTTCCTCCGGGTGCTCCAGTTTCCTCGCACAGTCCAAAGATGTGCAGGTTAGGTAGATTGGCCATGCTACGTTACCCCAGAGTGTTCAGGGATGTGCAGGCTAGGTGGGTTAGCCAGGGGAAATGCAGAGATAGTGGGAAGGGTAGTAGGTGTGATGTCCTCTGAAGTGTCGATGTTGATTCAATGGGCTTTATGGTCTGTTTCTGTACTGTAGGGATTCTGTGTATATGAATAACATTATGGTTAGATAAGGTTGACGGTCAGAATCTTTTTCCCAAAGTTGAAATGTCTAATTTTAGGGGCATGCAATTAAGGTGAGAGGGGAAAAGTTCAAAGAAGGTGTGAGGGGCAAGTTTTTTACACAGAAAATGGTAGGGGTCTGAGACATGCTGCCAGGGGTGGTGGTGGATGCAGGTTGGTGATGATTCACCACGGCAGATTCACCGCCAATGATTAGCCATTGCCGGTTCTCCACCAACGTTTCTCCTCTGGGGTCGTTTAACCTCTGGAGACTATTCACCACTGGAAATATATATATGTACTGATTGTTTTCCCTCCCACCTGTTCTTTCATACTTCTCAGTCCCTTTTATTTATACAACTACATACTACATATTGATAAAAAAAGTAAAATAAATATCATTTTATTGGTTTAAATATAAAAATGAGTTACAAATACTTGCGGTGGCGAATCCTCTTCCAGTGGCCAATGGGCGGTGGCTAAGCGTCCTCGGCAGTGAAAGGGCAGTGGCTAATCAGCGGTGGCGAATGGTCCCATCCCGGGTGGATGCAGATATGATAGGGGTGTTTAAGGGACTTTTACATAAGCACATCTATGTGCAAGGAAATAGATTGAGACCTGGCAGAAGAGATTAGTTTAATTTGGTGTCATGATCGGCACAACATTGTACAGTTCATTTTTTTTTGGTTATTCTTTCATGGGATGTGGGCAGGCCAGCATTTATTGCCCATTCCTAATTGCCTAGAGGCCAGTTAAGAGTCAACCATCTGCTCACATGTAGACCAGACCAGGATGGCAGTTTCCTTCCCTAAAGGGCATTAGTGAATCAGATGGGCTTTTCCCGACAATTGGCAGTGGATTCGTGGTCATCGTTAGATTCTTAATTCGAGATACTTACTGAATTCACATTCCACCATCTGCCATGACAGGATTTGAGCCTCGGTCCCCAAAATGTTATGTGGGTCTCTGGATTAAAAGTCCAACGATAGCACCACTAGACCATCACCTCCACATCTACATTCACTGTAAACATTGTTTGTTTGAAGATTTGTTTGCAAGATTTTGAGAAGCAGCCATTCAGTCGTTTCTCAGTCCTTGAGACACTGAGTGATGTAGGTTTTCTAATCAATTTGTTAATTGGGTGAAGATAAAAAAAAAACCCTAGTAACATGAGTTCCTTTCTGCAGATGGATATGCTCCCTTTATGTCTTTGGTGAACCGTGATTCTGTGTTCAATGTTCCTAGTGCTCTCCTGTCTCCAGGTCCACAACACTATGACATTACACCAGTTCAGGTAAGATTATGACCAACTCAATGCAACTTATCAAGGTAACTTCCACTTATCAGTGGAACAACAATTCTAAATGTTATTTGTTTTTTTGTAATTGATTTTGTTATTTGTAATCTCCATTTGTGTGAAATACGCACAGTTCCTTCAAACTTCTCATTGCAGATTATCAATCATTAAAAGTCAGTGATTTGATTAGACATTTGATTTTCAGTTCTGCATACTTTTATGCTTAATGCAACTTGCATAAAAAACTCTAGCAACAGGGTAAACATGTATATATTTTTAATGAATTTGAATGGTAACAAATAATTACTTCTATGGATTGTTGATACATTACTGTATTAGAGAATATTCATTGATGAGAAGAAAATATTGTATATTTCACTGACAAACTTGCATTGCTTGTGTTTCTTAGTCAGCGTTTTGACCTACAAGGAAGTCAAGGTTCATGGGAGGAGAAGGGAAGCAGTCAAATGGAGTTCAGACCACAATGAAATCAGCCAGGATTGAGGGGCTGAATGGCTTTCAAAAAAGGGTTCTGGGTAATCCATAATGGAGAAAGGGAAAAGGTTGTGGCTGTAAGAACTGCTCCTTTTTGAGTATTTTAGGTGTTGGTACTGATTTCTTTGAATTCCAGGAGCAGTAATTCCTGTTTATAAGCTGTTGCATTGTTTTGGAACTGTGGGGGGGGGGCGGAAATCAAAACAACGACACTTTAAAAATAGGAAGAGAGACAAAGGCAAACACCACATGGTCAGTGTAAGTGTGTGTGAGAGAGAGACCCAGGGAGATAGTAAGGAAAGAGATCAATCTGAGACTGGTATAGTTGAGACAAGAAGCGAGTCAAAGAGCCAGGGCAGGCAGGGACAAAGCAGAGAACAAGGTAGGACTGATAAATTAAACTGTATTTACTTCAATGCAAGAGGCCTAACAAGGAAGGCAGATTAACTCAGGGCATGGTTAGGAATGTGGGACTGTGATATCATAGAAATTACAGAGACATGGCTCAGGGATGGACAGAACTGGCAACTTAATGTCCAAGGGTACAAATGCAATAGGAAGGATAGAAGTGGCGGAGGTGGGGAGGGTAGGGTCAAGAGAGGAGGGGCAGTGGCGTTTTTGATAAGGGATAGCATTATGGCTGTATTTAGGGAGGATATTCCTGGAAATATGTCTTGGAACATTATTTGGGTGGATTTGAGAAACAAGAAAGGGATGATCACCTTATTGGGATTGTATTATAGACCCCCCCAACAGTTAGCGGGAAATTGAGAAACAAAATTGTAAAGAGATCTCAGTAGTCATGGCAGGGAATTTTAACTTTCCCAACATGGAATGGGACTGCCATATTGTTAGGGTTTAGCTGGAGAGGAATTTGTTAAGAGAGGAATCTTGTACAAGAAAGATTTTCTGAGTCAGTATGTGGATGGTGCAAACCATGGCCTATTCTTGGGAAATAAGGCAGAGCAGGTGACTCAATTGTCAATGGGGGAGCAGATTGGGCCCAGCAACCATATTTCTATTAGTTTTAAAATAGTGATGGAAAAGAATAGATCAGATCTAAAGTTAAAGTTCTAAATTAGAGGGAGGCCAATTTCGATGACATTGGGCAAGAACTTTCAAAAGTTGATTGGGGGCAGATGTTTGCCGGTAAAGGAACAGCTGGAAAATGGGAAGCCTTCAGGAATGAGATAACAAGAGTCCAGAGACGGTATGTCCCTGTTAGGGTGAAAAGAAAGGCTGGTAGCTATAGGGAATGCTGGATGACTAGAGAAATTGATTGGTTAAGAAAAAGAAGGAAGCATATGTCAGGTGTAGACAGCAGAGTTCGAGTGAATCCTGAGAATATAAAGGCAGTAGGAGTATACTTAGGAGGGAAATCAAGAAGGACAAATAGGGGACTTGAGACAGCTTTAGCAAATAGGGTTAAGGAGAATTCAAAGGCATTTTATAAATACATTAAGGACAAACGGGTCACTAGGGATAGAATAGGGCCCCTCAACGATTAGCAAGGCAGCCTATGTGTGGAGCTGCAGGAGATGGGGGAGATACGAAACAAGTATTTTGCATCAGTGTTTGCTGTGCAGAAGGACATGGAAGATATTGAATGTGGGGAAATAGATGGTGACATCTTGAAAAATGTCTGTATTGCAGAGGAGCAAGTGCTGGGTGTCTTGAAACACAAAAGTGGATAAATCCCCTGGACCTGATCAGGTGTACCCGAGAACTCTGTGGGAAGCTAGGGAAGTGATTGCTGGGACCCTTGATAAGATATTTGTATCATCGATAGTCACAGGTAAGGTGGCAAAAGACTGGAGGTTGGCAAACGTGGTGCCACTATTTAAGAAAGGTGGTGAGGACAAGCGAGGGAGCTATAGATCAGTGAGCCTGACTTCGGTGGTGGGCAAGTTATTGGAGGGAATTCTGAAGGACAGGATTTACATGTATTTGGAAAGACAAGGACTGATTAGGGATAGTCAGCATGGCTTTGTGCGTGAGAAATCATGTCTCATGAACTTATTTGAATTTTTTGAAGGAGTAGTGAAGAGAACTGATCAGATCAGATCAGATTCCCTACAGTGTGGAAATAGGCGCAACCAGTCTACACCGACCCTCCAAAGAGTAACCCATCCAGACCCATTTCCCTCTGACTAAAGCACCTAACACTATGGACAATTCCCCATGGCCAATTCACCTGACCTGTACATCTTTGGACTGTGGGAGGAAACGGAGCACCCGGAGGAAACCCACGCGGATACGGGGAGAATGTGCAAACTCCACACAGTCACCTGAGGCTGGAATCGAACCTGGGACCTGGTGCTGTGAGGAAGCAGTGCTAACCACTGAGCCACCGTGCCTCCGTAAGGTGGCAGGTGATGAGGGTAGAGCGGTGGATGTGATCTATATGGACTTCAGTAAGGCATTCAACAAGATTCCCCTTGGGAGACTGGTTAGCAAGGTTGGATCACATGGAATACAGGGAGAACTAGCCATTTGGATACAGAACTGGCTCAAAGGTAGAAGACAAAGGGTGGTGGTCCTGGGTTACCTTTCAGACTTAAGGCCTGTGACCAGTGGAGTGCCACAAGGATCGGTGCTAGGTCCATTGCTTTTCATTATTTATATAAATGATTTGGATGTGAACACAGAAGGTATAGTTAGTAATTTTGCAGATGACACCAAAATTGGAGGTGTAGTGGACAGCGAAGAAGGTTACCTCAGATTACAACAGGATCTTGATTAGATGGGCCAATGGGCTGAGTTTAATTTAGATAAATGAAAGGTGCTGCATTTTGGAAAGGCAAATCATGGCAGGACTTATACACTTAATGGTAACGTCCTGGGGAGTGTTGCTGAACAAATAGACTTTGGAGTGCAGGTTCATAGCTCCTTGAAAGTGGAATTCCAGGTAGATAGGATGGTGAAGAAGGCATTTAGTATGTTTTCCTTTATTGTTCAGAGTATTGATTATGGGAATTGGGAGGTCATGTTATGGCTGTACAGGACATTGGCTAGGCCACTGTTGGAATGTTGCATGCCATTCTGGTCTCCTTCCTATTGGAACGATGTTGTGAAACTTGAAAGGGTTTAGAAGAGATTTACAAGGATGTTGCCAGGGTTGGAGGATTTGAGCTACAGGGAGAGGCTGAATAGGCTGGGGCTGTTTTCCCTGGAGCATCGGAGGCTGAGAGGTGACCTTATAGAGGTTTATAAAATCATGAGGGGCATGGATAGGGTGAATAGAAAAGACCTTTTCTCTAGATTGGGGTAATCCAGAACTAGAGGGCATAGGTTGAGGATGAGGGGGGAAATATTTAAAAGGGACCTAAAGGGCAACGTTTTCACTTAAAGGGTGGTGTGTGTGTGGACTGAGCTGCCAGAGGATGTGTTGGAGGCTGGTACAATGACAACATTTAAAGGACATCTGGATGGGTATATGAATAGGAGGGTTTGGAGGGATATGGGCCAGGTGCTGGCAAATGGGACTAGATTAGGTTAGGATATCTGGTCGGCATGGAAGAGTTAGATCAAAGGGTCTGTTTCCATGTGCTCATCTCTCTGACTCCTAATTTAGATGTTTTTGTGTTCCTGAAAAGGGCACGATCTTGAATTTCTGCCAAGTCTTTCAGGAGTGATGTCAGGTAATGTAAAAGGTGACTTGATTGAAATATATGAGATCCTGACTGGATGAATGTAAGGAGAACATTTCCTCTTGTGGAAGATTCCAGAACAAGGGTCACTGTTTAAAAATTTAGAACATAGGCAGTCTTCTTTTCTGGAAGCAGAGTCTTCAAACATGTTTAAGGTAGAGGGAGATAACTTTTCATCCCCTGAGCTTAACAAAAATCTATCAGAAGTCAACAGGAAGGTGGATTGGGGGTTACAACCAGACCAGCCATGATCCTCCTGATTACTGAAGCAGGTTCAAAGGGCTGAATGGCTTACTCCAGTTTCTAATTTGTAAGTTTTGTATGTTCACGTTATAGACAGCATTTGGGATATTGTGAGCAGTTTGGGCCCTGTATCTAAGGAAGGTTGTGCTGGCATTGGAGCAGTTCCACAGGAGGTTCACAAGAATGATCCCGGGGATGAAGGCTGTGTTACTGGGGAATGCTTGAGAATGCTGTATCCGATGGAGTTTAGAAGGATGAGGGGGGATCTGATTGAAACTTATGGAATACTCAGAGGCTTGGATGGAGTGGATGTGGACAAAGTGTTTCCACCAGTAGGAGAGACTAGGAATCAAGGGCACAGGCTCAGAGTGAAAGGATAACTCTTTAGAACTGAGATGAGGTGGAATTTCTCCAGCCACAGATGGAGTGAATCTGTGAAACTCATTGCCACAGGGGCCTGTGGAGATCAAGTCATTGAGTGTATCTAAGATAGAACTAGATAGGTTCTTGGTTAGTAAAGGGATTAAGTGTTACAGGGAGAAGGCAGGAGAAATGTTTCTCAAATCCTATCAGCATGATCGAATGACAGAGCACACTTGATGGGTCGAATGGCCTAATTCTGCTACTATATCTTTTGCTGTTCATGCAAAGGTGAGCAGGAATCTGCAAGAGTCTCCGCAAAGGGCCAAATGATAGTTTCACACTGAAATTTTTTTTTGGCAAGAATATGATAAAAATATAAGAACTAGGAGCAGGAGTAGGCCATCGGACCTTTCAAGCCTGCTCTGCCATTCAATAAGATCATGGCTTATCTTTTCATGGTTTCAGCTCCACGTACCCGTCCACTCACCATGATCCTTAATTCCTTTATTGCTCAAAAAATGATCTATCTTAGCTTTGAAAGTATTCAATGAGTAAACCTCAACTACTTCACTGGGCATGGAATTCCACAGAATCACAACCCTCTGGGTGAATAAGTTCCTTCTCAATTCTGTCCTAAATCTGCTTCTCCCTAATTTTGAGGCTATACCCTCTTATCCTAGTTTCATCTGCCAGTGGAAACATCCTCCCTGCTTCTATCTTATCGATTCCCTGCATAGTTTTATATGTCTCTATAAGATCCCACCTCCTCCTTCTAAATTCCAATGAGTATAATCCCAGTCTACTCAGTCTGTCCCTATAAGCCAACCCCCTTCACTCCAGAATCAACCTAGTGACTGTACCCCTTATAGTGTCAGTACATCCTTTCACAAGTAAGGAGACCAAAACTGCAGGCAGTACTCCAGGATTGGCCTCACCAGCACCTTGTACAGCTGCAACATAATCTCTCAGCTTTTAAACTCACTCCCTTTAGCAATGAAGGACAAAATTCCATTTGCCTTTTTAATTACCTGTTGCACCAACAGACCAGCTTTCTGTGATTCATGCAGCAGGACACCCAGATCCCTCTACACAGCAGCATGCTGCAACTTCTTACCATTCAAGTAATAGTCCTTTTTAATGTTATTCCTACCAAAATGGAGGACTTCACATTTATTAACATTGTACTCCATCTGCCAGAACTTTGTCTAAGCACTTCAACTATCTGTGACCCTTTGTAAAGCTTCAATCCTCTGCACACTTTGCTCTACCACTCTTCTTAGTGTCATCCGCAAACTTTGCCACACTATGCATTGTCCCCATGCATGTGAGGATCGTATAATGACATATGTGTGTTCAGGCGGCATAAAAGTAGCTGTCGTTATGATATGAATCAGTCTTGATCTAACTGAATGGTGGTACAAACGCATGACTGAATGATCTGAATTAAAATGCACACAACACCAGGTTGTTGTGGTTCTGCTCGCTGAGCTGGAAGTTTTTGCTGCAAACGTTTCGTTCCCTGGCTAGGGAACATCATCAGTGCTGTTGGAGCCTCGTGTGAAGCGCTGCTTTGATGTTTCTTCAAACCAATATAAATACCAGAAGAAACATCAAAGCAGCGCTTCACACGAGGCTCCAACAGCACTGATGATGTTCCCTAGCCAGGGAACGAAACGTTTGCAGCAAAAACTTCCAGCTCGGCGAGCAGAACCACAACGGATACCCGAGCTACAAATCTTCAATCAGATTTTAAACACCAGGTTATAGCTCAACAGGTTTATTTGGAAGCACTAACTTTTGGAGCGCTGCCCCTTCATGAGGTATCTATAAATTCTGTTTCTTATGATCCTGCTCCACTAGCTACCTGACAAAGGACCAGGAAGCTGTGCCTCCAATTAAACCTGTTGGACTATAACCTGGTGTTGTGTGATTTTTAACTTTGTCCACCCCGGGCCAACACCGGCGTCTCCAAATCATGAATGAACTGAAACTGGCCCCGTGTGCCCCAAGTTGACAACGGCCCTTGCACTGAATCACTTGTCCTTGTTAAATTGAGTAAATCTTGACATTCAGCATCAGTTATCTTGTGTGGTGAATTACAGGAACACATCAAAGGAGGGCAGAGCATGAGGAACAAGGAAGCTCGCTTCAAAACCACTGCAGATGACCTCCCAGGACCTGGCACCTATGATATCGCCCCCATGCGGTTAGCTGAGAAATCAATCAAATCGTTTAAACCACATTGCACAGTGAGTGTCCACCTCGCCCACTGTTTAGCATTGGTTGTGTCTTTTCAAAACTTGTATCTCAATACATTTCACTGAAACTAGTGTTGGTCAGCAATCTATGGTAGATTACCTGGAATCCCAGAACGTGTCTTTTATTTGTCAAGAAAAGAATGACGATTGGGTTTGAGGTGGGACAGGATTCCAACATGATTTACAACAAAAAGGGTCTATTTATTTGAGCAGAATCTCTGTGGACTGCAGCAAATTAATCTCCTGATCAATCCTTGCGGCAGCTTCAAAAACATAAATTGCTGGAGAAACTCAGCAGGTCTGACAGCATCTGTGGAGAGACATCAGAGTGAATGTTTCGGATGGAGTGACCCTTCTTCAGGACTGTTCTGTTTTTGTTTTCTGATTTCCAGCATCTGCAGCTCTTTCAGTTTATATCTGCAGCTGTTCGATCTCCAGCGACACCAAACAGAATCTATTTTGAAGAAAGAAATATTTGCATTTTTGCAGCCCCTTTCCTGATATCCCAAAGTGCGTTAGATCAAATGAAAGGCAGTCAATGTTGTAAGAAAGAACCCAGCAGCCATTTTGCTCTGGCCAGCTTCCAAAGGGTGGCCATGTAATAGGTAGCAGATAACATGTTTCAGTGATGTTGATTGAGAGATAAACATTGGGTCCAGGACACTGGGGAAAGATCCTCTGCCTCTCATTATGTCGTGCCACAAGATATTTTACACACATGCATGTGAATGGGCCTCAGCTTAACATTCCATCTGAACGACAGTGCCTCTGACAATGCGGTATGACTTCAATACCACACTGGTGCACCAGTCTAGGGTTTTGTGTTGAAGTGAGACTTGACCCCACAGCCTTCAGATTCAGAGTCGAAAGTATTACCATATAAACCCTCTATGACACATGTTTTGTGGGAATAAGAGTTTTATTTACAGCAGAGCCTGTTTAACCAGCCTCCCCAATTACAAGTAACTGATCTCATAACTGGCTTTGAGAGTATTCCTGATTGATTCCTGAGGATAACGTACACTGCGATATCACTGTGCAGAGGCAATATCTGCGATTGGAAAAGTTGGGAAGGTACCCGCCAAGTTAAAGGTGGGCCTGGCCTGCTGACTCGTGAGAAATTGGATCCAGGAAGTACATTTGTACACGAATGCATTTCAACCCCAACAGGGAGAGTGTAGAGGGTGAGTGAAGTTGGCTTGTTGCATGTGGAAGCTTGGTTTGGCATGGAGATCCACAGCAAGATGGAGAAATGTTGATGATTGATCCGAGAGCCAGATTTACTAATGATCACTGGAGGCAACATTTGGTTCTGTAGTAATGGATAAACTGGTCCTCACTGATCAAATATTTTTCTCAGCAGACCTGGGCTTTTTTACCCAGTGTGTGGAATAGAGCTGACCCCCACTGATTCAATATTCTGTGCTCTGATCCCTCCACACTCTTTGTGAACTTAACCTGATCCAAATGTTTGCTTCTGGCATTGTAACCTGCAGCAAGCTCTGTTCACCCATTCCCACTGTGCTCGCTGATTTACATTGACTCCCACTTCCTGGTGCCCCCAAATCCTCCTCCTTTTATTTTCCAATACCCTCCATGGTCTCACTCCTTCCGATGACTATGACCTCCTCCAGTGTCTGACAGCCCTCTGAGATATCAGCAATTACCTCCTGATTCTGGTTCCCAGTACATCCCTGATCTTGGGCCTCTGGGAGGTCCTGCAGTAGTGAAAGGAATTGTATCTTTTTAGATGCTTCATTTTTACTTCTACTTGCCTATTTCCCCAGCACTAAAAGAGTTGTCTAACCCAATCCTGCACCATGCTGAACAGTCTTCCTTCAAACAGCAGTTTGACTGTATAGCTAAAATGGGATGAGAATGGACACAATGTTCCTACTGGGGAGGCCTCCAACCTTGTAGGTACTGCTAGTGCTAGTTCTAATGGACGTTTCTAAGCTTGAGGAAAACAAGAGTGAGCAAATTGGGAAATCATGCTTTTGGAGGAACATGTATTGATTTCCTTCATTTTCTTTTCAGGCAGTGTCAAGCTCACCAGTCAGTGTCCCATCAATCCCTTCATCAAATCAGTCCTTCGGCTATGAAGAAGCTGAAGATGGAGCTCTGTCCAGGCATTTGCCTCCTTCCAAAGACGGAATCCTCGGTCCTGCATATTATAATCCACAATATGTAAGTAATGTAAAGATAGTTTCACATAAACTTATAGATTTGCATTGTGGCTGAAAACAGGAGAAGGTCCTGCTTTAAACCAAGGAAACTGTATGATTTTTATAACAAGTCACTAGAACTCATTGCAAGTTGTATCTACAACATTGACTTATGGAAGGAGTGAGGGGGAGATGCAGGCAATTCAACACTGTCTGTATGTGTACAGGGTAGACAACCAGGAGGCTGGGAGGATGCAGCAAGCCAGGCAGCATCAGGAGGTGCAGAAGACAGCGTTTCGGGTCAAACCCTTCTTCAGGACTGGGGGTGGGTGTTAGGGGAGATACAGAGAAGGGGGCTTAGTGGGGTGTTAGTGGGGTGGGGAGGTTGGGATAGGTGAACACAGGTGGAGGGTACGACCTGGTTGGTTGATGGAATGTGTACAGAATAATTTTGCTCAGAGACAGTCTTTCGATTGGCTTCTTAAAAACCCCAAGAGCTGTGGGCTCAGGAACAATGTTCCCAGCCATTCTGAGTGTCAGTGCACAAAGGTCGCTGCATCAACTCTGTTCTGGCTTCGGAAGTGGCTGACGTGCATGAATCTTGGAGGTTTAACTCAGAAAAAATGAAGATTAGTCGGAGCGTAGCTCAGGAGGGTTCAGCATAGTAACAACCACTTCATTGGCTCCTGGGCAGGTTCCTGCAGCCTTGCGTGTGTAGGACTCTACAGAAAACTCCAGCCTGTGAAGAGAAACTGCCCATCTCTCTCTGTCTCTGTCTCTGTCTCTGTCTGTCTGTCTGTCTGTCTGTCTCTCTCTCTCTCTCCCTCCTCTGTGGAGAAGTAAAAGGAAATTCCTTGCAGCTAGCTTTTCTCACTCAACATAAGACCATACGATGTAGGAGCAGAAATACGCCATTCAGCAGATCGAGTCTGCTCTCCCATTCAATGAGACTGTGGGTTGATCTGATCATCCTCAACTCCACTTTCCTGCCTTTCCCCATAACCTTTGATTCCCTTCCTATTTTTCTAAAAGAAAATTTTAAAGATTTTTTTTACAAAATTACAAAAATAATGCAAACTAGTGTATTACAATATAATAACATCTAGTAAAATTAAATGAAAATACAAACTAACTATTAATCTATTTTACAAACAACCAAAACATAAAATAGGATATCGTACATTATTAACAGTAAACAACAAAGTAATTAAATAACTAGATACGTGCTCAAAATAGATTTATATCAAGTCATAATAGAACCCGTATTTATATGGGATTCTTCCTCCCGGTAGCCCATTACCACGGCTAGGCAAAAGCCCTGGATGGTATGGCTGAAATATCTGTGGCAATGTAGTTCAAAAAGGGCTGCCATGTTTTATAAAATATTTTTTGGTGCACCATATTCGTGAGGAAGTCAAGGGGGATATATTCCATGACCATCCTGTACCAGTTTGGAAGTCCTGGGGGACCTTTGGATACCCAATTCACTCAAACATTTTCCCTCGCACAAAACGAAAGGATAGTGAATAATTTCCTCCTGTATACGTCCAGAGAGGGAGAATTTGGAGAGCCCAAAAGTAGGGATGTTGGATCCGATCCAATCTCTGTACCCAAGGTCTTTGTCAAGACATTTGCTACTCTATCCCAATACCTCCGGATCTTATGGCATGTCCATAGACAATGTGTGAGAGTGTCAGCTTCAATTTTACATTTAGGACACATTGGGGATGCTCCTGCCTTGAACTTTGCAAGTCGTTCAGGTACCGTGTGAGCCCTGTGAAGTATCTTTAATTGAGTAGCCTGAGTTTTGTTACAGATAGAGATCTTCCTGGCATTTTCCCAGACATCCTCTCACATTTCTAAAGAGATTTCCAACCCTAATTCTTGAATCCAGGTTTTATATAATTATTTCATATCCTTCGATACTTTATTGTATAATGAGTGATAAAGAGTACTGACCGAGGGTGGCCCCATCGGCCAAAACACTCTCCTTTCCCTATCCGATTTGTAGGGATTGACTATCCGTGTGCTCTTCTTTTGTATAAAGTCTTGTATATGAAAACACTGAAAGAGGTCCTTGCTGGGCAGTCCAAACTTCTGGCACAGCTGCTCAAAGGACATCATGACCTCCTCATCGAACAGATCTCCTAAACAGGAGATACCTCTGGACTCCCAAGTTTTGAATGTAGCTTCAGTCAGCCCTGGCTGGAATCCCAATGCTCCCACTATGGGGGTATATGGGGACGTTTTTTGCAGGTTACCCTCAGTCGCACCATCCCCCAGGCTTTGTATTTCGTACAATAGGGTTTTTACAGCAGTCCGTAATAACTCTCATCTTGCCCATAAATAATAGATTGATGAGGGTACATTTTGCTTGGGAGGTCTCGATGTCTAACCAGATTGATTGTGGGTCACAAGAGACCCAGTCAGCTACATAAGATGATAGAGAGCTCATCTGGTACCTCCTGAAATCTGGAAAGTCCAGTCCCCCCCTTACTTGTGGGAGCTGCAGCTTTTCTAATTTGATAAGGGGCCGTTTTTGATTCCAAATAAAGGAGCCGAGCCCACCGCAAAGCTTACACAACGCATGTCTCAGCAAATCAGGGGGAGCATTCTCATAGGATATAGAAGACAAGGTAGAATATTCATCTTAACTAAGGCTACTCTGTCTAGCTAGAATATTGGGAGATCTCTCCAACATTGGAGGTCCTGCCTTATTTTCTTTAACAAGTGTAAGTAATTGGCCTTATATAGCTGACCAAATACCGGAGTAATAAAAATACCTAAGTACAGAAAACCTTCTAGTAACCACCGAAAGGGAAAATGAGATCCGTCCGGTAAATCGGATATACTGGCAAAGCCTCCCAACGGCATGGCCTCCGATTTCATAAAATTGATTTTGTAACCTGAGAACATACCAAATAGATTGACCACTGGAATTAAGTGGGGCACAGCTGTCAAAGGATCACTTAAGAAATGGAGGCCATCATCCACATAGAGAGTAATTTTGTGCTTGTCCGATCCAACCCTCGGAGCCGTTATGTTAGGGTCAGTTCGTATAGCTTCCACTAGTGGTTTAATCACTAGCGTAAATAATAATGGTGAGAGAGGACATCCCTGGCGACAGCCTCTGCCAACATTAAAGCTATCCGTTGGTGATCACCGCTGCTTTAGGATCATTATATAATACTGAAACCCATTTAGTAAAGACCTCTCCGACACCGAACCTTTCCAGCGTATAAAAAAGATATGGCCATTCTACCGATCAAGTGCCTTCTCTGCATCTAGGGAGACAACTAAACCCGGTATTGTTCCCTGTTGACAGACTTGTATCATATTTAAGACTCTTCTAATGTTATTGGTTGACCTGTGACCCTTTATAAACCTCGTCTGGTCCTCATTAACCCTCTCTAGTCTTAATGCTGACATTTTTGAGAGAATTTTAAAATCCACGTTCAACAAGGATATTGGTCTATATGAAGAGCAATTTTCTGGGGCCTTTCCCTTCTTAAGAATAAGAGAAATATTTGCTTCTCTCAACAAAGGCGGGAGGCAGCCCTGACTGTGTGAATAGTTGTGCATATTTACAAGTGGCCCGGCCAGTTCCTCTGTAAATTCTTTATAGAACTCTGGCCCAGATGCTTTGCCTGAATCTGCCTAACTGCATCCTGTACTTCCTGGGTTGTCTGGGGGCATTAAAATTCGACACTTGCTCCAAGGTTAGGCCTGGAAGGGCCAGATTTTTAAAGAAAGACTCCTAGTTCTATCCTCACAGTCCTGCGACTTATACAACTCAAAATAGAACTTTCTAAAGGCTGTAGTGATCTTTTACGATCACAAGTCAGGGTACCAGCAGTCTCTCTAATGGACATTATAGCTAGGGGAGCCTTTTCCTTTCTGGCAAAGTACACTAGATACCTGCCAGACTTGTCACCAGATTCAAATAATCTCTGCTTTGCAAATAGTATTTCCTTCTTTGCTGTTTGAGTGAGTGCGGTATTCAAGGCTGCCCTAAGGGCTGTGATCCTCTGCAGCTTAGTAATGGAGAGCCCATCTATATATACAATTCCAGCTGTCTTCAGGAGAGCCTCAAGCAGGGGCTGTTCCTCTCTCTATTGTCTTCTCCGGGTTGCAGAATATGAGATGAACAAGCCTCGCACGTATGCTTTAGTGGTCTCCCACATCATTGAAAGGTTAGTGGCTGTAGCTGAGTTGATATCCCTGCGAATAAATTCCTGTGAAAAATACTTTATAAACTTGCTATCCTTCAATAAGACAGGATTCATGCGCCAATGTCGGGGACCAATCCCATCATCCCTAGTCATACTGCGGCATGATCAGAAATAGTTATATTGCCTATTTTACGAGACAGTATTGAATTCCAGAGTGTCGGGGGGCAAAAAACATATCAATTCTGGTGTGATACTTGTGTGGGTTAGAATAGAAAGTAAAGTCTCTACCCTGGAGGTGGAGACACCTTCATACATCTACCAGTCCCAGCTCCTTGTTCAAATCCGCCAGTTGCCTAGATCTTAGAGATATGCCCGCAGTGCTCCTAGGTATCTTGTCCATCCCTGGGTCAGTAATACAATTAAAATCTCCCCCTATAATTGTATGGCGGATCCCAAAAGCCATTAACTTAGTGCTTTAAATTTAAAAGAGTGTGCTGGGGGGAGCAATAAAGATTCAAAATCCCATATTCCTCTCCGTATATAAGGGCTTTGATCAATATATACCGTCCAGACACATCTTTTATCTGGCTTAACATTTGGAAAAGAAGATTCTTCCGAATAAGAATTGCTACTCCCCTACTTTTTGAGCTGAAAGCTGAAAAGAACACCTGTCCAAACCCACCCTGTTGTAGCTTCGAGTGTCCTTTATCAAGTAGATGTGTCTCCTGTAAAAGAGCTACATCAACCCTTTCTTCTTTAAGTCTTTTCCTTTTGATTGGCAAATTGCTCCCCTTGACGTTCCAGGTGCACCACCTAAACAAATGGCTAGCCATGATCTTCCAGGCAGGCCCGAGACCCCCCAGGAGGAAGAACCCCACCCAAAAGACATTGAATAAGGACCGAAAAACATTCACATATGTAGTTTAATCATCACAATTAAGAACTACTCCTAAGTAAAAGTAACACAAAATATATTTGAAAGGAGACTTTCCCCCTTGTTCCCAGGGGGCACTACTACCTTCCAATAACTCCACCATAAGGTCTCCCAGCTAGAGCCCTGCCCTTGACCCAGACATTATAAAATGGAGTAAATAAATTCCAGTATATTTTAAAACAGGAGTTAAAAGTAGGTGACCCCCTCACTCCCGCACACCATCACCTAGATACATTAAAGAAAACAACACAAGATAGAAATATATAAAGTTACAACATTACAATCTCAGCAAGTATTAGGCACCTAAATAAGAAAAAAGAAAGAAAACCCCTCTCAAAAGACCTCCCTCAAAAATCAAATAAGCCACATGAGCTATAGATAGGGAGACCAAAGAAAGAATAAAGAACAAGCCCTTCCCCTCCCCCACCCCCCTGGGAAAGATGGGCAAAAGAGAGATGAAAAAAGAAAGAAGGGTAAACAAAGAGGGGGCAAAATAAAGTCATTATCCATACAGTTCAAGTCCTGCAGTTTATTTGAGAGAGTCCAAGAATTCTTTTACTTTCTCCAGTGATCCAAAGTTGTAAACGAATCCTCCATGACTGAATTGCAATGTTGCCGGATAACACATGGAGTATTGAATATTTAAGTCTCTCAGACCCTTCTTCGCCTCATCAGACCCTTCTTGCCCTCCTCCTGCGAACCACAAATGGAGAAAAGTCCTGAAACAGCATTATTTTGGAGCTCTTGTATATCATGGCATGGGGATCCTTCTCCAAGACTCTGGAGGCTTCCAGGAGCATTTGTTTTTCTTTATAACATTGAAGTTGGATTAGAACCAGGCGGGGCGCTGCTCCGACCTGGGCCTGCATACAGCAACCTTGTGGGCCCACTCCACCTGCACCCGGCCCAGCTCTGACTCTAACTTCAATTGTTATGGGAGCCATTGCTCCAAGAAATCCACAAGCTGGCCTTCCTCCTCCAGTTTGGGAAGGCCCAGCAACCAGATATTTTTCCGACGACCACGATTTTCGAGGTCGTTGATGTGCTCCTCCAATTCCGGACTGGCCACTCCAGAGCCCGGACCTGACCCACGGATGAGTCAGCGGCAGTCTCTGAGGCCGCGGCCTGATGCTCCGCCCCTCCGACGCGTTTTTCAATCTCTTGGTCATGCTTCTGCAGTATGACCGAGATCGATTCCCACCTGGACCGGGCCTCCTCGATGGATGCATCCATCTTCTCCTGGAGTTTGACAATCACCGAGATTAAGCTCACCTCTGCAGCTAAGTCCCCCGAGGTGGCTGCGGATGTCCTCGCTGCTGTGGGTGGGGTCCCTGCCTGTTGCGAACTGTGATAGTCTTTGCCCTTAGTTATTTTTTAAAAAAGCACCAAAGTTTGATGCAAAGTGGCCAAGAGTGCTGGGCAAAAGCTATTTTGAATGATTGAACAGGTGTGGTGAAGGTGGGCACCCCACTTTGCCCAAGTCTTAGGCAGAGCTCTGCAGACTCAGACCTACTGGGTCGCCGCCATCTTGAATCTCCAATTCCCTTCCTGTTTAAAAATCTCAGCATGACCCAGCCTCGATAGCCCTCTGTGGTAATAAATTCCACAGATTCACTCCCCTCTGAGGGAAAAAAAAATCCTCCTTGATGACTATATTGTATATACTTGACTACATGGTGTTTTTTTTCTGGGGTGACATGGTGCGTAGTGGTTAGCACTGCTGCCTCACAGCATCCGGCACCCGGGCTTGATTCCATCCTTGGGTCACTGTCTGTGTGGAGTTTGTATATTCTCCCCGTGTCTGCGGGGGTTTCCTCTGGGTGTTTCGGTTTCCTCCCACAGTCCAAAGGTGTGCAGGTTGGATGGATTGGCCATGGTAAATTGCCTATAGTGTTCAGGGATGTGTAGGTTAGATGCATTAGTCAGGGGTAAATGTAGAGAAATAGGGTACGAGAATGGGAATGGGTGGGTTACGTTTTGGAGGGTCAGTGTGGACTTGTTGGGCCGAAGATACTATTTTGACACTGCAGAGATTCTATGATTATGTATTTCTAAACATTCTGATAAGATATTTTTTATAAGATTCTAGCATTTTGTCAATGACAGATGTTCAGCTAACTGGCCTATAGTTACCTGGTTTTGTTTGACTTTTTTTGGATAAGGAGGTTACATTAGCAGTTTTCCAATCTTCTGGGACGTTCTCAGAATCTAAGGTTTCTTTGAAGATGACTACCAGTGCATCTGATATCTCTGTAGCTACTTCCTTTAATTATTCATGGATGCAAACCATTGGGTTCAGGGAACTGATTGGTCTTTATCCCCATTAGTTTCCCTTAGACTTTTTCTCTAGTGATAATTATTTTAATTATTTTCTCTCCTTTTGCACCTTGATTATTCTGTTCTTTTGGAATGCTTTTGATGTCTTCAACTGTAAAGATTGATACAAAATATTTATTCAACTCCTCTTCCATTTCCTACTTCCACATTATTATTTTCCCAGCCTTATTCTCTAAGGGGGTCTGTGTTAACTTTGGCTTCTGTCTTCCTTTTTATATATTTAAAGAAGCTCTTACTATCTGTCTTGGTATTACTTGCAGGTTTACCCTCATTAAACTTTTTAGATCATATTTTGTTACTTGTTAAAACTTTCTGAATCCTCCAGCTTACGATGAATCATAGTCTCATTGTCTTTCAATCTAATGCCATCTTTAACTTCCCTGATTAATCATGGTTGGTTTATCCCCTTCCTAGAATCTTTCTTCCTCACTGGGATACATCTTTGCGGTGAGCCTTTTTTTTTTAGATTAGATTTACAGTGTGGAAACAGGCCCTTCGGCCCAACAAGACCACACCGACCCGCCGAAGTGCAACCCACCCATACCCCTAACCTAACCCTTACTTCGGGCAATTTAACATGGCCAATTCACCTGACCCGCACATCTTTGGACTGTGGGAGGAAACCGGAGCACCCGGAGGAAACCCACGCAGACACGGGGAGAACGTGCAAACTCCACACAGTCAGTCGCCTGAGTCGGGAATTGAACCCGGGTCTCAGGCGCTGTGAGGCAGCAATGCTAACCACTGTGCCACCGTGCCGCCCACTTTTTTAGATTAGATTACTTACAGTGTGGAAACAGGCCCTTCGGCCCAACAAGACCACACCGACCCGCCGAAGTGCAACCCACCCATACCCCTAACCTAACCCTTACTTCGGGCAATTTAACATGGCCAATTCACCTGACCCGCACATCTTTGGACTGTGGGAGGAAACCGGAGCACCCGGAGGAAACCCACGCAGACACGGGGAGAACGTGCAAACTCCACACAGTCAGTCGCCTGAGTCGGGAATTGAACCCAGGTCCCTGGTGCTGTGAGGCAATAAATGTTTGCCAATTGTCCATCAACGATCTTTTCTGCTCAACTCCTTTTGATCTGGTACAGTGCACGGCTTTGTTTAGTGAACAGTAGAGGAAGATCATAGCAAACAAGCGCATTTAGCTTATTGGGTGCTTAGACAGAGGGAGGCATTCAAGATTATGGTTGCATGGTAGGTGTGCAAAGCAAGATCAACATTAACAAGATCAACATTATTTGAGGTTAGAGAGGTCCATTCAGCAGTCTGATAACGGCAGGGAAAAAGCTGTTCTTGAACCTGTTGGCATGTGTGTTCAAGCTTCTGATGTTTTCCCAGACCACACCAGTAAGCTCTGCCCTCATTCCTTTACAACCCTTCTCACTCAACCTTCTCATTTTCAAACTCATTCTTAATACCATCATGTTTCTTAGGAAATCTGCCTCAGCACATATCAGCAGATCCAAATAGCCTGATTGGTAGGATTTGCTATATATTATTCTCAGAAACTGGTCTGAATATACTATGGCAGAGAAACGGTTACAAGAAGATCAAACCTGTGAACTAAATTGTCAGGAATACGTGACTTTTCAAAAGGGAGGCGATAAAGGATGTAATTTCAAGGTTACCTCTCTGATCTGGATTAGAATGGTGCTGGAAAAGCACAGCCCCACTCTAATCTTGATTGTGGCTTCCAGCATCTTCAGTCCTTGTTTTTACCTACCTCTCTGATCTGACTATCCCAGTCTACATAACAATTACATTTTGATGTGATTTAAGTTTATTGTTGTCACATGTACCCTATTTCCGTGGAAAGTTTTATTTTGCACACAGTACAGGCAGGTCATTACCATACAAGGATCATTGGGCAATAGAACAGAGTGAGGAATATAAAGTTCCAGCTGCAAAGAAAGTGCACAACAAGCAAGATATGAAATGTGAGAGGTCCATTCAGCAGTCTAATAACAGCAGGGAAGGAGCTGTTCTTAAACCTTTTGGTGCATGTGTTTAAACTTCTCTGTCTTCTGTCTGATGGAAGAGGTTGGAAGAGATTATAACCAGGTGGGAGGGGTCTCTGATGACGTTGGCTGCCTTTCCGTGGCAACGAGAAATGTAAATGGGGTCAATGGATGGAAGGTTGGTTTGTGTGATGGACTGGGCTGTGTTCACAACTCTCTGTGGTTTCTTACGGTCCTGGGCAGAGCTATTGCCATACCAGGCCGTGAAGCATCCAGATAGAATGCTTTCCATGGTGCACCTATAAATTTAGTGAGTGTCCTTATGGACCTGTCAAATTTCCTTATCCTCCTGAGGAAGAAGAGGCATTGTACAGCCACCCATGAATAACGTCCTGGCTTTTTAAACATGCCCTCAGTATTTCCTGATTAATTTTCTGTCCCAAGAGCAGCTACTATTCATGGACCCAGCTACTCCTTTTTGAACAGTCACATATTCCTGACTCTTTAGTTCCCATCTGGTCAGGCAGCATCCAAGGAGCAGGAGAATTGACGTTTCAGGCATGAGCCCTTCTTCAGGAAAGCTGAAAATGTGTTGCTGGAAAAGCACAGCAGGTCAGGCAGCATCCAAGGAGCAAGAGAATTGATGTTTCGGGCATGAGCCCTTCCTGAAGAAGGGCTTAATGACGAAACGTCAATTCTCCTGCTCCTTGGATGCAGCCCAACCTGCTGCGCTTTTCCAGCAACACATTTTCAGCTCTGATCTCCAGCATCTGCAGTCCTCACTTTCTCCTTCTTTAGTTCCCATGTTTGATTTTCTTGTAATTATTTCTCTGCAAATGGCTGTAACATTTATACCCATTGGCTTCTTTTTGTGCCACTAATTCATTTACTTTGATTTGAACATGATATGCATTTCTCTGAAGGCTGTTAATTTTGCTTTTTGACTGTTTTTTCCCTCTTTGACCATAGTTGGTAAGTTTTATGTCTAGACAGTCTGGGAATCATTGCCTAAATTGCTGCCCTGCGATGTTGTCAAATCCTTTAGCTTTGGGAGTGTGCACAACCCTTCTCTGAAACCATCTATTTAGAATTAGAATTAGAATCCCTACAGTATGGAAACAGGCCCTTCTGCCCAACAAGCCCACACTGACCCTCCAAAGACTAACCCACCCAGACCCATTCCCCTACCCTATATTTACCCCTGACTAATGCACCTAACCTACACATCCCTGAACACTATGGGCAATTTAGCATGGCCAATTCACCTAACCTACACATCCCTGAACACTACGGGCAATTTAGCATGACCATTTCACCTAACCTACACATCCCTGAACACTACGGGCAATTTAGAATGGCCATTTCACCTAACCTACACATCCCTGAACACTATGGGCAATTTAGAATGGCCAATTCACCCTAACCTGCACAGCTTTGGACTGTGGGAGGAAACCCGGAGGAAACCCACACAGGCAGAGGGAAACTGTGCAAACACCACACAGACAGTTGCCTAAGACTGGAATCAAACTCGGGTCCCTGGCGTTGTGAGGCAGCAGTGCTAACCACTGAGTGACTGTGCTGCCCTATTTAGTTTAAAACTCTCTCTGCAGCCTGAGATATTCAATTGATCAGGAACACTGCACCCTGTTTGTTGTGCTCTGCAAATCCCCTGTTCAAAAGAAAAGTCAGAAACACTGAAAGTGCAAAACCTCAACCAATGATTATTGTGAATCAGAATATCCACAACCTTGGATCATCATCTGAGTTGGTAGGAATCAAATGAAGCAGAAAAAAAACCAACTCCTCAATGTTCATGATCCAGGCTAGTTCCAGAACTGTGCTCCCCTGACTTGTCCTTACGTCTTGCCTTGTCTCTTTGTCTGTCTGATAATTGGTAGTTTTCAGGAAGGGACAATGTTTAAGTTATACCGATCATTCTGCTTTAACCCGTGTTTTGTTAACACAATTCGTTGGAACATGATTGACGAAGTGGAGACAGTGTTTCCAAAGCAGGAACTTTTAAAATGTGAGTTGGCTGTCACACATTACATCACCAACCCTTTAAGCGCTGTTTCTAACACGCGATTTTTCTATAACACGGGGTTGCACAAGAATACAACCATCGTGTTATAGAAGAACTGCCTGTACATTAACAATTCAATTTGTCGACTTTTTGCTGTTGATTGAAACAGTTTCATTATACAGTAATTAGTTATTTGCTAGTTAACAGGGAAAAAAAACTGATGTGCATATTCTTTCATCCTGAGTTGGGCAGTTGGGTAGAATTGGGCATTTCAGCAGTTTTCAAATTTTCACATTTGTGGCCACTCTGAGAATAGTGGGACTCGAATTCCAGTGTAGTTCACCAGTGAATCATTACAGTTTCTGTAATAAAACACTGAGTGTTCAATTGTTATGAAGTAAAGTTAATTGCAACTTCCTTTATTGTGGTTCTGTTTTGAAATAAGTGCCTGTTGACTCCAACCTCGACAACTCTCTGAATCCAGCAGAGTCTACACGATTGTTCCACCTTTGCTTGTGATATCTCTCTTCATCTCTGCATAATGCAAAAGGGTGTCTGGTTCCCCCCCCCCTCCTTTCCACCATGGTGGGCTGCAAGCCTTATTGTTGTGCTGTCTACTCCATGCACATTCTGTATAATTATATCAACATACATTGATCAAGCACCATGCCAGAGTGTCGCACAGGCACACCGCATTGAACGTTTTGACAAGAAACCATAGAAAGTGATATTGGCAGATTCCGAAAGATTGCTGAAGGAGGGTCTTGCAGATAGAAAGAGAGCTGGAAAGTCCAAGAGATTGAGGGAGGGCATTCCAGAGTTCAGGTCTCAGACAGCAGAAGGCACAGCCGCCAATTGGGAACAGATTAAACTTCGGGTTTTCAATGGTTCTGGGCATTATGGAATGCATTCTGGCTGAACAGCTTGCATTCTCCAAGGCTGGATCTAACTCTGCAATGAAAATGTTTGCAGAGGAGTTGGCACTGTGTATGATTTAATCACATTGGCTCATCCTACACAATGTTTACCTTAAGAATGTAAACAGGATGCAAATGACTGCTTTCCAAAATTACACTTAGCAGGACAATTCTTTCATTTAGTAATTCAATCAGTTTTATTTTTTTAACTTAAGAGCTGATAATTGAACCAAATGTTGATATTGGGAGTAATAATAAATGGTTATAATGTTTGCAGTGCGTAGACGGAGTGAGACCCAATGGATTTTAGTTTTTAATGCAAGCGGTTGTGAATGGGTTCCATTCCTGAGACTGTTCACAAACCAGAACACAGTGTAGGACAACATGAACGTAGCCATTTTTAATGCTTGTAGGTCAGATCTTTAACATTAAACCCCTCGTTCATAAGTCAGATGTTTGTAAATTGGGAACTCTGTGTATTTGGATGTTTGAACACTTCAAGGTAAAGAATCTACAACATTGAACAGTTTCTTCTTTAACTCTTTTCACTTCTGAATTTGAGGTATTGTTCTGGGTCTGAACAGTTAGAGACAAAAAAAAACTGTAGATGCTGGAATCCAAGGTAGACCAGTAGGAAGTTGGAAGAACACAGCATCCTGAAGAAGGGTTACACTGGAAATGTTGACTTCTGCACCTCCTGATGCTGCCTGGCTTGCTGTGTTCTTCCAGCCTCCTGCTGGTCTACCCTGGGTCTGAACAGTTCCTGTCTTTTTGTGAGAATGTGTGTGGAATGATCTACGTTCCAGTCCTACTCAGGTCCTTCTCCCTCATCTCATTTACATAAAGCCCAATAAATTTTAAAAAGAAATTTGAGTTCCTATTAGCTAACTTGAAGAAAGTGCACAACATGATTTTAAGTTTTAAGACTTTTACTGTAATACACAAACTAAAAGCAACAGTAACATGACACTTTTTCACCCAGAAGACAAATTATACTCTCAAACCACAGAAAAGATCCCCATCTAACATTGAAAAGGCTGAAAGTCTCTGTCTCTGACCCTTGAATTGAAGGTTTATTGTCCAGGAACCAGAGCAAAATGATTCTGAGCTGCTTTGTCCTTTCCAGACCGTTAATGTCGAGGCCTGGAACCGACTTTCATAGAAATCCCTTCCTCTCGACATAGCTCGGGGAAGTTTCAGCTTCATTTAAACCCTAATAACCCCGGTCTCTTCAATCTGAGTACAATATTTAACACAGATTCTTGCGTGATGCACTATAACATCTTGCTACCTCTATATCTTGACCTCGTGTTCCCCCCCCCCCCCCCCGATTCTTGTAGACCAAAACTATGGCGTTCTGTGAAATCTATGAAGTTCAGTGATTTCAATTTTTGGCAAAACCTGTATATCTGATTTTTAAATGGCTTTCAATAGAGAGATAGTCCCCTCTCAAAGTCCATCTCCTTAGTAATATGGATCAAATGGGCCTAATAGTAGCTAATTAGTTATCCTGTCCATTCCCACCTCCATTGTACCTTGGAATGAAATGTAGCCACTAATGTTTTGAGTTCAACGTGACTCTTCTTTAGAAAAGTTCCTGGTCGGGCCTGCAGCAACTACCCTCTGAAATGTCCTAGCAAGACGCTCAGTTCAAAGGCAATTGGAGATGGCTGACAGACCTTTATCAGTGACACCCATGTCCCACAAAACTGATAAAGAGAAGCGAAACCAGTTGCTCTGCAGCACCTCTCAAAGCTGTGGCCTCTGTTCTCTGGAAGGTCGCCCACACACTAGCCATTTCTTCACTTGTGCAAGGCCATAACCCTATAACTCAGGGAGGCAATGGTAGTGGTTTTATCGTTGGGACTGTTAATCTGGTGACCCAGGTAACATTCTGGGGGCTTGGGTTTGAATCCCACCATGGCAGATGGTGAAATTTGAATTTAATAAATATTTAGAATTAAGATTCTAATGGTAACCAAGAATCCATTGGTCATTGTTGGTAAAAACCCATATGGTTCACAAATGTCCCTTAGGGAAGGAAACTGTGATCCTTACCTGGTTTGGCCCACATATGACTCCAGCCCCATAGCAATGTGCTTGGTTCTTCATACCCTCTGGCAACTAGGAATGGCCAATAAATGCTGGACTGGCCAGTGAGGCCTAGAACCTGAGAATGAATGAAAAAAAAGCTCCCAAACGAACAGCAGGCGGACCATAGCAGTTCAAGAGGACAGCAAGCGGACACTGCTGTTTAAAGGAAAATTAGGGAGGTAACAAATGTTGGATGTGCCAGGGGATCCCATTTCCTAAATTCTAATAATCTGGTACTCTGTCAGAGGCACAACTGACATCCTGGGTGACTGTACAAAAGCAACTTTCTCTTCAGCTTCGTGACCCATCCACAGCAGCAGTGGTCACTTTGTTTTAGTGGAAGCGCTGGGGTGTATAAGAGTTTGCCTCTTAAAGAACCTCAATTGACAATGTTTTAAGCAACTATTGTTTGACTGGAATCATGCTCTGAATTTGTTTTTGATTGATATTTTACCTGATTGTGCGCTAATTCTCTAAATAATGGGAATTGACAGTTAACATGTAAAACATTTTATTCAACTTGAACTTTCAGTCCATCAGTGGAATGATGGAACAACATGTAACATAGAACAGTACAACACAGAAACAGGCCCTTCGGCCCAGCAGGTCTGTGCTGACTATGATGCCATTCTGAACTAATCCCATCTACCTGTATCTGGTCCATATCCTCCATTCCCTGCCTGTTCATGCGTCTGTACAAATGTGTCTATTATTCTATCTGCTTCCACCACCTCCCCGAGCATGCAATCCAGGCACTTACCACCGTCTCTGGTTTTAAAAATATTCCTAGCGCGTCTCCTTTAAACTTTTCCCTCTTACCTTAAACCCTTTCCCCCTTGAAATTGACCTTTGCACCCTGGGGAAGACTCTAACTAACATGCCTCTCAGAATTTTATATGCTTTAAGTATAACATAATCTTTCAAACAATGTATTTGCAAACAATGTATTTGCATGCACGATTTAAGGAGTAACCTACAAAAAACACTAGAGAGCCGCAGATCCAAAGGTAACTAAATGGTAAAAGTATGTTTTGAGCAGAAATATGTGGGTAATTTCTTGCTTTGAAAGAGAATTGGTTTTCCAGTGCTAGCTGGTGTCACATGGTCAGGCCAGTTTGGATGTAGGAGGAAGGAAAGGGTGAAGTGTTTATCCAGCATTTTTCAGAACCTCAGAATGTCCCAAAGCGCTTTACAGCCAATGACAGCCCTTTGAAACACAGCCATTGTTGAAACATAGGAACTGTGGTGGCCAGTTCGCACACAGCAAGATCCCATAAATTGTGAAATGATAGGGACCAGATAAGCAGTTGATTTTGGAATAAAGAATAAATCAGGATGTTTGGAGAGAACTCCCCTGCTGTTCCTCTAAAAGAAGGCCCTCAGATTGTGTACATTCCCTTGAGGAGCGGGAACTGCAGTCTTCCCATAATGCCCCACCTGAAGGATGGCAACTTCAATGATACAGCCAAATCTTTGGGAGGGGGTGGGGGGAGAATGGTGGGCTTGTATCTAAGTGTCTGGATTGGGGCTTGAACCTGTAATATGCTGAGTCAGAATACAGATTCCAACATTCTAGCTTGCAGAAGGTGGGAAGGCAATGTCATATGAGAGAAACATTGAAATAACAGAAAGTATACTTGCAGGAGCTGGAATTGTTGTTGTGAGTATGGCACCCGGTTAAAAGAAAATGACCTTCAGTTTTGCCTTGGACAGTTTCCTTCCTCAGGAGCTGCCTTGTAAGGGGCGGCACGGTGGCACAGTGGTTAGCACTGCTGCCTCACAGCGCCAGGGACCTGGGTTCGATTCCCGCCTCAGGCGACTGACTGTGTGGAGTTTGCACGTTCTCCCCGTGTCTGCGTGGGTTTCCTCCGGGTGCTCCGGTTTCCTCCCACAGCCCAAAGATGTGCGGGTCAGGTGAATTGGCCATGCTAAATTGCCCGTAGTGTTAGGTAAGGGGTAAATGTAGGGGTATTGGGTGGGTTGCTCTTCGGCGGGTCGGTGTGGACTTGTTGGGCCGAAGGGCCTGTTTCCACACTGTAAGTAATCTAATCTAAACACATTTTGAAAATTGAAGCAAAAGGATAAAGGCATTTCGATCTGGAGTTGCCCCAAGGTGATATCACAGTTTGAGGAATTTGATTTATAAAGGATTTGATTTCATTTAGTTCACCTTTGGAATAGTAGGTTGACCTGCATTACTCTCGTAGATACATGATTGTTGTACCCATAACTGTCTCAGGTAAGCAATGTTGTTTCATTCACTGGAGGGTAGGAGGTTGAGAGATGACCTTATAAAATCATGAAAGTCATAGATAAAGTGAATAGCAAGGGGCTTTTCCCTAGGATGGGGGGAGTTCAAAGTGATATTTTTAAAGTGAGAGGAGCAAGTTTTGAAAAGAGCATGAGGGGCAACTTTTTTTTTACACAGTAGTTCACGTGTGGAATGAATTGCTGGAGGAAGTGGTGGATGTAGGTACATGTACAACATTTAATAGATGTTTGGGTAACTACATGAACAGGAAAGGGTTGGAGGGATAGGGGCCAAATGAAGGCAAGTGGAGTTAGTTTAGTTGAGGAACATGGTTGGCATAGACTAGTTGGACCGAAGGGTCTGTTTCCAAGCTGTATGACTCTTTGATTCAACTCCTTCACTCTTCCCTTTTGGTGGAATTCTCAGGGAAGAAATTTGTCCCATGGTTTTAGAATTCTGATGCCAGGGTCAGGAGGAGGTGATGACCTGCACTGTGCACTGGGGAACTGTCACTTGTTGAGATCAGATGGTGGGTTTACAGAGAAACATAGAAGATACGACCAGCAGGAGACCATTCGGCCCTTTGACCCTGTTCTGCCATTCATCCCAATCATGGCTGATCATCCAACTCAATAGCCTAATCCAGCTTTCTCCCCATAGCCTTTGATCCCATTCGCCCCAAATGCTATACCTAGCTGCCTCTTGAATATATTCAATGTTCAATTGCTTCCTGTGGGAATGAATTCCACAGGCTCACCACTCTCTAGGTGAAGAAATGCCTCCTTGTCTCCATCCTAAATGGTCCACTTCGAATCCTCAGACTGTGACACACCCACCATTGGGTACATCCTCCCTGCATCTTACCATTCAGCTGAGCATGAGCTGCCTGTCTCCAGAGCCTCCAGATCAGCCTGCAGTTGAGATGAGAGAGAAAGAGGGGCATCTCCCCTTAGAGACAGTGTCCCTCCAGCTGCTTAAACTTTCAATGTTAAGGTTGGAATGAGTAAGCCCCGGAACTTGAACTTTGTCTGTGAGAGAGTCAAAGCCAGTTTGGAGCATATTGCCCACAGGAGGTCATGACCCCTGTAGGCGTCATGATGGGGGGCTTTGGGTGCAGCCTGGAAAACCTTGAGAGCATCAAATCCCTGGGAGTGATGATCCTCACCTATGTCAATGCAGCAGTCAGGAAAGCACAACAATGCCTCTACTTCTTCAGGAAGCTAAGGAAATTCAGCATGTCCAAAAGGACTCTTACCAATTTTTATAGATTCATCACAGAAAGTATCCTATCTGGATGCATCGCACTGCGGTTTAGCAACTGCTGTTCCCAGGACCACAAGAAACTACGAAGAGTTGTGAGCACAGCCCAGTCGATCATACAAACCAACCTTCCATCCATCAACTCCATCTACATTTCCCGCTGCCCCAGAAAGGCTGCCAACATAATCAAAGACCCCTCCCACTCTCTTCTGTTGGGGCAGAAGATATAAAAGTTTGTACACATGTACAAATAGGCTCAAGGACAGCTTCTTCCCAGTGATCCCCAACTTCTGAATGGACCTCTCAAATCTTAAATTTAATGTTGATCTTGCTCTCTGTGCACTTTCTCTGCAGTTGTAACATTGTATTCCTTGCTCATGTTCTATGGTTTGATTTGCTTGTATTGTA
The DNA here is from genome assembly GCF_020745735.1 of Hemiscyllium ocellatum. NCBI lineage: Eukaryota > Metazoa > Chordata > Chondrichthyes > Orectolobiformes > Hemiscylliidae > Hemiscyllium > Hemiscyllium ocellatum. Next base: position 42,396,314 of record NC_083436.1, on the reverse strand, counting down.
TGCACAACAAAACTTTACACTGTACCTAGGTACATGTGACAATAATAAATCACATCAAAATTCCACTCAACCTCTGACAATAACAGAAGCCCCTCACCTCAGGAACTATCCTTATAAAGGTTTTTAGCCACTGCCCTAAGGCCTTCACATCCTTTCAAAAGTGCTGTGTCCCTCTATTTGAGGCCAAACCAGTCTCTTATGAATGTTCGTCAAAAACGTTCCTTGACTTTTTGCCTCATGTCTCTGAGAAATGAAGTTGACAGCATGGTGTAGTATTGAGGTACATCAGCAGATGGCAGTAGAGATATATCATGTGAACTAGTACAGGGTTGTGTTTACTGAATAATGTTAATATGGGATTTAGATTAGGTATCAAGCTATGCCCAGTTTTCTGTAAAGCAGATTAAAGCAGCAGTAACTCTTATTGATTGCTTACTGTAGGCATACTGAATCCAAATGTTCCAGTGCTATATACACAGGAGTCCTTGTTACCTAGTGTATTACTCAGCACTGGTTTCTCTTGTTCCCTGAATTAATCGCTCCCTTCATGACTTCAGGATATTCCAAGTTCACTGTGCAGCTATTGAAATATATTTCTTAAGTGCAGTCTCTGCTGCAATGCAGGAGAAAGGAACAGCCAATTTGCACACAGCAGGAAGGGTTTAGAGGGATATGGACCAAGTGCCGGCAAATGAGACTAGATTAATTTAGGAAATCTGATCAGCATGGACAAGTTGGACTGAAGGGTCTGTTTCTGTGCTGTACAGCTCTCTGACTCTCTCTGAGGCTATGAGGGTGACAAATCTTACAGCAGGAATGATCAAGGTAATTCCATCTTGTCTATCAAGGGGAACATGCATATTCTCCTGAACTGCCAACTTCCTGTAGCTGGGAAAATCCTCAAGACAACGGTATGGTTTCAGACCTTCCAGAGGAACTTCCAACATGGTCAGCGTTCCCAGAAACATCCAAGAAAAATATCAAGAACAACACCAGGAGATCTCCATTGTATTCAAGGACCTGGCTAAAGCAATTCGCTCAGTTAGTTTAGATTAGATTAGATTTAGATTAGACTCCCTGCAGTGTGGAACAGACCCTTCGGCCCAACCAGTCCACACCGACCCTTTGAAGAGCAACCCACCCGGACCCATTTCCCTCTGAGTAATGCACCTAACATTATGGGCAATTTACCATGGCCAATTCACCTGGCCTCTGATGCTTTGTGAATTGTACTCCACAGATGTTCAAAGATTTACATCACAACCAACAAGTGCTTCACGATAATACCACTGCAACTGTCCCTCAATGACTGGGGGGCCCAGCATATCAGTGCAAAAGGTAAGGCTGAAGCATTTGCAACAGTCTTCAGCCAGATGTACTGAGTGGATGATCCATCTTGGCCTCCTTCAGAGATTCCCAGTGTCACAGACACCAGTCTTCAGCCCATTCGATTGATGCCACGTGGCATTGAGAAATGGTTGGAGGCACTGGATACTACAAAGGCTCATGGTCCTGACAACATTCTGGTAATAGCACTGAAGACTTGTCCTCCAGAAATTACCACACCCCATCCAGTACAATTACAACACTGGCATCTACCTGAAAATGTGGAAAATTGCCCAGGTTTGTCCCATACATGAAATGCAGGACAAATCCAACCTGGCCAATTACTGCCCCATCATTAGTTAAGTGATGGAAGATTCATCAAGAGTGCTATCAAGCAGCACCTGCTCGGCAATAACTTGCTCAGTGACGCCCACTTTGGGTTCCCCCAGGGCCACTCAGCTCCTGACCTCATTCCAGCCTTGGTTCAAACATGGACAAAAACATCTGAATTCCAGGGGAGGAGGGGAGAGGCACAGCCCTTGACAACAAGGCCATATTTGACCGGGTGTGGCATCAAAGATCCCCGGCAAAACCGGAGTCAGTTGGAATCAGGGTAAAACTCTTTGTCGGTTGGAGTCATTCCTGGCACATAGGAAGGCAGTTATGGTTGTTAGCAGCTAGTCCTCTCAGCTCTGGGATATCTCTGTAGGAGTTTATCAAAGTAGTGTCCAAGCCCAAACCATCTTCCGTTGCCTCATCATAAGGTCAACACAATCGTCAATGATTGTACAATGTTCAGCACCATTCACGATAACTCAGATACTGAAACAGTACAACAAGATTTGGATAACGTTCCGGATTTGGGCTGATTTGGGGGGAAAATAACAATCACTGAATCCTAACCCTATTGTACAAGTGCCAAGCAATGATCATTTCTAACAAAGGCGAATCTAACCATACTACAGAGGCCAAGGGTCCTGACACCATTCTGGTAATAGCACTGAAGACTTATACTCCAGAAATTGCCATCAATTAATACACTATCAACATCTTGGGGTAGCCATTGACCAGAAACTGAACTGGATTAGCCATATAAACACAATGGCTACAAAAGCAGGTCAGAGGCTAGGGACACTGCAGTGAATAGCTCATCTCCTGACTTCTCAAAGCCTGTCCACCATGTACAAGGCACAAGTCAAGCATGTGATGGAATACTCCCCACTTGCCCTGACGGGTGCAGCTTCAACAACATTCAAGAAGCTCACTTGATTGGCACCACATCCACAAACACTCACTCCCTCCAACACTGAGCTCACTGATAGCAGTGTGTACTACCTACTCGATGCAGTATAGTAACTCAGCAAGGCTCCTGAGCACCTTTGAAACCCTGAGCACTTCCACCTGGAAGAAAAAGCCAGCAGATGCATGAGGAGAAACTAGGACCCGAGGGCGCAGCCTCATGTGAAGTAAGAACTGAGATGTGGAGGAATTTCTTCAGCCAGAGGTTGGGGAATCTGGAACTCATTGCCACGGAGGGCTGTGGAGGCCATTGAATGCATTTAAGACAGAGGCAGATAGGTTCTCAATTGGTAAAGCAATTGAGGGTAATGGGAAGAAGGCAGGAGGTTGGGGCTGAGAAACAGATCGACCATGATTGAATGGTGGAGCAGATTTGATGGGCTGAATGGCCAATTCTGCTGCTATTTCTTATAGAAACACCACTGCCTGCACGTTCCCCTCAAAGCATCTCATCGTTCTGACTTGGAAATGCGTTGCCGCTGTTTCAGTGTGACCAGATGAAGACCCACAAGCCTGTTCCTAAGAGCACCAAGGGTGTACCTCACGGACTGCAGCAGGTCACGGCAGATACTCATGAGCACCACCTTTAGACAATAAATGTTGGCTGAGCCGACAATGCCCATATCACGGAATTTAATTTGACTGCATCAAACAGAGCTGTAAATTCAACTTCTCCCTGAAGAATTGCCTACAATAAAAAGAATGAAATTATAACTGAAGATAATACTCTGTAATATTGCTAATGTATTGCTGTGGGGGGAACTGATTTTAGATCATTTTAAAATGGACCCAGTAGACTGTCAAGTCTATTCCCCGGTTTGAGTGTTTCTTGCATTCGCCTTTTTGGTGATAGGGAATTGGTTCACATCCAGGAATGTTGTGTTTTTGATGCACTTCTAATTAAATGCACAGTAACATTGTGAGTTTGTTTCAGTGTACTGAAAGCATATGGTTATTATCGCTACCAATTACAGTGATAGTATTTTTTTGTACATGTCAGAGTTGATTCCCAAGTTTGATCTGTCTGTTGGGTCTTGCAGAACGGTAAAATGATACAAAGGAGCAGGAGGCTACTCAACCCCTTGTACCAATGCTGTCTCTTCGGAAGAACAATTCAATCAGTCCCACCCACTCCACTTGCTCCATCGTTTCGCATACATTTCCACTTCATGTACTTACCCAGCTTCCGATTTCACTGAATCCACCTTCCAGATCACAACATCACACTGTGAGAGGAAACGTTTCCTCTTGCCGTCTCTGGTTATTTTGCCAATCACGTCAAATCTGTGACCTCCAGTAACCAATCTTCCTGCCAATGGAAACTTTTCCTTCTCATTTTTAGCAACAAAACTGTTTCAGAATTTGCGAATCAGTAACAGAAATTGCTGGAAAATCTCAGCAGTTCTTTTGCTGTTTTTTTTGTTCAGAATTTCGAACCCCTTTGTCAAACGTCTCAGGAGGACAATGTTGCTTAAAGGTAATGGTTCTGAAAAAGTTTACGTCAAAGTTGCAATAAGCTCCACCCAATCTCATGAAGTCACTCTGCCTTTGGGTGGAGAATCAAACAGTTTAGCCTAAGGTCCAAATGGGGTCAGAAGTAAAATTCTTGGCTCCTTATAGTCTGAAGTATTTAGCTACCACGCAATAAACTCTGGTACAGTGCTCCAGCAAAACTCAGTGGAAGCTGGAAGAAAAACACCTTACTACAAGCCGTTCAGAGAAGCTTCACCTGACCAATCCCTGGAATGGATGGGATATCTTGTTGTGGAAAGCTTACACATATCCTCTGGAGTTTAGAAGAGGTGACTTGGTTCAAGACACCCAGAGATCCCTGAAGGCAGCAGAACAGCTGGTTAAGAAGGGATGTGGGATACTTGCCTTTATCAGTCAGGGCATTGAATACAAAAGCTGGGAGGTGGAGTTGAGTGTAACATTAGTTGGAGTACTGTACAAAAGGAAGGATGTGGTGGCACGGGAAGGCATGCAAAGGGGATTTACCAGGAAGTTGCCCAGGATTGAGCTCTGAAGAAAGATTGGATAGACTAGAGTTCTTTTCCTTCAAGCAGTGAAGGATGAACAGGGACCTGCTTGAGGCATACAAAATTCTGAGGGGGATAGACAGGGCAAATAGGAAGAAACATTTTCCTCTGAGCCGAGGGGTCAGTGACAAGCGGTTAACAGGGGATTTGAGGAAATAATTTTATTTTCACCCAGAGGATGGTGTGAAATTGGAACTCATGACCTAAAGGGATGAGGGAGGGGAGAACTGTCAGATATTTATGAAATGCCAAGATGTACAAGGCTAGTGCTGGAACATAGGATTAGAATAGATAAGTGCTTGATGACCAGCACAGACAAGATGGGCCCAAGGGCCTTTCCCAAAGACTTGATGACTCTCTCAACTCCTGCCTGACCTGGGCAGGGAGGATGTGGACAGGATGTGTCCTCTTGTGGAGAATCAAGAGCTAGGGCCGTTGCTTAAAAATCAGAGTTTTAATAAGCGATGAGGTGATCTCTTTTTCATGTTGCAAGTCTTTGGAACTCTCTTCCTGAAGAGGTGGTGGAGGCAGAGTTTTTGAATATTCTTAAGGAAGAGGTGGAAAGATTCCCATTAACCCAGGGGTTGAAAGATTATCAGGAGTAGGAGAGGAAGTGGGCTTGGGGTTACAGTCAGACCACTGTGGTTGTATTGAGTGCCAGACCAGGCTCTGAGGGTCTGGATGGGAGTGAGCACTTGAACACCACAGCAAGTGGTGAAAACTGTAATCAAATAGAAAGGTGCTTGTTGATAGCAGGAGACACAATGGACCAAAGGGCCTTTTCCCATACTGTTGGGTTCTTTTAAAACCAGAAACACTAATTTTGTATTTTTGGGGACTATCCACACCACTGTCTTCACAGAGCCCAGAGCCATGCGCAAAGACTGCTTTTATTTCTCCCTGAACACATCCACCATCACATCACCTCCCCCACCCCCACACCCTCACAGCCTCCACCCCCTGACCCCCCTCACAGCCTCCACCCCCCGACCCCCTCACAGCCTCCACCCCTGACCCCCTCACAGCCTCCACTCTTGACCCCCTCACAACCTCCACCCCTGACCCCCTCACAACCTCCACCCCTGACCCCCTCATAACCTCCACCCCGATCCCCTCACAAACTCCACCCCAACCCCAAACACAGCCTCCACCCCCCAACCCCCTCACAAACTCCACCCCCAACCCCCTCACAACCTCCACTTCCCGACCGCTTCACAGCCTCCACCTCTGACCTCCTCACAACCACCACCCATGACCCCCTCACAGCCTCCACCCCCTGACCCCCTCATGGCCTCCAGCTGCCCTCTCTCCAGGTCATCCTTGCAGCCTCTCTCCCACACACCCTGACCCCCCCCCCCCCCCCAACCTACTGGAGCTTTGGCCCCCTGTGGTTGCCCACTCCCTGCTCTCTCCGTTCATTCACCAGGCCTCAGGCCTCAGGATGAATAAGAGTACAGCTCACTGTCTCTCCAATCAGAGCTGCTTTTTTCCTGCCTCCCCCCCCTGCTGATAGGCTCACTGGTAAATGTAGACCCAGTCACGGGTCAGATAGGACCCTTGGTCAGGACACACTCTGTCCCATGGGGTACCTGTCATTGAAACAGACAGCATTGTTCAGGGTAATACTAAGAGGATGTTTCCCCTCATGGGGTAGTGTGGACCCAGGGGGCATCATCTCAGAATAAAGGGCAACAATTTAAAACTGAAGATGAAGAGGAATTTCCCCTCTCAGTTGGTTGGGAGTCTTTGGAACTCCTCGCCACAGAGCGTGGCGGGAGCTGAGTCCTAATTAGATAGATAGATAGGTAGGTAGAGATCCGTGATGAGATGTTTGTGGGTTTGTTCACTAAGCTGGGTATAAGCTGGGACTCATTCTCAATGAATCGGGGAACCAAGGGTTATGGGGAAAGGCAGAAAAGATTGTACTGAATGGTGGAGCAGGTTTGATGGGCTGAATGGCCTACTCCTTTCCTGTTTCTTAGAGTTTTACTAGACTTCAGTTCTAACCCTCACTGTTAGGTTCTCTGAGTTATAACATCCTTGCCTTAAGTGACTTTAAAGCTACCCTTTGGAATGCAATTTAGTTTATTTATCTGGTTTAGATTAGATTACTTACAGTGTGGAAACAGGCCCTCTGGGCCAACAAGTCCACACTGTCCCACCAAAATGCAACCCACCCATACTCTTTACCTAACACTAGGGAAAACTTAGCATGGCTAATTCACCTGATCTGCACTTCTTTGGACTGTGGGAAGAAACCCACACAGACACAGGGACAATGTGCAAAAACTCCACACAGTCAGTCACCTGAGGCAGGAATTGAACTCAGGTCTCTGCTGCGAGGCAGCAGTGCTAACCACTGTGCCACCCATTTGTTTGTTTTTATATCTCAGTATGCAGCATAGCATCTCATCATCAAATCCAGGAACCAACTCAGGGCATCTTGGAACTTTTAGAGAGAGACTATATAATTGTGAATGGTGGTTGTCTGGGAAAGGTAGTGGTGTGTGTGTGTGTGTGTGTGTGTGTGTGTGTGTGTGTGTGTGTGTGTGTGTGTGTGTGTACGCAAGCGCGCATGAGTGAGAGATGGAGATTGTGTGTGTGTGTGTGTGTGTTTGAGTGAGACAGGGAGATTGTGTATATGTGTGTGTGTGGGAGAGAGAGAGGGAGATTTTCTGTGTGTGACTGAGAGGGAGATTGTGTGTGTGAGAGGAAGATTGTGTGTGTGTGAGAGAGAGGGAGATTGTGTGAGTGAGTGTGTGTGTGCGAGAAAGGGAGATTGTGTGTATGTGTGTGTGGGGGAGAGAGAGGGAGATTTTCTGTGTGTGACTGAGGGAGATTGTGTGTGTGTGAGAGAGAGGGAGATTGTGTGTGTGTGTGTGTGTGTGTGTGTGTGTGTGTGTGTGTGTGTGTGTGTGTGTGTGTGTGTGTTTGAAATGACCTTGAGGAAAGCTTAAGCACGGTATGAAGTTCCATGATTTATGGAGGACCCCCTCCCCACCACCCTTGGGAAGGGGTCTGCTTTACAGTGGGGTGGCTGAGAAGGTCTGTTATTAATCGGCATCATTTGTAGCCTTCATGAAAACATATGTTTTGGGAGTTTGTTAACCTTCACTGTAGTGTTTCAAAGTGAACCCTTCAAATATATATGTCAAAGGAATATGTTTTTCCTTTTCACTTCATTCTTGCATTATTGAGCAAGTGTAACAATAACACAGAGCTGGAAATAAACTGTGACCAATTCCATAGAAAGAGGTTAACCTTGTTGCTTTTAGTTGGACACATATAAAACAGTAAACCATTGATCTCTCAGAATGGACACACATTGAGTTTAACATTTTTACTTTCTTGCATATGAATGACCTTGCAGACTGTATTTTTTGTAACACAAAAGACAACGTATAAGGTAGTTCCCAAAAGTGTTCAGAACTATTGAAGCCATTTATATTTGTATATGATCTTTTGCAAGGTCTGGAGGTGACAATGGATGGATGAGGATTTTCAGTTGTCAATACATTGATTGGAAATACTGCACGCTGTTATTCATGTGTGGGACGTGGGTGTCACTGGCTGGGCCCAGCATTTACTGCCCGTCCCTAGTTGCCCCTTGAGAAGGTGGGGGTGAGCTGCCTTCTTGAGCTGCTGCAGCACATGTACTGGAGGTAGACCCACAATGCCCTTAGGGAGGGAATTCCAGGATTTTGACCCAGCGACAGTGAAGGAACGGCGATATATCTCCAAGTCAAGATGGTGAGTGGCTTTGAAGGGAACTTGCAGAGAGGTATGTATTTGTTGCCCTTGACCTTCCAGATGGTAGAGGTTACGAGTTTGGCAGATGCAGTCTAATGAGGCTGTGTATATCGTTGCAGTGCATTTTGTAAATGGTGCACACTGATTTCACTGTGCATTGGAGAGGACAAATGTTCAAAGTGGCAGCTGGGGGTGGGGGTGGGGGTGGGAGGGGGGGTGTTGGGGGGGGCGTGACTGAACCAAATCGACAGGAACTCACTAACGTCAGGACTGCAATGAAGTGTCAACCTAAAACTGCCAACCTTGGAGTGTGGCTTCATACAGCAGCCTCATACAGAACCGTAATCAGGAGTGCTACCAGCTGAGGATTCACATGGAGCTAATGTTTAGGAAGACCATGAATGAATGAGGCCATTTGGCCCTTTATGTTGGTACCATCTCTTTGGAATGTGAAAACTACTCATTTGCTGTTTCACCAAACATAGGCTTTTGAACCCTCACCCTTCAAGTACTTTTCCAATTTTCTTCAGAAAGTTCCAAATGAATCAGCTTTTCTGGCAGCATATTCCCAAACCCAGTCCTTCTACAAACAAAAACCTTGCTCATGACCTCTGGTAACTGACTTTCCTACCTGTGGAAACAGCTTTTCCGAATTTACCTTTTCAAATTCAGCTCTGGTTTTAAACATCTCTATCAGATCTCCCTTTGATCTGTTCTGTTGTAGGGAGGACAAGCCTGGTTTCTCCAATCTGTCCGTGTAACTCAAGTCCCCTGAACGTGGTACCTTTCAATGGAGAAAGGATATTGATCTTGTAATGGTCAAATTTCATCTGAAACATTAAATTATTCATTCCACAAAGAAGAATGGGAATTAATGTTAAATGTTTATAGAATACAACCTTGTTCTGACCTTAAGTTTGAGTAACTTTTCTATTGTAACAATTCATAATGGTAATACCACCAAGAGCAACTGGGATCCACAGGTGTGATTATTTCATATCTTGGGCTATAACGGGCATGTGGATGTACAAGTGCATTGTCAGTATCTTTGCCATAAATCTCTCCTTTTGGCACTTAATGCTGAATTTAGTTTCTTCTGCATTTGCAGTTTCTGTAACCATGCGACTGCATAATCAGCTCCAAGGTAGCGGACTGCATTAGGAAAGACCACTTCAAAGGTTACCCGAAAAGTCAACTTAATTGTCAATATCCTTTTATCAAGTCAGTGATGGCCTTGAAATATTGCTTCCTCTTCACTCTACCTGTGAGAAATAATGAGAGAGAAACAGCCCATTAACTGGAGAATTAAAGCACGAGAGTACTTTATTCTGTATCCTATTTTGCATTTATTTATGTGCACAGTCATTTTTTTAAAAAAAAGGTTTCAAAGCACCTACCCCATCCATTTGGCTGTCAGACTGAGGGAAGATCAGTAGTTCTTTTGTAAATTTATACTGCAACTTTCACCAGAGACATGAGGCAGGATCGAGATGAATTTACTCCAATTAAACCATATTTTATCAGCTAAATGAGTAATTATAATCTGCGATGACCTTGTGATGGCATGTTTGAGGCATTAAGAATTTGGTGATTTAGGATTATTAGGGTAACATTAATTATTGTATGTCATGTTTGTTTTTCTAACAGGCTCTTAATCCAATGATAAATGGGAAATTCTTACCTGAGGATCAGAAAGGTCTCCAAAGTACTGGCCAATTTGCATTATTTATAATCCAGTGGTTTTAGTTTCAAGTGCGGTAATCAATACTGAGGGCAGCAGACAAAGGGCCTTGAAGTTATGGTTCTTGTTAATATTATGTTATCTAAGGAGCCAAGCTTACAAAACTGCTCCTGTTTGAAATTAGATACAATAATAATTCCTGAAGGAATGGCGGGCATGAATAAATAAATTACCTTTGAGACCATTCCCTGCCAAAACTTCTCTACCTCTCTCTCTCTCTCTCTCTCTCTTTTCTCCTTAAAATTAAACTTTGCGATCAACCCTTTGGTCACTGTTCCTGCTACATCTCGGCTGTAACTCTGTTGTTGTGTGCTGTCTGGGAGGAAAAAAAGTCACAGAGTAAATTCTGATCTTTAAATAAAAATAATGTCTCTTGAATAATTTTATTAATAGAAGCGTAGGAGCAGAATGGGCATTTCGACCCCTCAAGCCTGCTCCATCATTCAGTAAGATCTTGGCTAAATCACTTGTGGTCTCAGCTATATTATTCCATCTGTCCCCATAACCGTTGACTCCCTGGTCTATCACAAATCTAATTCAGCTTAAAATTAATTCCATGTACAGCCCACCAAAGAATTTCACAGTTTAATAAGATGTGAGGGCAGCAGCAGGCCATTCAGCCCATTGTGATTAGTGTGGTGCTGGAAAAGCACAGCAGGTCAGGCAGCATCAGAGGAGCAGGAAAATTTTGGGCAAAAGCCCTAATCCTCAATTTTCCTGCTCTCGGATGCTGCCTGACCTGTTGTGCTTTTCCAGCACCACTCTAATCTTGACTCTGATCTCCAGCATCTGCAGTCCCCACTTCTGCCCATTCAGCCCATCAAGTCTGATTTGATTAGCCTCAACTCTACTTTCCTGCCTTTCCCCGCAACCCTTGGCTCTTTTACCCGTTTAGAAATCCGTCTATCTCAGCCTTGAATATAATTAATGACCCAACCTCAGCAGCCCTTTGTGATAAAGAATTCCAAAGATTCTGAGAGAAAAAAGCTCTTCCTCATTACTGTCTTCAATGTGTAATCCCTTGTTCTGGGATTATACCCTCTGGTCGTAGACTCTCCCACAAGGGGGAGCAGTCTCTCCCCATCCTCCCTGTCAAACCCTCAGTTTATTTTTCAATAGGATCCCTTCTCATTCCCCTAAACTCCATTGACCCAAACGACCCAACCAATCTTTAAGAAGATTCATCAGTACCCATAGGCTGGTGAATCTTCTCTGGGTCCATCTCCAATGCCAGGGTATCTTTCCTTAAATAAGGAATCCAAAACTATTCCCAGTATTCCAACTGTGATAAATTTTCTCATCTCTGTTTTAAAAGAGAAACTTATTTTTTAATCAGGATTGCTAGTCTCCTGGGGAAGAGGAACCATCTGCACAATATACATCTTATCCAGACCTCTCAAGATCAAATGTGATTCAACCAGACTTTATAAATATATAGGTTAAAGGAAGGCTGTCGGGTGGCTGTAACTCCAGGAGTAGCTGCACTTGCTGTTTTTAGGTTCCATTATTTATTTAGCGTCATAGAGTCACAGAGATGTACAGCATGGAAACAGATCCTTCGGTCCAACTCATTCATGATGACCAGATATCCTAAATGAGTCTAGTCCATTTGCCAGCACTTGCATATATCTTTCTAAACCCTTCCTATTCATAAACCCATCCAGATGCCTTTTAAATGTTGTAATTGTACCAGCCTCCACCACTTTCTCTGGCAGCTCATTCCATACAAGCCCCACCCTCTGCATGAAAATGTTACCCCTTAGGTCTCTTTTAAATCTTTCCCCTCTCACACTAAACCTTTGCCCTCTAATTCTGAATTCCCCCACCCCAGGGAAAAGACCTTGTCTATTCATCCTATCCATGCCCCTCATGATTTTATAAACTTTATAAGGTCACCCCTCAGCCTCTGATGCTCCAGGGAAAACAGGCCAAGCCTATTCAGCCTCTCTCAATAGCTCAAATCCTCCACCTCTAGCAACATTAAGAAATAATGAAGACAGCAACTACTGTGTTTGTTTAAGTATCAGCCATTGCTTACTTGACAAGAGAAAGTGAGGACTGCAGATGCTGGAGATCAGAGCTGAAAATGTGTTGCTGGAAAAGCGCAGCAGGTCAGGCAGCATCCAAGGAACAGGAGAATTGACGTTTCGGGCACAAGCCCTTCTTGACAGCACACTTACCTTGGTACAACACAATATTGGGTTCATCAGGACTTAAACACAAAAGTCAAAGTTCACACTCCAGTGAAATGCTGCACTGAAATGAATGTGACACTATCGGGAAGAAGCGCAGGGGGCTTCTCCCCCATGTCATTCTTCAATCGACACGATCAAAACACTGAGTAAAAAGTGAGGTCTGCAGATGCTGGAGATCAGAGCTGAAAATGTGTTGCTGGTTAAAGCACAGCAGGTTAGGCAGCATCCAAGGAACAGGAAATTCAATGTTTTGGGCCAGAGCCCAAAACGTCGAATTTCCTGTTCCTTGGATGCTGCCTAACCTGCTGTGCTTTAACCAGCAACACACGATCAAAACACTGTTTGGTCTTTGCTGTTTGTGGGATCTTGCTGTGTGCGAATTGGCTGCTGCGTTTCCCACACTACAGCAGTGACTGGACTACAAAATGTATGTCCTTAGCTGTTACGTGCTTGGAGAATTCTGGGAGTCATGAAAGGCCCCATGTCTTGCAGGGGAAGAGAAAGCCTATTATCGTTAGATTATTAACTCAGAACCTGAGAGGAGGTGAGGACTGCAGATGCTGAACTGTCAGAGTCAAAAAGTGTGGCGCTGGAAAAGCACAGCAGGTCAGGCAGCACCCAAGGAGCAGGAGAGTCGACGTTTTGGGCATAAGCCCTTTATCAGGAATGTCGGGGTTGGGGGGAGGGTAGCTGGGAAGGCGATTGGTAGATGCAGGAAGGGGGTGATGGTCATAGGTTGAAGGGAGGGTCGAGTGGAGAGGTGGGAAGGAAGATGGACAAGTAGGACACTTCAAGTTGAAGGGGTTAATCTAGGATGAGTTGGGAGAAGGGGAGATTTGGAAACTAGTGAAGTTGATGTTGATGTCATGTATTTGGAGTTCCCAAGGTAGAAGACGAGGTGTTCTTCCTCCAGGTGTCAGGTAGCTAGAATTTGGCGGTGGAGGAGGCCCAAGATTTGCATGTCCTTGGCTGAGTGGGAGGGGGAGTTGAAGTGGTTGGCCGCAGGGCAGAGAGTTTGTTGGAAGCATGTGGCCAGACATTACTCCAGAAATCCAGGTAATAGAACAAAGAACAGTACAGGAACAGGCCCTTTGGCCCATCAAACCTGTATCGACACATGATGCCTTTCAAAACTAAAGCCTTTTGCCTCTATGTGGTCAGTATCCCTCGATTCCTTGCTGATTTGTGTATCTGTCAAGATGCCTCTTAAATGTTGCTATTGTATCTGCTTCTACCACCTCCTTTGGCAGTGCGTTCCGGCACTCACCTCCCTCTGTGTAAAAAAAAACCTTCTCTCACACATTTCCTTTAAACTTATCCCCTTCTAGCTTAAACCTATGTCCCTAAATAATTAACATTTCTTCCCTGGGAAATTAAAAAATGCATGTCTGTCTTTTTATTAAAACTAGTTTCTATTATATGTTCACACAGTATGAGATGGTTCGTGAGGATTCCAATAATTAGTTTCAAAGTGATGTTTCAACATTATTGGGTATTTCTTGAGGCAGAGCAGAATTGATTGCTTTGCAATCAGGAGCAGCTTTTTAAAAAAGTCCTTACAATTAGCGAAACCCTGAAATTGTTTGTGGATGCAGAGTCAGGACACAAAGGCAACTTCTTTCACGTTCCCCTTGTCAATGCTGGGCACCCTCGGGGTAGTTAAACAGCACAATTTCAACACTTTGGAGTGACTTGAGGGAGTTTGGACTGTAGTGGTAGTGAAGAGTGTGCTGCTTTGGGATGCAGTGTGTGTGGTGTTGCCTGGGATAGTTCGTTGTCACCACGAAGCTTAACGAGAAGAAGTTTTGATTTAAAAAAGACATCGTTTATTGCGTGTTAGGAATTAGGCACAAGTCATGTGAATAAGTTAGACACTGTTCCCAGGATTACAGTCTCTAATGTTAAGTTGTTCTGCCTTATCCCCACCCAAGAGAATAGGACAGCACCAGATTGGGTGGGATTTAATGCAGTCTCCAACATTAACCCTTTTGGAGCCATTACCTTATATGGTAAGAAATAAACTATTGGAGCAAACTTACGGTATTTGTCCAATTGAGTTTGCTCCACCATTTGACAATGGTTGATATGGACACACACACACACATCATTGAGCTTATGGGCTGGGCACTAAGGTGGTAATTCATTTCAGTTTGTGTTGGGGTGATCCGTGTGGCATGTTCATGTTCCATGCAGAAGGTTAGGATCAAAGGAACAGGAGAAAGTGATGCATTCCCTTCACCTTATTTCACCATTAGTAAGATCATGGTGCATCTATGTTCTAACTCCACATGTCCCTTCAAACTATCTTTGGCAAAAATCTATCCATCTCCATTTTAAAGTGACTAATTGTTTTAGCATCAATTGACATTTGTATAAGAGAATTCCATCTGTGTGTGAAATGTCCAGTGCTAATTTGTTCTATATTCCCAGACCGGTGGAAATAGTTTCTCCCAATAAACCTGATCTTTTCTCCTTCACATCTTGAAAAACTTCAACGAAGTTGGTGCTGAATTACATAATCTATAGAATCCTTACAGTGCTGAAGCAAGCCATTCAGCCCATTGAGGCAAAAGTGAGGACTGCAGATGCTGGAGATCAGAGTGTAGATTAGAGTGTTGCTGGAAAAGCACAGCAGGTCAGGCAGCATCCGAGGAGCAGGAAAATCGAAGTTTTGGGCTAAAGCCCTTCATCAGGAATGAAGCCCTTCATTCCTCATGAAGGGCTTTTGCCTGAAACGTCGATTTTCCTGCTCCTCAGATGCTGCCTGACCTGCTGTGCTTTTCCAGCACCACTCTGATCGAGATTCAGCCCATTGAGTCAGCGCCAACCCTCTGAAAAGCACCCCACACAGACTCATCCCCTCCAATCTTATTCTCTGTAACATTTCTGGTGACTAACCCACCTAATTGCATGGGGCAATTTGCAAGGCCAATCCATGGGAAGAAATCGGAGCACCCGGAGGAAACCCATGCAGACATGGGAGAACGTGCACATTTTTCAAATTCTAGGAAATTAGACCCTAGTTTGTTTAAATCTATCCTTGTACCTTAACCCTTGGAGCTCAGGTATCATTCTATGCTGTACACACTTTGAAGGACGTGGGTTTAAGTATTATTGAGAGATTTAAGCATAATATTTCTGCAGGTTCTCTCAGCAACACGGCCGCACTGTCAGAGGTGAAAACTTCTGGACGTAAAGTTAAATTTGAAGCATCTCTGTCTCTCTGCTCCACTCTCCTCAGATGGAAATAAAAAGATCCATTGACACCATCAGGGAGTTCATCCAGTGTTCTGGCCAATGTATATGCCCCACTCAGCAGCAAAGGAACAGGCAATGGGCTCACTGATAGCACTGGCCAGCAGATGTGAAGCTGAAGAAAAGCATATCCCTCGGGTGCTGTCTGACCTGCAGTGCTTTTCCAGCTTTACATTTATTGACTCTCACTTCCAGCATCCGCACCGTCTCCAAGTCACTGATAACATTGCATTTACATAGCACCCTCAGGTTGTCCCAATGCCCTCCACACTCAATGAAGCACTTCCAAAGTATTGTTACTATGAAGTACAGGCAATCAATTACCACATAGCAAGCTCGCTCCAGTGGGGTCACCATCTGATAATCTGTTTTTCTGATGTTGCTGAGAGATAATATTGGCGTAAGACTTTCCAGGGGTGCTTAATCTGTCATCATAATGTTAATGATATTTATTCTAAAGAAGGAAAACTAAGGCAGAGTTTTTGTTAATCCTTTTGTTTCAGAATGAGCCATACCCGACTCGGCAGTATAAAGGAGTGCATTTTGGTAACCGCACATCGAAACGCATTGATTTTAAAATTCGTGAAGGCCCTGGACCTGGGACGTACGATCTCCTGAAGTCAGTATAGTGTTTCTTTCAGCACTATTAAATACTATTTCTTTGTTGTCTATAAATTGCAGAATATTTATTACAATAACCCCTGATATTAGATCTACAACACAGTTCAATTCCATAGGTTGCATGGTGGCACAGTGGTTAGCACTGCTGCCTCGCAGCACCAGGGTCCCAGGTTTGATTCCAACCTCGGGTGACTTGTCTGTGTGGAGTTTGCACATTCTCCCCATGTTTGCATGGAGTTTGCTCTGTTTTCCTCCCACAGTCCAAAGATATACAGGTTAGGTGGTTTAGCTGTGGGAAATGCAGGGTCCCAGGGATTGGGTGCGATGCTGTTTCGAAGGTGAGTGTGGACTTGATGGGCTGAATGGCCTGCTTCTGCACTGTAGGGATTCTATAATATCTTTGAATTTATAGTACTGTGTGGTTTCCTGATGTGTTAAAAATCCAAGGTTAAGATGCACAACTTTCCAGAAGGTGGCCTGAAAATGGACCTGTTGTCATCATGAGTTTGAACTGATGTCACTCTCAGAGTTGTAATAGCTTCAATTGTTCTGGCATTTCTCATTAGCATGTACCCTGGTAAGGTGTGCTGTGCAAACACAATAGCACTGTATTAATGTTCATTCACTTTTGAAACAGTTAGATCTTCTAAAATAATCCACATGATTTGGGGTTATAGCTTTTATTGTTGGGGTAATTGATATAAGCTCAAAGCTGGCTATCAAAATGGCCACCTGTGCTGGCTTGAACGGTTCTGGTGAAGTCAGTAACTGGAAACAGATGCCACTAAGCCAGAATGAATCAGTGTGAGTATGGCTGACATCACTGTGTTCCCTCTGTAATAGTGTCACTGGCTGCACCTGCCGACTAGGGATGAATTCTCATATATCCATGGGGGCTGAGAATTGAGAGCAGGGGCAAAGCCCATGAGAGGGGTCAAAGGGCGTGAATGAGGGAGATGAGCAAAGGCTGGCAAAGAGGTGACAACCATTGAAGAGTGCAGGCGGGTGGCTGCTCAAGCTGGGCAAGTGAGAGAGAGTGAGAGTGGCTCTGGCCTGAGTTGGGGGTTGGTGTTTGGGGATGAGGGCAGGCAGTAGTATGGATGGTAGTGCTGAGGATATCCTTATTGCCTGACAAGAAGCAGCTGCTTCACTAAGTAGCTCAGGTCTGGCTTATAGTGTCATAGAGTCATAGAGTCATCGAGATGTACAGCATGGAAACAGACCCTTCAGTCCAACCTGTCCATGCCGACCAGATATCCCAACCCAAACTAGTCACACCTGCCAGCACCCAGCCCATATCCCTTGAAACCCTTCCTATTCATATACCCATCCAAATGCCTCTTAAATGTTGCAATTGTATCAGCCTTCACCACATCCTCTGGCAGCTCATTCCATACACTTACCACCCTCTGTGTGAAAAAGTTGTCCTTTCGGTCTCTTTTATATCTTTCCCCTCTCACCCTAAACCTATGCCCTCTAGTTCTGGACTCCCCGATCCCAGGGAAAAGACTTTGTCTATTTACCCTATCCATGCCCCTCATAATTTTGTAAACCTCTATAAGGTCACCCCTCAGCCTCTGACGCTCCAGGGAAAACAGCCCCAGCCTGGTCAGCCTCTCCCTGTAGCTCAGATACTCCAACCATGGCAACATCCTTGTAAATCTTTTCTGAACCCTTTCAAGTTTCATAACATGTTTTTGATAGGAAGGAGACCAGAATTGCACGCAATATTCGAACAGTGGCCTAACCAATGTCCTGTACAGCCGCAACATGACCTCCCAACTCCTGTACTCAATACTCTGACCAATGAAGGAAAGCATACCAAATGCCTTCTTCACTATCCTATCTATCTGTGACTCCACTTTCATGGAGCTATGAACCTGCACTCCAAGGTCTCTTTGTTCAGCAACACTCCCTAGGACCTTACCATTAAGTGTGTAAGTCCTGCTAAGATTTGCTTTCCCAAAATGCAGCACCTCGCATTTATCTGAATTAAACTCCATCTACCACTTCTCAGCCCATTGGCCCATCTGGTCCAGATCCTGTTGTAATCTGAGGTAGCCCTCTTTGCTGTCCACTACACCTCCAATTTTGGTGTCATTCGCAAACTTACTAACTGTACCTCTTATGCTCGCATCCAAATCATTTATGTAAATCACAAAAAGTAGAGGTCCCAGCACCGATCCTTGTGGCACTCCACTGGTCACAGGCCTCCAGTCTGAAAAACAACCCTCCACCACCACCCTCTGTCTTCTACCTTTGAGCCAGTTCTGTATCCAAGTGGCTAGTTCTCCCTGTATTCCATGAGATCTAACCTTGCTAATCAGTCTCCCATGGGGAATCTTGTCGAACACCTTACTGAAGTCCATATAGATCACATCTACTTCTCTGCCCTCATCAATCTTCTTTGTTACTTCTTCAAAAAACTCAATCAAGTTTGTGAGACATGATTTCCCACGCACGAAGCCATGTTGACTATCCTGAATCAGTCCTTGCCTTTCCAAATACACGTACATCTTGTCCCTCAGGATTCCCTCCAACAACTTGCCCACCACCGAAGTCAGGCTCACCGATCTATAGTTCCCCTGGCTTGTCTTTACCACGCTCTGTCCAGTTGGAATGGAAACTGCCATCCATCTCCTGGCAGTGAGTGGTGTTGCCATGATCCTTGTGCCGAAAATGTGTTGCTGGAAAAGCACAGCAGGTCAGGCAGCATCCAAGGAACAGGAGATTCGACGTTTCGGACATAAGCCCTTCTTCAGGAATGTGATCCTTGTGCCACCTAGAGAGGACATTCCTACGAAACACAGGAATCCCCTATAAAAATCAACTTAGTTAGACATGCTATGACACACCTCCAGGGCCATTTCTTCCCAAGTTGAGACTTGAATCCAGACGTTCTAGCTCAGTCATGACAATTGCATCTCAAGACCCTTGGCCATTACAGATTATATTCAACAATAGCACTGTGTTTAAATGATGCCAGTCTTTGTAAAGCAATGCACATTTTATTTAATGGATTGGAACACTGCAATAGCACAACCTGTGTTATGTTAGCTATTGTCCATCACTCAGCTATACTCTTTATAAGTGGTCGGGACAAACATATATAATCTACTTCTAAACCATGATTCCCTCCCCCACACCTTTGCTGAGGGCTCACACACACTGATCAGTGTGCTGACTCTTTCCCAACATTGACTTCCGATTTACATGCTCAAGCCTTGGAGGACTGCACTGAGGAAAACAATAATAGAGAGAAGATAATCCCCCCCATCCCTTCCGATCTGGTCCATCTCTAATCTCTCTGTCAGTTGTTGCTGGGGTGGTGTTGCGCAAGTCCCTGTGTTGATCCTCACTCCACGGTCTTGGTTGTATAATCTCGGCTGACCGTGTTGGTGCTGACGGAGTGTTGCACTGTCAGAGGGGCTGTCTCTGAAATAAAGCATTAAACTGAGGCCACGTCAGGTGCCTGGGCTGTAGGGAGAAAGAGCAACCAACCCACGAACAACACTGCATTAAACACACGAGGTGCAAACGTCCCCCACACAAAGTCAGTGTAGCGGGTGTAATGAGGTCAGCCACAGGTGGACCTCATAGAATATGGGGCTGTTAGTCGGATCCAATCAGGGGGCCCTGGCTGACAGATATAAACAGGTGTGTCAGCGGTTCTGTTCACTCTGAGAGCTGCCTCTGAGGGAGCTGGATCAGTGTCAAGGACTCTCCCTGTGTAAATAAAGGGGGACTTGGTGATGGGATACCGGCCTGCTGTGGAGTTATTTCAGTCAGAATGATCAATTGCAGTTTAACCTTATCAGATTTTGAATGAAGGTATTTCAGTCAGATGTAGAGAGCAATACTCTGCTTGAGGCTGAGTGAATCATCTGATAGGAGATCAGAGCTGAAAATGTGTTGCTGGAAAAGCGCAGCAGGTCAGGCAGCATCCAAGGAACAGGAAATTCGACGTTTCGGGCATAAGCCCTTCATCAGCAACACATTTTCAGCTCTGCATCATCTGATAGTCTTCCAGTGAGCTGGGAGCAGACCTTAGCATTAACTCTCGATTACTGCAACAACTGTTACCGTTAAAGGGAGTACAGCAAGAGAGTTTCGCAGGTAATTCTGCACAGTGTGATTTTAACTGGAGGATTTGGATTTGAACTGAAATTATTAAAGATAGTGACGCAGGGTCGTAGGGCCATTGCAAAAAAAGCAGGAATCAAATCACTGGTGTTGATTTTATGGATGGATAATGCTGCAGTTATTAAAACAGAAATACTCTGCAGGTTTGGCAGAGTCTGTGAAGAGAGAGAGAGAGAAAAAAAAGAGTTAATGTTTCAAGTTGATGACTGTCATCAGAAAAGTTTAATAGACGGCTCAAATGAGAGATGCCAGATCTGAAACAAAGCCCAGGGTCTTGACAGTCTGCAGCAATGAAACCTAGAAGGTACGCTCCCGAGGTCCTGAAAGCCTGATTTCAGAGGAATTTACCTGGGAAGGGTAAGCTGCTGATGGACCAATTACCCCGTATTGGGAACGCTCCGAAAAGTCTTCAGATCTGAGTTGGGGGTTGAAGATTTTGGAGGTGTCCGACAGAGTTATCTGCATAATTACTGAAGGAAAGTTACCTGTTCTAGCTTCAGGGTAACCCCAGCGCCTTCGCCTCGGTACACCACTGACCCTGCGCTCCTCACCCCCCAACACCCCTACACACCACCTCCCCACACCACCTCCTAACAGCCACCCATGATCATCTACCTTCCCCCAACCCCTTACCTGACCCTTGACCTCCTGACCCCAGTTGAACATGACCTCCCCCTTCAAACCCATTGCTGCACCCCCCCAACCCCCCCACCCCCATCACTTCCAACATTCCCCGACTCTGATCTCACCATTCAACAGGGGAAAGGATTTGAAGATTACCTGTGGAGAATGCGAGGATACTGATGTGGAGTAACAATGATACATATCTCTAGGGCCTGGTATCAGTTTCCAGTGCAATTCTGTGTCATATAGATAGAAATGTGATGTATTCACAACTGTGAGCTAAATATTTGGCTTGTTTTGTACTTCAGGGAAAATACTATTTATTGTGAAAATCTGAACATGAAGAATAAAGATCAGAAGTATGAATCTCACATCCCCCGATACCTTGATGCAGTTGTACAAGAGGAGGAAAAGAAGGTAAAAAAAGATTACTGCAGAAGCTGGTTTTGCTTTTTTCATTTTCCACATTATCCAGTTCCTGTTACATTTGTAAGTCCTCAGTCGAATGGTTTGCATCAGTTACACGTTCTATCTGTCACGCAGCAACCCATGACAATTTGTTACATCAGAGTGTACATTTATTTCACAAATGTCAGCCATGCCAAGAATTCCATTTGCGTCCTTTGTCAAAATATAAAGGCCCAGCTTTGTGTGACACGTATTAATCGCGATAAATCTGGGTACTGCGCAGAGGGACCATTGAGAGTTGGCTGAAGCGTGAGATAACATCAGTTTCAGGGCAGGAAATGCCCACCTCATCACAGATACTCCGAGCCCGGGAGGATTTTTAACCTAACTCTCCAATGGGTGTTAAGAGGACACCTTTGTTTTATATCCCTGTTAAGATTTATCTCCCTCAACATCAAGGAAGAATAAAACTTGGATGCTCTGTAAAATTAATGTCACATCCGGTCCCCTCAGTTTTCCTGAATGAAGGCAAAATGTTGTGGATGCTGGAAATTGGAAACAAGCACAGAGCATGTTGGGGAAATTCAGCAGGTCTAGCAGCATCTGTGGAGAGAGAAGCAGAATTAACGTTGCACGTCTGGTATAATTGTTCTTCAGAACTGAGGAGGAATTATACTTGACTTGAAAAGTTTACTCTGTTTCACCGTGCACAGATATAGCCAGATGTGCTGAGTTTCTCCAGCATCCTTTGTGTTTGTTCCCTCTGGTTTCTGACAGGTGGGTTAGTTTAACATTGCAAGGCTATGTTTAACAGACCAATGTCTGTGTGGTGAAATAGGCAGAAAAAGGCTTTCAGAGATTTCCAAGTATTTTATGATAAGTCTGTGGTTTCCACAATTCCCTTCTGGACTCAGTCCCTGTCTGGAAGACAGCCCCCTGCTAGACAAGAACCCAGCAGTTATTTTGATCAATAAATCCACCAATTAATTTACCGAATCACTCAATTGCAAATTATAGACACAGTCCTCAAGGGTCGTTGTAACAATAACAACAGCATACTGAAAGGCCTGGACAGAGTGGATGTTGGGAAGGTGTTTCCATTGGTAGGAGAGACTAGGACCCGAGGGCACAGCCTTAGAGTAAAGGGAAGACCCTTCTAGAAAGGAGAGAAGGAGAAGCTTCTTCAGCCGGAGAGTGGGGAATCGATGGAATTCACTGCCACAGACGGCAGTGGAGGACGAGTCAATATATTTAAGCTGGAGGGAGATGGGTTGTTGGTTGTAAGAGGGGTCAAGGGTTATGGGGAGAAAGGGATTGAGAAACATATCAGCCATGATTTAATGGTGGAGCTGAATCAATGGGCTGAATGGCCTAATTTCTACTCTTATGTCTTATGATCTAATAATTTAAAAAATGAAGAAGGGAGTGAACAAGCTAAAGGGGACGAAATCAAGCTAATGGTGGAGGGGGAGATGGTGTCTCCAGCCCCTGCGGTGCCACCTCTCTCTCTCTCGAAATGCCTTGAAGGTGTTAGTGGACACCACATGCTCCATCTCTGAGAACACTTGGGCCCGATTGTGGCTGTGGAAGAGGGTGAGGCAGTCAACAAATACAAATACAATCTCCTCCACAGACCTCTGTCTGGCCCTGGAATGACCTCCTATACGACCTCCTCCTGTGTGGGCCGAATAGGGTCTTGGTTTGTTACAGCTGGCAGTGCTACAGTGCCTCTGTGGTCAGCTTAGACCTTTGTGCTTGTGTCTGCAGAGACGATCTTGCCTTCGGACTCTCAGACCAAGTTCAACAATCACAGCTGCTTTAAGGCTCTGAAAGTATATCACCCTGATGGAAGCAGGAGGTGGCAGCACCCTCAATGACACCCCCACACTCTCCTATCTCCCCCATCCTTCCAACATCCACATTAAAACCAAGCAGCTGCTTAAACGAACAAAAGATGGCCATCATTCCCTGCCTGCAGTCGCACCACTCTCTCAGTTGCTGCTTCGAGCCGTAATAACTCTGCTCAGTTTGGACAGAAACAGCTCAGCCATTAGTTCAATCATCTCGAGGAAGGTGCAGTGTGCAGGGTTGGAAATAAATCAAGAAAATAAATAACTTTCTTTGATTTTCACAGAGTGTAATAAATGGAACCTCATTGCTGCAGAGTCGTGCTCACATGAAGTGCAGGGTCAGACAAGGGGCTGCTCCTGACCCAGACTGAGGGAACAAAAGTCATAGCCCCACCCCGTGACCCCAAATCCCTGACCCCCTACCCCTGACCCCCTATCCCGTGACCCCCACTCCCTCAAGGCACAACAACCCCCCCACTCCCTGGCCCCCACTCCCTGACCCCACCCCCACTCCCTCTGGGCACAGCAGCCCCACTACCCCATGCCCCTGGGAACATAGCACCTCCTCCCCCCCGCCCTCAACACCTGGGAGAACAGGAACCATCCTCCTCACTACCCCTGCCCCACTTCACCCACTATGACCCTGAGACCCCTGAAAGCACAGTGGCCCTCCCCTTGCTGCACCGGCATCCTGCCTACACTGACAGTCTCTCCCATACCTAGGCCTTATGGTACCCCTTAGAGACCTGGGCCATAGTTATATGATCAGATAACAATCCCTCTCCAATGTTTATATATCTGCCTTCTCTGGGCTGAATATTTAAGTTAGCATTGACCATTGACCATGTTTAGTGGACAAACTTAAAAATTACACAACACCAGGTTATAGTCCAACAGGTTTAGTTGGAAACACTAGCTTTCGGAGCGACGCTCCTTCATCAGGTGTTGGATTCTAACCTGGTGGTGTGTGATTCTTAATTTTATCCACCCCAGTCCAACACTGGCAACTCCAAATTGTGTTTAGTTGACATGTTGATGACAGGACCCTCAGTGAACCCACACTTTATATAGTTACCCAACATAGGAGAAGACCATCAGAGCCATCATGCCTGTTCCAACCCTTTGAACGAGCTCTCACGTCTCCCTCTTCCACCATAGCTTGACAATTATTTCCTCTTCATGCGTTTTTCCTGAAGCATTCTTCAAGAAAGTTTCTGCTGAATCTATTTCCCCAGCATCTCAAGGCAGCTCATTCCAGATCGTAATGACCTTGCTAAAACTATTAAAAAAACTCAACTTATAAACTGGTCTAATACAAAACCATAGAAATCCGGTTGCTGGAAAACTGACAAAAAAAAAATCAGAAAGTGCTAGAGAAACTGAGGAAGTGAAGCTCAGGAACTCCTGATGAAGGGCTTATGCCCCAAACATCGAATCTCCTGCTCCTCGGATGTCGCCTGACCTCCTGTACTTTTCCAGTGCCATGCATTTTGACTTTGACTCCCCAGCATCTGTAATCCTCACTTTCTCCTCCTCCCTGCACTCCAGGTTTTGTTTATCGCATGAACAGCTATTACACACCACCCATTGTTAGACACTAACAGCCCCCATTAACAGCTATTCACCCTCCTGGCCAGATTGTGATACACTCCTTTGTCTGTCCAATTGCTCTTCTCTCTCTTTGGGCTCTATCTCCACCCACCGTTTACTCCTTATCCCCTCCCCCCACTTTATATTCTGCATAAAAACCAGCTTTTTCTCACCCACCATCAGTTCTGAGGAAGGGTCACCAGACCCAAAATGTTAACTCTTGATTTCTCTTCGCAGATGCTGCCAGACCTGCTGAGTTTTTCCAGCAACTTCTGTTTTTAATCCTACATCTGTATATCTTTTAGTTACTGAAAATGATTTCTCTTCACTGAATTTAGTGAAATCATTCAGAATTTGGACAATTCTGTTAAGGTTCCTGTAATCTTCTTTGCCCAAGAAGAACATCCCAGAGTCTCCAGAACTCAAGCCCCTCATTCCTGGTACAATTGCAGCAAATCTCCTCTACACTCTTTCCAAAATCGTGGGCCATCTGATTGACGTGTCGTGAAAATGTTATTCCCTTTTGCAAAAGGGTTAATATTAAAGCCAGGTGTCAATGTGAGGTTATACAACTGACACATGTTATG
The DNA here is from genome assembly GCF_020745735.1 of Hemiscyllium ocellatum. Classification (NCBI taxonomy): domain Eukaryota; kingdom Metazoa; phylum Chordata; class Chondrichthyes; order Orectolobiformes; family Hemiscylliidae; genus Hemiscyllium; species Hemiscyllium ocellatum. The sequence continues at coordinate 42,370,886 of NC_083436.1, read as the reverse complement.
AAGATGTGGGTGTACTCTACCCTTCAGAAAGTTAAAAGCTAGCAGAACTACCTGACAGCACCAAGTGTTCTGAACAAGATACCAATGTAACCTTTTGGTCCAGCAGCTAGTGTAGCTGGCTGCCTGGAGACATGAGAGCTCGTTCAAAGGGTTGGAACAGGCATGATGGCTCTGATAGTCTTCTCCTATGTTGGGTAACTATATAAAGTGTGGGTTCACTGAGGGTCCTGTCATCAACATGTCAAATTCAAATTCAGCCAATCAGTTTAAATTATACCCCAAAAAATACCAAACTCCGATCAAGTTTGAATTTAGTATATTGATGATATTAAAAGCCAATGACACAATCTGATGCTTTGGAGATATAAGACCAGGGAAAAATTGAATAGTTGGGGGAGAACTGCCAAGCCACCAGAATATACAGACTGCCTGAAACACAGCTCTCTTTAAGGTACATTGATCTATCAATGGTCTGAGAAAAAGAAATCCTAACAAGAAAATCTCCAGCGGAAGATACAAAGGGAAGATTCGACAGATGTTTGGTTTTGAAATTTGAATTTTTGGTAAATCTTACTCAGGGGTTTTATTGGACTAGTATAATAGAGGGGAAACTAAATGATAGGTCAGAGGAAGGAGTTGTAAATAGTTGTTAATTAATTAATCTCTGTTATACTTTAAGAAATAAAGTTGTTAATATTTACTTTAAATAGTTCTTGACCACTCGAATTTTCACAGATTACCACATGGGCTAAATCTTTTCTGTGTTGCTGGTTTAAATTAGCAGGGGAGTTTACTCCATGTCATAACACAGAAAAATAAGCCAAAGGAATGTATAAGTATCTTGCTGACTATCACTGGATGAACTTTAATCAATCTGGCACAGGGTTGTAATCTTTGGCAGCATGAAATAGTTGTGTATTTTCCAGTATAATTAAAATAAGTCAACCATTATATGGTAATATTTCAATAGGTGGCAGTTTCAGTTTATGACCTGCACTGTGTTAAACCATGACAATTGGATAAAAGAATGATTGTGTTTTCCTTTTATGTTTTGTGCCTGTTTTAAGGGCTTTGCACTTGGAAATAACTTACAAGCACCAGTTTAAGGAGATGTAATCTGACTGATGATTTGCCTCGGTGTTGCACTGGATGTGTCAATGATGGTTTCATACGTGGTGATTCATAAGCTGATGAACAATACATAGAAATCTCACAATGTGATGCAGAAGAGACATTTAGCAACCAATACTGTTAAACTCCTTGCCCTAGTGCAATCAAATAAAGACAGGAATGGTTGGAGAAAGTCAGCAGGTTTGGCAGCATCTGTGGAGAGAGAGAAATAGAGTTAATGATTCGAGACCAGTGACCCTTCTTCAGACCTTAGAGCAACATTTGAAGGTTTCTCCAAATCAAATCTCAAAGGTTTATTTGGTAGGGATAGAGGTTAGCATTGCCGTGCTCGTTAGTGAATCTTGTAGTTGAAAGAAGGGTCATGTGGAGTGTAAACTTTGGCTTGAAGTTGCAGTGCTGAATGGTCTGATTTGGTGCTGTATTGAGTGTTTGTGAAGATTATGATTAAATATTTTTAAGTTAATAGTCTTGATAACTCTGGCCTTAAGAACTATACCTAGCTCTGTCTTGAAAATATTCAAAGTTTGGCCTCAACAGCTTTCAGTCACAGAGAATTCCACAGGCTCCCCACTCTCTGGGTGAAGGCATTTCTTCTCCTCTCAGTCTGAAATGGCCTACCCTGTATCCTTAGACTGTGACTCCTGGTTCTGGACCCCCTGCTCATTGTGAACATCCTTCCTGCATTTACCCTGTCCAGTCCTGTTCTAACCTCGTCCTAACTCAGGGCCCTCCTGAGGAAGGGTCACCAGACCTGAACGTTAACTCTTAATTTCTCTCCACACATGCTGCCAGATCGGCTGAGCTTTTCCAGCAATTTCTGTTTTTGTTCCTAACCAATCCAGTCTCTCTTCTCACCTCAGTCCTGCCATTCCCAGGAATCCATCTGGTAAACTTCTGTTACACTCCCTCTACAACAAGAATATCCTTCCCCAGATAAGGAGAACTAAACTGCTTACAGTACTCCAGGGATGGTCTCACCAGGGCCCAGTATAACTGTTGCAAGACATCCCTGCTTTTAGTTTTTGTGTTTCTAATCTAGAATGCATACGAGTGAGTTAACTGTTCACCTATAGATTACTATGGCCACCTGAAAATTTCAATTTAATTTTAAAATTTCCTGCATTATCCCTCTCACTGCGGGAAAGAGCAGAGAAATGAAATTCTAACTTTTTTTGTAACAAACTGGTTCAGTTACAAAAGCAATCAAAAGCTTCTAATTACTCTAGTCTTTGTCATTTGGAATTTTGAACCGTGTGATGTTAATTGCTTTATTGTAGTCGCAGACTTAAGCAATGCATCATTTTATTTTAGCTTGTTCTAAAATCCTTTCAAATCTTTCTCCTCTGTTTACAAGCCAACCTCAATGTCATGGATATGCCAGTATAATTGCAGATAAAATGACAAAACATATTTTCTGAGTGCTGCAGTTTTGCCTCAATCTCCAGCTGTTACAGGGACACCGAGTTGCAGATTTGGAATTACAATATTAATTATGAAAACAGCAAAAGCAAAATCTCAGATTAATTTGATATCTTTAGCATATAACCTTGCAAATGGATGTGTCTTAAAGAAAATGTACCAGTATATCATTGGGTTATAGCAAAAGTGAGGACTGCAGATGCTGGAATCAGAGTCTAGATTAGAGTGGTGCTGGAAAAGCACAGCAGGTCAGGCAGCATCCGAGGAGCAGGACAATTGATGTTTTGGGCAAACGCCCTTCATCAGAATCTGATTGAAGATTTGTAGCTCGGGTATCCGTTGTTGTGGTTCTGCTCGCCGAGCTGGAAGTTTTTGCTGCAAACGTTTCGTTCCCTGGCTAGGGAACATCATCAGTGCTGTTGGAGCCTCGTGTGAAGTGCTGCTTTGATGTTTCTTCAAACATCAAAGCAGCGCTTCACACGAGGCTCCAACAGCACTGATGATGTTCCCTAGCCAGGGACCGAAACGTTTGCAGCAAAAACTTCCAGCTCGGCGAGCAGAACCACAACGCCCTTCATCAGGACTGAAGGAAGATAAAAACACTCTCCACCCTGGAGGTTCCCTGCCTTCAGTCCTGATAAAGGGCTTTTGCCCAAAACATCGATTTTTCTGCTCCTCAGATGCTGCCTGATTTGCAGTGCTTTTCCAGCACCACTCTAATCTATCATTTGGATATGGGCCTGGCTTTATTGAACTTTTTCGGGATCTTTATGGAAAAAAACAAGTCATATATTCTAATACCAACCAGGTAATGCCGTAGGTTGTTGTAAAAAAACTCATGTCCTTTCAGAAAGGAAATTTGCCATCCTTACCTGGTCTGGCTTACATGTGACTCCAGATTCATAACAACGTGGTTGACTCTTAACTGCCCTCTGGGCAATAAATGCTGGTATGGTTGGCAATGCCCACATCTCAGGAACAAATAAAAGCAAAGAATATGCTGTAAAGCAAGGCCCAAACATTCCACATGCTGTGGCAAGACTCTAAATCATCAATTTAATCTCTAGGATGGTTAATGCCTATGATTGTGACCACTATCTGAGATAAAGGAAACTCCCACCAACTCTCATCTGTAACCAAGAAAACTTTTGGTTTCTGGTGACAGTGTTTTTGATCACGGTAGATCTCAATTTGGTAGCCGGTTAGTTGGACCTAGGTTTTTCGCTGAGTTAAAAGTCCTTGTTTTACAGGGTTTTTAGTGTTGGTTTTTGTCCACTCAGAGGGAGATTTGTCTTGGATTGTGGGAGTTTGGAGGTCTGAGTGTAACTGCTGTTTTCTCCTAGTTCTGTAACAAACCTGCAACTTACAACCAACCTGAAAGCTGTTGCCAGTCTTCGTATTACAGTCATACACATGGGAACAGACTGCTCGGTCCAACCAGTCCATGCTGACCATAATCCCAAACCAGTCCCAGCTGCCTGCCCCTGGCCCATATCCCTCCAAACCTTTCCTAGTCGATAATTTATCCAAATGTCTTTTAAACATTGTAACTGTACCCAAATCCATCACTTCCTCTGGAACTTCATTCCACATGTGAACCACCTTCTGTGTAAGATATCTGCCCCTCATGTCCTTTTTACAGATCCCTCCAGTCACCTTAAAAATGTGCCCCTGGTCTTGAAAAGACAATTACTGTTAACCCTATCTGTACCCCTCATTATTTTATAAACTTGTAATAAGTCAGTTTGTGTTTTTTTAACTCAAAGATACCCGGTGCCAACTTATCTCTCAATTGTGTTAAATCAAAAAGCCACATGTGACTGTGTAACCAATACATGAAAACCGTCTTTCCTTTGAGTTGCAAAAAAGAAGTAACTGGTTCATTTCCTGTATCCAAATTTCCATTCACTTGGTTTATATTTCCTTGCCAAAATGTAGCCTTCACAACTTTCCAATTGAAAATGTTTGTTTCATTTCCCTATCAAATTAATTTTGTTGCAACTAAGATGTCAGATGTAAGGTGTTTTATAAAAGATTTGAAAAAGTTTCTAATAAACTAAATTGAAAAGAATGTGAGATGAAAACGACAAGCAACCAACTCAAATCAAAAGCCCCTTTGTCCAATTCATAACCTTTTGGCATTACAAAATGAAATGACCTGCATTTAGACCAATCGACATCAAGGCCATCTTAAAACCTGATTGCTTTTGCCATGCTGAACTTGACACTCAACTGGGATTCATGATTAATATTTCATTAGCACAAGAAGTGCAAAGCTTATTTTAAGCACCGAATGGAGATTTAATGAATCTATCCTCTGAAAACAGGCAGTAGTTTTTCGATAATGTGCCAAAAATACCTGATAATTTATTTTGGGAATGGGCAGCAATTCGCCAAACACCCATAATGTGGTCCCAACCATTGGTGAATATCGTAGACAATGCAGATATGTCGCAATTAACTTTGCTCCACAAATGCAGAAAACCTTCAGTAGCAGTTCAGACTCCGGTTGGTAGCCATCAAAGAGAAAAATTGCTAAGGTATGTCCTATGTGCAAAAATGTCAGAATAACTGTCTAACGAGTATGTCAATGAACAGATTTCTGAGATTTGAAATTAATGTTAAAAGGTCTGGAAGGGAGGAGAGGATAGATTTTTCTTCACTTGATGTTGTCAGGATCTGGAACACTTTATTTCAAGAGATGGCAGAAATCTGACAATTCTAAAAGAGCCTATGATAAATCCTAAAAGAGGAGGAACCTGCAGGGTTAGAGTCAAAAGATTTAGGATGTGGGACTAAGGAGCATGGGTATTTCAAAGGGCCAGTACATGCATGACAGGGCTGAACAGCCTCATGCTGTGCCATGCATTATAATGATTCCATGTTTTTATGTACTTTAATCACTTGATCAGCCTTTCTGTTTATTTTCACTTGTGGGACATACCCTTTCTAGCTGGGCCAGCATTCTTTGTTCTAGTTGCCCTTGAGAAGGTGATGCTGAGCTGTTTTTTAAAACTGCTGCAATCCATGTGCTGTCTCCATGTGGTATATCCATCACCTTTAGATCATCAATAATATTGTAAAGTTTTACATTCTGAATAATGTACTCATTTGCAGGTTGTGAGTGTCGCTGGTAAGATTAGGATTTGTTGCCTATATCTTGTAGATTTTAATAAGGTGGTGCCAAACTGCTATGGTGATGAATTTCAATCACAAAGTCATAGAGTCATATAGCATGGAAACAGACCCTTCAGTCCAACCAGTCCATGCTGACTATAATCCCAAACTATAGACCTACCTGCTTGCTCCTGGCCCATTTCCCTCCAACCCTTTCCTATTCAAGCACTGATTCAAATGTCTTTTAAATGTTGTAATTGTACCCACATCCACCACTTCCTCAGGAAGTTCATTCCACATGTGAACCACCCTCTGTGTAAAACATTTGCCCCTCATGTTTGTTTTAAATTTCTTTCCTCTCACCTTAAAAATGAGCCACCTAGTCTTGAAATCCCCCATCCTGGGGAAATAACAGCTACCATTAACTCTATCTATACTCTCATTATTTTATAAACTTCTATCAGGGTGCCTTCAACTGCCTACGATCCAGTGAAAAATGTCCCAGCCTATCCAGCCTTTCTTTATAACTCAGCATACATCCTGGTAAATCTCTCCTGAGCCCATGTACTATAGGCACACTCTTAGTGCCGTTAGGCTGGAAGTCACAGATTTTGTCCCAGCAACAATTAAATATATTTCCCAATATATTTCTAAATTGGGATAATATGTGACTTGAATAGGAATGTAGGCTAAACGGCCTACTCCTTTTTCTATCGGCCATTTAATGCAATCACAGCTGATTGAACACTTCACCTTCACTGTCCACTTAGATTTTTAATTGTCAAAAGCATAAATAGTTATCAACCTCTACTTCAAAAATAGTCAAAGGATGAGCTTCCAAATCCCAAAGATTCTCATCTCATGCTAAATTGTGCCTCTGTTTCTAGATTTCCCCAGTCGGGTAAGTTGCTGATACTCTATTCCTCTGAGTATTTTGTAGCTTTCCATGAGATCACATCTCCTTCTGTGGAACTCTGGAAATATAGGCCCAGTTTGCCCGATCTATCTTCCTGAGACAGTGTCACTATTGCACCCCCTCTATAGTAATGACATCCTTCCTGAGATAAGGAGACCAGAACTACAGTCCTCCAGATCTGTGCTTCTGGATTACTAGCTAACTGACATTACAACTAGACCATTATCAGTCCAGAGCAATTCATGAGTAATGTGACGATGCTGACTTTAAGAGGTATGTTTTGTTCTGGTATCTTTTAGAGAGAGATTGGGGTATAGGTGCTGAGCAGCCTACAAGAAGATAAACAGCCTTCGTCATTTTTCAAAGTTGGAACAATAGATGCAACCTGACTGGGTGTGGTCAAGCTCCCACAGATCCATGTTCTTTAGTTTAGCTTTCAACAGTTCTTACAGAACAGGCCCTTTGACTCTTGATGTTGCGCCGACCTGTGAACTATTCTCAGCTCATCCCCCTACCCTATCCCAAAATCATCCATGTGCTTATCTAAGGATTGTTTAAATCTCCCTAATGTGGCTGAGTTGACTACATTAGCAGGTAGGGCATTCCACGCCCTCACCTCTCTCTGCGTAAAGAACCTGCCTCTGACTCTGTCTTAAATCTATCACCCTTCAATTTGTAATTTTGCCCCCTCGTACAAGCTGACATCATCATCCTAGGAAAAAGACTTTCACTGTCCACCTTATCTAATCCTCTGATCATCTTGTATGTCTCTATCAAATCCCCTCTTAGCCTTCTTCTTTCCAATGAGAACAGACCCAAGTCTCTCAGCCTTTCCTCATAAGACCTTCCCTCCAGACCAGGCAACATCCTGGTAAATCTCCTCTGCATCTTTTCCAATGTTTCCACATCCTTCCCGAAATATGGGGACCAGAACTGTACACAATATTCTCTTTAAATGCTTCTTAGCTGATCTGTAATTCTCCATCGCCTCATCTGAACCATCTTGCCTCATCAACATCTACAATATTCTCCTTTTCCTGAGTGAAAACCAATGAGAAATGTTCATTTAGCACCTCTCCAATCTCCACAGGGTCCACACGCAACTTCCCACTTCTGTCTTTGACTGGCTCTATTCCTACCCTAATCATCCTTTTATTCCTCACATTCCTATAGAAAGCTTTAGGGTTCTCCTTTATTCTATTTGCCAATGACTGCTTGTGTCCTCTCTTTGCTCTTCTTAACTCTCTCTTTAAATCCTTCCTAGCTGATCTGTAACTCTCCATCGCCTCATCTGAACCATCTTGCCTCATCAACACATAAGCCTCCTTCTTCCACTTAACAAGAGATACAATTTCTGTAGTAAACCACGGTTCCCTTACCTTATCACTTCCTCCCTGCCTGACAGGGACATACCTATCAAGGACACACAATATCTGTTCCTTAAACCAGCTCCACATTTCCATTGTCTGCATCCCTTGCATTTTGCTACCCCATTCAATGCATCCTAATTCTTGCCTAATCGCATTATAATTGCCCTTGCCCCATCGATAACTCTTGACCTGTGGCATGTACCTATCCCTTTCCATCGCTAAACTAAATGTAACTGAATTATGGTCACTCTCTCCAAAGTGCTCACCTACAACTAAATCAAACACCTGGCCTGGCTCATTACCAAGCACCAGATCCAGTGTGGCCTCCCCTCTTGTCAGCCCTTCGACATACTGTGTCAGGAAACCCTCCTGTACACATTGGACAAAACTGATCCATCCAACGTATTAGTGTTATAGCATTTCCAGTCAATGTTGGGGAAATTAAAGTTCCCCATAATGACCACCCTCTTCCTTTCACTCCTACACAGAATAATTTTGCTAATCCTCTTTTCCACCTACCTGGAACTCTGCAGAGGCCTATAAAAAACTCCAAGCAGTGTGATCTCTCCTCTCCTGTTTCTAACCTCAGCCCACAAATACCTCAGTAGACGGATCCTCATCAAAGATTCTCTCAGCTACCGTTATACTATCCTTGATGAACAAGGCCACGCCTCCCCCTCTTTTACCACCTAGCCTGTTCTTGCTGGGATCTCAGCAGAATTGGAAGGCAGTGAATCTCTCTCGGCTGCTGTACTCTCTCTCTCTGGGTTTCCTCTTAGAATTGTTTTTTGATATTCTTTCTTCCTGGATTGGAGAACAGATTGTGAGACAAGGGTATGTTTCTGGGATGTTACTTTATTGTAACAACTACCATTTAGTAATAAAATAATTTATTATTCTGTTAAGTTTTCTAATAAAGTTAAGTTATTCCAAGTTTCTCTTTTTTTTGTATTTTAACTGTGGTGTTTGAATAAATTGTGCTTTGCTTAACATTGAGTAGTCTGACCAATCAAATTGCATCAGGAACACAGCAACTTGTATTTACTTTTGCAATGTTAAAAAGTTAGTTTCTAAGCTACCTTCTTAATATATTTTGAGGCCGGGGGGGTCTGGCCTAGTCCATAATGTAGATAGACCAGCTCCTATCAGGAATATTAACATGGCCTTACCAATACCGAGCACATCCTGAGAACAAATCAGCAGTCTTCAACAAACACTCATATTTTGTGTGCAAGCGAGCTTAAGTGCAGAAACAAGATTTAGTCATGAAAACATCCAAAAGCATGTGCTTATCTTTCTTGTTTGCTCCTGTCTGTGTTTTCATTAAACAGAATTCACAAATGGAAGGTGGTGTACGTAGAGTCATTGAACATTTTTAAGGTGGAGTTAGATATATTCTTGTTAGGCAGGGACTCAAAGGCTATCAGGATAAGGTGGGAATGTGGACTTTGAGATGATCTCATTGAATGAAGGAGCAAATTCAAGGTGCTGAATGGCCTAGCTTTGCTCCTTATTCATATATTAATAAATGATTTTGACTTTAACTGGAATTTGTAGTTTGTTCCTTTATCTTATTTCAAAATTGAATTATTTTAATCCTTTTGGGAGCTGGTGTGTGTGTATGTCCGTCCGTCCGTCTGTCCAACATGGAGGCCCCGTAGAGCAGGGGATGAGCTGAAGTGCCCTGTTCTGACTTCCATGTTGGAGATTTGTGACATTGAGCTTATTTGGTATGTTTGTTGAGAAAGGAGGCTGAATATTAATGAGGTGAGTTGGGCCATTAATAAGACAGATAACAATTGATAATGCACCTTAATTAGCCACCCTGGTGAGAAACCACTTTCCCAGCAGGTGGGTAAAAGATATGGATCAATACTCCCAACACCTCAGGATCCAACTCTGTATCACATCTCTCCCTAGTCCATGCAGCAGACCCCTGTTAAGATTCTGTCCATCGTGTTCATTCTAGCATTCTGCAACATCTACTCAGCTGGTCCTACAGTTTTCCACAAACTCGGCAACCCTTTTCAGACAACTGTCCAATCTCTTTCAGATGAATCTGCTTCGATCTTGCTCACAAGGTGCAGCGTTCCAGATCCTAACCACTCATTGCATTAACAATTTTCCATCCCACTTTACCATTGGTTTTGTTACTAGTTATGTCTTCTGGATCAAAACCCTTCTCATGAATGGATCACTTACCAAATATAACTAACACAAAGCTGCTGCCAGTTAAGTCAGGAGCAAGAAATCTGTTTGCCCCTTTCACCTTTCGTGCTCTGCATTTCCCTTTGCATGTCAATGAATTTATCGGAAACACAGGTGATTTAGTGGTGGTGGTTAATAGATTGAATAATATCACAGGAGATTTGATGGTGGGAGGAAAGCTGTTTGGTTGTTGTGTGATAGCATCTCAGGATATAGGAGGAAAAATAAACCTGTTTTGTGAGGGTCAGAATTGGGTACTTTGGCACAAATATTAGAAAAATGGATATCAGATCTTTTGGTATGTCAGTAGCCACAAATCACTCGGCATAGTCTATCATGGTGACTCTACTTGCGTTTGTTCACAGATGATTTTGTTTATTCTGATAAATTGTACCATTGAACTATTTTATAATGTACAGTTATTCATTAAACTGTCAAATTAGTAGATCTTTATTGATTTTGCCTTTGATCTCTTGTTATGATGCACTGCTGGGCTTCCAACTAATGCAATGTAACAATGGCCAATTGTAGTTTTTTATATTAATCACCAAACGAGCCATTTGCAGTCATTGATAACATGAAGGTTTTAATCATTTTTTGAAATATTTTCTTGAGAGTACAATTTGGTCTTGTTTTGGAATTAATCTTCCTCCACATCTCATCTGATCCTATCTCACTCAATGGGTCCTCTTCCATTGCTTGCTCAGTTTCTCACCATAAATCCCATCTGCGACCTCTACAACCTTCACCCACTCACACAACTAGCCTTCCTTGCTTTGTGTCTCTGTCCGTTACCCACCAGCTTTATGAGAGGAACAATTCTTCAGTAATGATTAGATTCCCTACAGTGTGGAAACAGGCCCTTCGGCCCAACAAGTCCACACCGACCCACCGAAGAGTAACCAACCCCCTCTGACTAATGCACCTAACAACTATGGACAATTTAGCATGGCCAGTTCACCTAACCTCCACATCTTTGATCTGTGGGAGGAAAGTGGAGCATATGGAAGAAACCCATGCAGACATGGGGAGAATGTGCAAACTCCACACAGACAGTTGCCCAAGGCTGGAATCAAACCTGGGACCTTGGCGCTGTGAGGCAGCAGTGCTAACCACTGAGGCACCATGCCTCCCTAGTAATCCCATGACTTGTTAGAGACTGGAGTAATCCTGCAACCCTTTTTCCTAAAAGAGGCATCTTCACTCTTTCATCTTCCCTACCCCATTGCCTATCCCTTTGGAATTTATCTTCATACGATCACTACTATGAAGGTGATCACCAACATTAAACTTATCAACTTCATCCAATTCATCACTTAGAACACATTTAGTCAATAGTTATCCACTTGCACAGATATAGATATACCGCTTGAGGAACAAATATTTGTCAGGAATTTATTCCCCTTAATTTCTTTTCTGTTCTAACCAGTAAGTGGTTGATAAAACGCTTCTGTGATTATCTTTATTTGTAGTTTTTGTTTTCTTCTCTAAACTCTAAACTTTGTTTGAAATCCCTGTCCTATTTCACTGTCTCAATTAGGATGCTCTTTAGTACAGCAACAACAGTAACATCCCAATGGATCTTCCCCAAAGTTAGTGCCAATGCTCCAGATAATGGAGACCACTTCAATCACACTATCTGCTTTGAGTTGCCTGAGGTTCCTTCCCTCACCATTCCAGTCTATGGCTGGGTGATTGTAACTTTATTCAGGGAATTGCTGAGACCAACTGAATATTAACAGGCAAAATTATAGCTTTAAACCTCCTTTAAAAACACTTTGGTTGATTACATATAGACACAGTTATGGGTCGTTATTCAATATTCTTCCAAGACTTCTTCGGGTGGGGAAGGGAAAGGAGTGTGACTAAACTACCAACTATTTGGTGAAAGAGAACTGACACCCCTAGCAGTCACTCTTTTAGCCTGATCCACCATTCAATTAGATGATTGATATGTAATCTAATTCCATCATCTACTCTTGATTCTATGAGTTTTAATACTTACTCCTACTGAAATAAGTCCACAGAGGCCAGTATCCCCTCACCAAGTCACCTGTTATTTATACAGGGTAGGTCCTTGACATTGATCCAGTTCCCTCAGAACCAGCCTTCAAAGTGAACAGAACCTCTGACACTCCTGTTTACATTTTATTAAACAATTCACAGTTTACATAAACAATTAACATTAATAGCTGTATACAGAGAAAGAGCAATTTTACAAGGGAGGGGAATGGCAAAGCCAGGCCCCAATCCCTACCATTCAACCAGTTTTCAGGGAAATGAGAAACCTCAAATCCCAGTTTCAATCATTATAAAACAATAACAATGACATTTGTACGTGTAAGATAGCTCAATTACACAAGAAACAGTGCATACAATACAGACCCCCAGAAAACCCAGCAAGCCCCCCTGTCCCTCCCACCTTCTGGCCACTCTAAGGCAGCCCGCCCCTACACTCCTGTTTACATCTGTCAGCCAGAGCTCCCTGATTGGACCAAATTAACAGCCCCATTAGGGAACTTGTATTCTATGGGGTCCACCTGGCTGACCCCATTATAATCACTATGCCTACCAAAGTGTATCACTCATTTGTGAAACTTTCAATTAACCTCATTCCTCAATATAAAAGTAAAACAGGGAACTGTGCATGCAATAAATCTTTATCCTGAGTTCTGAAGAAGGGTCGCTGGACCTGATATGTTGAATATACTTTCTCTCATACCCACTGAATTTCTTCAGCTATTCTTGTTTTTGTTTCAAATCGCGGCAGTGTTTGAGGGGAGGCTGTGTTAGAATACACTTTGTGTGATTGCCCCAAATAACCCAGCTCCAGGTTTATATTTCTACCTCCTTGTTCAGGTCTTTCCTTCCTGAGAAAATAGTTTCTCTTTACCTACCCTGACAACCTGTTTAATCATGTTAAACAGCGTAAATTTCTATACTCGAGGCAATACAAGTCTAATCTGTACAATCTGTCCTACTAATTTAAACTTTTTGGTTAGGATACTGGGGATTGATGAACACACGGAACAACTGTGATTTCCCCAGACTGATAGGAATGAGATATTTTTCATGAAAAGGCCAATTGGCAGATTCTGAATAATGACAGCTGTTTTCTGTGACTAGCTTTGACAACAGGGGAGTCTTAGCTGTTCCTGACATCAAAGCAACAAATCATCAGCTTCTCATTTAGAATAACTGATGACTTATTTCTGTCCACACTGAGGAAAAGCAATTGCATTATTGCATGAAGCAGTAGTGATACCTCATCTCTCTCCTTCTTCCTCTGTCTCTCCCTCTCTCTCTCTCTCTCTCTCTCTCGCTCTCTCCCTTCACACTGATTCCCAACTCACACTGAGCAACATAAAAGAAGGAAGATACAGCATTTCTACATTGTGTCTCATGACATTCCCAAACACTTTACAGTCAGTGAACCTGTTTTTGGAGTGTGGTCACTGTTGTAATATAGGAACTATAGCAGCTAACAGTGTACACAGCGAGATCCAACAAGCAGCAATGTGATAATGACCAGAAAATCTGTTTTTGTGATTGGTTGAATGGTAAATATTATCCAGACCACTGGAAGGAACACTCCTGCTCTCTCTGTGGTGATTGTAATGGGATCAGCTTGATAGACCTAATAGAATATGAGTTCCTTGATTAACCTGGTCCAATGAGGGAGCCCTGGCTGAGATATAAAAAGGAGTGTCCGAGTTCTATTCACTCTGAGACCTGGCCCTGAGGGAGCTGGGTCAGTGTCAAGAACTCCCCATGTGTGGGTAAAGGTGGACTTGGTGACGAGAAACCGCCTCTGTGAGTCATAGAGTCAGAGAGATGTACAGCATGGAAACAGACCCTCCGGTCCAACCCGTCCATGCCGACCAGATATCCCAACCCAATCTAGTCCCACCTGCCAGCACCCGGCCTATATCCTTCCAATGTGAACTTGCCTATGTTGGTCCAAATACAGCAACCTTTCCTCATAAGGGCACCCCTTTATCCCCTGAATAAGTATGATGAGCCTTCTCTGACCTGCTTCACAGTGATATCCTTTTACAAATAAGGGGATCAAAATTGTACACAGTGCTCTAGACATAGGCACACCAATGCCCGATACAACTTGCAGTAAAACATACAGAACCAGTTGCTGTACTTGCATTTTGCGATTCACGTACCAGCACATCCAGAGCCCCTGTGTCAATGAGTTCAGCACATACCATTCTCTGGTTAACCTAAAGCTGCTTTCAATTATTCCTGCTAAAGTGGACAAGTTCACATTGTACTCTATCTGCCAAAGTTATGCCCACTCGTTTTCTGGTCTCTCTCTGCTGCTGTCTCTCCCCTCTCACCCTCAGTCTAACGACACATCTGAAAGTTGGAACCTCTGACCCTGCAGCATTGCCTCATTACTGCAATGGTGGGTCAGCCCGTCTCGTGGAGCTGAAGACTTGGTGTGGGCCTTGAACCCACAGCCTCTGCCTACACAGTGAGAGTCTCACCAACCTGGGCCATGGCTGACAACATCAGAAAAGCTTTGTGACCTTACATTACAGAGAATGCCCAAAGCTAGATCTGCCAACAACTGAAATATACAAGTCAGTCATTTCCCCTTTCGATGTAAACCACTGTTCATTGAGAGAAAGCTTCAGCCTCATCACTATACTAAAGAGTTTATCTGTGACCATTTTCCATTGATCAAATGCAACTTTAGTGTCACTTTATTATATTTTCAATCTATTCTGCAACATTCATTCCCATTTATACCCAGTTCAGGGTATTTTATCATAACTCTGTTGTCTATTATCTGTCATATCCAACTGGATGACAAAGCTTCATTATAAATTGGTTGATCTCAGCAGAATTTTATCCAGATTTCAGAACACGTAACTGCCACACCAGCAATATTCGATATAAATTGTCATCATATACATTTGTTTGACAGTCTCAGCCTCTGGCACAATTGATAGCACATATGTTTCTGAAACAGAATGTGTCGGGTTATGGTCATGAAAAGGTAGATGTGGAAAGAGTGTTTCCTCTTGTGGCTTAATCCAGGATCAGGGCAGGTGTCAATGTTTCAAAATTAGGGTTAAAACGAAAAAAACTGCGGATGCTGCGAATCAGAAACAAAACAGAAAGTGCTGGAGAAACTCAGCAGGTCTGGCAGTTTCTATGAAGAGAGAAACAATCAATGTTTGCACTCAGAGAGTCATAGAGTCACAGAGTTATACAACATGGAAACAGACCCTCCGGTCCAACTCGTCCATGCTGACCAGATATCCTATATTAATCTAGTCCCAATTGCCAGCATTTGACCCATATCCCTCTAAACCACTCCTGTTCATATTCCCATTCTTTTAAATGCTGTAATTGTACCAGCTCCACCACTTCCTCTGGCAGCTCATTCCATACTCACCCCACCCTCTGTTGGAAAATGTTATTCCCTTGTAAATCATTCCCCTTTCACTTTAAACTCGTGCCCTCCTTTTGGATTCCCATACCCTGGGGAAAAAGACATGCAGTGACCCTTCCTCAAGATTTGGAAAGTTAACTCTGTTTCTCCTTCAATAGCTGCTACCAGACCTGCTGAGTTTCTCCAGCACTTTCTGTTTTAGTTAGGGACTGCCTCTTTAGAACAGAAATAAGGAGAATATTTTTCTCTCTGAAGGCTGTCTGACTGTGGAACTCTCTGCCTCAGAAGGATGTATCTTGAATATGTTTGAGACAGAGGAGGTTAGATTCCAGGAGATGAGGATTGTTGGAGTGGCTGGAAATATGGGACTGGAAACGCAAGCAGATCAACAATGATATTCTTGAATGGTGGAACAGACTAGATGGGCTGAATGGTCTACTTTTAGCTCTATTTTATCCAGGTCGTTCTGCTATAAAGCGCATTTCGTTAATGCAAATTTACTGTAATGTGATTGATGAATTGGAGACACAATTTCTAAAGCATGTGTTGGCTATAACGCAGATTACATCACCAACACTTTAAGCATTGTTTCTAAAGTGCGATTTTTCTGCAACAGGGGTTTTCATAAGAAAGCAACCATTGCATTACGAAAGAACTACCTGTATGTTCATATCTCATTTGACTTGAACCTAAAAAATCTAGGCTGAAATTTCCCATGCAGTACAGAGATAGTATGCACTGTCACTGCTTCTATTTTTCAGCATGTGGAGGTGCCGATGTTGGACTGGGGTCGACAATGTCAGAAACCTGTTTGGTGATTTCAAATAAACCTCTTGGACTATAAGCTGGTGTCATGTGACTTAGAGTCATAGAGATGTACAGCACGGAAACAGACCCTTTCGTCCAACTCGTCCATGCCAACCAGATATCCTAATCTAATCTCGTCCCATTTGCCAGCACTTGGCCCATATCCCTCTAAACCCTTCCTATTCATATACCCTCCAGATGCCTTTTAAATGTTGAAATTGTACCAACCTCCACCACATCCTCTGGCAGCTCATTCCATACGTGCACCACCCTCTGTGCGAAAAAGTTGCCCCTTAGATCCCCTTTTAAATATTTTCCCTCTCACCGTAAACCTATGCCCTCTAATCCTAGACTCCCCGACCCCAGGGAAAAGACTTTGTCTGTTTATCCTATCCGTGCCCCTCATGATTTTATAAACCTCCATAAGGTCACCCCTCAGCCTCTGAGGCTCCAGGGAAAACAGCCCCAGCTGATTCCTGCAATGTCAGCTGTGAATTTTGCTGTTTGTTAATTTTTCTTAGATGCACTCTGATGTCCAGAGACACTTGAACTGAAACAGCAAGAGCAGTAGCTGTGCAGATTCACAGCTGTGTCAGACAGCAGTGTAGGTTTCTCTCTCATTTAATTCACTGACCATGTTGTCCCTGTCTTTGTCTCTCCTCCTCTTTTTTAAAGTGCTGTTATTTTGATCATTTATCTCCCCAAAGTTCCAAAACAATGCAACAGCTTATAAAACAGTAATTGCTGCTCCTGGAATTTGAGGAAATCAGCTCCAACACCTAAAGTACTGCAAAAAAAAAGGAGCAGCTTTTACAGCAACAATTTTCCCTGTCCGCCATCTTGGAATACCCAGAATCCTTTTGACGCTATCTTTCAGATCAGATGTTAAACTTAGGCCCACTCTCACTTGGGTATAAAAGATCCCATGAGGCTATTTATTAGCAGAGCTGGAGAGTTCTCCCTGGCACCCTGGCTAATGTTTATCTCGCAAGTAACATCATGAAAGCAGATTATCTTCCCATTGCTTGTGTGTGAGAACTTACTGTGTGTATAGAGATTGCTGCCTTTTTTCCACCAGTAATCTCACTTCAATGTGTTCCGTTGAAATATAAAATGTTTTGGTACACCCCAAGGTTGTGGAAATTGCTACATAATGTCTTTCTTTAAAGTATAGTTGTAGCTGTTCACAGCCCTTAGTCAATTGGATATAAGACTGTTAACTTGAATCTAATGCAGTGTAAAATCTTTTCAGGAGAAGAAACGGCGAGGAATTAAGGAACTGTATTTGAGGAGATTTGTGTACTTAATTTTTAGCTCCTTGTAACAATGTACTCCAAGACATTCCTTCCCTTTGGTTTAGCCTAAGCAATGAGTGCAAATGAAAGACAGCTCTAACTCTAACCTGTGCTCTGACAGCAGCTAACTCCCTGTTACAGTCCTTGAAGTGGCTGTGTTACTGCAAATCAGCAGGAGATTGTGTTTTAATGTTGGTATTTTAATTATCAATACAATGGTTCGCCAATATTTCACTTGTTTGCAATTAGACTGTATATACTTATTAGTATTGGGAGGAAGTTTGTGCTGGGATTTAAAATATTAGTCTGTTTAGTTTCATCTGTACAGACTTGGCTTTTTTAATAATCACAATTAATAAACTCTTCATATGTGTATTTTTGGAAGATCCTGGTACTGGTCAAAATAATAACATGGTATTTGGAAATTAATTTCAACATTTGACTAATATTGACTTCACATAAATTAGAAGTATGTAAAAAAAGCAGGACATACCGCCAGCGGTTCACTAGAGACTCTCACTGATGATGTTACCTAGTCATGGTGACAAAATGTCTGAAAACAAACCTTTCAGGTCAGCAACCTACCTTACATACTTATCTTCAACCTGAGCTACAAATCTTCTCAAAAATCGCTATCACATCAATTATATGTAGTTAGATATCAGAGTGGCACGGTGGCTCTGTGGTTAGCACTGCTGTCTCACAGTGCCAGGGACCCGGGTTCGATTCCAGCATCGGGTGACTGTTTGTATGGAGTTTGCATGTTCTCCCCATGACTGTGTGGGTGTGCTCCAGTTTCCTCCCACAGTCTGAAGATGTGCAGGTTAGGGGGATTAGACAAGTGAAATACAGGGGTGGGGTGTGTCTCGGTGGGATGCTGTTTGGAGGGTCAGTGTGGGCTGAATGGTCTGCTTCCACAGTGTAGGGATAAAGGATTGCAATTACTTGGATGGAAGTGATCAGTTCTCTTTCAGAGAAGGTGAAGTGAAATTTGATGGAATTGTTTAAAATCATACTGAGTTTGGAGTAAATAACACAAAACTATTTCCTGAGACTGAGGGGTTGGGAACCAAAGGACAGAGATTTATGGCGATTAGCAAAACAACAAGAGAAAATGCTTTACCTACAACATAAACATTAGGAGTAGGGGTGGACCATTCAGCCCCTCAATTCTGCTCCAGTTTTCGTGTTTGTAACCTCAATCCCACATTCCTGCCTATCCCTGGGAATAGTTGAACTCCCTAGATTATGAAGTTTCTATCTGCCTCTGTCTCTTTCAGTGTTTGGAATACACTGCCAGGCATCAATAGATGCAGATCCAGTCAAAGGCTCAACTATCTGCCCTTGGGTTTTCCCTCAGGTATATCCCACTGGGGAGCTGGTAAAGAAGAGTAAGTGGCAATGTCACTGTGCAAGTGGTTGAGAGAACCAGGGTATTGCTGTTATATTACACAGTTTAAATCCCTCCCCCTGAACAGTAACTGGTGGAATTTAAGTTCAGTTCACAAATCCAGAATTGCAAGGTGATATTTGCAACAGTAATGATGTCTATTCTTGTAAAAACTCATCAGGTTCACTGATGATCTTCAGGGAAGTGATCCTCTATCACCACCTGGTCTGCTTGATGCAGACAATGTTTGGGGAGTGCACTGTCACTTTAGTCTCCCCCATCCCCATGGGTCACAACATAAAAATACTTTTCCCAGTTACCAAGATGACCAATAAATATCTGTCAGGGTTTTACAGCAAAGTATCTCCAAACACCATTATTAGTTTGTGAACAAAACCAAAGTTTAGTCAGTAAAATGCAATATTTAGTTGACATATACCGCCAGTAAAATAGCAATAATTATGCTTATTCCTCCAAACACGCACACACACACGCACACAGACGCGCGCACGCATGCACACATATACACACACACAAACGCACACGTGCGCACACAAACACACACACGCATATACACACACAAAGACACGCACACACGTGCATACACACACATATACATGCACGCATGCATGTGCGCACACACACAAACACACATGCACACACACACACACACACGCAAGCACACATCTATGCGCGAAAGAGAATAAAAGAGTTTTCGACAGAGATTGGCTTGCTGAAGAAAAAAAATAGAAGAAGTAAGCAATTCAGTTCCAGTAAAGAGTCATCTAGACTCGAAACGTTAGCTTGCTCTCTCCATGGATGCTGCCTGACCCACTGTGAGCTCTAATGTTTGTTGTTTTCAAGCAATTTAACTAATTAGTTATTCTTGAAGCCAAAAGGATATAGTGTAGAATATTCCAGAGTCTGTCGCTCTGATGTTCTTGCAGGTCTGGTCATGTGACTAATCATGCATTGTTCTCTCCGAAGCCTTGCTGACACAGATTGCTCAGGATGTACAGCCTTGAGATGCTCTTTCAGTCATTCTTTCAAAAGAACAAGTGAGTTTCACTCTGAACTAATGCAGAGGGGTTTCTTTTCAGAAACGGGAGAGATCAGCTGGGCAGCTTGTTCATAGCAAGCTTTCCTGCAGCTCACAGCCTTCTTATTAAACTTCCCTCCAAGCTGTAGAGATAAAATAGAGAGAAAAACTGTAAACCAGTCACCATTCAAAACCATCCCCGGCATGGTTTACTGCACAGTGAGCAATCCTTCATGCAACATTAAATACAGTGCATCTTTACAACAGTGTAACAGCAGATCCATAACAATGTGACTGACTGTTAAGAACAATCTGATTTGGCTGAAAAATTTAATCCAAGGCCAATTAGGGCTGGACAAAAAAATGCAGCGATGCCCACACCCGATGAAGTGTTAATTAAAGCAAAATGTCACTTGATGGGGCAATTTCAAAAGGCTTTTCTCTTTTTGGGTATTTCCTGGGGATTGAGAAGCATTGCAGTGCTGTGGGAAAAGAGCAGGGTGGGACGAATTGGATCAGTCTTTCAGAGAGCCAGCACGAGCAGGACTGAATAAATGGCCTCCTCCTGTGTTTCATGATGCCATGATTTCTGCTGTTCCTGACATTCAGCCATAGTGACTGCACAGATAAGGACACCAGATAGCTTCAACATGTAATTTATAGCTCCCACTGTTCTAAACTACCTTTCTTCAAGTCTTTTTCCACTTGCTTAAGCTGTCACTATTTCAAAGGAATGAAATCTTGGCAAAGGCTCAGTTGCAAGCAGCCTGAGCAAGGTTATTGCAAATGACCGACGGATATAAGTAAATGTGGCATTTTTCAGAAACGGAAAAGGACAGCGTGAAGGGTACAGTTGTCCCCCACCATGACTAATGACCGCATAATGTCATGGGCACTGGCTTCAAGTTCACACTGTGGTCATCAATCAGTCAAAGGAGGCAGGTAGTGACCATTAGATGGTTTCATTAGTAACCCTGCAGACTGCCAGTCCAGGCCCACCCCATCTGTCTTCATTAGAAATTGCTAGCTGCTTGCGAGTGGTTAGCAGATGGGTCATTATTGGCAGCACTGCCCTCTAGGCCTGGCGGAGAACTTGGCAAAGTTGTCCTACCTAGGGACGTACAGCTAGTTATCTTACACAGAGCAAGCAAAAATGCTGAGAATTTGCCTGGGGCGACTTGTCTCAGCATCAATCCCACATTCTGCGGATATATTGAACACTTAATAGCTACATTTTTCGAGCCCACCTGGTGTTTTGCTAGTAGCATTTCAGAAATGGTTCAAATCCCACTTGATTCAAAAAGCCATATTACCTACAGAAAAGCATTTTTTAAAAATGAAGTGGTTTTACTTCAGAGAGTCCTGTTAATGATACATACTAACCATGGTAATACTCTATTGTTCTGTTTGCCCATGGCCTCCTCTTCTGAAATTAGTCGGTATTTTTGAGTCTACTTTCATCCTATTACACAAGAATTTTTCAATGCTTTCTCTCCCGCCTTTAAGATGCTGATTAAAATTTAACTCTTTGACCAAACCTTTGGTCACACTAGTCCTAATACATGCCCTGGTGCCACATACTGTATTGTCTACAAAAGCTCCTGACTATTGCCCTGGGATGTTTTGCTGGCACTATGGAAGTGCGAGTTGTTGTTGTCACATTTACAATCCAGAACTGAAAATTTAATTGCTGGTTAAAGCACAGCAGGTCAGGCAGCATCCAAGGAACAGGAAATTCGACGTTTCGGGCCAGAGCCCTTCATCAGGAAGCCCTGATGAAGGGCTCTGACCCGAAATGTCGAATTTCCTGTTCCTTGGATGCTGCCTGACCTGCTGTGCTTTAACCAGCAACAAATTTTCAGCTCTGATCTCCAGCATCTGCAGACCTCACTTTTTACATTTACAATCCACTCAATAACTTCTTTGAAAATGAAGAGAGCATATGAACTTTCATGTGAGGATGGACTGAACTCCAACACCTGCCTGCCCTGAGATCCATGAAATGGCCAATGTCCCCATGGAATCTGGTTTTTACAGCTGCATTGACACTAACTCATCAGTTAGGCCAGTAACCTGTTGCCAGAGCTTCAAATATTTCTCTTCACTCTCATTCGATCGTCTTTCATGTTATTCACCGTTCTTGTTCATATCTCTCAATGCACAATTATTTAGTAAACATTTGAAAATTCTGCATTCATAATATCGTATAAATGAGGCCATTCTGTCCATTAACACAAAAAACTAGAGGGTGTAAAGTGAGAGGACAAAAGGGATCCAAGAGGCAATTTTTTCACGCAGAGGGTGGTACGTGTATGGAATGAGCTGCCAGAGGAAGTGATGGAGGCTGGTACAATTACAACATTTAAAAAGCATCTGGATGGGGACATGAATTTGCAGGGATGTGGGCCAAATGTTGGCAAATGGGACTAGGTCAGATTGGGATGTCTAGTTGGCACGGATGCGTGGACCAAAGAGTCTGTTTCTATGCTGTGAACTAACACATTTCAAACAGTAATCCAGTCCTTTTCCTCTTGCCTTATATCCCTGCAAGGTTTTTCTCCTTCAAAAATTTATTTAATTCTTTTTTAAAGGCTCCTGTATTTTTGACAGAGGCAGAAGAAGGGTGAGAAAGGGCAGGGGGGAGGAGAAGTGAGAGGGATAAAGGGAGAGGAGGGATGTGAGGGAGAGAGGGGTAGGAGGGGGAATAGGGGTTAAGATGGAGAGAAGGGGAGGGGTGAGAAGGACAGAGGTGGAAGGAGCTGGGGAGGAGGGATAACGAGAGAGAAGTGGGGGGAGGGGGAGGAGGGGTAAGAAGGAGACAGAAGAGGAGGAGTGAGAGGACCAGAGATTGTGGGGTGAGAGGGCTGGTTAATACTGGTCTCCTCCCTTCCCTCTTCACCCTCACCCGATCAGCATTATCCTTCAGCTGTAATTATTAAAAGCATATGCTGGACTCTGCGGGTTTGGGCCCAGAGTTGACAAAGGTACAGGCAGTCTCCAGGTTCCAATGGATTATGTTCTGGAGTCCTCTTGCAAGTCGATTTGTACACAAGTCGGAACACCGTGCAGGACAATATAAAGGAGCTATTTGTCAGTACAGGAACTTGTGTGTCATGTCTTTATAATTCCTCCCCTATATGGGATCGTGTTCATAAATATGTGTGTTTGTAAGCAGGACATTATGAATACACATCCATTGCTCAGTCTTATTGGTGCTTTTTGAGTGAGTTTGAATTCAAGTATCACTGATCTGTATTCCAAGCCAAAGTTTAATGCCATGACAGAAAGTATTTTGACCTAGTGACAGTGACAATATATTTCCAAGTCAGGATGGTGAGTGGCTTGGAGTGGAACTTGCAGGGGGTGGTGTTCCCATGTATCTGCTACCTTTGTCATTCTAGATTGAAGTAGTCATGGGTTTTGAAGGTATTGTATAAAGAGATTTGGTGAAGTTTTGTAGTGCACCTTGTAGATGGTATAGAGTTCTGCTGCTGAGCACCGATGGTGGAGGGAGTGGATGTTTGTAAATATGGTACCAATCAAGTGGGCTGCTTTGTTCTGGATGGTGTCGAGCTTCTTGAGTATTATTGGAGCTGCACTCATCCGGGCAAGTGGGGAATATTCCATCACACTCCTGATAGTGCCTTGCAGGTGGTGGACAGGCTTTGGGGAGTGGTATTCGGAGCCTCTGACCTGCTCTTGTAACTACTGTGTTTATGTGGTGAGTCCAGTTGAGTTTCTGGTCAATGGTAATGCTCAGGATGTTGACAGTGGGAGATTCAGTGAAGGTAATACTATTGAATGTCAAGAGGTGGTGGTTGGATCGTTTTCTATTGTAGATGGTCATTGCCTGTCCTTTGTGTATCACAAATGTTACTTGTCAGCCCAGCACTGATGTTGTCCAGATCTTGTTGAATTTGAGCATGGACTGCTTTAGTGTCTGAGGAATTGTGAGTAGTGCTGAACATTGTGCCATTATTGACAAACATCCCCACTTCTGACCTTGTGATATAATTATTTAAAATATATCGATAGTAATTTTCAGTCTTTCCCTTTTTTGAACTGCAAGCTTTCTGGGACCTGTGACTTGGCTCTATTATATGTTACCAGCCATCATGGGCACTGTGGCAGTGGTACAATTGCATCGAAGGACTTCAGAGCTAACAGTGCCCCATCTACCAGGGGGCGAAGGTGGGAATATGGAGTTAGGTTGCAAATCACCATGGTCTCAGTGAAGTCTGTAAGTTCTGAAGGGCTAAAGAAGCTCCTCCTGTTCCTGTCTCTGTATGTTCTTATAGGTCAGTGATATACTACAAAGATTCAGGCTGTAGTACATCTGAATTTTTAGATTTCGATTTAGATTGTATTCTCATGTGTACTCAAGTATGGGAGTACAGGAATACATTGAAAAGTTCACCACACGGTGCCATCTTAGATACAAAGGTACTGAGGTGGATACAAAGTTTGGGAGAAGATTTGTAGTTCGGGTGCTCGTTGTTGTGGTTCTGTTTGCTGAGCTGGGAATTTGTGTCGCAGACGTTTCATCCCCTGTCTAGGTGACATCCTCAGTGCTTGGGAGCCTCCTGTGAAGCGCTTCTGTGATCTTTCCTCCGGCATTTGTAGTGGTTTGTCTCTGCCACTTCCAGTTGTCAGTTCCAGCTGTCCGCTGCAGTGGTCGGTATATTGGGTCCAGGTCAATGTGTTTATTGATTGAATCTGTGGATGAGTGCCATGCATCTAGGAATTCCCTGGCTGTTCTCTGTTTGGCTTGTCCTAAAATAGTAGTGCTGCCCCAGTCGAATTCATGTTGCTTGTCATCTGCGTGTGGGGCTACTAAGGATAGCTGGTTGTGTCATTTTGTGGCTAGTTGGTGTTCATGGATGCTGATCGTTAGCTGTCTTCCTGTTTGTCCTATGTAGTGTTTTGTGCAGTCCTTGCTTGGGATTTTGTACACTACATTGGTTTTGCTCATGCTGGGTATCGGGTCCTTCGTTCTGGTGAGTTGTTGTCTGAGAGTGGCTGTTGGTTTGTGTGCTGTTATGAGTCCTAGTGGTCACAGTAGTCTGGCTGTCAGTTTGGAAATGCTCCTGATGTATGGTAGTGTGGCTAGTCCTTTGGGTTGCAGCATGTCCTCGTTCCGTTATCTTTCCCTTAGGCATCTGTTCATGAAATTGCACGGGTATCCGTTTTTTGGTGAATACATTGTATAGGTGTTCTTCTTCCTTTTTTTGCAGTTCTGGTGTTCTGCAGTGTGTTGTGGCCCTTTTGAATAGTGTCTTGATTCAGCTTCTTTTGTGTGTGTTGGGGTGGTTGCTTTCGTAGTTTAGGACTTGGTCTGTGTGTGTTGGCTTTCCTGGCTTTCCAAAGGACTAGCCACACTACCATACATCAAGAGCATTTCCAAACTGACAGCCAGACTACTGTGACCACTAGGACTCATAACAGCACACAAACCAACAGCCACTCTCAGACAACAACTCACCAGGACGAAGGACCTGATACCCAGCATGAGCAAAACCAATGTACTGTACAAACCCATGCAAGGACTGCACAAAACACTACATAGGACAAACAGGAAGACAGCTAATGGTCCGCATCCATGAACACCAACTAGCCACGAAACGACATGACCAGCTGTCCTTAGTAGCCACGCACTCAGATGACAAGCAACATGAATTCGACTGGGACAACACTACTATTATAGGGCAAGCCAAACAGAGAACAGCCAGGGAATTCCTAGAGGCATGGCACTCATCCACAGATTCAATCAATAAGCACATCGACCTGGACCCAATATACCGGCCACTGCAACGGACAGCTGGAACTGACAACCGGAAGCGACAGATTCAAACCACTACAAATGCCGGAGGAAAGATCACAGAAGCGCTTCACAGGAGGCTCCCAAGCACTGAGGATGCCACCTAGACAGGGGACGAAACGTCTGCGACACAAATTCCCAGCTCGGTGAACAGAACCACAACAATGAGGTAGGTACAACGTAGTAAGTGAAAACAAGTCCGCACTGACCCTCCGAAGAGTAACCCACCCAGTCCCATTTCCCTCTGACTAATACACCTAACACTATGGGCAATTTAGCATGGCAAATTCATCTAACTTGTACATCTTTGGACTGTGAGAGGAAATCAGAGCACCTGGAGGAATCCTACGCAGACATGGGGAGAATGTGCAAACTCCACGCAGTCACCTGAGGCTGGAATCGAACCTGGGACCCTGGTGCTGTGCAGCAGCGCTAACCACTGAGCCACCATGCCACGCTGTGCCTTTTGAATGTTGTAATTGTACCAGCCTCCACCATTTCCTCTGCCGGTGTGTTCTGTACATCTTATTTGGAAGCACTAGCTTTCGCAGCGCCGCTCCTTCATCAGGTCACAACCACCTGAGGGAGCAGTGCTCCGAAAGCTAGTGCTTCCAAATACACCTGTTGGACTATAACTTCATGCTGTGATTTTTAACTTTGTACACCCCAGCATCTCCAAATCATTAAAAAAGTTAAGAATTACCTTCATAGACTTACGTTGAAAAATACGTAATGAGGTAATAGTTGATATTAAAGTCCTTCTTAATACAAACTAGAAAAGTAGAAGGAATAAAGTTAAAAGTTCAACTGTCTTTGATGAGACCTCTGCTTAGCGCACTGCCCTCAGCTGCCTGTTCTCAATGCCACTGGCCAGATGCTGAGGGATATAATGCCTTGTTCCAATTTTTTCAAACTTGTCTCCTTCTGTTCCCCTGCTGTGCATTTCAGACCCTTTTAATGTTTTTTGATTTCTTAAGGCAGAAACAAATGCATGGATATGCTCAGCTTGACAAAGTGTTTTAAGAATTTTAATTTGTTTTCTATTGGGGAAAGGTTGGGCTCACAGGCCTAAAGCAGCAGAGTGTGTTTTTCATGTTTATACTGTTGTTGCTGACTTTTTAAGTTGTTCTTGTTCACTTTACAATCGATTGTGTTGCTTTCATGAACAGTAATAACATGAGCCAGCCTTCTGAATTGGCAGTCTGTGGACATATTATCACTTCCTTGTTCTCAGTAAGATATACACTGGGGTGTCAGCAAACATGACCAATGCACTAAATATGTGCACAGACACAATGCACAAAGGCATAGTCTATCTCATGTTCTTTCAGTAATCCATATAGGTGTTCAGTCTGTCAAAAACAATGCTCTGTTAACCCCGTCAGGTCAATTGGTGACACGTGAATGGTGCCCCAAAGAACATAGTGCCTCACTTATCATCGTTGATTGTTCACTCAATGACCTGGGTGAGACGATGTCCCATGTAAGTTAATGGCACCTGTCATCACTCAAATGACAAACATTATGTCACACTGGGGGCCACTGCTTAGCTGCACATCAGCTAAAGGATGTCAGAACAAATTGTGACTTTCGCAACCTTCATTGGAATACATCAGTTTTTGTAACCTTTCCGACATGACCTTCAGCACTGTTCCTCAGTATGTTATTTTCTGTGAGCATATATTGTTTTTGTCATTTAGAGTCACAAAGATGTACGGCACAGAAACAGACCCTTCGTTCCAACTCATCCACACTGAACAGATATCTTAAAGCAATCTAGTCCCATTTGCCAGCACCTGGCCCATATCCCTCTAAACCCTTCCTATTCATATACCCATCCAGATGCCTTTTAAATGTTGTAGTTGTACCAGCCTCCACCACTTCCTCTGGCAGGGTGTTCTATACACCCACCGCCCTCTGCATGAAAAAGTTCCCCTTAGGTCCCTTTTAAATCTTTCCCCTCTCACCTCAAACTAGTTCCCCCTAGTTTTGGACTCCATTACCCAGGGATAAAGACTTTGGCTATTCACCCTATCCATGTCCCTCATGATTTTTTTTAGATTACTTACAGTGTGGAAACAGGCCCTTCGGCCCAACAAGTCCACACCGACCCGCCGAAGCACAACCCACTTACCTAACACTATGGGCAATTTAGCACGGCCAATTCACCTGACCCGCACATCTTTGGACAATGGGAGGAAACTGGAGCACCCGGAGGAAACCCACACAGACACGGGGAGAACGTGCAAACTCCACACAGTCAGTCGCCTGAGGCCGGAATTGAACCCAGGTCCCTGGCGCTGTGAGGCAGCAGTGCTAACCACTGTGCCACTGTGCCGCCCTAAATGATTTTATAAACCTCTCTAAGGTAACCCTTTAGCCTCCCTTTCCAAGGAGAACAGCCCCAGCATATTCAGCCTCTTCCTATAACTCAAACCCTCCAACCCCAGCAACGTCCTTGGAAATCTTTTCTGAACCCTTTCAAGTTTCACAACATCCTTCCTATTGCAGGGAAATCAAAACTGAACACAGTATTCGAGAAGTGGCCTAACCATTGTCCTGTACAGCTGCAACATGACCACCCAACTCCTAGACTCAATACTCTGACAAATAAAAGGAGAAAGTAAGGACTGCAGATGCTGGAGATCAGAGCTGAAAAATGTGGTGCTGGAAAAGCACAGCAGGTCAGGCAGCATCCAAGGAGCAGGAGAGTCGACGTTTCGGGCATAATGCGCGAAACATCGATTCTCCTGCTCCTTGGATGCTGCCTGACCTGCTGCGCTTTTCCAGCAACACATTTTTCAACTCTGACAAATAAAGGCAAACATACCAAATGCCTTCTTCACTATGCTTTGTTTCAGTATCAAATGAGGGAGCAGTCCTATGGTCCAGTAGAACTACAGCAACTTTACCTTGGTAAGGGCCATTTAGCTCAGTAGAATAAACAGCTGGTCTGCAATATGGAGTGACATTAACAATGTGGGTTTGATGCCTGCATTGACTGAGTTTACCACAAAACACTCTCCTTCTCAACCTCTCCCTTTGCCTGAGGCATGGTGATCCTCAGGTTAAATCACCATAAGTTGCCTCTCTGTAATGAGCGAACAGCCCTATAGTCTGGGAAGCCTATGGCAACTTTACCTTATAATCACAGTGTTTAAAACAAATGACAAAGTCTGTTTGGCCCAACTAGTCTTTGCTAGTTTATGTTCCATATGATCCCTCCGTTGAACTTTATCAATCTCTCAACATAAGTAATCACGTCAGTGTGGATTTTTACCATTCTCAGCAGGTTTTCAGCTCTATGGGGGAACATTGTAGTTCAACTATGGAACTCCCTCACTGACCCTCTTCACCTCTTATTCATTTCTTTCCTTTAAAGGAAGTGCTGAATACCTACCTCATTGAACAAGCTTTCTGACCATCTCCCAATCAGCTTTTTATGTGCTTGAAAACAATAAATGCTGGAAATCACAGTGGGTCAGGCAGCATCCATGGAGAGAGCAAGCTAATGTTTTGAGTCTAGATGACTCTTCACCAGAGCTCTTTATGCGGTTCAGTGTGAAACATTTGACTTGAAGTGAGATGAGGAAGAATTTCTTCAGCCAGAGGGTGATGAATCTGTGGAAGTCATTGCCGCAGAGGGCTGTAGACGCCAAGTCATTGAGTGTATTTAAAATGAAACTCCTTGATTAGTAAGGGGATTGAGGGCTATGGGGAGAAGACAGAAGAATGGGGCTGAGAAACATATCAGTTAATGAGTTTTGAGAAGATTTGTAGATCAGGTTGAGGTTCTGGATGTAAGTTTGCTCGCTGAGCTGGAAGGATTGCTTTCAGACGTTTCATCACCACACTAGGTAACATCTTCAGTGAGCCTCCAGTGAAGCACTAGTGGTATGGCCTGCTTTATAAACACATAAATAAAAAGCGGGCCATACCACCAGTGCTTTACCGGAGGGTCACTGATGATGTTACCTAGTCTGGTGATGAAACGCCTGAAAACAAACCTTTCAGCTCAGCAAGCAAACTTACATCCATATTATCTAATGGTGGAACAGACTCGTTGGGCCGAATGGCCTAATTCTGCTACTCCAACTTATGGTCTGTCCTTGGTAAAGCCTGGCATTGTAATATAAATACCAGGAACTGTAATGAAAATCTACTGAATCTTTCAGTACTACATGACTAGAACTAGAGGGCATAGGTTTACGGTGAAAGAGGAAAGATATAAAAGGGACCTAATGGGCAACTTTTTTACACAGAGAGCAGTGCATGTATGGAATGAGCTGCCAGAGGAAGTGGTGGAGGATGGTACAATTACAACATTTAAAAGGCATCTGGATGGGGATATGAATAGGAAGGATTTGGAGGAATATGGACCGGGTGCTGGCAGGTGGGACTAAATTGAGTTGGATTGTCTAGTCGGCATGGACAGGTTGGATCGAAGAGTCTGTTTCTGTGCTGTACATCTCTATGATTCTATGACTGTATGAATATCCTGCTGAAGGTTAAAAAAAATTCACAAACAAACCAGCACTATATCAGTGTCAATCTGTGAGGGCAGAGTTAACTGTGGTACCTATTTATAAAATGACCCACTGATCCTGAATCTGTGAGATATTTTTCTAATTAGCCTGTTCAGAGATGTTATATCATACCTCTGGAGCAGGTGGGACTTGAACCCAGACTTCCTGTCTCAGAGGTAGGGGCACTACCACTGCATCACAAGTGCCCTGTCCCATCATTTTTACAATGTTAAAGCCACTATTCCCAAGCGGACTCTCATCTTTATGAACTGCGAGGTGAAGCCCGACACTGTTTGGAGCCCAGTTTTGGTACGGACTGGAGGCACGGTACCAGCATGCTCTGGGTTGGTAGACTGTTGTTCTGAACTTTTATTTCTGCAACGCTGGACTTTTTAATTCCTCTATTTTCTGAGATCTTGTAACTGTAGAATCTGTAGCTAGATACCTTTGTAAGTGGTGACTTATAAACCTTTCACTGTGGTCATTTGAATACATGGGACAATAAAACTAATTCTTATCAATGCAAATCAATATATAAATATAAACTGTTACTATGCTTTGGAGTGTAATTGGCTATCTGTTCATTGTCCTTTTAGGGCTTCCCTGGACCTGCAAAATATGAAATAAAAAGCTTGTTTGGTGAGAAGACCAGCCCCCACGATAAACTGAGTACTCCACATCCACCGTTCTTGTCTCAGACCAAGGTAAAGGGCACAGCATCTTACTTTCCATATTCTCTCCATTAAATCCTTCTGTGGGTTATTAACTAACCTAATTGCTTTGTGTCACCTGGATTGCAACATATCCTTGTTCCATGGGTCAGTTTACATCAGTTGAGAAGGTGCTAATAGGTTTTTAATGGTCTACAAGTTGTAGTCATCCTTTACAGCAGGACACGTGTAATGGTTCCCCTTCAAATCACCTCAGTGAGACTGTGTTGTCAAAACATGTCCTTTCTTCACCCTCTTGTAGAATGTTCACGAGTGAACAACAAGAACATTTCCAAAGTGGCCCATTGCCTGAGGAATGTTTTACTGGGGATGTGAGAGGAGCTATATAAACTCAGTATTGAAGATGGAGTGGTGATCTCATTGAGGGGTTAGAGATGATTAAGTAATTTGATGGGGTTAATAGTGAGTGCAGAACAAAGGGAGCTGAAAATGTGTTGCTGGAAAAGCGCAGCAGTTCAGGCAGCATCCAAGGAACAGGAGAGTCGACGCTTCGGGCAAGAGCCCTGCCTCTGGGCCAGAAGCTCCAGTTTCACGCAGACACAGGGAGAATGTGCAAATTCCACACAGACGGTCGCCCGAGGCTGGAATCAAACCCGGTCCCTGGTGCTGTGAGGCAGCAGTGCTAACCACTGAGCCACCCTGCTGCTCTTAAGTGAATGTGTTATTTTTGAGGTGATGTTACTAAGGATTACAAAACAAAGGTGGATGGAATTAATTTAGATATCAGTCATTGGGAGTAGTTTTGGGCCCCATACCTGAGGAAGGGCGTGCTGGCATTGGAGGGAGGTCCCCAGCAGGTTCACAAGGGGGCGGCACGGTGGCTCAGTGGTTAGCACTGCTGCCTCACAGCACCAGGGCCCTAGGTTCAATTCCTGGGTGACTGTCTGTGTGGAGTTTGCACATTCTCCCCGTGTCTGCCTGGGTTTCCTCCGGGTGCTCCGGTTTCCTCCCTCAATCCAAAGATGTGCAAGTCAGGTGAATTGGTCATGCCCATTGTCAGGGGTGAATATGGGGAATGGGTCTGGGTGGGTTACTCTTCGGAGGGTTGGTATGGACTTGTTGGACCAAATGGCCTATTTCCATACTGTAGGGAATCTAAAAAAAAATGATCCCGGGGATGAAAGGATTGTCAAATGACAACTGGTTGAGGTCTCTGGGTTTGTGCTCGATGGAGCTCAGAAGAATGTGGGGGGACTTGATTGAAGTATACAGAATACTGACAGGCCTGGATAGAGTGGATGGAGAAGATGTTCCCACCACTAGGAGAGACTCGGACCGGAGGGCACAGCCTCAGAGTAAAGGGACAACCATTTAGAACTGGGATGAGGAGGAGTTTCCTCAGCCAGAGGGTGGGAAATCTGTGGAACTCATTGCTGCAGGAGGCTGTGGAGGCCAAATCATAGAGTGTTTTTGAGACAGAGATAGAGTTATGGGAGGAGGCAGGAGAATGGGGTTGAGAAACATATCAGCCATGAGCAAATGACAGAGCAGATTCGATGAGCTGAATTCTGCTCCTATACCTTATGGTCTAATGGGACAGCTTTGAGGGGCTGGATGGTTTCCTCCTCAATTTAGCTGTATTTGTTTTTAATTACTTTGAAGGGAAGATAATGAATGCACATAACCAGTTTATGAAAGGAAAGATCCACATTTATATAGCACCTCTTGTGACCTCCAGACATTCCATTGTATTTGACAGCCAAATAATCACATTTTGAAATGGGGTCACTGTTGTAATGTAGGAAATTTTACGGTGAACAGCCTCTCTTTTCTAATGCAGGCCCCAACGACACCCACACAATCACTGTCCAAAGGGGAGAGCACCTCTCGAGACGGGGTTTGGAGTGGTATGGGGGAGGGGGTGAAAAGTCACATATCCCCCAAACTCTGGGGCGGGCGGTCAGCATCACAGAGAGGAAGCCCCTCTTTCTAGAATAGATTCTGCAGCAGGATCTGGTCAGCTCCGTCTCATTGGCACAGTGCCATAACCAGAAGGTCACTGGCATTCAGTGGACAGCCAAAGTCCAGGCACCGGCTCAGTCACAGAGGACTCCATGGTGTCGGCCATTGTGTAACTGGACAAGGCAGTCACAGGAACCATCGCAGAGAGGATTGTCAGAAACACTAGGTAAAGCGGATTGAAGGTTAGAGGAGGACACCAGTGAGATCAGTACCGTACCGTGTGCTACTGCCTGTCTCCATGGTGACTGCTCTGGAGAGCCAGGTCCTGCAGAATGCTCAGTGTCTGTCAGGAATACTCAAAGATCTGCCCTCGATTATCCTACCATTGGTACTTAGCATCAGCAACAAGGGAAGGGGGCTTTTAAAATATTCGTTTGTGGGACATGGGCGTTGCATGTCTGGCACTTATTACCCATCACTAAGTGGCTTGTTTGGCCATTTCAGAAGGCAGTTGAAAGTCAACAACCTTGCTGTGGGTCTGGAGTCACATGTAGGTCAGACCAGGCAGATTTCCTTTTCTAAAGGACGTTAGTGAACCAGATAGGGTTCACCTGACAATTCATGGTCCTTAGTCCAGATACTTTTTAAAAAATTTAATTCAAATTCTACCACGGCAGGATTTGAACCCAGGTCCCTATATCATAAGACCATAAGACATAGGAGCAGAAATTAGGCCATTCAGCCCATTGAGTCTGCCCCGCCATTCAATCATGGCTGATAAGTTTCTCAACCCCATTCTCCTGCTTTCTCCCCACAACCCTTGATCCCCTTGATACTCAAGAACATATCTATCTCTATCTTGAACATACTCAATGACTGGGCCTCCACAGCCTTCTGTGGCAATAAATTCCATAGATTCACCACTCTCTGGCTGAAGAGGTTTCACCTTATTGTGGCTGCTGGGAATCTGAAACAAAAACCAAAACTACCGGAGGAACTCAACAGGTCTGGCGGCATCAGTGGAGTTAGCTTTGATTTATTTGCGCAGACATCTCCACCTCCACCCTTCCTGCAATCCCCGACTGAGGGAAGGGGAGCTTGAATCTGGCAGGACAGTCCCAGCATGGCCAGGATCTCTAGTCACTGGAGACAACCTCCCAAATCACTCTGTAGAGCCTGTTACAGGGCAGGCTCCCTCAGCCTCAGCCAGGAACCTAGGGATTGCACCTCGATATAGTGTGAGGACAAGAAAACAAAACGCTGTGAAGCTACATAGCTGGTGTGGCTGACACGTCATTATAAATACACTCTCACATCTGTAAATACGAAGGAACCTCGATTATCCGAAGGACGCGGGCGGGGGAGCGGTTGGGAATGGGAGGATTTCATTTGGTTAATCGAATTCCGAATAATTGAATGCAGGATAATAATAATAATTGTTTAGCCAGGCATTGGGACTGTGCGATCTTGCTGGATAATCCAATATTCCGATAATCGAACGCTGGATAATTGAAGTTCCTCTGTATTTATGCACTTTCAATCGTCACCTTTTTGGTCGACTGACAGTCTAGCTGTTGGACCTGGCTACAAGGTGACCACAGCCTCTTCTTCCATTCAGTGGAGGATAGAGGTTATACTGATGAGACATTCTCATCTTTGAGAAGATTCCTGGATAGCAGCCCCTGCAGGAGCATTACAATGTAAGGTGCCCCTGAGCACCAAAGTGAAGCGCTCAAGTGTAGTATGGGTTGGTGCAACATCAATAAAATGCTGGTTAGCTCAGTTGGTTGGAAGGCAGAATGATGCCAACAGTGTGGGTTCAAGTTCCCACAGCAGCTGAGCTTACCATCAAAGTCCCTCCTCCTCAATCTCTTCCCTTGCCTGAGGCATGCTGATTCCCAGGTTAAAGCATCACCACTGGTCCCTCTTTAATGAGAGAGCTGCCTGATTTTACCTCAGTCCAAGATTGGTAGGTGGTGTTTGCCAATGCTGACAAAGAGTGGAGGTAGCTGATGCCCATGGGTGAAAGAGAGGATTGCAGGTGATGAAGATGAGTCAAAACGTGTGGTGCTGGAAAAGCACAACTGGTCAGGTAGCGTCTGAGGAGCAGAAGAGTTGACATTTTGAGCATAAGTTCTTCATCAGGAATGGCACTTCTGGGCCAGAAGGTTTATATTCAAATCCCAACTATCCCCAGAGGTGTGTCATACCATGTTCAAATAGTGGCTCATTCCTGACAAAGAGCTTATGCTCAAAACATCGACCCTCCTGCTCCTCGGATGCTGCCTGACCGGCTGTGCTTTCCCAGTGCAACAATTTTTGACTCTGATGCCCATGGGCGGGTGCCGTGAGATGTTGGGGAATGAAGATCAACATTGAGACTCTGAGGAGAAACCGTGAGCTGTATCTGCCAAGCAACGTCTCAGACTTTCCAATGGGAGTTGCTGCTGTGGGGTTTGTCAGCAGTACACAGGAGAGTTGTCAGCTCCATTTAATTGAAGCTGATTAATCAGATGAAAATAAAGTACTTGCCACTTCCGGGAGAGATTCAGAACTCATTGCTGGAACCTCAAAGGGAAAATTGGCTATTTTTTTCTTGACATTGCGAATTAGATTTTTCTTTATTTTTGCTTCATTTTCCCACATTACTCTCCATTGACCACTCGAGGGTGGGAATGTGTCACCTTATACTATTTTAGAATAGTGGCTCTGTGCACAGAACTTCATTGTAATGATATTTTCGAATCCAGCTGTTTGGACATGGTATGACACACCTCTGGGAATAGGTAGAAACCTGTTGGCCCAGAGGTTTGGTCACTACCATTGAGCCGCAATTTTCAAAATTTGCTTTATTAAAGCTGCAAATTCTGATCTTGCTCTGCTTTAAGTGAAAGCAGCTGTAGTGACTGAGTAACCTGGGGGATTGACAGAGATATCATTTTGAAAATTGTCAGTCTGCTTGTTTATAACATTGGCAAAAGTTTGCCTACTCTTCAATTTCAATTTTCCCAATGGCTCACCATGAGATTTAGTTTGAGGTTAATTTAGGGATGACAAGACAATTACTAGGTGCCCTTTCACAGGTAACTTATGATGATGTTCTCCGCTATAACTCACCAGCGAGGTAATCTTTTCAATCGCCAAGCCCAGTACAGGGATTAGGTGGCCTTATAAATTAATATTATGTATTTTCTTTTACTTTATTTTTACTGATGTACATCATAATTCCTTCAAACGCTGACATTATCATTAGCTTCTGTGGATGAGTTTCTGAGCTTTGCACAGATGCTGGTGAGATATGGCACTGCCTTTCATAGATATAATCATGATGAATAACTTCTGAAATGCTGAATGTGAAAGTGATCGATAAAATGGTTTCGCATGCGTCCTGGTAAATGGTGAGATTTTGCATTGTTTCTCTCATTTGTTGATCAAACTTTAAAAACAAATACACGGAAACTGTTGGAAATGCCCAGCATCTGTGGAAGTGAGGAAACAGAGTTAATGGGGAGACTCTTGATGAGACTTTGGGGGTCTTGCTTGCTGGCTGGAAAACCAGTGAGACATCTACACTATCTTTGCCAGGAGGACCACTTAACTAGAAGTAATGATATGGTTTCTATGCCCCTGTGGCCTCTCCCAGGCCCTGGTTTTTAGGGGGAAGGGGGATAGTTGCTGGGTTAATAGTGTGATGGAAGCCTCACTTAGATAGACAATGCTGGAGAATTAGAGGCTGGTGGCTTAGCACTGCCGCTCGGAGGGTGGTGGCTGCTGCAGGAATGACACCTCCCCAACCCTCAGATCACAGAATGCCCCAGTACAGGTAGGTAGTGTATGTGGGGAGTGTCAGGTGGGGGTGTGTGGTGGGTTCATGGTGGGGGCGACATGGTGGCTCAGTGTTTAGCACTGCTGCCTCATAGCGCCAGGGACCTGGGTTTGATTCCACCCTTGAGAGACTGTCTGTGTGGAGCTTTCACCTTCTCCCTTGTGTCTGCACGCGTTTCCTCCAGGTGCTCCAGTTTCCTTCCACAGTCCAAAGATGTGCAAGTGTGGATCAGCCATGGGAAATTGCCCATAGTGTCCAGGATTATGCAGGTTACGTGGATTAGCCATGGGAGATGCAGGGTTCCAGGGGTAGGATTGCGGAAGGGGGGCGGTGGGTGGGTCTGGGTGGGATGCACTTCAGAGGGTTGGTGCAGTCTTGATGGGCCAAATAACCAGCTTCCACACTGTAGGGAATCTGAATCTGTGAAAGAGAGGCCAGAAGTCAACAGCGCACCCGCCCATCACTGCTCACAGACCAATATTCTGTCCCTCAGTCCCACACCAAGTGCCTTTGATTGAGGGTTATTCCTGTCCTAGAGCTGGCAAGATGGACATGTGGTTTCAGCTATGGTATATGCTATATAAATTAATATTCCAATATTCTATATCCTACAGACTTTCCCTTGTGGCTGGCTTCACCACAGTAATGGTATAACGTCCACAAGTGATTCAGGAAATCCAAGTTGCTGTAGCAACATTCACGTTACCTGGAGCTATGAATAACAACTGTAAAGGGTCCAATGTACTTTTCATAAAATGGCTGACTGGGGATCTCTCCAACTCTTACCACCCACTGTTGCATGTTGGGAAGATTTGCAGCTTGACAGTCACTCTGTTTGGCTGCACAATGAATGCGCTTTCCGTCACCATCTGAACCAGAACTTTCTGGCTCTGAATCATTTTGTGTATTTAAGACAGAGTTAGATAGGTTCTTGATGAGGTTATGGGGAGAAGGCAGGAGAATGGCGTTCAGAAATATATCAGCCATAGTTGAATGGTGAAGCAGACTCAATGGGCTGAATGGCCCTATGGTCTGAAGTAAGGACACCAGTACTAAGCCACAAAACTCCAATGAGGTGAAGTAGGAGGCTGAGGACAGAGGGTTGAAAGTGGGAGCAGGCAGTAGGGAGTTGGGCAAACTAAAAGGACGATTGTTGGTAGCTCAGGACTGTGCTTACAAACTGACCAGAGGTGTCCCACGTGACAGTGTTCCAGTCTGCACCTGCTCTCTCCAGTATAATCAAACACAGAGAGGGAGAGCTGGAGAAACGCAGCAGGTCCTGCAGCATTTGTAGAGGGAAAAACAGAGTTAACGTCCCGTGACCCTTCTTCAGAACTGAAAGAGGCTGGGAAATGTTTTTATTTAAATATTTTTGACAGTGGTGGAGGAGGGAAGAGGAGAAGAACAGATGATACAGAGGCTCAGTGCTGTAGGTTTAGGGATGCAGGGGGAGATTATCTTTGCTGTGGTCTGGGGTAACTTGCAGCATTATTCTCTGCTAGATATTTAACCTGATAATGGAAGCCAGATTTACACCTCCGTTTCCTTGATTTTTCCTCTCCTAATGTGCCTAGGAAAAACACAACTGCTGTTTTTGCTTGGCTTTGGGGTTATTTATTGTGGGGAAGACCTGAAACTCCTGTAATGAATCTGTTCTCCACCTCTCTGTTGTACCAGAGGTTTTTGCCTGTGAAATCCATCACCCCAGCTCCTGGATGGTACGATGATCCACGGACTGCTCTCCAGTCCTTGAAGAGGATATCGACGAAAGGCAAAACCGCTTTCGGTCATAATGCTGTGAGATTTGTCGAGGATTGGCGCACAGCTGAAGAGCCAGGTTTGTGTTTCCACCCAGAAAGAGCCTGTGACATAAAACCCATTTTCACTCCATTCCCCCAGTGACCACAGGAGAAGCTAATTGCAGTAGATCATTGCTAAGAAACAGTAAGGGCTGCAGATGCTGGAGAAGTCAACATTGATGAAGTGTGACGCTGGAAAAAAACACAGCAGGTCAGGCAGCGTCTGGGGAGTGAGAGAGTCAATATTTCAGCTTGACTCTTCATCAGGACTGAGAAAGGGGAAGCGGGCTGAGAAATAAATTGGGAGTGGGGCTAGGGGAAAGGTAGTTGAGATGGCGATAGGTAGGCAAAGATAGGAAGGAATTGTGATAATCACCTCCTACCTTCACCTACCTGTCACCACTCCATAAGGAATTTCTAAATCAACCTGTCACAAGGTGGAACATGTACCCTGATCTACTGGCTGAGAGATAGGGACACTACCACAGCACCACAAGAACCCTTAGCTCGTTGAAATAGGTATTTCCTAATTAACCTGTTCAGAGATGGTATTATACAACTCTAGTGTAGGTGGGAGTTGAACCCAGACCTCCTGG
This sequence comes from Hemiscyllium ocellatum, assembly GCF_020745735.1. Taxonomy (NCBI): domain Eukaryota; kingdom Metazoa; phylum Chordata; class Chondrichthyes; order Orectolobiformes; family Hemiscylliidae; genus Hemiscyllium; species Hemiscyllium ocellatum. The sequence goes on along the minus strand of NC_083436.1, from coordinate 42,331,583 downwards.
TTCAAAGGTACAGATATTGCCACTGTGCCAGAGCCCCAGTTAGTTGAAATAGTTTTAACTTATAAGAAAATATTTAACCCATTTTTCTCAACAACCTGTTCAGAAAAGTTGTTACACCCTCTGGAGCAAGTAGGACTTGAACCTAAACCTACTGGGCCAGAAGCAGGGACATTACCACTGTGTCACAAGAGCCCCAATTTGTAGTCTATCTGCTCATGGTGTTTGCAAAAGGTTTTCAGTCTCACGGCTCTGGTCTGACAGCTCTGGTCTGACGGCTCTGGTCTGCAGTCTTGTGAGTATCAGCAGGTCACAGAGTTACATCGCAGCCTTCAGAACCCTCCTGACCATGTTGCTTTGTGCAATGTAATGCCAGCAGATCATCAGTAGCTCATGTTTTCAGGGAGTATATCCTTTACAATAACCAGGACATTGTGAAGGGCAGCTGTGCGTGAGAACATACCACAGAGTGTGTTACGAATAGAAGGTGCCTGTTTCCAAATTAAAAGGAATGTTAATGCATGGGATAAATCTGATCAAGGTGGACAAGAATGTGAGGGGTTTAGCTGGGACCTTGGCAATTTTTAAATTCGTTATAGTGTCACTGGCTGGCTCCAGCATTATTGCCTGTCTCTAGTTGCCCTTGAGAAGGTGGGGATGAGCTGCTTTCTTGAACCACTGCAGTCCATGTGCTGTGGGTAGACCCGCAATGCCCCTAAAGAGGGAATTCCAGGATTCTGATCCAGCGTCAAATACTTGCCTCTTTGTGTGGAACACTTTAGCCAGAAAATAAAGGCAACCCTGGGTTGAATGGGGGAGTAACAAATTGAAGTAAATCAGAAAGCTCCCACATCAGACACAAGCATATGGCCTCTTGCCTCAAGCTATCCTACCCCACATTCTCACTGTTGGTCAGTTGACTTGTTTAGAGTTGGTGAAGTTACCACAGTCCCATAGGTCTGCTTTCCTGTAGTGAGAGAGATTATGTTGGTTTAACCTGAGGGTCACCATGTGTTGGCAAGCAGAGAGGTAGAGTCTTCATGGTAACCTCAGGAAGTGCAGGGATTGAACCTTTAGTGTTGGTGTCACTCTACATTGTGGACTAGCTGTACAGCCAACTGAGCTAACTGGCATATTTACCCCCACCATGCCTGATTTTCAGCTAGAACTTTGCAATTGGAAAGTAAATAAGACTCTTTCTTTGCTCGAGTATTGCTGAAAAATGACACATATTGTCAAAGATTTCATCTGCACTTTTCAGGACAGCACACAAGAGATTAGCCCTGATTGAAAGATGGAGCAGAATAATTCTGCTTCAGTAACACACAGTCTCATGTGAATGTGAAAACAGAACGATATTTATAATTTTTATGAGAAGAGAGAGAGGTGACATCCAATATTAATGTTGCTTTCTCTTTATATTGGACTTTCTTGTGAAATGTCCTGATGAGTGCAAGATGGAAGACTTTAACAAAATGGTTTATTTTTCCAGCAATACTCAAGTTCTATTCTATCAACCGACTATTTGTTGACTCTTCTGTTACTTAATTAGATCATTCTTGACAGCTTTTTATTTCCTATTTCTAATATCTTTGTAACTGGCAGACAGCAGTATTGAGAGAAGGTTGCTGGGTTGATATCTGGGTTGAGGAAAGGCGAGGCAAATTTTCATTGGAGTTTAGAAGAATGTGAGGTGACTTGATGAAAATGTAGAAGATCCTGAATACTCTTGCCAAGGTGGATGCGGAAAGAATGTTTCCTTAAGTTAAGGCAAAGCTAGAAGGCATCGCTTTAAAATTGGTGGTCACCCTTCTATGTCAGAAATAAGGGGACAATTTTTCTTTCAAACGGTTGTGTGACTTTGGAACTCTCTGCCTCAAGGTGGGTCCTGAATGTTTTTAAGCAGAGATAGAGAGACTTTTGTTCATTAGGGAATCAAAGGTTACTAAGGATTGATGGAAAAGTGGACTTCAAAACAATGAGTGGTAGAGCAGACCAGAGGGGCTCCTATTTCTTATGTTCATGTGTATATCTCACTGATTATGAACAGTGAACTGGACTTGGAGATCCAAAAGGCTGATGTGTGAAGGCTGCTGATTTTCTGGTTGGGGAACTAGGCGCATTGAGAATTCCTGAAGAAGGGTTATACCTGAGACATTGACTTCTCCACCTCCTGATGCTGCCTGGCTTGCTGTGTTCTTCCAGCTTCCTGCTTGTCTACTTTGGATTCCAGCATCTGCAGTGTGTTTTGTCTCTAACACTGAGAATTAAGCACACTCATGTCTGCATTTGATTCCCCAATGTTAACTCCTGTCAAAGAGGAATCTTTGTCAGAAGCAGAGTCCTCTAAAACATATGTCATGGCTTTTTAAAAATACTTTGCCCAAAATGCTTTTTATTGACTCTCCAGGAGAATAAATATTGGAGTCAGTCACACTTAAATGAAGATAATTAACCATCACCAGAACTTTGAAAAGTCCCATGGTGATGTCTGCTGCTTCATTTGACAGAAATTTATGGGACAGTGTGATCATTTTATTGACATTATCTTTGTTCTATGATGTGCATACAATAAAAATTGGATTTCCAGGAAATCTCTGCCAGCAGGAGCAATAAAAAGATGATTAGAGCCTGTTATTATCACTCATTGATTTTGTTTTTTTTTGTTAAATGCTTGCTTTCTTTCCAAAGTGCAGTACTTAAAGAAGAAAGTTAGGTGACTCCTCTGATTGAGGAAGGGGCATATTGAGTTGTCAGCTTGAAACAAGGGTTGGTTTCATTGTTGACTATTCAAAAATATGCATGGCTTTAGGACAACAAGCACTGCTGGGGATATATGAAGGCCATAACAGAAGGAAATTTTTTTTGCAGTCTGTTGCTATTCATTCAAAATTACTGCATCTGAGTTCTTCAAAGATAAATCATAGACAACATGTTGATGTTTGTTGCTTCTCCCGTTTGAGTCTAAAGAGGAAGATCAGTTAATATTTTGCCAAAGGCTTTCTATAGGTATGTCAGGAATAAAAGAATGACTAGGGTAGGAATAGGTCCATTCAAGGATAGTAGTGGGAAGTTGCGTGTGGAGGCTGAAGAGATTGGGGAGACACTGAATGAATACTTTTCGTCAGTATTCACTCAGGAACAGGACATTGCTGCCGATGTGAATATTGAATCACAATTAATTAGAATGGATGGCTTTGTGATATGTAGGGAAGAGATTTTGGAAATTCTGGAAAGGGTGAATATCGATAAGTCCCCTGGGCCTGATGGCATTTATCCTAGGATTCTCTGGGAAGCAAGGGAGGAGATTGCAGAGCCATTGGCCTTGATTTTTATGTCCTCATTGTCTACAGGAATAGTGCCAGAAGACTGGAGGATAGCAAATGTGGTTCCCTTATTCAAGAAGGGGAGTAGGGAATAACCCTAGTAACTATAGGCCGGTGAGTCTCAATTCTGTTGTGGGCAAAGTCTTAGAGAGAATTGTAAGGGATAGGATTTATGAACATCTGGATAGGAATAATGTGATCAAGGATAGTCAGCATGGTTTTGTGAAGGGCAGGTCATGCCTTACAAACCTTATTGAATTCTTTGAGAAGGTGACTAAGGAGGTGGACGAGGGTAAAGCGGTAGATGTGGTGTATATGGATTTTAGTAAGGCGTTTGATAAGGTTCCCCATGGTAGGCTACTGCAAAAAATACGGAGGTATGGCATTGAGGGTGCATTAGAGGTTTGGATTAGGAACTGGCTGGCTGGAAGAAGACAGAGGGTAGTGGTTGATGATAAAGGTTCACCTTGGAGTGCAGTTACCAGCGGTGTTCCGCAAGGATCTGTTTTGGGACCATTGCTGTTTGTCATTTTTATTAATGACCTGGAGGAGGGGCTAGAAGGTTGGGTGAGCAAGGTTGCGGATGATACGAAAGTTGGTGGAGTTGTTGACAGTGAGGAAGGATATGGCAGGTTACAGCGGGATATAGATAAACTGCAGAGCTGGGCAGAAAAGTGGCAAATGGAGTTCAATGTAGGTAAGTGTGAAGTGATTCACTTTGGTAAGAGTAACAAGAAGATGGGATACTGAGCTAATGGTCGGATACTTGGTAGTGTGGATGAGCAGAGGGATCTTGGTGTCCATGTACACAGATCTCAGAAAGTTGCCACCCAGGTAAATAGTGCTGTGAAGAAGGCATATGGCTTACTGGCTTTTATTGGTAGAGGAATTGAGTTCCGGAGTCCTGAGGTCATGTTGCAGTTGTATAAGACTCTGGTGTGGCCACATCTGGAGTATTGTGTACAGTTTTGGTCGCCATACTATAGGAAGGATGTGGAGGCACTGGAACGGGTGCAGAGGAGGTTTACCAGGATGTTGCCTGGTATGGTAGGAAGATCGTATGAGGAAAGGCTGAGGCACTTGGGGCTGTTCTCATTGGAGAAAAGAAGTTTAGGGGTGACTTGATAGAGGTGTACAAGATGATTAGGGGTTTAGATAGGGTTGACAATGAGAACCTTTTTCCACGTATGGAGTCAGATATTACGAGGGGGCATAGCTTTAAATTAAGGGGAGGTCGGTATAGGACTGATGTTAGGGGTAGATTCTTTACTCAGCGAGTCCTGAGTTCATGGAATGTCCTGCCAGTAACAGTGGTGGACTCTCCCTCTTTATGGGCATTTAAACGGACATTGGATAGGCATATGGAGGATAGTGGGCTAGTGTAAGTTAGGTGGGCTTGGATCGGCGCAACATCGAGGGCCAAAGGGCCTGTACTGCGCTGTATTTTTCTATGTTCTATGTTCTATGTTCTAACATGAGATTCAAGAAATCGCATGAGAAAATGTCATGATTTGGAGATGCCAGTGTTGGACTGGGGTGTGCAAAGTTAAAAATCACACAACACCAGGTTATAGTGTTATCTCTAATTAACCTTTTGTGCTTTGTTTAGTTGGCAAACCTTGAAATTGTCTCCAATGATACCTTTTATGTTTTCCTTTCTTTATAAAAGTGCCATGGGTGGTTTGCACAGCTGAACCCAGTGGTGGTATCAATCACTGACATCAACGTGGGTGCCGGATGTAACTCACATTGAGTGGGCGGCACGGTGGCACAGTGGTCAGCACTGCTGCCTCACAGCGCCTGAGACCCGGGTTCAATTCCTGACTCAGGTGACTGACTGTGTGGAGTTTGCACGTTCTCCCCGTGTCTGCGTGGGTTTCCTCCGGGTGCTCCGGTTTTCTCCCACAGTCCAAAGATGTGCGGGTCAGGTGAATTGGCCATGCTAAATTGCCTGTAGTGTTAGGTAAGGGGTAAAACTGTAGGGGTATGGGTGGGTTGTGCTTCGGCGGGTCGGTGTGGACTTGTTGGGCCGAAGGGCCTGTTTCCACACTGTAAATAATCTAAGTGAGAATCGGTGCTAGTGCAGGAGATCAGATTCCTGGTTTGAGTGTATGTTTGTTGGGTTGCATGTGGTGATTTCTCAGGAACATATAGTGGAAAGTATTTCTGATTTCAACAGGTCCAGGGACCTACAACATCACGAACCACACTCTGGCTCGAGAAAGCGAAAGGAAAGCCAGTTTAGAGAACTCATTAAGAGGAGGATTTGGATCAACAGTTCCCCGTCTGAAATCTGACAAATCGAAACAAAACATGCCAGGTCCAGCTGATTATAAGGTATTGTTCCCCAGTGAATAGCATCTTGAAACATCCAGCGTCTCCCATTTGTCTAGAAATAGTTGATCTGTTTTTGGACTATATCTTTCATACATTAGACTACTCCAAAATGTTCAGATTGAAATAATGAATAATTCCATTTTTAAACATGGGGTTTACTTTTTGTTCTTTGACATTTATATTTTTACATTTTTGATCACCTCTTCAGGAGAATGTTTCTTTGAGAGAGCTCTGCGGAGTCTTACCTCAGAATGGTGCAGCTAAGTCTATGAAATTGACACAGGGAATAATGGAGAAACTCAGCAGGTCTGCAGCACCAGTGTAGAGAGAGAAACAGAGTTAATGCTTCCAGTCCAGAAAGACTCTTCTTCAGACCAAAGGCTCATTGGACTGTAGATTCTCTATGTTTGTTTCAGATTTCCAGTTCCACAGGATTTTGCCTTTTGCTGGATTGTCTCCCCTGTGACTCTTCGAGATTTCTTGGGGCATTAGGTCTTTGATCTTGTTGCCTGTTTTACAGCCTCTTCAGTTCTCACGCTGAACATCTTGTCATGTCTGTTTTTGAACCTTGAGCATTTGAGGAGGTGCTATGCATTTATAAGCACAGTATCAGCATGTGGCCTCTCACTAAAACAGTTGCTGAAACTGCTGCTTGCCCTTTTGAATTTCTCTCATTCGTTTATCCCTCCAGTCTCACCTCCTTTTCCAGTTACCCTTCTCTCCATCTCCATTTCTATTTACTTGTGGGTGGTGTCTCGCTCTCTCTCTCTCTCTCTCTCTCTGTTCCCTCTTCACAAAACTATCTAAATTACATTCGTAGATTTTCTCCACTTTTAACTGTTCTTTATATCATCAATGTTGAAGTAATTTTGACTTTGGGGAAATCAGGTCAGACCAGTAATATGGGAGTTGTCTTCCTTCTCAAAGCCCACTTTCGCACGCACTCTGGCCTGGTTTGGAAGGAGCATTCCTGCAGCATGTAAGTGATCCCAGAGATGGAGAATTGACAGGAAAACAGTTCAATAAGTTGGAATAGTCCAAATGAGCCTGAAATGCGCAGGGTGTTCTTACACCTTTGGGGACTGGAACAAAATGCTGCCCTGTTTAAGGATTAAAGTCTTAATTGTCTGTCAGCTGCAAGGGCTCTTTGGGGATTAAGTTTTGAACATTTCAACTTATTTTAAGAAAACAAGACATAGGTGTGGGAAAAGAGCCTTCAACAGGATCATTGCTGAACTCTTACATCAACTCCACATATCCATCTGATCTCCCTTGATTCCCTTGATGCCTAAAATTGTATCAATCTCAGTCTTGAGTGCATCATCGATTGGGCACATCCAGCTCTCTGGGGTAGAGAATTCCAGAGACTCACCACCCTCTGCGTGAGCACATTGCTCCTCAGCTCAGTTGGAAATTGCTGACCTTTTGTCCCTGAGACAATGACCTCCTGACTCTGCTCCCAGGAGAAACATTAACTGCTACGTTTGTCATTAATAATTACATCTTCCCAATATGTAACTGTGCACCAGACGAGAAGCACGAAAGGATGGCTAACTGTGGAAAGTGGAGGAATTCCCATTGTCCAGGTGTGGCCTTTCCCTTCCTGAGGTTGGAGTAGAGCCATTGAATAGATCCAGCACACAGGACCCTGTGTTGAAAGAGCTCCTGGGCAGCACGGTGGCACTGTGGTTAGCACCGCTGTCTCACAGCACCAGAGACCCGGGTTCAATTCCCACCACAGGCGACTGACTGTGTGGAGTTTGCACATTCTCCCCGTGTCTGTGTGGGTTTCCTCTGGGTGCTCTGGTTTCCTCCCACAGTCCAAAGATGTGCAGGTTAGTTGAATTGGTCTTGATAAATTGCCTGTAGTGTTAGGTGTAGGGGTATGGGTGGGTTGCGGGTCGGTGTGGACTTGTTGGGCCGAAGTGCTTGTTTCCACACTGTAAGTAATCTATTCTAACTAATTTGACTTCCTCTAAGACCTGAAATATTGTTTTGGTCTCCTTATCTGTGGAAGAATGTCGTGGCTATGGAGGGAGTGCAGTGGAGGTTAACCAGACTAATTCCTGGGACAGGGAGAAAATGAGGACTGCAGATGCTGGAGATCAGAGTCAAAAAGTGTGGCACTGAAGAAGCACAGCAGGTCAGGCAGCATCTGAGGAGCAGGAGCGTTGACATGTTGAGCATGAGCTCTTCATCAGGAATGATAAAGGGCTTATGCCCAAAATGTCGATTCTCCTGCTCCTCGGATGCTGCCTGACCTGTTGTGATTTTCTAGTGCCATACTTTTCGATCATTTTACAGTAGCTTAGAAGAATGAGGGGGGATCTCATAGAAAACCAATTGAATTCTAAAAGGACTAGGCAGGGTAAACACATGTCATTCTGCTATAATGTGCAATTTATTAACACAAATTTACTGTAACATGGTTGACATATTGAGGACTGAAAATGTGTTGCTGGTTAAAGCACAGCAGGTTAGGCAGCATCTCAGGAATAGGGAATTCGACGTTTCGAGCATAAGCCCTTCATCAGGAATCCTTGCAAGAGGATTCACAGTAGGTTCAAATCTTCGAGTAAAAAATGAGGTCTGCAGATGCTGGAGATCACAGCTGAAAATGTGTTGCTGGTTAAAGCACAGCAGGTCAGGCAGCATCTCAGGAATAGGGAATTCGACGTTTCGAGCTTATCCTGAGATGCTGCCTAACCTGCTGTGCTTTAACCAGCAACACATTTTCAGCTGTGATCTCCAGCATCTGCAGACCTCATTTTTTACACACTGACATATTGAGGACACTGTTTCTAATGTGTGAACTATTGAAATGTGTTGGCTGTAACACGATTTAAAGCAATGTTTCTAAAGTGCGGTGTTTCTATAACAGGGGGTTGCACTAGAACACACCCATTGTGTTATAGGCGAATTACCTGGACAGGAAGGATGACTGGGGAGTCCAGAACCAGGCTGACCATTTAGGACTGAGAAGAGGAGAAATCTCTTCCCTTACGGAATTTAGATTAGAGTAGATTAGAATCCCTACAGTGTGGAAACAAGCCCTTCGTCTGTGGAATTCTCTGCCACAGTAAGTGGTTAAGTCAAACTTTAAATGTATTCAAAAAGGGGTTAGATATGGTTCTTAGGACTAAAGGGATCGAACGCTATGGGACAAAAGCAGGAACAGGGGACTGAGTTCGATGATCAGCTGTAACTGTATTGAATGATGAAGCAGGCTGGAAGAGCCTGTGTTTTATAATTCTCCACCTTTTCCCTTTGCCCCCTTTTGTTCTATCTACGGGCATTCATCACATTCCTCTTTGAGAGACATGCTTGACTCTGCCTCCCCCACACTCTCAGACAGTCCATCCCAGACCCTAACCACTGTCTGCCCCACACTCTCAGACAGTTCATTACAGACCCTAACCACTGCCTGTCCCACACTCTCAGATGGTACATTCCAGAACACACTCACACACTGTGTAAAATTATTTTTCCTCCTGTTGTCTTTAGTATTTTTGCTGATTAATTGGTGATATGAGGAAATACGAATTTACCTTTGATGGAGGATGCAGTGAGGACTGTGGCATTGCCATGGGGGCTGAGAACTCCATCCCCTACATCTCCTCAGAGTCTTGCCACATGTGTAGCAGAATCACAGGCTCCATTTAAGGTGGTTTCTTCCAGCTATACATCATATAAATGCTGCCAAAGAGGCTGTGTGCACAAGGAACTTGATTAAAATATTAATCAAATCCCCTTATTATAACAGCCCACAGAGATTTAACAACTCTAAAGTTCAAATGAAATTCAGCATCTGCACCACTGACGGTTTTATTCATTTGAAATGATCTCTGTTCAGATAAAATGAAAATACTGTGGATGCTCAAATTCCAAAAGCTCATGAATCTCTAAGAAGGATTTTCTTCCCTTACTTTCAGGTTCTCTCTCAATTGGAAACTCCCTGTCCTCCTACTCTGTCAAGCTGCTCAGGATTGGCTATGTTTCAATCAGGTCACTTCTTGATTATTCTAAGCTTCAGCAGATACAGGCCCAGCTGGTCCAACCTTTCCTCACAAACCAACCCAGCATCGCAGATATTAGCCTGGTCAACCTGCTCTAAACTGCCCCCAGTGCATTTCCATGCACCTTTAAATAAAGTGGTTGATATATTACCTCTGGACATCTTCCCTCTCACTGCTTCCAATCTCGTAGTGTCCCAACCCTGGGACAGCCCGCATCTACCTCCTTCCTGAAATCCACAAACCCCATCGTACCACCAGTTCCTGCCGCACCGAGCTCACTTCCTCCGACCTCGACTCTATCCTCGCTCCCCTTATCCAGACCCTGCACACCTACACCCACAATTCCTCTGATGCCCTCCACCATATTGACAATTTGCAGTTCCCTGGCCCTAAATGCCTCCTGTCTGCCATGGATGTCCAATCCCTCTATCCCTCCATTCCCCACCAGGATGCTCTGCAAGTTCTTCCTCAACCAGAGGCCGGAGTAATCCCCATCCACCACCCTCCTCCACTTGGCTGAACTTGTTCTCTTGCTGAACAATTTCTCCTTTACTTCATCTCACTTTTGCCAAGTCAAGGGAGTGGTTACGGGCACCCACATGGATCCCAGTTATGCCTGTCTTTTTATGAGGTATGCAGAGAGATCCTTCTTCCAGTCCTACACTGGCCCCGTCCCATGATTATTTGCTCAGTGCATCAACAACTGTTTCGGTGCCACTTCATGCTTCCATCAGGACTTTGAAAACTTCATTCATTTTGCCTCCAATTTCCACATGTCTATAACTTTCACATCATCCATTTCCAACACTTCCCTTTTATTGACCTCTCTGTCTCAATTTCCGGGAAACTAACCATTACAAAGCCACTGCCTTCACTATAGCTTGTGGCACCCCATGTCTGCGAGGATTCCATCCCATTCTCCCAGCTCCTTCACCTATGTCACATCTGTTTGGATGATGCTACCTTCCACAACAGCGCTGCTGACATGGCTTCCTACTTCCATGACGGTAGTTTCCTGCCCACTGTGGTTGACAGGGCCCCCAACCACATCTGACCTATCACTTGCGCTTCTGCCCTTGCACCTTCCCATCACTAATAACAGTGCGATCAAGTCCCCCTTGTCCTCACTTTTCATCCCACTAGCTTCCACAATCAAAGGATCTTTCTCCACCATTTCAGTCATCTCCAGCAGAACACTACCACCAAAAACATCTTCCATTCACTACCGCCATCTGCATTTCATAGGGATCATTCCCTCCGGGACACCCTTGTCCATTTTACAACCATCAACACCACCGCCCTCTCTACAGCACCTTCCTATGTAGCCACAGAAGGTGCAACACCTGCCCCTTCACCTCCTCCCTGCTCACCATCCAAGGGCCTAAACAGCCTTTCCAGGTGAAGCAGCATTTCACCTGGACCTCCTCCAATCTTGTGGATTGTACTTGCTGCACCCAATGTGGCCTACGCTACGTTAGAGAAACCTAATGCAGACTGGGTAACCGCTTTGCAGACCCCCTCCAATCCATGCGGAAGGATGACCCTGACCTTCCCATAGCCGGTCGTTTTAACACAGTGTCCTGCTCACATGCCCCACAAATCTGCCCTCGGCATGCTGCAGTGTTCCAGCGAATCACAGCGCAAACCGGAGGAACACCATCTCATCTTCCCTTTACAACCTTCTGGACTTAATAATAAAAATTCAGCACCTTCAGATCATGAACCATTTCTTCTCTTTCTTTCAGCATTTTGCATTCTGTTATCATGTCCTCTCTTCCCTCCCCCTACCCCAGGAGGACAGTTTGTCCTTTCACCAGTTATACCCAAAACGTTGACTTCTCAACCTCCTGATGCTGCCTGGCTGGCTGTGCTCTTCCAGCCTACTGCTTGTCTGTCAAGTCTGGCAGTAGACACACTGTTTTTCTGTCATTCTCACACAATGGTTATTTAATGGGAACTAATAACATCTTATCTCCACCAGCACCCTACACCAACAACCTCCCAACACCCCCTCCCCAAACTATACCATAAATGCTGCCCTCTTCACACTTCACTTCAGCTCTGAAGAAGAGTAATCTAGACTCGAAACGTTAGCTTGCTCTCTCTCCAAGGATGCTGTCTAACCCACATTTGTTGATTTCAGTAACTGATACATTTGCTCAGTACACTAGATGTGGTGTTACTAGCACCTTGTATCATTGAAACATAGCCTTCCTACTTTCTTATTCAATTCCCCTCACAATAAGTGATAACATTCTATGAGCTTTCCTAATTCCTTGCTGCAGCAGCAGACTAACCTTCTGTGATTCACACAATGGGATACCCAGATCTGTTTGACCTCAGAGCTCAGCAATTTCTCACCATTTAGATTCTTTTTATATTCTTCCTGCAAAACTGGCAAATTTCCACATTATACTTTATTTCCCAAATCTGTTCCCATTTCCTAGTCTCACTTAACCTGTCTATATCCCATTGTTACTTCCGATGTTGTCTTCACAACTTCCTTTCCCACTTGTCTTTGTGCCATCAACAAACTTAGCAACATACCTGCAGTGCCTTCATCTGAGTCATTGATTGTTTTTATTCATTCATGAGATGAGGGCACTGCTGGCTAGGTCAGCATTTATTTGGCATAATGGTTCAGTGGTTAGCACTGCTGCCTCACAGTACCAGGGTCCCGGGATTGTTTTCTGCCTTGGATAACTGTCTGTCTGGAGTTTGCACATTTTCCCCGTGTCTGCGTGGGTTTCCTCCGGTTGCTCTGGTTTCTTCCCACAATCCAAAGATGTGCAGGTCAGGTGAATTGGCCATGCTAAATTGTCCATAATGTTAGGTGCATTAGTCAGGGGTAAATGTAGGGGAATGGGTCTGGGTTTGTTACTCCTTGTAGGATCGGTGTAGACTTGTAGGGCAGAAGGGCCTGTTTCCATACTGTAGGGAATCTAATCCAATCTATTCCCCATTCTTAATTGTCCACGGAGCAGTTAAGAGTCACTCACATTACTGTGAGCCAGACCAGGTAAGGATGACAGATTTCCTTCAATAAAGGACTTTAGGGAACCAGATGGTTTGTGTAAATGAGCATCAACAGTGGTGCCATGCTCACCATTCAGCCAACCTTTTCCAGACTTTGATTGAATGTAAATCTTCACCACCCGCTGTGGTGGAATTCAAACCCATGTCCCTTAGATCCTTAATCTGAGGTCTGAATTTCTAATCCAGTGACACTATGACTGCACCATCATCTCCCTATTGATATATGCTAAACAATTGAGGCCCCATCATTGAACCCTGTGGGCACACCACTTATTACACCTTGTCAACCAGAATGGAATCCATCTATGACTATAGCTTCCTGTTAGCTAGCCATTCTATCCATGCCAATATGTCACCCTTATAACACAAGCTTTTTTTCTCCATAATATCCATGTCACTTCATGTTGTCCAAGCGAGTGACTTCAGAAGTCTGTAACTGGCTACCCCCTGCATTTGGGCCATTCTGAGGTTGTGAAAGGCTTTGCATCAGTGCAAGTTGTTCTTACATAGTCAGGTTTTACACACTGGATAACTGTTTTCTTTTTGCAAGAACTTGTGTGTAAAATGTGATACTTACCAAGCGGATCTGTAAAACTTTGGCATCATCAAGCTACTGGGAGATTATTAAAACTGAAGCGCACGTGTCATATCTTCATTGCTATCAGGAAGTAGCGTAAGAAAGTAGACTTAGTGTGGTGTAGCTAGGTCATTATGGACTCAATGGGCTGAAGGGCCTTTTCTATATTGTATGACTCTATGATTCAGAACCAAGTCAGTCATCAGTCTTGGAGCAAAATAACATCTGCCTATGTCTTGTATTCCAAGTCGGCCTCTTGGTGCTTAGACTTTGTAAAGTGCCCATCTAAATGAATTATTAGACACTGATATAATTGACGAAACAACTTCTAGCTGTGTGGTATTTATAAATTGCTGAGGAAGTGTTTCTTTATTGTCTTCCGATATTAGAAATCAATGTCCATTTGTAATGCAACTTTTGTCAGTATGGGCTACACAGCACCAAAAACCATTGTTCTGTGTGTAACGATTAGTGAGGAGACAGCTTTTGAGTATCAAACTTTGCTGTTGGATGATTGAAAGCATCCAACATAACCCTCTTGTAGTTCTAAATAGACTGTAGAAAGGATGTCAGTGAGGAAAGGGATTGCAATTCTGGTTTTAGCTCCGCTCTCCATCCATTGCATGTTGACAGTGCTTCTATAGATTGAATTCACCTGAACCCGTTTCTGCCAGCCTGCCTTTGTCAGTCTGGAAGTAACTACATGAGCCCATCTGTATTAGGTTGCCCTATTGAGATGTTGAACTGGAAGTAAGGCAAGATAATGTTTATTTAAAAAAGAAAAGGGGCTTAAGTGATTCAGTGACAAAAACAGATTTGTGGATATGGAAGAATCAATGGCAGGACAGATGTGAGACAATATTTTAACAGACAATTAATGGAAACGGTTGACTGGTGGTTGATCTATGATGCTCCTGTGGGAAAGCTGATCAATGAACAAAAAGTACACTGCCTGTTGAAGAGGTAATGACGCAATGTCCTCCGCAAATTCTGGAGGATGTAATGTTACTGCTATGGTTCGACACCAGGTACTTTTAGGCTAATGCACTTTTTATGGAAATAAAGTCATAATTCACCCTTAAGTGTGCTAATGCACCTCAGTGGAGAAAGTGATTAGCCTTCATAATATTGATAAATGTGACTGGATGGAAACTATTGACTGTTTAGCCCATCATGCAATGTTGGAAATGTGATTGGCCGATATCAGGTTCAATGCACAGAAGTGTGAGCAAGTACACTTTGGTCAGAAGAACATTGAAAGACAATACAAAATAGCGGGTACAATTCTAAAAGGGGTGCGGTAGCAGAGGGACCTGGTTTATATGTGCACAGATCATTGAAGGTGGAAGAACAGGTGGAGAGGGTGGTTAACAAAGCAGAAAGTATCCTCGGCTTTACTAAAAGGGGCCGAGAGTACGAGGGCAGGGAGGTGATTGTTGAAGTTGTACAGACCTCAGCTGGAGTATTGTTCAGAGTTCTGGATGCCGCATTACAAGAGAGATGTGGCTGCATTGGAGAGAGTGCAGAAACAATTTCAAAGAATGATTCCAGGAATGTGAAGCTTCAGTGATGAGGTTAGGTTGAAGACCTTGAGACTGTTGTCCTTGGAGTGAAGGAGGCTGAGAGGAGATTTGACATGAGGTTTTAACATTACTGAATAATGGGCTGGATAGAGTAGTTTGGGAGAAGCTGCTCCCTCTCAGAAAAGGAACAAGAGCAAGTGGGCATAGATTTCAAGTGACGTCCAAATGAAGCAAAAAAAGGTTTTCACGCAGTGAAAGGCATGGAATATACTACCTGGAATTGTGGTGTAGACAGGTTCAATTGAGGCATCCAAGAAGATGGTTATTTTGGATAGATATGAAATGCAGGGACATGGAGAAAAGCAGGAGGTTGACCCTACGAAATGATGCTTGCCTGCAGGGCTGGCAAAGACATTATGGGCAAAGACTCTTCCGTGTTGGAACAATTCTGAGATTCTGTAACTACAGCTCACAGCACAGTGTTCCACAGCCAATACCGTTACTAGCAACATTTTTATTTTCAAGACATACAAAACCTCCAGCTTAGTAGATAGTTATTAATCCATCAGCAGAAGGCTAAATCTGTAACCACAGCTGTTGTGGGTCTGACAATATTTGGTAAGGTTACAGTGATCCTGAATCAGCAGAGATTCAGGAGGACAGAGGTTTTGCAAGCTGTTTGGGAGCTTTTGTGGGTCCAATTTCTTTTGGCTCCTGGGGTGTTAGTAATAGTTTCAAGACTGCAGTTATTGCCCATTTCTTTTTATTGAGGGACTCCAGCAAAAGGTTCACCAGACTGATTCCCGGGATGGCAGCACTGACAGATGAGGAAAGGCTGGATTGACTGGGTTTGAGTATTTGCTGGTTTGTAGCAGAGTGAGGGGGAATATCATCGAAACATATAAAATCCTGATGGGACTGGACAGGTGAGATGCAGGAAGAATGTTCCTGAGTTTGGGGAAGCCCAGAATTAGGGGCCACAGTTGAAGAATAAGGGATAAGCCATTCAGGACTGAGATGAGGAAGAATTTCTTTACTCAGAGAGTTGTGAACCTGTGGAATTCTCTCCCACAGGAAGTGGTTGGGGTCAGTTCATTCGATGTATTCGTAAGGGGGCTGGATATGGCCCTTGTGGCTAAAGGGATCAAGGGGTATGGGGAGAGGGCGGGAATGGATCACTGAGATTGCATGATCAGCCATGATCATATTGAATGGTGGGGCAGGCTCGAAGGGTTGAATGGCCTCCTCCTGCACCTGTTTCTATGTTTCCATTTGTCCGAAAGCTGAGTAGCATGTTAGGTCTATTTGAGAAAAGCATAATAAGTCAATAATGGTGTCGAACTGGGGTCATGAACTGGGACTAGACTCGATATGGGGAACAAGTTCTCTTCCCTGAAGAAATCAGTTACATTTTTACTGGCTGACAATTCCCTGAATCATTGTCAATATTGCTCAAATCTAATACAACTATCTACAACATTACCCAGAACCCGACCATTAATTGTATAAGCCCTGCCCTTGTTTGTTTTACCTAAATGCAATATCTTGCATTTTTGCAAGTTAAACTCCATCTGCCACTCCTCAGTCCATTTGTCCCAATCGATCAAGCTTTCTTTGTCATCTTAGATAGCCTTCTTCACTGTTCATCGTATCACCACTTTTGGTATCATCTACAAACTTACTAACTACACCTCCTATATTCTCTTCCAAATCACTTACTCAAATGACAAACAAACGTAAACCTAATACCAATTCCTGTTAAACACTGTGGTCACAGGCCCCCAGCCCAAAAAAACAATCTTCCACCACCCACCCTCGAAGTCCTATCAGAAAGCCAATTTTGTGTCCAATTGATAAGCTCTTCCTGAATCTCACATGATCTAGCTTTACTAATTAGCCTACCTTGCAGAACCTTGTCAAAAGGCTTCACTAACGTCCATATAAACAGTGTCTACCACTCTGCTCTCATCTATCCTTGGGTAACTTCCTCAAAAAAACTCAATCAAGCTTGTGAGGTATGATTTCCCTCACACAAAGTCATGCTGACTATCCCTAGTCATGCCTCGCCTCTCCAAATGCATGTAAATCCTATCTTTCAGGATCCCATGGAACAACTTATCCACCACCGATGTCAGGGTCACAGATCTATAGTTCCCAGGCTTCTCCTGCAATCTTTCTTAAATAAAGGCCCAACATTAGCCACCCTCCAGCCCTCCGGCACCTCACCTTCAAAAAATATTTCATTGTCATGTGCTTCAGGATGTCCATCAGTTGAGAAAGGTGCTATAACACATGTTCTATAGCTCAGCAATTCATCCCGCACTCTCAACACATCCATCCATCCTAACCCACAGAACCACACACACACAGAAATACACACACACAGAAATACACACACAAAGTTTGCTCACTGGTTCTGGGCAAAGAGAAATCCTTCCCTTAATTACAAACACAATCGAGGCAGGATTTCCCAGTGTTTCTCCTGAGTCTAACTGAATGATGAAAAGTAAAGATTGAAGCAATTGAACAATTGAAGGCGACATAATATAAATGAAACCTCCTTTCTGACTTTTACATCCACAGCATCATAGAATAGAGCAGCCCAATTGTTTTTTTGGACTGTTGTTGTTATTGGTTGGGGCCATCCCTAATTGCCCTTGAGAAGCTGATGGTGAGCTGCCTTAAACCAACAATCGATGTGCTGTGAGTCGACCCATAATGCTGTTAGAGAGGGAATTCCAGGATTTTGACCCAGCGACACTGAAGGATATATTTCCAAGTCAGGATGGTGAGTGGCTTGGAGGGAACTTGCAAGGGGTGGTGTTCCAACATCTGCTGCCCTTGTCCCTCTAGATGGAAGTGGTCATGGGTTGGGAAGGTGCAATCCAAGGACCTTTGGTGAATTTCTGCAGTGCATCTTGTACACACTGCTGTTACTGAGCGTCAGTGGTGGAGGGAATGAACCTTTAAAATTGTTAGTGAGGTGCTAATCAAGCAGCTTCCTTATCATGAATGGTGGTTCTTAGGTACTGTTGGGAAATTTAGCCTATAAGTCCGCACTGGCAGCTATGAAGAGCAATGGAGTTGGTCCTCCTCCTCTGTTCTTTCACTATATTCCTGCAATTTCTTTCTCTTCAAAATACTTATCCAATTTCCTTTGAAAGGCTAGAATCATAGCTCCCTTCGATGGCCATTTGACCCATCGAGCCCATACTGACCCTCTGAAGAGCATCCCACCCACCTTTGACTTTGTGTACACCACTCAATTAGGAAATGCATTCCAAATCCTATTTACCTATTATGTGTAAAAATGTTTTCTCCCATCACTTCTGCTTTTGAAATCTGCTCCAACAACATTCAAGAAGCTGACACCACCCAGAATAAAGCAGCCCACTTGACTGGTACCACATCCACAAGCATCCACTCCTTCCACCACCAACGCTCAATAGCAAGATACACGGCAGAAGTTCACCAAAGATCCTTAGCCAGTACCTTCCAAACCAATGACCACTTGCATCTAGAAGGGCAAGAGCAGCAGATACATGGGAGCACCAATCCCCTGCAAGTTCCCCTCCAAACCACTCACCATCCTGACTTGGAAATATATCATTGTTCATTTCCCTCTGTAATGGAATTATGGGTCTAGGCATCAGAGGCTGAGTGGTGACCTTATAGAGATTTGTAAAATCATGAGGGGGCATGGATAGGGTATTTTGTAGACTGCATGTGGACTGCAGTGGTTCACTTATTCAGTCCTTTGAGTATAGGAGTTGGGATGTCATGTTGAGGTTGTACAGGACATTGGTGAGGCCTCTTCTGGAATACTGTGTCCAGTTCTGTTCCCCCTGTTATAGGAAGAACACTATTAAGTTGAAAAGGATTCAGAAGAGATTTACCAGGATGTTACCAGGTATGGAAGGTTTGAGATAAAACAAAAGGCTGGATAGGCTAGCATCTTGTTCACTGGAGTGTAGGAGGTTGAGAGGAGACCTGATAGAAGTTTATAAAATAATAAGAGGTATAGATAGATTTCATAGTAGTTGTCTTTTCCCTGGGATGGAGGATTTCAAGACTAGGGTGCCTATTTTTAAGGTGAGAGGAGAGAGATTTAAAAAGACATGAGAGCCAATGTGTTTAGACAGAGGGTGATCCATGTGTGGAATGAACTTCCTGAGGAAGTGCTGGATGTGGACATAATTACAACGTTTAAAAGACATTTGGATAAGAACATGACTAGGAAAGGTTTGGGGGGATATGGGCCAGGGGCAGGCAGGTGGGACTAGTTTAGTTTTGGATTATGTTCACATGGACTGGTTGGACTGAAGGGTTTGTTCCTGTGCTGTATGACTCTATGAGTCTATACAGTAGCTCACCACAAACTTCTCAATGGATGGCCATTTAATGCTGGCATAGGCGATGAATGAGTGAATTAAATAGACACTTAAATCTTCCCTGGTATTCAACTCTACAGTCATTGGAAACAATTTCTCTTTAGTTGCTAGACCTAAACTCTTGATGGTTTTGTGAACCACAGGAGCATTTGCTCTGTTCTAGTAATGAGAAGAGTGTTTTAACATAACGTTGTTATTGCACAATGCCCAATTGTCTGAATTTTACAATTCATGCTGGTAAAAGGTTTTGAACCATGTTCCTACCTCTGGATTTACTTGTGCAGATTCAAGAAAAAACTCACCACTTCCACAGAAAACTGAGGACCTCATCCTTTGCTTCCATGGCAGAGAGACTCCCTGTTACAGGAACGCAGGTAAGGAGACCTGCAAATGGAGTCGGCATGTTTATCAGCAAAGATGTTTGACCCTGAAAGCTTCCTGAGTCTTCATCACAGACTCAGACCTTCAATTCTTGCAGAAAAATAACATTCCAATTTCTGTCGAAGTTACACCATTCTGTCTTTTAATACAAGAATGATCAGAAGAAAATAAATTAAATAGCATTGAGCCATAAATATTTTGAGGTACCACTGAATCAAGGAATTACTTAGAAAAGATTTTCAGACTCAATTAATGATTATTGAATTCATGGAGTCAAAGAGTTTTTACAGCAAAGAAAAAGGCCTTTTGGCCCATCACATCCATGCCAGCCATCAACCATCTTTTTATTATGATCCCATTTCCCACTCTTCGCCTGGAATTTTGTATGGTAAGGGATCTAAAAGATTCTTAAAGATTTTGAGCTTTTAAGCCTCTTCCACCCTTTTAGGCATAGAGTTCCAGATTGAGTGATTTTCCTCAAATCCCCTCTTACCTTCCCTCTCCTTACCGTAAAACTGTGCTCCCCTCTCCCAAGGAGAAAAAAGTTTTCTCTATCTTCCCTCACTCAGAGCTCTGTAAATCCCGATCAAGTCTCCCCTCAGCCTTCTCCACGCTGAGGAAAAAAAACCCATCTGTCTAGTCTCTCTTTGTAACTCTCCAGTCCAAACAATACTCTGGTGAATGTCCACTGCACTCTCTCCCATGGTGTGGTGACCAACACCTCAACAATTGATTAAAGTTAATTCATGGACACCAGGGGAAACTGGTTTCCATAGCGTCAAGGAATCTTCAATGCACATCTGACAGGATATATCAGGCCTCAGTTTAGCATCTCAAATGGAAGAGGGGCTTTTTGACAGTGTTCCTTTGGAATTACACTGGAGTGTGTGTCATTATTTTGTGCTCACATTTTCTGAATTAGGCCTTGAGGCCATAACTTACTGTCTTCGAGGTCAGGTGTTACTCACTGTGGTGTGGTTAACCCTGTGAAAATGAGACTGAAAATGTGACAGAACCTGAACTGTGGCCAAGTCAAGTTTGCAAACAGAATAAAAACAGGAAATACCTGGAAACTGAAGAAGGGCTTATGCCCAAAACGTCGATTCTCCTGCTCCTCGGATGCTGCCTTGCCTGCTGTGTTTTTCCAGCACCACATTTTTCAATTCTGGTCTCCAGCATCTGCAGTCCTCACTTTCTCCCAATACCTGGAAACTACCAAGTTAACGTTCAGGTCTGTGACCATTCATCAGAACAAACCTTGAGAATTGTCCCTTCAGAAAAGGCTGACACTTGGGCAGTGAGATATGATTGTCAAGGGTATAATCTCAGTAAAATAACTGTACAGAGGCTACTATCCCATTACCAAGTCACGCATTATTTACATGATTTGGAGATGCCGGTGTTGGACTGGGGTGTACACGGTTAAAAATCACACCAAACACAGCGTCGCTCCGAAAGCTAGTGTGCTTCCAATTAAACCTGTTGGACTATAACCTGGTGTTGTGTGATTTTTAATTATTTACATGGACTCTGACCAGTTCAGAGTAGTCCCTAGAGTGAGGAGAACCCTGAGACTCCTGTTTATATCTGTCAGCCAGGGCTCCCTGATTGGCAGTTTAACAACCCCAATCATAGAACTCATACTCAATGAGATCCACTTGGCCAACCTCATTCAAATCACTACTCTCAGGATGAAGGGCAGGCCATTTAAGACTGAAATGAGGAAAAATCTCTCCACTCAGAGGATGGTGAAACTGTGGAATTCTCTGCCACATTGGGTATTGGAAGCTGAATCATTGAGCAGCTTCAAGACAAAAATCACTAGGTTTTTGGAAACCAATAACATGAAGAGATATGGAGATAGTGGGGACATATAGCAGTGAGGGATGATCAAATGTCTAGAATGGTGGGGCAGGCTTATTGGGCTGAATGGCCTACTCCTGTTCCTGTGTTCATGAATTTCTATTAATAACTCTTGACATATAATGCACTTTAAAAAAAAAATTGAAACATGGCAAATAAACCAAACCTAAAGTTAACCAGGTATGGAAAGGAGGGAAAATTGGCCTAATATATTTTAAGATAATAAGACCATAAAACCATAAGAAATAAGAACAGGCAAGGCCATTCAGCCCCTCAAGCCTGCTGTGCGATTCAATAGAATCATGGCTGATCTGGCACTCCTCATGCCCACTTTCCTGTCATATCCATGTAACTCCTGATCTCCTGGACTGATCAAGAAACTATCTCAGCTATAAATATACACAGGGAACCCACTGCCCCCGACCCTGCAACAGCTCTCTGCAGCAAGGACACATCCCGCTGAGAAATGAAATTCCTCCTCATCTCGGTCTTAAATTGGTGCCCCTTTATTCTGAGACCATGCCCTGAAGTTGTAGGCTCTTCCATCCGGGGTAGTGGGCGGTTAGTGGTTAGCACTGTTGCCTCACAGCGCCAGAGACCCGGGTTCAATTCCCGCCTCAGGCGACTCTCTGTGTGGAGTTTGCACATTCTGCGTGGGTTTCCTCGGGTGCTCCGGTTTCCTCCCACAGTCCAAAAATGTGCAGATCAGGTGAATTGACCATGCTAAATTGCCCGTAGTGTGAGGTGCAGGGGTAAATGTAGGGGAATGGGTCAGGGTGGGTGCGCTTCGGCGGGTCGATGTGGACTTGTTGGGCTGGAGGGCCTGTTTCCATGCTGTGGGAAATTTAATCTAATCTAATCTAACGTCCTCCCTGCATTTCCCCTGTCAAGCCCCTTCTGAATCTTACATGTTTCTATGAAATCGCCTCTCGTTCTTCTAAACTCCAGCAAGTAGAATTCCACCCTGTTTGATCTTTGCTCCTAAGACAATCCCTCTAATACTGGAGTTCATCCTCATTGACCTTCCCTGAACTGCCTCCAATGAAACTCAAGTGTGACAGTTGAGCTATCCCAGGGAGTTTGGATGGCTTCCTACCTGTCGAGTGGCAACTCAGTAATGAAGAGATTGAAGTGGAATTTTTCAAGAATTGAATTAGGATTGGCATTTTGTGAGAGCTTCCTAATAGAAAAAAAACATGTGCATTTCCTACATGAGTAGTATTCGCATGTCTATAAAGCCAGCTGGTGCAATCTGATGCGATGGAAGACACTACAGAAATATAATTTGTTTTGGCATTTTCATACTAGAGGCTGTGATTCTGGCAAGCAGGAGGGCAGTGAAAGAACTCCTGGGTTCCCAATGGGTTCCCATTTGGGAATGATCAGTACTTACACTGTTCAGCGCAGAACCAGCTAACTGGGCGATGACTTTCCTCTTCCTCCTCCCCAATAAAAATGTACCATGCTAATTAAAACCCAGTGGTAACTGTACTGTGCCGGGATTAAGTAGGCAGCATGAATAGATTGCTTTTCTAAAATGGTCCAGGGATCCAGGTGAACAGATCATTAAAAGCCGCATCGCAAATCAACAAAGCAATTAAAAAAGCTCACAAAGCACCGGGATTTACAAAACAAAATACTGCGGATGCTGGAAATCTGAAATGAAGACAGTAAGTGTTGGAAAAACTCTGATGCTAGCAGAGCTGTGAAGGCTTTCTAGCGCGTTCTTGTCTGCATTTCAGATTTCCAGCATCCGCAGTATCTTGTTTTGTAAATCCCAGTGCTTTGTGAGCTTTGTGAGAACAAGCAAAATAAGGCAAATGCTGGAAATCTGAAATGAAGACAGTAAGTGTTGGAAAAAAACTCTGATGCTAGCAGATCTGTGAAGGCTTTCTAGCGCGTTCTTGTCTGCATTTCACATTTCCAGCGTTTGCCTTATTTTGCTTGTCCTTTAGCATCTAATTCACTGCCATTTCTCATCTGGGAATGCCCACCTTGAAGGATTTCTCTCTCGTCGTGTGTCGATTTCTCTCTTTCACCTTGTTTATATTCATTGCCTTCTGTTTGCCGCAGATACTGTCAGAACTGCTGAGCATTTCCTGCATCATTTATTTTTATTGCTTGAGACAGATAGCTCAGACGCTTTTGGTTTTGAGAAGGAAACCGAGCTGAGCAAATGTGAGAAAAAGAGACTGAAACACTGAGGCAGGTGTGATGGAATGACTGGAAACCTGTGCAGTGTTTAAATAGCAGTAAGGATGGAGTGGACCGAATGGCCAGTTTTGGTGCTGTGTATTCCATGTAATTCAATGTGTGAAGTTATTTAATGCTCGGACCATATTTCTGTGCTCTGCATCCTTGAAACAGTACAGCCCTTGGTGAGTGTTTGGAACTGTGCCCAATTGGTACTGCAGCTCTCATTATACATTGCCGTGTTGATTAATTGCAGGAGGGAGTTAAACTTTAGCAACATCACATTTATTTCCACCACTACAAAGGCAATATGCTGGCTGTGCCTGAATCACTTCATTACAAAGGGCTGGCCAAACAATGGACAGGTTTCCGACTTCAGTGTATGTTTTTAAATAAAAAGCCCAATGATTGAAGGGGTTACTGGTAGATGGGGGAGGTGATATTTCCGCAAACCATTAATTTGCAAGCGAGTAGCAGAAAATGTATCCCACTTTTCTTTCCTCCAATCATTGCACCCTTCCAGTCCTGCACCCACATTCCAAGTAAAAATAACTATTGGATCAGCGAATCCTAGAGGAGGAGGGAAGATTGTTAGACATGTTCTGGATGAAAGACCCCACAGTGTTGTAAATGGGACTCAGTCCCAGCCACACTGTCTCTGGTGGTTTCTGATACTGAACAGAGATATGAGTAAGCAATGTAAGCTTTCTTCTTTAAATAGGTACAGTCCATTCATTTTTTTTTAATGAACACCAGCTTGTTATGTAAATAACTTCAAGAAATGATTTATTACACTTTAACTTGATGAATGACTTCCTGTTCTCAAAGTACAAACTGGAAACTGTCAGTCTGTCCGTACCTTTATAAACACACAATCATCCAATCCACCCAAAACAAGTACAGCTGGCATTAAACACTCAGACTAATACCACAATATAGGTTTTAAGCTGTCAGCGTTGTATCCTTTTATAGAATTATAGAAAGATTAGAGCACAAAAGAGGCCATTTAATTTTTTTTTACATGCTATCTAAGAGTTACATGACTAGTCCTCCTGCCCAGCCCCTCCTCTGTTGCCGTGAAAATCTTTTTATCTTCCAGTGTTTACTTCAATACTTTTAGAAATTCACAATTGATTCGACCTATCCCCACACTCTCAGACAGTCCATTCCAGACCCTAACCACTGCCTCCCCAACACTCTCAATCAGCCCATTCCAGACCCTAACCACTGCCTCCCCCACACTCTCAGACTGTCCATTCCAGACCCTAACCACTGCCTCCCCCACACTCTCAGACTGTCCATCCCAGACCCTAACCACTGCCTGCCCCACACTCTCAGACAGTCCATTCCAGACCCTAACCACTGCCTGCCCCACACTCTCAGACAGTCCATTCCGGACCCTAACCACTGCCTGCCCCACACTCTCAGACAGTTCATTCCAGACCCTAATCACTGCCTCCCCCACACTCTCAGACAGTCCATTCCAGACCCTAACCACTGCCTCCCCCACACTCTCAATCAGCCCATTCCAGACCCTAACCACTGCCTCCCCCACACTCTCAGGCAGTGTCTTCCAATGTCTAACCATTCGCTACTTGAAAATGTTTACCTCATGCCACTGCAGATACTTTTGCCATTCACTTGAAATCCAAATATTCTGGTTCTGAACGTTTCCGCCAATGGGAAATATTTCTCCATTTCTGCGCAGTACTGATCCCTTGTTTTAATGCTCTGATTTAACAATACTCCTGCCATTATTATGACCACATTTCCATAAAACCATTAAGAAAGGTATAGTGTTGTTGGAGACAGTCCAGTGAAGGTTCACGCGGTTGATTCAGGGTGTAGTGGGAATGTCTTATGAAGAGAGATTGAGTATATGGGTCGTTACTCATCGGAGCTTAGAAGACTGAAACATACAAGATGCTCAGGGAGACTTGACAGAGTAGATGCCAAGAGGTTGTTTCCCCTTGTGGGAGAATCTCAAATGAGAGGGCGCAACCTCAGAGTAAGGGGTGACCCATTTCCGGCAGATAAGGAGGAATTTCTTCTCTTGAGCCATGGTGAATCCATGGTATTCATTACTGCGGAGGGCCGCCTGGGATTGGATCATTGAGAATATTGAAGGCCAAGTAGATTTTTTCTGACTTTTAATCTGTCAGGGTATCAAGAGTTATGGAGGACAGACAGGAATGTGGAGTTGACGATGATCAGATTGGCTATGATTTCATTGAGTCATGGAACTGACTTGATGGGCCGAATGGCCTCCTTTTGCTCCTCTGTCTTATGGACCACCTTTCTCCAGCTCTTTTACATTGTCTGACTCTACCTTGCCTCACCCAGCTCATCACATGATAGGAAAAGCTTGATGTCGAGTATGGCCAACCATTTGAGGAATTTCCGAGATGTTGAGTAGAGAAGGTGCATGTCCTTTCACAGCACATCTTCACAGCCAGTTTTATATAATGTTTTCCATGGTCTGGGATTCATGGCCCCATCTCCCATTTAAGGAGCAGATGACCAGATCACTGATACTCTGTGTGTATCCACTTGAGTGATGCGCACTGCCTTCATGGAGGTCCAGGGGTTGCTGCTGTTGGTGCATGGAAGAGGTGTTAGTTCTTGCTGATCATGCACACTGCAATTCCAAGTTGCTGACATGTGTTCTGTCTGTGTGTGCCCATTCTTTGAGACCTTGTCTGTTAACTCTCTGAAGAAGACTATGAAATACCCAAACACAGCCTCCTGGTTTGCAATCCATTGATTCAATGAAGAATCAACTAGGCAAAAGTGGGTACTGCAGATGCTGGAGATTAGATTCAAGATTAGAGTTGTGTTGGAAAAGCACAGCAGGTCAGACAGCATTCGAGGAGCAGAAAAATTGAAAAATTGAAGTGCTTATGCCTGAAATGTCAGTTTTCCTGCTCCTCAGATGCTGCCTGACCTGCTGTGCTTTTCCAGCACTACTCTAATCTTGACTCAATGAAGAATCAACCAATAATCCCTCTTGGGGTGAACCGAGATCATTTATGTAGTGTTTCACACTTACCAGCCCATCTACTCCAGGCATGCTATGTAGGCCAACACAGGTAGTGAGAAAGTCATGTTTGTAAACCTGTTCCTACTCTGTGGAGAAAGGACTATTATTACCCAAATTAATTAGAATAGGACCCTGGACTTGTTCTATAAATCATAGTGTTTTGCATAGAACTTTTTTGTGTTCCAAATGAATCTGAAAGTCCTTAAAAGCAGATTAGTTTTTGTAAGGTGGTTATTTGAGACAGAGCAAAGTTCCCTCCATGACAGTGTGATGAATGAACAGTTGGCTTTGTTTTTGATAGCATTGACTAACCCATTAGGTGAAGTCTATGCTTCACCAAATGTTGGGAAGGAATGCTTGAACTTTTGCTAAAACAATCTGGGAACTGTTACACCACACTGACGATACTATCGAAAGGATTTCTGCTGCATCGAAATGACAGAGCCTTGAAGCCTCCAGGCTGCCTGTATACTTCATGTTCTCTGTGTTCTGCTGAGATACAAGGGTTAAGTAGACTTACTGCACCTTGTGCACACCTTCAATAATCCAGCCATCCATCATTAATTCCTCTGCAATGAACTGTGCGGAATTTGGCTGCCACACTATGAAAGAATCATGCATGTGCTACGGATGTGTAACTGAAGTGTATTATTTTCTGATGGAGGTTGTATATCATTTATAAAATGATGGATTAATAATCATTGCTACTTTGCTGTATTTTAAAATTCAAACCGTATTTTTCAAATCTCTCAGGCCTTGTTCCTCCCTCACTCTTTCACCAGCTCCACTTTGAGGTTTCTGTGCACCTCCCACTCTGACCTTTTGCTTATCCTTGATGTTAATTGCACCACCATTGGCATGCTTTATGATAACCCCTTTAAACCCTCGGGCCAAGCACTTTTGGCTTTACACTAATGACCTTCCCTACAAAGTAAGGTCAGGAGTCAAGATGTTCACCAATGATTGCACAATGCTCAGCACCTTTCCCAGCTCCTTACGTACTCAATCAGCTCCTGTTCATATGCAGCAAGACCTGGACAACATTCTGACTTGAGCTGATACGTAGCAAGTAACATAAATTGCCAGGCAATGACCATCTTCGACAAGAGAGAATTGAACCATCTTCCCTTGGTGTTCAGTGGCTTTCTGTCACTGAATTCCTCATGGATCAGTATCCTGAGATACTCACTGAGCAGAAATTGATCTGGATCAGCCATAAAATGCTGTGGCTACAGGCAAACATTAGATATGAAGTTTCAGAGAAAAGGACAGGGGTATGGATGATGCTGGAGGGGGGCATCACTGTGAAAAGAAAGAAACAATGGGTTGGGGGAGGAGAGATTGTATTGCGGAGCGGTAAACCTCAAGGAGTTATGGGAGAAAAATTTTGCTGCTCTTAGCCCACAAGCTGCGCTGCAAATACGCTCTCCTAACAAATGTGACTACTTTTTTTTTACGGTCCCCTCTTTATCTATTTTTTTTTGTTTTTTTTTATTAACCCCCACACTACCGCCTAATTGCGGTAGTGCTTATTTTTTCCCCAGCACCCATGGTGTGTGTGTGCAGTACAAATGTGACTACTCTTGTCTCCCCTTATTGGTAGTATTTCTTCGAGAACAATCCGCAGCTTTGAAATCTATCAAATTTGTGACAATTGGGCTCATTAATTTTAATATTAAATTGGTTGATCTGCTTCTGGAGAGCAGGTATGTTTCTTGGTGCTCAGTCTGTGTGAAGTGGGGTCAGGATGGTGTCCTGGGTTTTAGTGTGAATCTTTCTGCTTACAGTCATGCACTGGCTGTGCATATATATGACATTAGGCAGAGTGTTGAACAGTAAAAAAGAAAAGTTGTACCTTGTTTAACAGTTTATGTCTTGACCCAATTTACTAGTTCATTAAAATAGTTACATTAATTGGTATTTGTAACAACATTTATAAGAAATATCCTTGGACTTGGACTCCTCCATCGCCAGACCATAACAACACGACGGTTGGAGGAAGAGCGCCTCATCTTCCGCCTAGGAACCCTCCAACCACAAGGGATGAACTCAGATTTCTCCAGTTTCCTCATTTCCCCTCCCCCCACCTTGTCTCAGTCAAATCCCTCGAACTCAGCACCGCCCTCCTAACCTGCAATCTTCTTCCTGACCTCTCCGCCCCCACCCCACTCCGGCCTATCACCCTCACCTTGACCTCCTTCCACCTATCACACCTGCATCAACCCTCCCCCAAGTCCCTACTCCCTACCTTTTATCTTAGCCTGCTGGACACACTTTCCTCATTCCTGAAGAAGGGCTCATGACCGAAACGTCGATTCTCCTGTTCCTTGGATGCTGCCTGACCTGCTGCGTTTTTCCAGCAACACATTTTCAGCTAAGAAATATCAATGCTCATCTTATGAGGAGAGATTGAGCAGCTTATGCCTTTACTCTGTGAGTTTAGAAGATGTTAAAGAGGATTGGCAAAGTAGATCTGGAGAAAATGTATCCCATTTTGATGCAATCTAAAACGTGAGGTCATAGATTTGAGATAAGGGATAGAAGATTTAAAACAGAAAGAAACAGAAACAGAAATTGTTGGAGAAACTCAGCAGGTCTGGCAGCATCTGTAGAGAAACAGGAGGAACAACTCCTCTCAAAGGTCATGAATCTACGAAATCCACCCTCCTACCTCCCCCCAAGTGCGGTGGATGTTGGGACGATGAGTAAATTTAAGGAGGAGATGGACAGATGCTTAATCAGTCATAGGTTAAAGGGGTATGGAGAGCAGACAGGAAAGTGGGGTTGAGGTCAAGATGAGATCAGCCATGATTTTTTGAACAGCAAGGAAAGCTTGAGGGGCTGAATGGCCTACTCCTGCTCCTATTTCTAATGCACTTGCTTCTTGGTGTCAGCAAATATGGCCTTTTAGAATCATGGAGTCAGGTAGCACGGAAACAGTGAACCCTGAAACGGCTCTCGCCTGTCATGGGGGTTGAAATTCCCCTCAGATAACGAGGTAGAAATTGGCCTTGGAGTGGTCACGGCGCAGGAGATTTTGGCTATACCACCCTAATACTCAATTCCAGTGCAGTGAACGAATGTTCCTGAAAATTATTCAAGTGCTGTAGAGAGAGGGAGACTGGGTCAGTGGCAATAATTGGGCAGCTCTCTCAAAACGTCTCACAGCAAGATTGGCCGAATGGCGTCCTCTGTCATGTGTCATTTCCAGTGGATTCATACAACCTCACAGATTTTGAAATAAAGAGAATGATGGCAACTAAATGTCAAAGCTTACCAAAAGGATGGATGTTGATAACACTCGCAAGTGATTCTTGGTGTGTTGGCTGTTTTCGAACAATAACTATCCCTGAATTTGTTTTCTCTGCACAGGTTTGGAATTGTGTTTAGTTCTCCCACTATAACAGATCCAACATTTTACTAATCTCCAGTTCTCAATTAACCTTGGGTATCTGATTAATGTTTTAGAGTTGTTTGATTAATGAGGTAATTAATCATATGTTTCTTGCTAACTTTCTGCATAATTATATCACCCTAATAAGAGCTGCCTGTCTGCACTCTGTAAAAGTCTATCCTTGACAGCCCCTCATACTGCTCCCCCACCCTCCACTAATCTCCTTGCCCTGCCTAGACTCTATGACCTGCCTTGACCTGAAGTCACATTGCTCTGATGTTTGAACTGACACGATTGATTGACCAGAAAACGAAGAAGTGCAGATGCTGGGAACCTGGAACTATAACAGAAATTGCTGGAGAAGCTCAGCAGGTCTGGCAGCATCTGTGGGGAGGAAGCACATTCGGATCCAGTGACCCTACAGTGACAATTAAAAAAAATGCAATTAGATCTTTTACAAAACACCATGATAGATTCAGATAACATCAGCATCAAACGCAATTGAACTAGAACATACAATTACTTTCGCAGCTATCACTTAGAGTCAGAGAATCAGAAAGATGTACAACACGGAAATAGACCCTTCAGTCTAACCCGTCCATGCCGACCAGATTTCCCAACCCAATCTAGTCCCACCTGCCAGCACCCAGCCCATATCCCTCTAAACCCTTCTTATTCATATACCCATCCAAATGCCTCTTAAATGTTGCAATTGTACCAGCCTCCACCACTTCCTCTGGCAGCTCATTCCATACACGTACCACCCTTTGTGTGAAAAAGTTGCCCCTTAGGTCCCTTTTATAACTTTCCCCTCTCACCCTAAACCTATGCCCTCTAGTTCTGGACTCCCTGACCCCAGGGAAAAGACTTTGTCTATTTATCCTATCCATGCACCTCATAATTTTGTAAATCTCTATAAGGTCACCCCTCAGCCTCCGACGCTCCAGGGAAAACAGCCCCAGCCTGTTCAGTCTCTCCCTATAGCTCAAATCCTCCAACCCTGGCAACATCCTTGTAAATCTTTTCTGAACCCTTTCAAGTTTCGCAACATCTTTCCAATAGGAAGGAGACCAGAATTGCACGCAACATTCCAATAGTGACCTAACCAATGTCCTGTACAGCTGCAACATGACCTCCCAACTCCTGTATTCAATACTCTGACCAATAAAGGAGAGCATACCAAACGCCTTCTTCACTATCCTATCTACCTGCAACTCCACTTTCAAGGAGCTATGAACCTACACTCCAAGGTCTCTTTGTTCAGCAACACTCCCTGGGACCTTACCATTAAGTGTTTAAGTCCTGCTGAGATTTACTTTCCCAAAAATGCAGCATCGCGCATTTATTTGAATTAAACTCCATCTGCCACTTCTCTGCCCATTGGTCCATCTGGTCCAGATCCTGTTGTAATCTGAGGTAACCTGCTTTGCTGTCCACTGCACCTCCAACTTTGGTGTCACCTGCAAATTTACTAACTGTACCTCTTATGCTCGCATCCAAATCATTTATGTCAATGACAAAAAGTAGATGACCTAGCACCAATCCTTGTGGCACTCCACTGGTCACAGGCCTCCAGTCTGAAAAAAAACCCTCCACCACCACCCTCTGTCTTCTACCTTTGAGCCAGTTCTGTATCCAAATGGCTAGTTCTCCCTGTATTCCATAAGATCTAACCTTGCTAATCAATCTCCCATGGGGAACCTTCTCAAACGCCTTACTGAAGTCCATATAGATCACATCTACTGCTCTGCCCTCATCAATCTTCTTTGTTACTCCTTCAGAAACTCAATCAAGTTTGTGAGACATGATTTCCCACGCACAAAGCCATGTTGACTATCCCTAATCAGTCCTTGCCTTTCCAAATGCATGTACATCCTGTTCCTCAGGATTCCCTCCAACAACTTGCCCACCACTGAGGTCAGGCTCACTGGTCTGTAGTTCCCTGGCTTGTCCTTACCACCCTTCTTAAACAGTAGCACCACGTTAGCCACCCTCTAGTCTTCCGGCACCTCACCTGTGACTATTGATGATTCAAATATCTCAGCAAAAGGCCCAGCAACTACTTCTCTAGCTTCCCACAGAGTTCTAGGGTACACCTGATCAGGTCCTGGGGATTTATCCACCTATATGCATTTCAAGACCATCCAGCACTTCCTCCTCTGTAATTTGTACATTTTTCAAGTTGTCACCATCTATTTCCCTGCAGTTCATATCTTTCATATCCATTTCCACAGTAAATACTGATGCAAAATACTCGTTTAGTATCTCTCTCATTTTCTGCAGCTTCACACAAAGGCCGCCTTGCTGATCTTTGAGGGGCCCATTTCTCTCCCTAGTTACCCTTTTGTCCTTAATGTCCTTAAAACTCTTTGGATTCTCCTTAACTCTATTTGCCAATGCTATCTCATGTCCCCTTTTTGCCCTCCTGATTTCTCTCTTAAGTATACTTCTCCTGCCTTTATACTCTTCTAAGGATTCACTCGATCTATCCTGTCTATACCTTATATATACTTCCCTCTTTTTCTTAACTAAACCCTCAATTTCTTTAGTCATCCAGCATTCCCTATACCTAACAGCCTGCCCTTTAACCCTGACAGGAATATACTTTCTCTGGACTCTTGTTACCTCATTTCTGAAGGCTTCCCATTTTCCAGCCATCCCTTTACCTGTGAACATCTGCCCCCAATCAACTTTCGAAAGTTCTTGCCTAATACTGTCAAAATTGACCTTTCTCCAATTTAGAACTTCAACTTTTAGATCTGGTCTATCCTTTTCCATCACTATTTTAAATCTAATAGAATTATGGTCGCTGGCCCCAAAGTGCTCCCCCACTGACTCCTCAGTCACCTGCCCTGCCTTATTTCCCAAGAGTAGGTCAAGTTTTGCACCTTCTCTCGTAGGTACATCCACATACTGAATCAGAAAACTGTCTTGTACACACTTAACAAATTCCTCTCCATCTAAATCTTTAACACTATGGCAGTCCCAGTCGATGTTTGGAAAGTTAAAATCCCCTACCATAACCACCCTATTATCCTTACAGATAGCTGAGATCTCCTTACAAGTTTGTTTCTCAATTTCCCTCTGACTATTAGGGGATCTGTAATACAATCCCAATAAGGTGATCGTCCCTTTCTTATTTCTCAGTTCCACCCAAATAACTTCCCTGGATGTATTTCCAGGAATATCTTCCCTCAGCACAGCTATCCCTTATCAAAAATGCCACTCCCCCATCTCTCTTGCCTCCCTTTCTATCCTTCCTGTAGCATTTGTATCCTGGAACATTCAGCTGTCAGTCCTGCCCATCCCTGAGGCATGTTTCTGTAATTGCTATGATATCCCAGTCCCATGTTCCTAACCATGCCCTGAGTTCATCTGCCTTCCCTGTTAGGCCCCTTGCATTGAAATAAATGCCGTTTCATTTATTAGTCCTCCCTTGTCCCTGCCCGCCCTGACTGTTTGACTCACTTCTGTTCTCAATTGTACCAGCCTCAGATTGATCTCTTTCCTCACTATCTGCCTGGGTTCCCCCCCCGCCACCCCCCAACCAACCTTACTAGTTTAAATCCTCCCGAACAGCTCCAGCAAATTTCCCTGCCAGTGTATTCATCCCCTTCCTATTCTGGTGCAATCCGTCCTTCTTGTACAGGTCACTTCTACCCCAAAAGAGATTCTAGTGTTCCACAAATGTGAATCCTTCTCCCATACACCAGCTCCTCAGCTATGCATTCATCTGCTCCATCCTCCTATTCCTGCCCTCACTAGCTCGTAGCACCGGGAGTAATTCAGATATTACTACCCTTGAGGACCTGTTTTTTAAATTCCTGCATGGTAGCTCAGTGGTTAGCACTGCTGCCTCACAACACCAGGGTCCAGGTTGGATTCCAGCCTCGGGAAACTGTCTGTGTGGAGTTTGCACATTCTCCCCGTGTCTGCATGGGTTTTCTCCGGGTGCTCTGGTTTCCTCTCACTGTCCAAAGACGTGCAGGTCAGGTGAATTGGCCATGCTAAATTGCCCATAATGTTAGCTGCATTAGTCAGAGGGAAATGCGTCTGGGTGGGTTACTCTTCGGAGGGTCGGTGTGGACTGGTTGGGCCGAAGGCCCTGTTTCCACACTGTAGGGAATCCAATCTAATCTAATCTCTGTAATCTGCCTTCAGACTCTCAACCTTTTCCTTTCCTATATCGTTGGTTCCAATGTGGACAATGACCTATTGCTGGCCCCTCTACCCCATGAGAACATTCTGCACCCTCTCTGAGACATCCTTGATCCTGGCACTAGGGAAGCAACACACCATTTTCACTGCTGGCCACAGAAATATGTGTCTATACCTCCGACTAGAGAATCCTCTAACACAATTGATCTCTTGGAACCTGACGTACCCCTCGTTGCATTAGAGCCAGACTCAATACCAGAAACTTGGCTGTTCGTGCTATGTTTCCCTGATAATCCATCACCCCTTCATTTTCCAGGGTTAAAAATCATACAACAGCAGGTTATAGTCCAACAGGTTTAAATGGAAGCACACTAGCTTTCGGAGCGACGCTCCTTCGTCAGGTGACTGGAAGCACACGAGCTTTTGGAGTGTCACTCTGAAAGCTAATGTGCTTCCAATTAAACCTGTTGGACTATAACCTGGTGTTGTGTGATTTTTAATTTTGTACACCCCAGTCCAACACCGGCATCTCCAAATCATGACCATGTTTTCCAGAAGAGCATACTTGTTTGAAATGGGTATAGCCAAAAAAGACTCCTGCACTAGCTGCCTCCCTCTCTTACCTTTCCTGGAGTTAACCCATCTGTGTGACTGTAGCTGAGACTTTCCCCCCTTCCTATAACTGTCTATAATCACATACTGTTGTCTCGTTTATTGTTCATCATAAACAGCCAATGCTCTGTTGCCCAAATTCTTTCCATTAACACAATTGTCAAGTTCAAAATTCTCATCTTGACACCTTTTTGTAACCTCCAGCCCTGCAATCCCTATATTCCTAATGTTTCTGGTCCTTTTCCTCTGGACACCTCACCTTCAGTTCCCAAGATACCATGATCTGGAAAATTCCTCCCTTAATGAGGGTGAGAGGGGTTAACAGGAGTATCTGAATGACCGAATTCCTGATGAAGGGCTCTGGCCCGAAACGTCGAATTTCCTGTTCCTTGGATGCTGCCTGACCTGCTGTGCTTTAACCAGCAACACATTTTCAGCAGTATCTGAATGACCCCCAGGGTGTGGTCCAACTCCCATTTGTGAATCCTGAGTCCGGCTGTCCCAGTTGGTAGTATTTGGATGGGTGCCATGTCATGAGTCATGGACAATGTTGGATTTGCCTGTGCTGCTGGACTGTATGAAGGGAAAGCTGGAGGCGAGTTCAGAGAACAGTGGTTGGCTGGGACCCACATAGAGGATCCTCAGTGAAGAGGGTTTGTGTTCCCTTCAAACAAACAGGACAAGGACAACGGGAAGCCACATCAAACCATTCTTTTTCCTCATCAAATACAGTCAGTACAAATATAGGAAGTAGGAACAGGAGAAGGCCATTCAGCCCCTCGAGCCTGTACCACCATTCACCTTTGCTGATCTGTGGCCTACCTCTGTACATCTGCCTTTAGCTCATACCCCTTAATACCTTTACTTAACAAAAATGTATGAATCTTAGATTTAAACTTAACAACTGATCCAGCATTGACTGTTGTTTGTAGAAGAGAGTTCCAAACCTCTCTCACTCTTTGTGTGTAGAAGTGCTACCTAAAATCTCTCCTAACGGCCAAGCTCTCATTCTCAGACCACGCCCCCTAAATCTAGAATTCCCAACCGATGGAAATAGTTTATCTTTATCTACCCTGATAATTTTTTGGAGACTTTAATCAAATCACCCCCTTAACCTTCTAAATTCTAAGGAAAACAGGCCTAATTTCTGATGAAGGGTTACCTAGACTCGAAACATTAGCTTGCTGTCTCTCCATGGGCCTGCTGTGATCTCCATCATTTGTTGTTTTCAGTACAGATTCCAGCTTCTGCAGTAATTTGTTCCTAATTTATGTCATCTCTCCTCAAACTTAATCCTCAAAGTCTCCTGGTATCATTCTTGTAAACTTGGGTTGTACTCCCTCCAAGGCCAATCGATCCTTCTGAAGGTGTGGAGTCCCAAACTTCAGAACTCCAAGAGTACTCCAAGAGGGATCTAACCTGAGTTTTGTATAACTGCAGCATAACATCTGCATCCTTGTTCTTCAGTCCTTGAGGTATAAAGGCCAGCGTTCCCTTAGCTTTCTTGATTATTTTTTGCACAGTTTGTGCTGTTTAAAGGTCTATACACCTGAACCCCCAAGTCTCTTTGGACATCCACTAGATTTAACTTCATACTATTTGGGAAGTGCCATCAGATATTCTTTTTTCGGTCTAAACCAGACAATTTTTCTCAAGTCAATAGACGTTGGTGCCACTTTTGTCAAAGTCTCACTGGGTTTGGTGTTGGTCCTGGACTGTCACCTTGCTGTGATTAGTTTAAGTAGGAGAAAGTGAGGACTGCAGATGCTGGAGATCAGAGCTGAAAAATGTGTTGCTGGAAAAGCGCAGCAGGTCAGGCAGCATCCAAGGAGCAGGAGAATCGATGTTTCGGGCATAAGCCCTTCTTCAGGAATGAGGAGGGTGTGTCAAGTAGGCTAAGATAAAAGGTAGGGAGGAGGGACTTGGGGGAGGGGTGTTGGGAATTCGTTAGGTGGAAGGAGGTCAAGGTGAGGGTGATAGGCCGGAGAAGGGGTGGGGGCGGAGAGGTCGGGAAGAAGATTGCAGGTCAAGAAGGCGGTGCTGAGTCCGAGGGTTGGGACTGAGATAAGCTGGGGGGAGGGGAAATGAGGAATCTGGAGAAATCTGCATTCATCCCGTGTGGTTGGAGGGTTCCTAGGTGGAAGATGAGGCGCTCTTCCTCCAGGCGTCGTGTTGCCATGGTCTGGCGATGGAGGAGGCCAAGGACCTGCATGTCCTTGGCGGAGTGGGAGGGGGAATTAAAGTGTTCAGCCACGGGGCGGTTGGGTTGGTTGGTGCAGGTGTCCTAGAGGTGTTCTTTGAAACGTTCCGCAAGTAGGTGGCCTGTCTCCCCAATATAGAGGAGGCCACATCGGGTGCAGTGGATGCAGTAAATGATGTGTGTGGAGGTGCAGGTGAATTTGTGATAGATATGGAAGGATCCCTTGGGGCCTTGGAGGGAAGTGAGGGGGGAGGTGTGGGCGCAAGTTTTGCATTTCTTGCGGTTGCAGGGGAAGGTGCCAGGAATGGAGGTTGGGTTGGTGGGGGGTTCTGGACCTGACGAGGGAGTCGCGGAGAGAGTGGTCTTTCTGGAATGCTGATAGGGGAGGGGAGGGAAATATATCCTTGGTGGTGGGGTCCGTTTGGAGGTGGCGGAAATGACGACGGATGATGTGATGTATATGGAGGTTGGTGGGGTGGTAGGTGAGGACTAGTGGGGTTCTGTCCTGGTGGCAATTGGAGGGGCGGGGTTCAAGGGCGGAGGAGTGGGAAGTGGAGGAGATGTGGTGGAGAGCATCATCATCCACGTCTGAGGGGAAATTGTGGTCTTTGAAGAAGGAGGCCATCTGGGTTGTTCGGTATTGGAACTGGATCTCTTGGGAGCAGATGTGGCGGAGGCAAAGGAATTGGGAATATGGGATGGCGTTTTTACAGGGGACAGGGTGGGAGGAGGTGTAATCTAGGTAGCTGTGGGAGTCGGTCGGTTTATAGTAAATGTCCGTGTTGAGTCGGTTGCCTGAGACAGAAATGGAGAGGTCTAGGAAGGGGAGGGAGGAGTCTGAGATGGTCCAGGTAAATTTGAGGTCGGGGTAAAGTGGATGAACTGTTCAACCTCCTCGTGGGAGCACGAGGTAGCGCCGATACAGTCACCAATATAGCAGAGGAAAATGGTGGGGGGTGGTGCCAGTGTAGCTGAGGAAGATGGACTGTTCCACATATCCGACGAAGAGGCAGGCATAGCTGGGGCCTATGTGGGGCCCATGGCTACTCCTTTAGTTTGGAGGAAGTGGGAGGATTGGAAAGAGAAGTTGTTCAGAGTGAGGACCAGTTCAGTCAGTCGAAGGAGGGTGTCAGTGGAAGGGTACTAGTTGGTACGGCGGGAAAGGAAGAAGCGGAGGGCTTTGAGGCCTTTGTGATGGGGGATGAAGGTGTGTAGGGACTGGATGTCCATGGTGAAGATAAGGCATTCGGGGCTGGGGAAGTGAAAATCCTGGAGGAGGTGGAGGGCATGGGTGGTGTCCCGAACGTAGGTGGGGAGTTCTTGGACTAAGGGGGACAGAACCGTGTCGAGGTACGCGGAGATGAGTTCAGTGGGGCAGGAGCAGGCTGAGACAATGGGTCGGCCGGGGCAGGCAGGTTTGTGGATTTTGGGCAGGAGGTAGAAACGGGCGGGGCGGGGTTGTGGGACTATGAGGTTGGAGGCAGTGGATGGGAGATCCCCTGAGGTGATGAGGTTATGGATGATCTGGGAGATGATGGTTTGGTGGTGGGAGGTGGGGGCATGGTCAAGGGGGAAGTAGGAGGAGGCGTCCGCGAGCTGGTGTTCGGCCTCAGCGGTATAAAGGTCAGTGCGCCAAACTACTACCGCGCCTCCCTTGTCTGCCGGTTTGATAGTGAGGTTGGGGTTGGAGCAGAGGGAGTGGAGGGCTGCATGTTCCGAGGGTGAGAGGTTGGAGTGGGTGAGAGGGGTGGACAGATTGAGGTGGTCAATGTCGCGGCGCAGTTGGTTATGAAGAGATTGAGGCCAGCACGGAGTGTCCAGGTGGATGGGGTGTGTTGGAGGCGGGAGAAGGGGTCATCAGCGGGTGGGCGAGAATCCTGGTTGAAGAAGTAGGCGCGGAGGCGAAGGCGGCAGAAGAATTGTTCGATGTCTCACGGCGTGTTTAACCAGAACTCCCCAATAGCACAGCCTTGCTCTGCTCAGGAAGACACAGTCACCCACAGCACTCGATGTGGCACTTAGACAAAGCCCTCACACTTCAGTATTGAAGCCCTCGCAAACCCCCTGACTCGATCATCACTGCCTTTCCACCCTCTCCCCGCCCCACCTTTGCTTAGCTGAAGTTCTGTTTGTTTGTCCAGCTCAGTGGTGCATGTTGGGTTGATTCGATACATTAAGTTATTGTAATTGTTCACGGCAACTTTGGCTGATCCTGAAGGTTGGGAAGCTCTGGAGATTCTGGTCAGTGTGGAATCTCCTGTTACTGTGGATGGGTCATTAGGCTCTAACACTCTCAGCATGTTGTGGCAAATTAGTTCAACCACGTCTGCTCACATCCTAATCAGCAATGCATTATTAATTAACAGTAAAATGGACGAAAGACAATAATTGTACGTCATATTTAGACAGGCGGCATTTCATGCAAAGATGTTAAAACATGCGATCTGAATCTATCATGTTATGTAAAACACCTAATTGTATAATAAATTGCAATGGCTGTAATGACCCTGGTGAAGCAGATCAAGCAGATAGCTTCTAATGAAATATTTTTACTAGGGTGTGAAAGATGATTATGTTGATAGAAGCATTTAGTAATTTGCAGAGTAGGTGACTGACCCTGAGCCATTTGCACTGCTGTCCTTTTGTGGTTAGTTGGCACACTGGAATTCTCCTGGTGAATTTCGACTCTACACTAATTAACTAAGCGCTGTGATACTAGATCAAGAAGATGAACCTCTTTCAGTTTCTAAAAGTGACAAATTATAATGCTGCGCAGACTTTTGTAAATTAACTTTACACACAGCTACAGCATTAATCACTTCCAAAAGGACATTGATCATATGCATATTATCAGGACAATTGCAGAATAAAATACCAATCTCGGGAGTAATACTTCGCTAAACTAACACAACTTTTAAAAAGAAAAGTCATATTGATTTGGAAATGTTAACTTTGTTTCTCTCTGCACAGATACTACTAGACCTGCTGAGTTTCTCCAGCATTTTGTTTTTATTTCAGATTTCCAGCATTTTGCTTTTCTCTTTCCTGATGATAGGTCTTAATCTCAGCTTCGACTGTAGCTGGCCTTGAATGTTCGAGCTGTGGAATGATTCAGCACTGAAGGTGGCCATTCAAGCCATTGTGTCTATGCTGGCTCTTTGCAAGAGCTGTCTAATTTAATCCCACTTCCTCTGCTCAGCTGCTCCCCACCCCTCCCAACTACCCGCCCCCATGGAAAACCGTTCTTCCTTTCAAGTATTTATCCAACCTCCTTGTGAAAGCAGCTATCAATTTCTCTTTCACAGCCACACTTTTCACACAGAGTTTACCAGATTACATCAAATTGCTGAAGAGCTAGAGGATGTTCCCTGGGTATGGCTGTATTGCTGGTAAGGGTCACGGCCATTTGACCTGGAGGGAGAAGAGTAAGTGACAGGACTCACCATCCCACCACAGAAATATATCTTCGGTCCTTTACTGTCTCTGGGTCAAAATTCTGAAATTCCCTCCCTAAGAGCATTGTGGGTTTTCCTACAGCACATGGACTGCAGCGGTTCAAGAAGGCAGCTCACCCCCACCTTCTCAAGGGGCTATTAGGGACGGAGCAATAATTGCTGGCCCAGCCACTGATACCCACATCCCATGAAAGTGCAGGAAAAACTGGTAACAGTGTGGGCCTGGACAATGGCAAGAAGTGAAACAGATTGAAGAAGGTGGAGGGAGGGAAAGAAAGAGTTACAAAAAAGAGGGACAAAATGTTGGAGGCAACACCACATAACAAGTGATACAGGGCAATGACAAATTTAATCTTGTTATTGGTTGAAAATCAATATTCAGCTTGTGGCAGAGAGCAAAACTAGAAGACCATTAATACATGAGAATGATTAATAAAAGACAACTTATCTTTATAAAACATCTTTAATGCAAGAAAACATTTCAATGTGCTACACTATTTGTAAAATAAATATGACACCAAGTTATGCAAGATAATCAGTCTGGTCCTAAAGCTGCTTTATGATACTTTTTAGGAATATCTTAAAACAGGAGAGCAGGTTAGAGAAACTGACAGCGGGAAAGAGGGACTTTTGTGGCATAGACCTAAATGCCCCTCCTTTTAGGGGAGGTGATGGTATCATTTCTAGACTATTAATCCAGAGTTCCAGATAATGTTCTGGAGATCTGGGTTCAAGTCCCACCATGGCAGATAGTGGCATTTGAATTCAATAAAGAAAATCTGGAATTAAGAATCCACTGATGACCATGACACCATTGTCAGTTGTTGGAAAACAACCCATCTGGTTCACTGACATCCTTTAGGGAAGGAAACTGCCATCCTTACCTGGCCTGGCCTACATGTGACTCCAGACCCACAGCAATGTGACTGACTCTTAACTGCCCTCTGGGCAATTAGGAACAGGCAGTAAATGTTAGCCAGCGATGCCCACATCCTGAGAATGAATTAGAGGAAAACTGAAGGCACACTGCCAATCGTGGGGTGATCAAATCTGCGAACGCTTAGGAGGCCAGAATTAGAGGAATGTGGAGATCTTGGAAAGCTGTAGGGCTGGGGTGACCACTGAGGAAGGGAGAGATAAGGCTATGAAGGGATTTGAAAACCAGGATGAGAACTTTAAAATTCAGCAGTAGCTAGATCGGGGTACCAGTGTTGGTGAGCAAGAAATCCGGGAAAACGTTCTTTCCTCAGAAAGTAGAACTCTCTATCACAGGAAGTGGTTGAGGTGAATAATATCAATACAACAAAGGAAGGGAAGGAATAGAAGGTGGTGTTACTGGTTGAGAGGTTATAAACCCAGTGGGACTTGTGGGAAGCATTAACACTGGAGTAAATCAGTTGACTGGATGACCTGTTTGTGGCTGTAATATTCTGTATTAACTCCATGGAAGGAAGTAGAGACAAACCGTTCTTCAGAAGTTGAGTTTGTCTGTTAACAACGAGCTTCCAGAATTCCAGTCAAATTAAGTGAGTTAGCCTGCAGAAGTCTCTGTGACTAATTTCACTGAGATTCATAAGCAGTGTTTACCCGACCAGCTGCCTAGTTAATTCTGAAACTGGTTTCCTGGAACTGTCTCAGAAGGCACCCTGCAAACACAGTCATGTTGGTAAGAACATCGGGGTGGTGCGGCTTGATGGCTGGCTCTGTCGGAAACTGGAGGCGAAGTTTCCTCTCCCTCTGAATGCTGCACTGTGTCAACGAAGGAGCCTCAAAGCCAGAGGTGCTGAATGAACTCTTGCCCATGCGTAGCTCCTCTCATTATTTTTAACTTGAGAAGCTCAGTGTGAGACAGATGGCTCAGACCACAATGCAAAGCAACAAAACGTTAGGTTGGCGGTATTCATAGACACTGGGCCGTTTGCTTATTTTATTCCCAAATTGTTAAAATAAATGTAAACCAGTATTGTGGGATAGTAGAACAGGTGTGGTATTTTCAACATGGATTATCTGTCAGTGAACTTTAGATTTAATTCATTTATGCTGGAAATTATTTTGCAAAAGTGGGGATATTTGTCAATACCAGATTTCTCCCATATTTACAGTGGGACAGAACTAGAAGGAAATAGATGCTGGAGGAGGCCATTGAGCCTGCTTTGCTATTCTAGATCATGGTTGATTGTCTAACTCAAGCCATAATCTTGTGTTATCTCTACAGTTCTTGACATCTGTAGTATTTAGACATCGATCCATCTTGCTTTTAACATACTAAATAATTGAGCTTCCACAACCCTCAGATTCACCACCATCTGAGTGAAGAAATATCCCCACATCTTAGTCTTAAAGACTTGCCCCTTATAGTTGAAAAAAAAAATATATTTGGAACACATTCCATGCCATATTATGTATCAGTTTCTGATAAGGCTT
Source organism: Hemiscyllium ocellatum (assembly GCF_020745735.1). Classification (NCBI taxonomy): domain Eukaryota; kingdom Metazoa; phylum Chordata; class Chondrichthyes; order Orectolobiformes; family Hemiscylliidae; genus Hemiscyllium; species Hemiscyllium ocellatum. Next base: position 42,288,660 of record NC_083436.1, on the reverse strand, counting down.
TGCTTTAATTCAATCACGTGCACACACACATATATAGAAATACATTTCATACCCACTGCCTGCAGATATTTGTTTTGTTTATATATCAGAGCTTAGAGAGTCTGAAAAGGTCCATTAGCTCTGACCATGTCCATTAGACTTGAGTATCACACTCTCAAATCAAGTTGGTGTAAATTTATTTTTGTTTTAAAAATCCTGACGTTACCAATCATTGCTTGTTTTTTATTTAGTTTCTTTTTCTGTGGGATGTGGGCATCAGTGGCAAAGGCATCACCCCTAACTGTTCTTGAACTGAGTGTCTCACTTGGCCATTTTGAATGACTGTTCAGTCAACCCCATTGCTGTGGGTGTGGAGTCTCATGTAGGCCCTAAAGAACATTAGGAGAAAGTGAGGACTGCAGATGCTGGAGATCAGAGCTGAAAATGTGTTGCTGGAAAAGCGCAGCAGGTCAGGCAACATCCAAGGAGCAGGAGAATCGACGTTTCGGGCATGAGCCCTTCTACTTTCCTGAAGATGGGCTCATGCCCGAAACATTGATTCTCCTGCACCCAAAGGACACTAGTCAACCAATTGAAAACCCCAAAAAAACTGTGGGTGCTGTAAATTGGACTCAAAAATAGAAATTGCTAGAAAAGCTCAGCAAGTCTGGCAGCATCTGTGAAGAGAAATCAGAGTTCTGAGAAAGGTCACTCAATCCGAAATGTTAACTCCAATTCCTCTCCATTGTTGCTGCCAGACCTGCCGAACTTTTCCTGTAATTACTATTTTAGTCTGTCATTAGTGAACCAGGTGAGATTTTATGGCGATCAGCGATACTTTTCATAATCACCATTGCTGAAAATAGTTTTCAATTTCAGATTCAATTCTATAAACAAAGGGAATTGAATTTAAATTCCACCATCCTCTGTGGTGAGATTTGAACCTGTCTCCTCAGATGATTCATCCAGTGTCATTATCGTTGTGCCAACATTTCTCACTATTAATTGACTGGAATTCCTCTTATTCAAGAGAGAATAATTTGTCCTATGGTGCGATTTTGAGCTTTCCTTTAATTGGAAAACAATGGCTACATTTTCTGGGAGTTTTTCCTGGTCCACAGTAACAAGACAGCACTGGAGCACAGCAGAAAGTTCCATTTAATTTAGTAATGACCAGATCTGTAGCTGTAAAAAGGCATGCTGAGGCAAGGGACTGGTTCAGAGAAAGTTCCAGATCAGATTCATTTCTCTTCCTTTGCTTATTACACGAGTTTTATACATTTAAAAAATAAATCACTGATTAATTATGCAGTGAATTCATGGGAAACTGCTTTAAACAGAGAGTGGTGTGAATGTGGAGATTGCTCCCATAGGGGGCGGTGATTCAAACAGCACAGACACATTGAATGGAAGCTGGATAAACACCAGGGAGAAAGGAATAAAAGGATATGGTGATAGAGTGCGATGAAGTGGGGTGAGCAGAGGTATGGATGATGTACGAACACCCATGTGGACCTGCTTTTGTGCTGTAATTTTAATGCAATGTTACTAATTGAACAATTTTGAAGCCGCCAATCTCGAATTTGCTCCAGACCTTTAAACTTGTGAAGGAAAGGTAATAACAAAGCATTACTAATGGAACATGAAAATTCAAGCACCATGCTGTCTGTGATGGGGATTTCTGCACCATGGCAAAACTGGTGCAAGAAGTCAGGAATGTTAGGATCTAACTCTGAAGCTGAATTTTCCCTTTTTTTTAATGGGGAGTAGGATCAAGAGCTGTCTGTGAAGGTTGGGTGTGTGTTTTGCAGAAGGAGCTGGCTATTTAAATGATCAGCTCCTCCTATCAAGTCACACCTTGGAATCGATAATGTCTGTCCCCCAGCATGTGGAGACTAGAATGCACCGTCTCAGAGGCTACTTAAGATGGGGAACCTCACAACCTTTAAAAAGTTCTTGTTGACCACATGAAGTGCCATAACATTCAAGACTATGGGCCTAGTGTGGAAAAGTGGGATTACTGTAGGTGGTAGTATATGTTTTGGTGGGCCGAAGAGCCTGTTTTGTGCTGTACAGTGATTTGAAGTCAGGTATGAGGAGTCTGTTCTCAGTGCATTTCTTTCCGGTGACTACATTACCTCTTTGGAGACATACCAAGTGCTTTTGTGGTATGGGCCCATGCCATCCCGGGTATATGGCGCATCGTAGCAGGGGCCAAAGAACAGAGGAAAAGGAATAGACCATTCTGTCCATCGAGCCTACTCCAATGTTTAATATGTTCATGGCGAATCAAACATTTGAAAGTGGTACCATAGTTATCTGTAGGAAATATACCCAGAACAAATCTATCTATCATATCTATTCCATCCCATAATAACAATGCTACCCCACCAGCTTTTACTTCCTGTCTGTCCTTTTGGAAAGTCACATACCCCTGAGTATTTAATTCCCAGCTAACAGGTCTACAGTTCACTGTTTGTTTTCTCTTACCTCCTTCTTCAATCGTGGTATGACATTTGCTCAAGATTGGAATAGTGCTGGAAAAGCACAGCAGGTCAGGCAGCATCCAAGGAGCAGGAAAATTGACATTTCAGGCAAACCTTCCAACCTACAGGAATCATCCCAGAATTCCTGGAGGTATGCAAGGTGATCATCAATGAATCAACTATCTTTATAGGCAAAAGTGAGGACAGTAGATGCTGGAAGCCAGAGTTTAGATCAGAGTGGTGCTGGAAAAGCACAGCAGGTCAAGCAGCATCCGAGGAGCAGGAAAATCGACATTTCAGGCAAAAGGCCTTTATCAGAAACATTGATTTTCCTGCTCATGGAATGCTGCCTGACCTGCTTTTCCAGCACCACTCTGATCACAACTATCTCTATAACCACGTACTTCAACGCTCTGGGATGTAGACTATCACATTCTGGGGATTTATCAAGTCTTGGCCTCGTTATTCTTTCAGGATAACCTTCTTACTAATTTTCTTCAATTCCACATTTTCTCTAGTTTTGACTTGGAAATATATTGCTGTTCCTTCACTGTCTCTGGGTCAAAATCCTGGAATTCCCTCCCGAAGGACATTGTGGGTCTACTTACAGTACATGGACTGTAGTGGTTCAAGAAGGCAGCTCAACCCCACCTTCTGAAGGGACAACTAAGGACAAGCAATAAACGCAATGCCCAGCCAGTGACACCCACATTCCAGCAATGAATTTTGAACAAGCTTGGAACTTTAATTCTCGATGATTTCTTGCATCCTCCTCAATGAAAAGGCAGACACAAAGTAATCATTTTGATTCTTAGCCCTTTCTCCATTCCCTATTATAAATTCTGCTGACTCAGATTGTAATGGATTCGTGTTAAGCTCAGCCAAACGTTTCATTCATACTTATAGACGCTTTTATAATCTATTTTTGCAGATTGCATTTGGAGCCTAATCTTCCTTTTCCTTTCAGTTTCTTGGTCCTCCTATGCCGTATTCTAAAACTTACAATCCTCAGATTTACCTCTGTCTCTGGAAACTTCATAAGTTTTTAATTTTATACAATTCTTAACTTCGTTACTCATGGTTGATTGACATTTTTGAGTCTCGGAGCTTGAAGTTGCAGTAAGCCACATGATAGTTCTTTAAAGACTATCCATTGCTTTGTACAGTCATATCTTTTAATGGATTTTCCCAATCTCTCAGTCAATTTGTTCCTCATGTTTTCTTAATTTCCTTTTTCACATTTAACACCCTTGCTTCAGAATTAACTACCTCACTTTCAAACATAATGTAAAACAGTAACTTAATGTAGTTACTCATTCCTCAAGGTTCCTCAACAACGTGATTAATAATGAGCCCCCTTCATTCTCTAATACATGATCTAAAATAACCTGCGTCTAGTCATTCTGCAGAAAACCATCCCTATCCCACTCTGGAAATTCATTCACCACAGATTCTGTGCTTAGTTTGTTGATCCAAGTAGTTGCAAATTCAAGTCACCTATGATTACTGTGTTGGCTATGCTCACTCCCCTTCAGCAGAGGCCCTGGTACAGAATCAGGTGCCCTTTGGGTTAGTTAACTACAAAGCAGATGGTATGTAACAAAACCATCCAACTTGTAAAGTCTTGTCGAGAACTATCAAGATCCGTCAGGAATTGTTAATGTTTTTATGAATGAGAGTGCTTTTCTCCAGAGAATATATTCTGCTAGATAGGTGAGTTGGCCTGGTGGGGAAAGGGTGCTGTGTGGAAGGAGGAAATAGGGATGGGTCAAGGGGCATTGAAGTATAAGAGGTCATAGGAGAGTGGTAGGGTGGCAGCATGGGGACTGTGTAAAGGGTTTGGGGGGCACTGTAGAGCGATGTCAATGGTTTATATTTTGTTCTTTTATTTTAACTTTTAGTCACAGTCATGGAGCCCAAGCTCTGCCCAGACCTCCTCAGGAATGGCAGCTTCCTCAGCTCTTCCTGGGACACTCTGTCTCACTTGGAATACAGCCCACCCATCCTGACCAAAAATGCTGGGGCTGGGGCAGCCATTTTTAAATGCTGTGTTTGGTGAGCTGGGAATTTTCCCACCACAGTGCCCCTGACCCAGAACACATATTGAGACCTCTGCTTTTCCTTTGTACTTAATTAATATTCGGTAAGTCTCCCCTATAAACAAGAAAGCTGTGTTATCGTATTGTATGAGGTGTTCTCTCTCTCGCCCCTTTAAGATGCTCCTTCGAGCCTACTCCCGATCAACCTTTTGGTCATGTTTCTTTCCGTGGCTTAGTCTCACATCTTGATGGCAGTGCTCATATCTCCAGGCTTCGGCAGTCAGGGAGGTGTGATTATAACACAGCCAAATCAGCTAAGATGCAAATCCTTCTAACCCACAGAATAATGGCAACTGGTAAGAACAGGAGAGATTCCTGGTCAACCCTTGATGGAAGGAAACCCAGACTCTCTCCCATCATTCTGGGCTCCCAGCCATTTCTAAAGGTATATGTTACCTCTGCAACTTTGATTCCTTGAGAATTTGACAGGCCTGTTGCATGGTTAGCATATACCAGATGGGTACCAAAAGCATGGCTTTCAATATCTGATTTGGCCAGGGGTGGATTTGGCATGTCTCTCCTTGCTGTACTGCTGGTGGATGCAGGGGGCCGGACACTGCGGATTGGACCTGCTTTCCAGCACAAGACTAGAGAAGAATGCTCCTGTGAAATGTCTTGGGATAATTTGCTGTGTGAAGAATGCGATATAAAGACAGGTTTGTAGTGCTGGCTCAGGTGGAACTTGCCTGAGGTCTGTGAAATTTTAGCATCCAGATGGACTTTGTTTCCCTGGTCGTCGGCCCCACCACATTAGCAACTCGAGAAGCAGGCAAAGTCAGGAGGATTGTACAGATCTCAAAAGGGGTCCAGTCACAAGCTGCTGCCCAGAGGCAGAGAGACAACTGCGTGAGAGTCTTGTTAGCCAATTCTGACAGGGAGCCTGTCATTAGTTGTTTCAGAGTTTGCAGAGATGCAATTATACTTAGTTAGGATCACTTTTGTTTTTGCTTTGCTCAGTTGTAAAGTGACAGACTGCAAGAATATATCATGTGAATTAAATCTTCCTCACCTGCATGGATCCGTCAATCTGTACCATTGCCTTCAGATGTGACACTTTCTGCCTGTGAATTGTACAGGGCGACATGACAGCATTGAACTTGCTCACTGATGCCAGTAGGTTGTTTCTGTGTTTCTTCACTGCATAATCAGTGTGAGTTCAGCAGTGTCAGAATCAAAGACATAGATTCCTATCCTTTCTTGTACCCTGACCCTGTGCTCCAACTGAACTGAGCTCTATTGGCCAAGCTCCAAAGCAGAGAGGGGAATGCCCATAACCTTCAAAGAAAACATTGCCCACACGGCCTCAGCTCTCTAGCTACTCCATAAGGGGCCAGCCATTTAGGATTGAGGTTGGGGAAAATATTATCAGGTTTTGTGAATATTTTCAAGTTTCTACCCGAGAATGATCTAGGTTCAGTAAGATTTTATTCACAGCTTTTGTGTGGTAAAGGAATGAAAGGATTAAGGGAGAGTGCACGAAAGTGGAACTTAGGTGTTAGCTCAGTTACTGAATGGAATAGAAGCCTGAAGGGGCCATGGAATCTACTCCTTTTGTTTTGTCTCTTATGCTCTTAAAGTTGCACTACATTACACCAATTTTAATGGTGGACTGCTCAGTGTTCTTTGATATTTAATGTCACACTATACTACGTAGAAAGGTATTGATGTGTCATGCAGGGTACCATTATACCTGACTGACTGCCTCTCCCGCACGGATACATTTTCACACGGGTGTCTCTGAGGAGGGAGCACTTGATGTCCACTGGCATGTGACTGGTGGGCACCGCTGGGGTTGGAGCGCACTACCTCTACTCAAAACCGGGTGGCACAGTTGCTCAGTGGTTAGCAGTGCTCCAGGAAGCCGGGTTCAGTTCCATCCCTGGGCGACTGTCTGTGTGGAGTTTGCACATTCTCCTCATGTCTGTGTGAGGTTTCGCCAGGTGCTCCAGTTTCCTCCCACATCCAAGGATGTGCAGATGAGGTGGGTGGTCATAGGACATGCAGGCTACAGGAATGGGGTGTGGAGGGGTGGAGGGGGAGGTGTCAGGGTAGCCTTCTGAGGGACTTGATGGGTTGAATGGCTTGCTTTCACACTGTTGTGATTCTATTTCAGTTTATTTTTTCATGGCTGTTGAAATTTGATTTATGTTGCCTCTTCGAGCAGTGTTTTATCTTTGGTGTACCTGGATTTAATTGTCTTTAGTTAAGTGTTTATTTAAAAGAGGATAAAGGTATTTGTGGTGTTCACTACATACCTGATGATCACTGGTAGACTGAATTATATAGAGATGACCTTCAAGTATAGAGAGTGGTCACACTTTGCACTCTTAGCATTTAGAGGTTGGCATGGATTTGATGGGCCGAATAGCCATTTTTTGTCTTGTTAAAGACGTGATGGACAGGATTTAATGCCATCCCACCCCTGGCAGCAAGTTTCAAAGATGGCGTAAAGTCATTACGTTCTGTCGATAGAGCCATTAACAGTACAGAAGATGGCTATTCAGCCCATTAAGTCAATGCTAACCTCTTGTTGTTATCAAACTGCCTTTCTAGATCCATTTGCTAAGTCCAGGAGGATCCAGATGATCACCAGGGTCTTTTAACTGATTAAATAACTTAAGAGTCCCATTCAGTCACCGCTAATACTCAACTACTGGTACGGGAATCGATGACAAGAGGGCATCAGTTTAAGGTTAGAGGGGAAAGAATAAAAGGGAACCTGAGGGGCAACTTTTTTTCATAGAAGGTGGTACCTGTATGGAATGAGCTGCCAGTGGAAGTGGTGGAGGTGGGTACATTGACAATATTTAAGATGCATTTGGACAAATACATGGATAGGAAAGGTTTAGAAGGCAATGGGTTTAGTGTGGACGGGCATTTTGTTTATCATGAGCCAGTTTGGGTCATAGGCCCTGTCTCCGTGCTGTAGGACTGTCTGACTCTATGACGGTGGCAGGTACTGGTGGGTCACTCTGATCCAGTTAAAGAGTTTTGTTCTGGAGGTTGATTACATTACTGTGTATGACCAGCGTTCCTGTAGAGACTGTCCCCCTGTTCCTGGGTAACTGGGTTCTCTGGTGACACTGCCCAATCAGAGGTGTACCTTATTTTTCTCGATGACTACCCTTTCAGCCTGACTTGCTACTTACAAGGAGTATTAGGCTTTAGCTCACACAGTCCTCAATGATTGCTCAGCTCACTGGCTTACCTTGGACCCAGGGGCTGCTTCCATAGATCAGCGCCTGACATTGTGGTCTGTGCCCTTGTATGAGTGCTGCAGATTTCTCCTGTTTCTATCAGCACTGCAGTGTCATAGCAGCATAGGAGGTGGGAGCAGGCCGAGAAGGAGATTCAGGTGAAATAATTCAGTGATACTTGGAGATGAATGTACTGGAGCAGTGTTCTGAGTTTTATAAAAGGAGAAAGTGAGGACTGCAGATGCTGGAGACCAGAGTTGAAAAATGTGGTGCTGGAAAAACACAGCAGGCCAGGCAGCATCCGAGGAGCAGGAGAATCGACATTTCAGGCATAAGCCCTTCGGAATTCCTGAAGAAGGGCTTATGCCCAAAACGCTGATTCTCCTGCTTCTTGGATGCTGCCTGGCCTGCTGTGTTTTTCTGAGTTTTATAAGGCAAGTTGGATCAAAGTGCTTCATTTGCAAGTCTTACTCGTGTTTCCTTCTTGGGGAGTAGGTCAACGCCAACATTCCATGTGATCATGTCTGATCCCTGCCTTGCTATGAACCAGACCAGACCCCTCAAAACATTCTTAAGCAGGTAGCCCAGACTGTAACTTTTTTTGTTTAGCTAGGTGAGTAGTGGACATTGCTGAAAATGTGTTGCTGGAAAAGTGCAGCAGGTCAGGCAGCAACCAATCCAACCACCCCGTGGCTCAACACTTTAACTCCCCCTCCCACTCCACCAAGGACATGCAGGTCCTTGGACTCCTCCATCGCCAGACCATAACAACACGACGGTTGGAGGAAGAGCACCTCATCTTCTGCCTAGGAACACTCCAACCACAAGGGATGAACTCAGATTTCTCCAGTTTCCTCATTTCCCCTCCCCCCACCTTGTCTCAGTCAAATCCCTTGAACTCAGCACCGCCTTCCTAACCTGCAATCTTCTTCCTGACCTCTCCGCCCCCACCCCACTCCGGCCTATCACCCTCACCTTGGCCTCCTTCCACCTATCACATCTCCATCGCCCCTCCCCCAAGTCCCTCCTCCCTACCTTTTATCTTAGCCTGCTGGACACACTTTCCTCATTCCTGAAGAAGGGCTTATGTCCGAAATATCGAATCTCCTGTTCCTTGGATGCTGCCTGACCTGCTGCGCTTTTCTAGCAACACATTTTCAGCTCTGATCTCCAGCATCTGCAGACCTCACTTTCTCCTCCGAGTAGTGGACATTGCCGGAGTAAATCAGCTGTGTCGACTGCCAATTTTTAAACACACAAAACGTATTTGCAAAGTTACGGAATGAAACACAAAGAACAGAAAACAGAATGCCGGATAACTTATCCTATCCAAACCTGATTTAGTGATGCTGTTCTGAAACTACTTGCAACAGTCCCAATACACACATGCCTTCGCGCAACCAGTAAGCAATGGCCCAGACAGCTTACACTTCAAAATTACAGACCGGTGGGGGGGGGGGGGGGGGGGGTGCAGAAGGACCGAGAGAAAGCTTCCAGTGTCTCTGACTCCCTCCTGAACTGAACTGCACTGAACTGAACATATTGAACTGCACAGCTAGAGAGCTGCCACGGCCCCTTGACTATACCAGTTTTTCAAAAGACCTTTCAAGCTTTTGGTCTGAAGCTCTATCTGTTAGCACTAACAACAAGGCCTCAGTGAACCACTCAAACATCAGACACGATGGAGCCTGGCCAATTACCCTCCTCTCTGAAAAAAAAACTCAAGGGCAAAGTAACCTTGTACCAGACCAGCATTGTGACAATCTGAACGCCATATTCCCAGTTTCCCCTATATCCCTTGATACCTTTATTATCTAAAAGAAATTATCAATCTCTTCTTGAATATATTCAGTGCTTTGCCCTCCATACAACCTGTGGGGGCAAAATCAACAGGTTGTCTATCCTTAATCTCAGTTCTAAATGGCCTAGCCCATATGTTGAGATTGTATCCCTTGGTTCTACACTCTCTATCCAGGGGAAGCATCGCCTCTGGATCAACTATATTCCGTCCTGTTAGAATTTGATACATTTCAATCAAATCCTCTCTTAGCATTGTAAACTCTAGTGAATACAGGGCCAGTCAGACATATCTCTTCACTTTGGACACCATCCTTTGTTGTTCTCTGAGCTTTTCTCCGTGTTGATGTGATGTTTGGGGAGTTCACTGTCCTCGGCAATCAGTAGTAACTGTTTGTCTTGAAGTCTTTGGATCAGTAGAATGTTTTCCCCTCTGGTTTTGTTTTCTTGAAGTTGTGAAGTCTAACTTCTTTTAGTTGGCACCAGTTAGAGCTGGTGCTGTTCACCTCTGCTCACTAAGGTGTGGTTGGGTTCACCTTAGTCACTGTGTGTCTGTGTGTGTGTGTACGCATTTGTATGTGTGTGCGCGCGCACATGTGTGTATGTGCGCATGTGTGTGTATGTGTGTGCGTGCGTGTGTGCGTGCATGTGTGTGTGCCTGTGTGTGTGGGCACATGTGTGCGCGTGTGTGCGTGTGTGCGTGCATGTGTGTGCATGCGCGTGTGCGCGCGCGCGTGTGTGCATGTGTGTCTGATTGTGTATGCACGCGCGTGTGTGCGCGTGTGCATGTGTGTGTGCGTGTGTGCGTGCGTGTGTGTTTGTGTGTGTGTGTGTGCACATGTGTGTCTGTGCGTGTGTGTGCATGTGTGTGTGCGCGCGTGTGTGTGTGTGTGTGTGTAGTCTACCAGTATGAAGAAGCCACCTTTCTGGTCCAACTGGAAGAGGCTTATTGCGTGAACAATATCAAGTTTACTGTGTTACAATTTGCCATCAATATGGTCTACATGAATCCAGAGACTGTTAGGACACTGGCCCTATAAATTCCTTCTTTACAGCGCCCAACTCCCCATGACTATCGTCATAGTGGGTGTTCCTGGCTGCACTCAATCAGGCATTAACCCTCTCACAGAGCCAGCATGCTCACAGTGAGAGTTGGATTTTGACCCTCAAGGGTCTTATGTTGATAATTTTATTAAGAAATGTGCATTGATTGGATGTGTTTTACATCAGTTCTCAATCAATCTTGATTATTCTCTGATGCAACATTGGTTACTTGCTTTGGTTTCAAAAACTGCTCTTTACTTTTATTTCTATTAACTCGTAAGGGTTGCAGGAGGCCATTCAGTCAATTATGAGAAAGTGAGGATTGCAGATACTGAAGATTAAATTCGAGAGTGTGGTGCTGGAAAAGCACAGCAGGTCAGGCAGCATCCGAGGAGCAGGAGAAACGACATTTCGTGCAAAAGCCCGTCATCAGGAATCACTTTCCTGATGAAGGGCTTTTGCCTGAAACGTTGATTCTCCTGCTCCTCAGATGCTGCCTGACCTGCTGTGCTTTTCCAACACCACACCTTCAGCCAAATCTGTCCATGTTCTTGGAAAGAGCTCTCCAATATGTCCCACTTCCTTCCTTCTCTCCCCTTTGTGCCCTGTATTGTTTTCCTCTTCCCCGTTGTATTTTTAAATGATGTTTGTCAGTTCTATTTCTGTTAAATTTGATTGCACCCATTTTTGCTGAAGAGCAAGCCAAAACTGATAATATGGGATCACCAGAAATAGTGGAGAAGAATTGACTGCCTTGGCACCAGCGTTTAAATAAAAACCCAACAATAGTAACATTAATATTCCTCATGTTAATATCTGCCTGCCTCACTATTTATCTCCCCACGTTCCACAAGCCATGCACTTCACTCAGACGAAGCAGCAAGCTGCTGGCCAGACTCTCTGTTACGGTTTCTCTGCTGAAGAAAGTACACAGATGCTAACAGGTAGCTTCTTCCTTGCAACATCCGTGTTTTCTATGTGTCTTAACTGAATTCATCACCTTTTCAGAGGTTTGCAGCCAAAGCTTGCTGTGTGAGAAACTGGAGGTGTGAAGCTGAATCACAACTTGTAAAATTAATGAAGAATGTATGAGACCAACAGAGTTAAAGTGCATGGGAATATTCAGTTATTTAATCTATAAAACAGAATGTTTAATGCTGCCATAGAAGTATTCAATAAAAAGATTTTTTTAAGCATTCAGTATTCATTAGCCATCCCTAGTTGCCCCTTGAGAAGGTGGGGGTGAGCTGCCTTCTTGAACCACTGCAGTCCACGTGCTGTTGGTAAACCCATGATGCCCTTAGGGAGGGAATTCCAGGATTTTGATCCAGTGACAGTGAAGGATTGGCAATATTGTTCCAAATAGGAGAGGCGACAGCCTAGTGGTACTAACTGGACTATTAATCCAGAGACGCAGGAAATGTTCAGGGGATCCAGGTTCGAATCCCACTATGGCAGATGGTGGAATGTGAATTCAGTTGAATTGAATTCAATAAAAGTTTGTAATTAACAGCATAGTGATGATCACAAACCCATTGCCGATTGTCAGGAAACATCGATTTGGTTCAGTAAAGCCTTTCAGGGCAAGAAATCTGACATCCTTACCTGGTCTGGCCTACATGTGACTCCAGACCCACAGCATTCCGGTTGACTATTAACTGCCCCCTGGGCAATTAGGGATGCTGGCCTAGCCAGTGGTGCCCTCATCCAATGAATGAATTAAATTTAAAAAACTCTGGATGGTGAGTGACTTGGAGGGAAACTTGCAGATGGTGGTTTTGCCATGTACCTACTGCCTTTTTGCATCTAGATGGACGTGGTTGTGGGAGATTGTATCTAAGGGCTCTTGATGAATTTCTGCATCTTATAGATAGTACACACTGCTGCTACTGAGCATCAGTTGCACAGAGTGTGGATTTTTGTGGATGTGGTCCAAATCAAGTGGATTGCTTTGTCCAGAATGGGGTTGAGCTTCTTGAGTGTTGTTGGAGTTGCACCGTCCAGGCAAGAGGGGAGTATTCCATCATAATCCGGATTTCTGCCTTGTAGATGATGGACAGGCTTTGAGAGTCAGGATGGGAGTTACTTGCTACATGATTTCCAACCTTTTACCTAATTTTGCAGCCGTAGTACTTATATAGTTAAAAATCACATGACCCCAGGTTTATTTGGAAGGACAAGCTTTTGGAACGCTGCTCCTTTGTCAGGTAGCTAGTGGGGCAGGATCATAGGACACAGAATACTGATTTATTGAACAATATGAATTGTTAGTTCAGAACTTGACCTGTGCTTAAAAATTTGTAGTCTTCCCCAGGGTGTATTTTTGATTACAATGAATTTTTGAATGGGTTAGGTTTGCTTCCCAGTGAGTACCCAATGAGATCTCCAGACTAGAGACAATTTCCTTTTGTGCTTCAGAGGTAGTTTGTTTCCACTGCGAAAGTAATTTGGAGGCTATGATGTTTCCAAGCGATAAACAGGAGGCAGAGATTTAAAATAATTGACAGATAGACCAGGGGACAGCTGAAAAGGGGGTGGGGATTGGCCAGTGAAGCACCCATGTATACCCATTACGACTGGAAAAACACAGCATATAAAGTGACTTGGAAGAAATGCTTTACAGGCAAGATCAAAAATCTGTAATTGTTTTAAAGCCAAAACTTTGGTACAGTTATGCAAGTGCAGTGCTATTTGTGTTTGTGCTGTCAACTCCCTTCACAGTTTAAAAAGGCTACATCTAAACAGGCATATAAGTCAGCTGATACAATTGCTAGTGGTTCAGTGTTGTAAGTGAGCCATGAACATCATTCGCCAATGTTCTGTTAATAGGATGATAGGACACTGTAGCCTGGCCTCAACATTTTCCACAACTTGTGAAGCTACACACAGAGGACCTCTCCACATTCTCACAGTCGCTCGATTTATGGTTTTGAAATGCAAACAACTGAGCTTGGTTAATAAGAAGTGTGAATGGTTTAAATATAAAATCCCTGAGACTTCTCGGTTGATAGTATCTTCAAGAGTGACACAATAAGAACACTAAATGGGAATGGAGTAGTCTCTGGGCCAACATGCCATAATGGACAGTATCCTTTGAATAGTTGTTCTGATTAATATCTAAGGAGATTCAAATGAGCAAGCACATCTTTAACCTCCTCTCCAGAAGTTCAATCCTAGTTTGTCTCTCCTGTGGTGGTTGTTACCAGAAAACTCCTACAAGCAGTTTGATGGCAATTTGTACTTAGGAATGAACTGAAATTTATCTTTAATTGAACAATGTTGCAAATGGAAAAGGGAACAAACAGGGTATTGTAGGGCAGTGCTGGTTAAGAAATGTAATCGAGGTTTTTAAAATTGTGAAGTGCTTTGCCAAAGGGGACATGAGGAGGGTACTGTCTCGAGTTATGCAGTTGGTGGTCATCAATTTAAAAGTCCCTGCAAAAAGAGAGAGGAGAGTGAGAGATTATGACAAATGTCTTTGCTTAGAGAGTTGTCAGAGCATGAAAGGCAAAGCCACAGGGAATGGCTGAGGCAGAGACCACTGCATCCTCTGAGGGAAACTTTATAAATATTTGAAATGGAAGGGGGTGTAGAGACATGAGGAGAAGAACAGGACAAGGGGATTAATCTCGACTCTAGCCAGAGTTGAATAGGAAAAACAAACTCCACCTGTTTGGAAAACATTTCCAAATCCCTGTGTTGAAGAAGTAGTTTTTTAAAAAAATATTCACAGGATGTGGTGTCACTGGCTGGGCCAGCATTTATTGCCCGTCCCTAGTTGTACAGAGTCAACCCTATTGCTATGGGTCTGGGATTGCACATAGGCCAGACCAGGTAAGGATAACAGTTTCCTTCCCTAAAGGACATCAGTTAATCAATAATCGGCACCAGTTTCTTGGTCATCAGTTCCCCATTTTTTAAATTCCATCATCTGTTGTGGTGGGATTCAAACCCTGTCCCCAGAACATTACCTGGGCCTCTGCATTAATAGCCTAGCGATAACATCAGTGAATGATTTCAGCAGTGAATTTGTGGGGAGCATGGATTGTCTACTTCAAATAAAATATACAGATATAGCTTTTACAAACCGTTGGAGGTCAGAGTTCACAGGCTAAAAATTGTTGACCTCAGTTTTGAGTCCATAGGCAGTACAAGGTCTAATCAGAAGATGAGGAGGTGTTTCTCCAGCTCATGTTCAGCTTGACTGCTGCAAGTCCAGGGCAGGAGTGTGAGCATGAGAGCAAAGTGGCGAATTGAGATACCAAGCAACTTGAAGCTTGAACAGATTCTTGTGAACTGAGTGACCATACTCAACAAATTGGTCACCCAGTCTGTGTTTGGTCTTCTTGATGTAGAGGAGCCTGCTTGGTAGTTTCCTGATGAAGGGCTTATGCCCGAAACGTCGAATTTCCTGTTCCTTGGATGCTGCCTGACCTGCTGCGCTTTTCCAGCAACACATTTTCAGCTCTGATACTCCAGCATCTGCAGGCCTCACTTTCTCCTGCTTGGGAGGCAGCCAAGGTGATATACATTAATGTGAAAGAAGACACAAGTAACTTTCTGCTTCACCTAAAAGTCGTTTTTGGAGTATTGGTCAGTGAGAATGGAGGAGGTAGAAGAGTTTACTTCCTGTGATTACATGGGAAGGTGTTGTGGGAAGGGGACAAGATAATTGAGGAGTGGATCAGGACAGCCTGGAGGGAAGTACTTTTGAAATATCGTCCCACCAAGGGACATGAGGTGCACAGCAAGATCCCACAAACAGTAACAAAAAACAATTGTCCATTTTTCACTGATATTGGTTGAGGCGTAAAGAGTGGCCAAGACATGGAAAAAAAACACTCCTGCATTCCTTTGGTGTGCTCTAGCATGGAGAGGGTTGATGGCACCATGGTTTTACACCTTTATCTGAAAGATGGATTTAAGTCTTTAGTGTTTACTGGATTGTCATGAAGTAGGGTGCATTACTATGGCAGCTGACAGCAGCTGCCTGTTTTTCTCCAAGATGCAATTGCTTAACTGACGGACTCAATTAATTAGGGAACTGGAAGATGGGGCTACTGTCAGCTGGTCAACAGAGATATAAAACTGAGTGGAAACTGATGCAGAATCCTATAAAGATGAGAAGTGATCATACTCTTGCTGAAAGACTGATTGATCCTTGAATATAATCAGTGCCAACCAATGTTAGCATTTGCTGTGAGCTTTAGCTTAGCCAGAGCTGATAATGTGACAGGAGTTTAATGTTGCCTGATGCTGTGTGCTTGACATTCTGTTTTCAATCCATCATTATTTTTTGGCTGCTGTAAAGGAATTGATGAATTGATGAAATAAAAACGATTTCCCCTTCTGGGAGAGTGCAGACCAAAGGTCTGTGACTATCTGGTCTAGCTATCCAGATCTGGGCGATAAAACAAAGACCTGAGGTTGCTGGAGATCAGAAACAAAGACATTTAGTTCAGAAGAAGTATCACTGGACTTGAAATGCTAATGCTGTTTTCACTTCACAGATGCTGCCTGACCTGCTGAGTTTGTCCAGCAATATCTGATTTGTTGTGTGACTTGGATTCAAATCCCAACTAATCCTCCCCTAATACACTCTGGAAGCTGATAGAAATCAATGAATAAATCTAGAATATGAAACCAGTGTCAGTGATGGTGCCATGACCACTGAAACCCCACCTGGTTCATTAATTTCCTTCAGGAAAGGAAATCTGCCATCCTTACCTGGTCTGGCCTATGTGTGACCTCCAAACCCACAGCATTGTAGTTGAGTCTTAGTTGCCCTCTGGAAATGCCTTAACAAGCCACTCAGTTCAAGGACAGACAACAAATACTGGACTTGCAATCAGAGCCCATACCCCGTTAAAGGATAATTTCTTAAAAATTAATTTTAGGTGGTTCAGGGACAATGTCAGAAATACTTCTGGAATTGTCTGCCTACCCCCCCACCATCCCAAAAAAAAGAGCATTATTGAGATGAAGATCTTCAAATCTGGGATTGATGAATTTTGATGGTCAATGGTATTCAAGTTTCAGAGATAGATGGAGTTCAGATACAAATCAGCCATCATCTACTTGAAAGGCAGTCCATTCTTAAGAGGCCGAATGGCCTACTCTTATTCCTACATTCCTTTGTTTCATGTTATATGAGAATGTTGCACATTGCTGCTTGTATGACAGTGAGCTAAGTGAGTAGAATAATAAAAATAGAGTAATGTGCAACACTGAAAGAGTTCAATTAAGTTAGAGGCAATATGCACTAGCTAACTGATGGGTTTCTGCTGAAGGAGGCACATTCTTTGCTTAAAGTGTCTGATGCATCATTTTTGAGTGATGTCCACAGAGAAACACAGCACATCAATTGAACCTGTATGAAAATGTACCATTGTGTCACTTGGATATGGACTGTGTGCCAATAATTAAATGTCTCCCTGAACTCTTTAGATTGTAAATTCTTTATCCTAACCTCGGTCGTGGGTAAGATCCTGGAATCCATTGTGTAGGACGAGATTTCTGAATACTTGGAAGTGCATAGGACAAAGTCAGCATGGCTTCATCAAGGGGAGGTCATGCCTGACAAACCTGCTAGAATTCTTGCAGGAATTAACGAGCAGGTTAAGACCAAAGAGAGCCAATGGATGTTATCTGTCTAGACTTCAAGAAGGCCTTTGACAAGGTCTTGCACAGCAGGCTACTGAGTAAGATAAAGGCCCCTGGTGTTAGAGACAAGGTGCTAGCCTGGATAGAAGCTTGGCTGTCTGGCAGAAAGCAGAGACTGGGATAAAAGGATCCTTCTCAGGATGGCAGCAAGTTGTGTTCTGCAAGGTTCAGTGTTGGGACCACAACTTTTTACTTTGTACGTTAGTGATCCAGATGAAGGAACTGAGGGCATTCTGGCTAAATTTGCAGATGATACAAAGCTAGGTAGAGGGACGGGTAGTATTGAGGAGGTGGGAAAGCTGCAGATGGATTTAGACAGGTTGGGAGAGTGGGCAAAGTAGTGGCAGATGGAGTACAACGTAGGAAAGTGTGAGGTCATGCACTTTGGTAGGAAAAATAGAAACTTGGACTATTTTCTAAATGGGGAGAAAATTAAGAAGTCTGAAGTGCAAAGAGACTTGGGAGTTCTAGTCCAGGTTTCTCTCAAGGTAAACTTACAGGTTGACTCAGTAGTTAAGAAGGCAAATGCAATGATGGCATTTATTTTGAGAGGACTTGAATATAAAAACAGAGTTGTACTTCTGAGGCTCTGTAAGGCTCTGGTCAGACCACATTTGGAATATTGTGTGCAGATTTAGGCCCCATATCTCAGGAAGAATGTGCTGACCTTGAGTGTTCAGTGCATTTTCAGAAGAGGTTCACGCGAATGGTCCCAGGAATGAAAAGCTTAACATGTGAGGAACGTTTAAGGACTCTGGGTTTATACTTGGTGGACTTTAGAAGAATGAGTGGAGATCCAATTTAAACTTATAGAATACTGAACAGCCTGGACAGAGTGGATGCTGGAAAGAGGTTTCAATTGGTAGGAGAGACTAGGACCCAAGGGCACAGCCTTAGAGTAAAGGGAAGATCTTTTAGAATGGAGATAAGGAGAAACTTCTTCAGTCAGAGAGTGGGGAATCTATGGAATTCATTGCCACAGAAGGCTGTGGAGGTCAGGTCATTGAGTACATTTAAGACTGAGATAGATAGATTCTTGAGCATCAAGGGTTACGGGGAGAAATTGGGAGAATGGGGTTGAGAAACATATGGTTGAACGGTGGAGCAGACTTGATTGGCTGAATGGCCTAATTTCTGCTCCTTTGTGTTATGGTCTTATCCCATAACTTGCTGGAAGTGTCAGCTGATTATGGAATGTTGAAAGAAATTAAACATTTGGGACTTTGGTGTACAGTGGAACCAAACATCCATCTTCCCAGCCAGTGGGGTGGTGACCGCCTAGTGGTATTATTGCTGGATTATTAATCCAGAGACCCAAGTAATGTTCTAAGCACCTGGGTTCAAATCCATCTATGGTAGAAGGTGGAATTTGAACTCAATGAAAATCTGGAATTAAGATTCTAATGATGACCACAAATCCATTATCAACTGTTGGAGGAAAACCCCATCTCGTTCCCCATAGGGAAGGAAAATGTTTATCTAGTCTGGCCTACATGTGACTCCAAGGTTGAATCTTAACAGTTAGAGATGGGAATAAGGGCTGGCCTGGCCAGTTTAAAACAAGAGTGAGATTTAAGGATTGAGGAAAGAAGCAGAGGAATTGTAGTTATACTCAACTCAATTCAGGGGAAATAAACTGAATGCTAAATTGATGGAAAGAGAGACAAATGAAAAGGAAAAGTAACAAAACGACATGATAACATTTGAAATACTAGCAGTTTTAGAATTTAAGAGCAACTCACCACCTGACGAAATGAGACTTGCCAATTTCAATTATTTCCTTTCTGGGTGACAGAGATTTACAGGCAGTGACTGAACAATTAATGCATTGCTGTTTAGTAGAACTGAATTTGAGTATTGCTGAGACAAGGACACAACTTGCTGAAGATTTTCATCTTGCACCCATCAGCACAATTCTCAGGAAATACCAAAGTAAAGGGAAAACAACATCGATACTTTCTGGGAGGAGAGCACCGAGTCACTGGCAACCGTACAGTATAAATGTGGCTTTCCTTTTGTTTTAGCATTTCTTGTAAATTATCCTACGGAGAGTAAAGTGAAAAGCTTCAATGAGGATGCATCCTTGTCTCAGTAATTAACATCATTGCATAGAGATACTTATACTCCTGAGTCCCAGCTGTAACTCTATACAGTAAATTTCATGGTATTTAGTAAGTTTTTAAAGATCATGGAGGAGGGTACACACAAATGCTGTTTGTGGAACAATGTTTTGTCAATTTATAACTCGTGCTGTGGCTGTTCATCCCCTGAATTAGTCGACTGGTTTGCATGTTAATTATGGCATGTGTCATTAACATGTCATTATGTTTCCAGTACGACCACCCCCATAATGTCATCAAAACAACAAAAAATGCCTCTTGGGCTCCACAGACCAAAAACAACAATGAGGAACTCTTAAAAACTGAAAGAACTGTGGAAGCTGTAAATCAGAAACATAAATAGAAATTGCTGGAAAAGTGCAGCAGGTCTGGCAGCATCTGTGGAGGGAAATCAGAGTTAACATTTTGGGCTGAGTACAGCTTCCTCAGTTCTTTCAGTTGTTAAGAGCAAAGAACCTCTCATTCATAAATAAAAACAGAAACTGCTGGAAAAGCTCAGTTCTGAGGAAGGGTCACTCGACCTGTTAACCCTGATTTCTCTCCACAGATGCTGCCAGACCTACTGAGCTTTTCCAGCAATTTCTGTTTTTATTTATGATTGAGAAGCTCTTTAATAGGAAACCAGATTTTAACCTTATTTATTTATTTTTTCCACTTTTATGTTAAGAAGACTATTTTTGACTTATTTCTTTATTTCTCGATTTTCGTAACTAAGGTGGTGCTGTGTGTAGTGACGTTGTGCACTTTTCACTGTAATCTTGTAACCTGTACTTGAGTACACTTGACAATAAAAAAAAACCTAAAATCCAAAGCCACTTTAAAAGTTGGCTCATTATTCCTGAGCCTAGAGGCCTTCAGTAACACTGTAGCCACTTTCTGAGAATACTGTCACACTATCATCATTACTGGGGGTATAATTTTATTATTGTCCTGAAGAAAACAAGGTACTGTAAGTGACCCTTCTTCAGCGTTCTATGGAAGGGTCACTCAACCCGAAACATTAACTCTGATGCTGCCAGACCTGCTGAGTTTTTCCAGCAATTTCTGTTTTTATTTTTGATTTACAGCATCTGCAGTTATTTTTGTTTTTATTAAGATACTCTTAGTTTTGCTTTACCGTTCTACACACTGCAAACAAGTTCCTATAACCTGAAGAACTGGTATGGAACAAATGGGTTTTAATGTTAAATCTAACAATAATATCTGTGGGCAGCCGTGGTTAGCACTGCTGCCTCACAGCGCCAGAGACCCAGGTTCAATTCCCGCCTCAGGCAACTGTCTGTGTGGAGTTTGCACATTCTACCCATTCTGCGTGGGTTTCCCCCGGTCCAAAAATGTGCAGGTTAGGTGAATTGGCCATGCTAAATTGCCCCTAGTGTTAGGTACGAGGGGTCTGGGTGGGTTGCTCTTTGGCGGGTTGGTGTGGACTTGTTGAGCTGAAGGGCCTGTTTCCACACTGTAAGCAATCTAAGTGTGCAGTCCTGCCACAGAAGACACTGCACCCTGGAGTGAATGAGGAAATCTCCACACATGTTAGAGATGGAAAACTTGGGACATGAACAGGAGACTCCCTGCTGTCTGCTGTCTGTGGGTGATGCTCAGCTTTAGGAAGTGTACATGGTCAAAAGAAGTGAATCTAATTTGTCCAGTAATCTGAGTTCCAAACCTGATGGCTCAGAGATGGTTTCAACTCCATAATTCATGGCATTTGAGGGCGCTGAAGCTTGCTAGCATGCTCTTGCATTGCCTTTTTGTCTTTTATGTTTTGACCAGTTCTGTTGTGACACTGTTTCTGGTTAACTAGTTTCTTTGATTATTCATTGTGTTATTCCTCCCTAGAACTGGGATGCTCAATGCCAAGTGACCTTTTAACCTGTTCCACTTGACAAATACCAGCAGTGCCCTTATTGAAAGCCCCTGCTGTTCTTTGCCATATCGATGACAGTGTAATGTTGGCATGTGCACTGTCTGTGCTGCGGAGTTAGTGGGTCTTTGTTCACGCCCGCAGCTAAAATGTTAGGGCTTTAATAACGGAAAACTCTCCTGTGGCACATTGATTGAAAGCCACAAGAGCAGGCAAGATTGCTTTCGCTGGGGCTTGGCTTGAGAAATGTGATATCTTCTTGCTACCATCCAGTAAGCCAGGCAGAAAGAAAGAAATGCAAAAGACAAGCTCAGAGCCTGGGAGAGTGTTCTGGGAAGAATGTTTTAAAACACAAGTGAATCACCTTCCTGCCTGAAAACACAATGATGGCTTTTCCTAAATCTGGGCGGGGTGGGCCTATGTCGTTATTGGCTGTGCTCAGTCAGATCAACCATGACCTCTGTTGAATAATGGAGCAGACTTGATGCGCTGAAGGGCCGACTTCTGCTCATACATCTCATGGTCTCAATCTTGCTTCTCAGCTATGTTATGGTTTCATTTGAAAGGTTGGATAGTCCTCATTGTCACAATCTCCAAAGGCGCACTGTAAACTATGATTAGTAAATTTATCAATGATCGCCAAATGGAGACTCTGAACTGGATTTTGTTTTGCAGCTTTTACTAAGGAGGGGAGTTGGTAACATAATGGTGGCATCACTAGATTGGTAATCCCGAGTCCCTGGCTAATATTCTGGGCACATGGTTTCAGATCCCGTCATGGGAGTTGTTGGAATTGATTTCAATAAAATATAGAATTTAAAAGCAAGCCTGATGGCGACTAGGTATTCATCTGGTTCATGCATGTATTTTTAGGAAGGAAATCTGCATCTTTACCTTGTCTGGCCTATGTGTGACTCCAGACCCACAGCAATATGGGTGACTCATCACTACCTTCTGAAACTGAGCCAATCACTTCACGGGTAATTGTGGATTTGAATTACTCGGAATAAGTGCAAAGTGAATGTGAATCAATGGGCAATTGATAGTCCAATTTGCAAGGTTACTAACCCCCCAATAACTGATACCTTCCTCCTCTTTGTCCTTGTTGTATGAGAAAGGCTTGGAGAGTGGCAATGTATGCATAGTTCTTTAGGAGGGCCAACACAGATGTGATGGGTCAAATGGCCTTCCTCTGTGCTGTAACAATTCTCGGATGAATAAAGATACATTGGGCACAACCAAAACTGTTTTACTTCAGTCTGTTTGGCATTATGTAAGTAGGCAGGTCCATAATGTGGTGTACTTTATTCACACCGATTATGTTGGAATTTTTATCTGTCTTCAGTTTTTACCTCTGAGTTTCTCCAAAGGTGTGATTATCATCAGAAAGGCACACTTCTATGAATCTTCTCTTGCTCAAGTCATATCAGTCCTGATGCTCCTAAAAGTCCTAAACTTTCCAGAGTTCTTTTCCAGCCGACTGGGAAAAGGCTCAACTCTTCAGCATCGTTCAGCTATTTGCACAGCCTTCCAGGTTTTAGGTCATTTTAACCAGCTTGGTCACTGCTCCTGTGCCCTTTTCTGTCAAACAGAAAAATTGTTTCTTGAGATTGATTTGCATCTTTACCTCATTCAAATTCTGTGTGTTCCTCTTTTTGACTCGGTCTGCTTCTCTTTGAGACTACACCTTGGCACTGATTGTCTTGAGCCTCCAGGTTTCCTTGTAGCTGTCCTTTGGACTTGCCAGCCACATGGTTTCTTTCTTATCATTTGGTACTGTTGCCAGGTCAAGGATCACCAAGTCTCATGGACCAGTTATTTGTAGCATTCAAGAAAATTACAATTGATCCCTGAACAATTGTTACAAATTATTAAAAATCCTTTTCAAACATTCTTAAAAACCATTACAGATTTGTGCGATCTCCCTGCAGGCCTTGGAAGCAGACCATCGTGTTTTCATGTTAAAATGCAATGTTTCACCCCTTATGGTAGAGACTGTTGCAAGATCTTTCCTTCCATTAACATCTTATCTATCTGTTCTCTTTGGGATGTTTATGGTGTCCTGATGCAAAATATCTGTTTAAATTATCTGTCATTTCCTTATTTCCTCACTACTAATTCCTCATGCAATGATATGTGTAATTATTACAATTCCAACATCAACAATCACAAAGACACTGAGGAGTGAGCAATGGAAGAACTGTACCAGAGAGCTTTAATGTGGGGATTACTAATCCGTATGCTAAAGTCCTGATGAAACTTCTGAAAATCAGCCTGTAATTTCCCTTAGATAGGGCAGAGACAGTGATGTACCAACCTCAGAGTAGTGGCAGTCTAATGAAAGAGAGCAGCATTGAAAATGCAAAACCAAAGACCAACATCTAGACTGTACAATACATCAAATCCATAAGACAGAGCAACAGATTGATAAATTCTTGATGTCACAAGGAATTAAGGGCTACGGGGAGAATGCTGGTAAGTGGAGTTGAAATGCTCATCAGCCAGGATTGAATGGCGGAGTGGACTTGATGGGCCGAATGGCCTTACTTCCACTCCTATGTCTTATGGTCTTATATGGTTGCATTCATGGTGTTAGGGCAACACATGAAAGCAGCTCAAATGATGAATCACCTTTAACTTTTTAAGATTTGTACAGAAAAGTGTTTGTACCATGTTCAGAAGAGATTAGAGTGGTGCTGGAAAAGCACAGCAGGCCAGGCAGCATCCGAGGAGCAGGAAAATCAATGTTTCGGGCAAAAGCCCTCCATCAGGAATCCTAGTGAAGGGATTTTGCCCGAAATGTTGATTTTCCTGCTCCTCGGATGCTGCCAGACCTGCTGTGCCTTTCCAGCACCACTCTAATCTAGACTCTGATCTCCAGCATCTGCAGTTGTCACTTTCGCCACGTTTAGAACAGGCAATCCAGAAATAATTCTTTTGGTTGTCTGGAGCGATCCTTTGTGAGACATGAGCTAAATTAGTCTAGAAATAGAAGTTCTCATGACATGTTTGTTCTAACTGAAGTGCATCAATAAGCAATGGCAAATGGTTTTCAATTTTCTAGTAAAAATTGTAAGGAAAAGAGATCTTTATTGTATATTTTTGATGTAATTTATACATGCAGAAAGTATTGTTTTGTTGAGATGGAAAGTTAGTAGACCATTTGAGATTTGCATTCCACAACAAAGATAAACCCACAGCAGGTGACCCTGCTTTAGGCTCTACTTCGAGTAAACAGTCGCCTGTGTGGCCTTTGTATAATAATCATTGAGCACTGACAAATATTCCTTCCAACATAACCCCAACTGGGCCAGTTAACCAATTTCTAAGTAAACCAGATATGACCTTGGAACACTGTAAATTGCAGATTTAATATAGAGAACATTGTTTTGTTGAAATCATAGCTTCCCCCACACTCCACACTCTTACACAAAATGGCACTTTACTGAATTTAGTAGAAAAATGCTAAATGAATATTATTACAAAGACCAAATCCTTGTATTTTGGAAGGTTGGGGGTCCTTAAATGGAGCTTTAGGGGATTATTACACTTCATGTGTTCTGTCATAAGTGGTTTTTGCTAACAGCTTTGTATAACCGAGTTATTAGGGCTGAAGAAGAATTTAATGCAGTTATCCACACGGGAGACCTTACAATCTGTCTGATTATATTGTGCGATTACATTTTTGTTCTTTTGGAAAAGAGGTTGGCATGGTGGCTCAGTGGTTAGCACTGCTGCCTCACAGCACCAGGTTCCCAGGTTCAATTCCTGCCTCGGGCGACTGTGTGTGTGGAGTTTGCACATTCTCCCTGTGTCTGCGTGGGTTTCCTCTGGGTGCTCTGGTTTCCTCCCACAGTCCAAAGATGTGCAGGTCAGGTGAATTGGCCATGTTAAATTGCCCATAGTGTTAGGTGCATTAGTCAAAGGGAAATGGGTCTGGGTGGGTAACTCTTCGGAGGGTTGGTGTGGACTTGTTGGGCTGAAGGGCTTGTTTCCACACTGTAGGGAATCTAATCTAATCATAAACAAAAAACCGTGCATACACAGTTGCATGTTTAAAGCTTCTCCCTTTAACACTGGCTGTTGTGGCAGAAGCACATTCTCCTTGTGTTGAGTGGATAATACCCGTGCTCTTATTTCATCTGTTTTATAATTCAGGTTGGCGGAGAAATGTATCAATAATTTCTGCATTTGAGAATGTAACACAAGGAGTCGGAAATCTACACTGTCCATAAACCCACTTGTAAAAGATACTTGAGCATTTGCCAGGGGAAACTGCATGTCAATTTCTTCACTATAAAACCGGTCAATGTATTTTGCTTTAAAGATCATTTTCCTTTTAACAAAAATATGATGACTCACAAATTAAACCAAAAATGAAAATGCCCCTTTAATGACTACTTTTGCCTACCTATTTTTTCCAACTACCCATGAACAGGGAAAGGAATAATATTCACTTGAATGTTGATACTGATTTTTGAAATGACAGTGTAGCTTGCCAATCATACCTACACTTAGATAAGAGCTGTTTCATCTCAAGACTGTTTTCTTCCTGTGTAAGGTACAGGAATAAGAAAAAAAAGGCAATTGGTTCTGTCCATTTGGTAGTTGCAGAAGGAGCAATTATTTTGACAGTTTTGAATGTTTCAATGATGTGGCCTAATTAGATTCTCCTGTCTAGAACCCCTGTGTCTAAATAAGGACGGGGAATGTAACTGGGGTAGCCTTTCCAAAAGAACCACACACGGTGCTTAAAATTGCCTTTACTCTTGACATTTATAAAGTTATCCATAAATGTATTTTTGAGTGTATTAAACAGAAAGAAATTGAGAAATGAATAATTGGCTATCCCGATGAGTGGCGTAACATTAATGCTTCTAGAATATAAGAATACTAAGTGCTTCCTGTTAAACTGGTTTTTGATAAATATGAAGACTGTGTCATGGTTGCAGAAAGTGATTGGTCACACCAGGCTCTCCAAAATTCTTTCAGTCTGAAAACTTCAAGGCAGAGCTGAATTAAAACAGAATAAGGTTCTGTTTTAACGCGTACCCAAGCGTTATTAGTCCAGTCGTGCTTTGATTTTGAAATTCATTCACAATATTCCACTGGTTCTACTCTGTGTTGACCAGGTTTCTATTTGACAATCTTTATAGCTCCAGTCACTTAGGGCACTGGTCGGAATGCATCTGGAGTAAAGGTAAATTTTTCATAATCTAACCAGATAATTGGGCTGCTCTCTCATCAGAGAGGGAGATGACTGGTTGTGGTTTCATCTGAGGGTCACTGCGTCTCAGACAAAGGGGGCGGTGGAGTCCTTCATGTTAACCTCAGCCTGTAGTGGAAATGAACCCCATGACATTGGCCTCACTCTGCATTGAAAACCAGCCATCCAGCCAACTGAGCTAATCGATCAGGATTGTGACTTGCTCCAGGACAAACTAACTATGGAACACAGACATAGGAGCCTGCTACCTACAGCAGGACTTCTGAGTAGGAGAGAGGCGCGCCCCGTTCTAACGTTTTCTTATTAGCCAGTTTGTTCAGATGGCTGGTCTTGATATTCACCCTCGCTGCCTGAGAAATACAAACATAGGAATTAATAGTCCATTCGGCCCTGCAAGCCTATTCAATAAGTTCATGGCTGATCCAATTGTAATCTCAGCTCCACATTCCTGCCTACTTCCAGAACCTGTCACCCCTTTGCTTAACAAGAATCTATCCATATCATAAAACAAAGAACTGTGGATGCTCAAAACCTGAAACCAAAACGGAAAGTGCTGGAGAAACTCAGCGGATCTAGTGGCATCTGTGGAAAGAGAAACAGGGTTAACATTCTGAGTCCAGGAGCCTTCTTCAGAACTGCCAAATATTTAAGGACTCTGTTTCTTCCACCCTTTCAGTAAGAGACTTATGACTCTCTGAGAAAGAAGATTTTGCCTCATCTGTGTCTGAAGGGGCAACCGCTTATTTTGAAACACTCACCGCTAGTTCTTGATCCTCCCACCAGAGAAAATATCCACCCCCTCCCCCACCCAACATTCACACTGTCAAGACACCTCAGGATCTTCTTGTCTCAATCAAATCACTTGTTATTGTTCAAAGCTCTGCATTTGTCCAACCTTTCCTCACAAGACAACCTACACCCCTCCCCTATTCCAGGGATTTCAGGTATCCAAAACCTTTTTCAAGTTGCTTCCAATTTATACCTTTGTTTAAACAGACTCTTTACTGACACCAACCAGCCGATGAGAAATTATCACTGTGTCTACTCACCTCTGGTATTTTTTACATGTGCAATATACACCTGATTTTTAATTGTATTTGAAATTCTACCTAAAAAAACGTAAGAACTAGGAGCAGGAGTAGGCCATCTGGGCCCTTGAGCCTGCTCCAACATTCAATAAGATCATGGCTGATCTTTTTGTGGCCTCAGCTTCACTTACCCACCCTCTCACCACAACCTTTCACTCCTTCACTGTTGAAAAATCTGTCTTTGCCTTAAACATTTTGTTTCATGTCTTTTTCTCTTCACCTTTATATTTCTCTTTTTAAAACTCTTTCAGGGTTTGCCATGTTTTTATCATTCCTTATTTCACTTTATTCCGTTGCAACACCGAATTAGGCCATTTGGCATATTGTGCGTGTACCTGTTTCAATACCTCACGCCAATCTGCTGCCTTTTCCCCCTTATCACTGAACACCATTTCTATTGAAGTAATCATCCAATGCCCTCAATAATGCATTGATTGAACCTCCCTTCAACATAAATTCGCACGTGTCAGCTAGCTCAGCCTTTCTTAAATAGGGAGATGGTTGGATTGGGCCAAGGCTGAGGCAGATACATTGAGCCACATTGTCGTGTTGTCTGTTACAAAATGGAGTAGTCCTGTCCAGATGTGAGGAACTGTGGGATTTGATTAACTTGATGCATCCCTAAGGATATTCAGTTACAGCAGCTGGAGACCTTTTGGTTAATGTAGTAACTCTCCGCTTTCCGAGAGAAAGTGAGGACTGCAGATGCTGGAGATCAGAGCTGAAAATGTGTTGCTGGAAAAGCGCAGCAGGTCAGGCAGCATCCAAGGAGCAGGAGAGTCGACGTTTCGGGCAAAGATTCCTGAAGATGGGCTCATGCCCGAAACGTTGACTCTCCTGCTCCTGGGATGCTGCCTGACCTGCTGCGCTTTTCCAGCAACACGTTTTCAGCTCTCCTCTTTCCAACGAGCACACAGGCAGCTGAGCTGAAAAACTGACTGAGGGAAGAAACAAGCCAGGGATGTGACTGAGATTCACTGTGAAGGAAATCCTGGGATTCACTGTGAAAGTCCATAAGCTGATCTCATATTGTGACTGGTTTGTAACCAGTCAGGATGGGCTGAAGTAAAAGAGGTGTCTGATTTCCTTTGTTTTGGAGAAGTTCCTGCCCAGAGACTTGCTCCCTGCTGGTGTAAATAAACCATCTGGTGATTGGAATGGACCTGCCTGTTGAGTGATTTCTCTTAAGCCACTACTCACTAACAAGACCAACACTCTACACGTTCAAATCTGAATGCATTCATTGGGGGAAATGGGGGAGAATGGGATTGAGAAACTTATCAGCCATGATTGAATGGCAGAGCAGACTCGATGGGCTGAATGGCCTAATTTCTACTCCTGTGTCTTATGGCCTAAAATGGCCTAGCGGTATTATTGCTGGGCTGCTAATCCAGAGACCCAGATAATGTCCTGAGCACCCATTATGGCGGATAGTGGAATTTGAATTAAGGGACTAATGATGTCCATCACAGATTATCGGAAAAACACATCAGGTTCACTAATGCCTGACCTACATGTGACTCCAGACCCACAGCAGTAAGTGCTGGCCAAAGCCAGTGCTGCCAATATCCCATGAATGAATAAAAAGGAAGTTGTGATTCTATGTCTACCTGATGTTTTTGAGTGCAGCACCTTGGTTATAATTTCCTATCCAGGTGGCTGCACCTCCCATGGAGATATTGAAGATGACTCGAGCAATTGGAGGTGGGCCATTTTCCTTGTTAATTCAAAGAGAGCATGTATTTAAGGCAATTGAGGAAGTAAAGAAGCAGAGGGTGGGGTGAGGAAGAATATAGTGAGATGTTACGATCAGTAGGATATCACTTCTCCATAATCACTTTGCATTCAACTGACAGAGACAATAATTATCTATATTGTCCTGTTTCTTCATAGCCCATTGTCCTGTGGTAAATCACCCTCCTGCCACTGATAATTAGAGAATGAATTTTCTTTCTTTATTCATTCATGGGATGAAGGTGTCACTAGCCAAGCCAGCATTTATTGCTCTTCCCTGATTGATCAGAGACATAGTTAAGAGTCAACCACATTGCTGTGGGTCTGGAGTCACATGTAGACCAGACCAGGTAAGGACGGCAGGATCCTTCCCTAAAGAACATTAGTGAACCAGCTGGGCATTTCCAACAATTGACAGTGGCTTCATGGTCATCATTGGGCTCTTAATTCCAGAATTATGTGTTGTTGAATTCAAATTCTACCATTTACCGCGGTGGGCTTTGAACCCAGGTCCCCAGAATATTATCTGGTTCTCTGGATTAACAGTCCAGCAATAATATCACTAGACCAATCAGAGGGGAAATATTTTTAACAGGTTCATGAATAGGAAAGGTTTCAAGGGATATGGGCTAAATGCAGACCAATGGGATTAGGTCAGTGTAGGAAACCTGATCGGCATGGACAAGTTGGACCGAAGGGTTGGTTTCTTCGTGCTCACGTCAAATTCTGATCTTGCTTTTGCCAGGCAATGGATGACTTCATCGTCCAAAGAGGATGCCCCCGGGACAGGGCTCAGTGTAGGGGTCTGAGGCTCCAACAGAGGGCCCCATTGTGCTGTGACTAGAGGCCAGGGGCAGCACTGCGAGCCAGTGATTTCCAACCCTGATCCTGTTCCCAGGGCAACTCAGATTCTGAATATGGGTTAAAGCTGAAGTGATGATGTGAAGGTGCCGGTGATGGACTGGGGTGGACAAAGTCAGAAGTCACACAACACTAGGTTATGGTCCAACAGGTTTGTTTGAAATGACAAGCTTTCTGAGCCTCGATCTGAATAAATGTTATAAACCTGTTGGACAACAATGTGGTGTCATGTGACTTCTGACTGAAGCCTAAATGGTTTGGACAGTGAACCATTGGGTGCCCTCCATGGTGTGTGCTATTATAGCAGTCACTGACACCCAATAGCCCAGTAATCTTTGTGTGATCAGAACAACTGTACTGATGTGTTTCCAAGTTCGGACTGTGTGTAATTGAAACTTGCAGGTGGTGGTTTTTCCATTCCTCTTTGTGTTCAAGGTCAAAGTGTTGTCTTAGCATCCTGTTGGAGTTGGGTCAGTTTCTCCTTCATTGGAGATGGTCCATTGCCCACTGGCTGTGAGGCTGGACTGTTACTTGCTACGTCTCAGCTCGAGCTTGGCTGTGGTCACGGCCTGCATTGGTATTGAAGGAGTTGCGTGGATTCTGTGGGATATTGGGAACTGGAGTGAAGGGGCCCAGATCTGTAGATATTTTCCAATCAACCTGTTCAGGCACATCTGTGGAGTAAGTGGGACTCAACCCCAGGTCTCCTGCCTCAGAGGTAAGGACGTTACCACTGTGTCGCAAAAGGCCTTAGCCCAGACCTGAAAAGGAACATGCCTAATTTTCCTCACCCAATCAAAATAGAGGCAAGTTAGATGTGTTTGTTTATCTTTGATTTCCAACAAATCAGCTTATTTTTGAGAATTACTGCCTCCTAGCCAGGGGCAGTCTCAATAGAAATGGACCTGACTAATGCTGTTCACTTCAGTGACATTAATTGGGAACATTGGCCTAAATTCCTTTGGATGAAAGAGTTTCACATGACTTCCATTTTTACTCCTAATGTCCTCACTTTTTTTAGCTTATCGCCCATCAGTCTTTGAGACACTTTAAATATCTGTTTACACTTAAATGTCAAGAGCTGCATTCAACTAAAAATGACTTGTGTCCGCGAAGGTGCACTTCGACAAGTTTAATATTACACTTGGATTTCTTCCAGATGTTTGTGTGTTTGTCAAGATGTAAAAAATGAGGTCTGCAGATGCTGGAGATCACAGCTGCAAATGTGTTGCTGGTCAAAGCACAGCAGGTTAGGCAGCATCTCAGGAATAGAGAATTCGACGTTTCGAGCATAAGCCCTTCTTGTCTTAACTTCTGAAACAAAAACAGAAATTGCTGGAAGAGCCCAGCAGGTCTGGCAGCATCTGTGGAGAGGATTCAGAGTTAACGTTTCAGGTTGAAACGGTTCTGAGGAACGGTCACTGGACCTGAAATGTTAACTCTGATTTTTCTTCACAGATGCTGCCAGAACTGCTGAGCTTTTCCAACAATTTCTGTTTTTATTTCTGATTTACAGCATCTGCAGTTCTTTCAGTTTTTGTTTTGTTCTAACTTCTTAAAGTGGACCAACAAAAGGAGATAAATATGCTCAAGACTGCTCATCTGCAGTTCTGCACAGATATGGATAAGGTAACTATGAATAAACTCACATCGACTATAAATAGATGAACCTTTCTTGTCATGCTTATATGATAGCCGCTTAATAATTCCATACTGGGCTTCCTTACAGCAGATTTAATGAAAATCAGCATGACATAGCTGCTGTTGGTATTGCGTTCTGTTCAATCTCTTCATGTCCCATGGTGAGAGAGATTACAAAGTGGCTAATAATCCAGTATTTACTGTTGGAAGCCTTTTCTGTGGAAAGGAAAACAAAGTCTGACGAAGGCCTTCAGGGGTAGTCCTGCTTCCTCTGTTGAGATCTCATAGAGTTTCTAATTGCTGCATTGTATCTTGAAAATTCAGAACTATAATAAATAGTTTAGTAAGTGCAAGCCTTATTCTTTATTCCAAGTGAGTGTGGGTAATGAGATGTTCTCAAGTTCCCTAAGCTAATGGTAATGACTTTATCTGTATCACGCTGTGAAAATCTATGAGCTTGCAACCATTATGTCCCAACACTACTCTTCCATTCATCAAAAGCTGAGAAATTAATCTTCTGCCGGTATCACTTGTATTACTGGTGTGCATTTTCAGATGGATGGTTTAGACTTCGAGTCTCCACTCATCAGGTGGCTTGTATTTATTCATTTTGCACACCCAGGGATGTTCACTAACCTTCCACTGTCCTTTTGTCTGTTCACTCATGAGATGTGACCAACTGGTTTTTGTAGCCCATTTGGAGGAGGTAGACCTTGGGTGCTGACAGGGAGCGTGTTCCAGGGACAATGAAGGGACTACTGCTATGTTTCAGCAGAGATCCTATAGCTGGTGGTGTTTTTGTGCCCTTGCTATCTCATTGACCTGTTTTTTCAGAAGATGTTGCCAGAGGAGACTTAGTGCGTTACTGCATTATATCTTGTAGATGTACACAATGTGCTAGTTCTAGATGGAATGTTTCAGAATGTCCTGGGACAGCACTTTTCAAACCCAGGACCACTGCTGTCACAAAGAACAAGGGCAGCAGATCCATGGGGACACCACCACCTCCGAGCTCTGCTGGAGCTCCTTGCCTAATTACACTGCAGGTGTCTCTACACCCGGATGGACAACAACGGTTCAAGAAGGTTACTCACCACCTTTTCCACAAGAACAATTAGGCAAAGGCTATACACAGTTACTCAGCCAGTGACACTCAAACCCCCAAATGAATATTTTAAAAAGCAAATATGTTGTCATGGTGCCAATCAAGGGGGATGCTTTGTTCTGGGCTTCTTAAGGTTTATTAGATGTCATAAACCTGACTGGAGGCTTGTAGGTGGTTTTGGTGAGTCAAAGGTGAGTTGCAACAGAATTCCCAGTCTTTGATTTTGTTGTAAAACTACTACATTTATATGGCTGGTTTAGCTAGGTTCCTGGTCAAGGTAACCCCAGCAGTTGGGGATTGACCATCATTAACTGGCATGGGAAAATGATGGGATTCTGTCTTGTTTAAGATAGCCAATGCTGCATTGCTGGGAACTTACAACACAAATGTTACTTGTCACAAAGCAGCCCAACCCTGAATGTTAATTAAGTCTCACTGCATCTGGAAAAGGGGTGGGGGTGGGGGGGGCTGCTTCAGAATCTGGGGAGTCACAAATGGTGCTGAACATTGTGCAGTCATCGGTGAACATCCCCACGTCTGACCTTGATGATGAAGCAGCTGAAGATGGTGAGTCGAGGATTACACCAGAAGTGGGAGCAAGGGCTCTTGTCGTGCAGTGGCAGTGTCCCTACCTCTGAGCCTGCTGGTGTGTCATAGCATCTCTGAAAATGCTAATTAGGGAAAAACCTAAAATGCCAGAATCAAGAGAGGGCAATTTGCTCAGCAGTTTGCCTTAGAAAGGTGAAAACTGGAAATGTGACGTGGTGACAGCTTTCAGAAGTATCAAAACGATATTAAGTGCTCGATGGAAAGATTTGTGAGTGAGTGGCAAAATTGCAGGTCATGAATATAAACTAAATCCAATAGACAATTACAGAAACGTTTTGACCCAGAGAGTGCTGCGAATGTTGAATGTGCTCCCTCAGGGAGAAGTTGAGTGAATAGAATACATGTATTTCAGTGCAAGGTGGGTAAACTCATAACAGAGCAAAATATTGGTCTTCGTAGTGAGAGGACTCGAGGACTGAAGCAAGGGTGTTTTGCGGCAATTATACAGGGCATTGGTGAGGCCACAGGGCTTATATTGATGGCACAAGAAGAAGTATGGTGGATGGTGGCTTGTGTTGGAGATAACCATTGATGTTTTCGGAAGAAGGCCTGTGTTGTAAAGTTCTGTATATTCCAAACAGTTATGCTTGTACTTTGGATTCTCTTGAAATTCACCTTTTCATTTCTTCCTGGGATATGAGCATTTCTGGCAAGACAATGATTTATTGCCCTCCCTAACTGCCCTTGGGAAGGTGATGGAGAGCACTCTCTTGAGCTGTTGCAATCAATCTGGTGAAGGAGCTCCCACTGTGTTGTTATGTCGGAAGTTGTTGAACGTTCTCTCTTTCTCTCTCTCTCTCTCTATCTATCTCTCTGACAGTATAAAACTGACCATTCAACAAAATAAACCTCGTATTTACCGACCACCTTTAATTGGTAACATATTGCAAGGTCTTTCATGGGAAAGTTAGCAAACCAAATTTGGTACTGATTAGGAAAGGATGAAATAAACTGTTGTAAATGCTGGAAAATTTCAGCAGATCTGGCACCATCTGTGGAGAGAGAAACTGAGTTATTGTTTCAACTCTGATAAGACTGTGTGTGGAAAGTCATATAGAGAGGTCCAGTATTTTCTGTGGCTGGGTAATGTCATTAAAGGTTAGATTTTACAAATAACAATCAAACTGAAGTGAAATGTGCTGTTGTTTGTGCAGGTATACATGCCTGCAGAATTCTCTGCTACAGGAAAATGATTGAGGTAAAAACATTGAATGTTTTCAAGAAGTTATGATGTGGAGGAGCCAGTGTTGGACTGGGATGGACAAAGTTAAAAATCAGGCAACACCAAAATCAGTCCAACATGTTTAATTGGAAGCACTAGCGTTCGGACCGCTGCTCCTTCATCAGGTAGCTCCTTCACTGGGTTGAAGGAGCGGCGCTTTGAAAGCTAGTGCCTCCAAATAAACCTGTTGGACTATAACCTGGTGTTGTTTGATTTTTAACTTCAAAAAGTTAGATATTGTTCTGAGATCTAAAGGGATCAAAGAGTACAGGGAAGGAAGCAAAAACAGGGTATTGATTTGGATAATCAGTTATGGCCATATGAAATGGTGGAGCAGGCACTACAAGCCAGGTGGTCTACCCCTGCTTCTATTTTCTATGTTTCTACATACTGGCTTTTCGGCTTCTCTTCAAATACCTCCTTTGAATTTGATTTCAAGATTCTTATTCCTATTTCCCTTCATAGTCGCATCTCTCCACCCCCCCACCCCCACAGCTCTCTGGAATCTCTATGTTCTGCCAAGAGTCGGCTGTTGCACATCCCCAGATTTAATCGCTGCTCAGAAACTGACGCTCAGGAATTTCCTCCCAGAGAGCTCTCTGATTTCTTCCCCTCTTAGACACTCCTTGAAACCTTCAATGCTAAATGTGCTGTTTGAATGCAGTGGTTATTGTTGGATTGTTGGGCTGGGGGATGGGTGGTGAGTGTGTGGTGGTGACAGGTGTCACTGGATCTGACTCATCGCCAGTCCGTGGCCAGGGGTGTTGAGTTGGGCTAACGTTACTTAGTCAGGCTCATCCCTGAATGGACAAACTGCTGCAGCAAGGAAAATAGCGTTTGTCCATCAAATATGACACATTCTGGAAGCATGTTGTCGCAGACTTTACCCAACCTTAATGTCACAATAACAAGTTCTTAACACTCCGAAGTGAATTGTTAAACCCCGCATCAATGTAGGAAAAATGAGTGCAAGCAGATAATGATATTATTCAGCTTGGTTCAATAGTTGTGTTGCTTTAATACAAGCATTGAGGTGAGAGGGTGCTGACCATACCTCCCATTAGTAAGTAGTAGGCATGGAACTAGGTGATGGAGCTTTGCAGTGATGAATACACAAGATTAATTTCTTCATATAACAGTGAGGATTATTTGCATCAAATGTGCGTCTGGCCAGTTCTTATGGGATTGAAAGAGGATAATTCTTTTCTTTCAGGTGTCTCTGAAGTTCAACAGGTGGCATACTCAGCAACATAAAACTGTAAGATATGGGAATAGGAGTAGACCACTCAACCCCTCTAAACGGCTTTACTATTCAATAGGATCATGGCTGATCTGACATTCCACCACAGTTGACTCTGTCTCTCTTTGTAACATTTTAAATTAACTTCTGATCACTTCTGATCCGCACAAACTGTCATTTGTTCTTCACATATATTTCTGTCAGTTAAATACAGATGCATATTTTGTACTTTAGATATTTGTTTCATCTTATCAAATGTCAACTAATCTAAATGCAAATTCTTCAGTGAATATTTAAAGTTATTAAAACCCATAATCAGTACTTTTTGTGCTAGAAGGTGTGTGCTTTGGTGTGGGACTCAAATAAACAACCAGTTGCAAGATGTTGTGAGCTGAAAAATAAATAATGTTATTTATTCTTAGTGAGTTTTGAGAAGATTTGTAGCTCAGGTTGAGGTTCTGGATATAGGTTTGCTCGCTGAGCTGGAAGGTTCATTTCCAGACGTTTCGTCACCCTACTAGGTAACAGCATCAGTGGGCCTCAGGCGAAGCACTGCTGAAAATTCCTGCTTTCTATTGATATGTTTGGATTTCTTTGGGTTCTAAAAAAAACCCCAAACATATAAATAGAAAGCAGGACTTACCCTACTGGGTGAAGAAAAGTCTGGAAATAAACCTTCCAACTCAGCGAGCAAACCTACTCCAGTTATTTATTCTCTCAAGTAACTTCCAATTAAATACAATACTCCAAGTACACATTTCTCTCTCTCTCTCTCTCATACACACTCACACACACACACGCACTCACACACACACACACACTCACATACACACACTCACACACACTCACATACAGACACACACACACACACATATTTATAAACAGATTAATACACTTTTACCAATACCTTAGTTGCCTGTGTTTGTTTCAAATTCCCTGCATTCACAGTAGTTTGCTTTTATATAACTAAGATTTTGATTTACAACTTCGGTTTCCCTTGTGACAGGCCTGCAGTTTCTTAGACGGTTTGACACTTTAAGTTTTAAGTGAGAATATTGTCATGCGAGGGGTTTCTCTGCATACCATGAAGCCTCTTGCAATTGAAATTCTAGGAGCTTTGTTCTCAGTTGAACCTGAAGTTAGAAGATGTTTTGGGGGGGGGGCCCTTCTATTTGTTGGCATTGCAAGGTACTGTTGATAATGATCTTGGCTCCCTGGTGACTTGTAGCTGATTTGTGGTCTGATTTTCTGACTGTTGGTACCAAGTACACAGTCTTTTCCAAATGGATTGTGGTTTTGTTTATTCCAAAATCCTGTGTTGTGATTTTACCACCTTGAGGGGATTGAGGCAGCTAGTGCCTTTGTTGAGCCATACAATTTGATAATAGCCTTAGTTTCAAGGAAAGACATCAATATTTACATAAG
This sequence comes from Hemiscyllium ocellatum, assembly GCF_020745735.1. Taxonomy (NCBI): domain Eukaryota; kingdom Metazoa; phylum Chordata; class Chondrichthyes; order Orectolobiformes; family Hemiscylliidae; genus Hemiscyllium; species Hemiscyllium ocellatum. Next base: position 42,251,259 of record NC_083436.1, on the reverse strand, counting down.
ACTGGAATGCTTGTTCTGTTCCTTCCCTATAACATGGTTTAAATCTACGAAATGAGTCAGATGGCCCTTGGGTGACCATTGTTTCCATCCATTTGTGTCCATTTAAAAATATAAAATTAGTTCGAAGTTCACATTAGGACATTCCTTTATTGGACATGACAACACATACGTATAAAACATAGAGCATCGAACAATACAGCACAGGAACAGACCCTTCAGCCCAGCGTGCCTCTGTTGAACATAATTCTATTCGAACCTATTTGCATTTTACCCTGGAGGAAAGATTCTGAGTATCCACCCTATCCATGCCTCTCATAATCTTACAGACGTCTATCAGGACGCCCCTCAGCTTCTGATGCTCCGGCAAAAAACAATCCAGCTTTCCACCTGATCTGCATCCTGCAATATCCTCTGATAGCCGTCTTCACTAGCCACAACTCCACCAATGTTTGTGTAATCTACAGACTTACTATTCAGACCACTGATATTTTCATCCATATCATTTGTGCTAATTGCAAAGCATAGAGGTGCCAGCACTAATCCTTGTGGAACACCAATGGTAATGGATCTCCAGTCAGAAAAACACCCATCAGTAACCACCCCTGTCTTCAATGGCCAAGCCAATTTTGTATTCAACTTGCTAACCCTCTATGGATTCCGTGTGATTTGATCTGGACTAGCCTACCAAGAGGGACCTTGTCAAATGCTTTGGTAAACCCCTCGTAAATAACATTCACTGCCTTATTTTCATCAATCGTCTTCATCACTTCCACAAAAACTCAATCAAGTTTGTGAGACAAGACCTCCCACACATAAAGCTAGGTTGATTATCCCTAAACAGTCCATGCTTCTCCAAATGCAGGTAAAGTCTCTTCCTAAAAATCTTCTTCAATAATCTCCGTGAATTAAAATTCCCAAACTGTAAGTCTGTCCAGTCTATTATTTCCTGAATTATCCCTGTCGCCCTTCTTGAACAAAGGAACAACATTGAGTCTCTTCCCCAGTCTCGTGGGACCTCACCTGTGGCTAACGAGGTCACAAAGGTTTCTGTCAAGCCCTCAGCAATCTCCTCCCTTGTCTCCTTCGGTATCCTGGGATCGATTCCAGCAGACCCTGCGCACTTACCTACCTTACTGTTTTTCAAAACACCCAACATCTCCTTCTTCTAGGTATCGGCATACCTTACAGTATCAACAAACTCCTCTCTAAACTTACCTTCATTCATGTCTTTGTCCTTGGTAAATATTCACACAAAGTACTCATTAAGGACATCACCCACTTCCTCTGGCTCCATGTATAAATTCCCTCTTTCATGCTTGAGTGGATCTACTCTTTCCCTCGCTACCACTTGTCCCTAATATATATATAAAATGCCTTGGGATTCTCCTTAATGCTTTTTGCCAAGGATATTTCATGGCCCCTTCTAGCCCTCTGAATATCTTTCTTAAGTTCTTTTCTGCTTCCTTTATACTCTTCTGATTTCAGTTTCCTAAACTTTACATATTATTCATTTTCCTTTTTAATTATAATTCCAACATCTCTCATCATCCAGGGTTCCTGAATCTTACCATCCTGATCTTTTATCCTTACAGTTACATGCTAGTTATGAACTCTGGTCAACTTGCCTTTAACAGACATGTCAGTTTTGGGAAATAGCTTCAAACAGCTGCCCCAATCCAATTTTCCAAGTTCTCTAATATTGTAATTAGTCTTCCCCCAGTTTAACACTTTCGCTGAAGACCATATCCTTTTCTGTAACTATCTTAAAACTTATGAAATTACAGTCAGTGTTCCCAAAATTCTCCCCTACTGAAATCTGATCATCTGGCCAGGCTCATTACCCAATACAAGGTCTAAAGGCACCCCCTCCCTTGTCAGAATACTTCCATTTTGTTTCATGAAACCCTTCTGAATGCACCTGACAAATTCTGCCTCTTCTAAGCCCTGGCATTAAGGTAGTCCCAGTGAGTATTAGGGAAATTAAAATCACCGACTACCACAACTGTGTTGTTTTTACATCATTTCATGATCCGTTTACATAATCTGTGCCTCTAATACATGCTGGCTCTTTGGAGGCATATAATATAACTCCATCATAGGAATTGCACCTTTCTTATTCCTACGTTCTACTCATCTTGCCTTGCTCGCTAACCTGCTGTGCTGTAACCAGCAACACATTTTCAGCTCTGATCTCCAGCATCTGCAGACCTCACTTTTTACCCCTTAATCAGTAAGTCAACTCCTCCACCCTGTTTGCATCCCTCTCTATCACACCCGTATTATCTAAACTCTGGAACAAGGAGCTGTCAGTCCTGCCCATACGAAGATGGCTATATGTTCATTGCAGTATCTAAACTGCTTGTTGAACTCCAATGAATTGCCCAGTCTTTTGGGGTGGTTTGAAGAAGTTGGAACAAAGGGCTTGACTCTTGATATGTTTGTGAGTTGTGATCAGACTTAACTGCATTCATCTGTATGTCAGTTTGACTCTTTTCATGTCTCATAGCAGAAGGTGTGAGTTCAAATTTATTCCTGGACCTGAGCTCATAATCAGAGGCTGGAACTGCAATGCATGTTAACTCATAAAATTAATAATACAAAAATATGTCTGGAAAACATGCCCGAAATTTAGGAGTTTGTGAAGAAATGCAGAACATCTACTGAAGGCAAATATTCCATCTCAGCTAAATAGAGTTTTAAGCTGCAAAGTGATCTGTGATCTGAAACGGACTGCCTGAAAAGTATGATAGATGGAAACAGATTCAGTAGTAAGTTTCAAAATGGAATTGCACAGGATTGGAAGCAGCAGATCTTTCAGAGCCATGGGAAAAGGGCAGCGAGAGGGTGATTAATTGCATAGCATTTTGAAAGAGTCTGCACCAGCATGATGGGCCAAAAGGCCTCCTTTTATACAGTGTGATCATACAATTCTATTGTATTTCAGAAGTTAGATAAAATATATTTGAAGTAAAGTTAAAGACAACAAGATTTACATTTATATCACACCTTATTGTATCTCTTAGAGACCCCTCAATGAAAAGAGGAACAAATTACTCTGGAGTGTGACAATTCCCGCGCAGGCAACATTTAAAATAAAAAGGAACAATTCAGGAGTGGAATTAGCTTATTTTGAGGAACAAAAGTGTCTGACAAATGAGTGCGATTTAGTGCTCAACCATCTGATAGCAAAGCCTAATCTATTCACAATGTCTAAGCTATTGTTACTTTATGGCTTCATGTCTAGCTCCTGCTTCCTCTTCAACTTGTCTGTGTTGTGACGATTTAAGTGCCTTCCCTTTCAGATCGTGTCGCTGTTAACTCGAAATGAGGAGCTTTAATGAAGTGTGTGCACAGCAGCAGAGCTTATGGCAGCTCATTCTATGGGATACATTTTCCAAGAGCTGTTGACAAGCTGGAATTGAATAGAGGCAGGCGGAAGGACATCTGTATCGCTGCACACACTGGGGACGTGAGCATTAGGACAGGACAATCCTATTGAGGCTTTTTACTGAGCAGCTCCTTTGTGTGTGAAGATAATAGCGTTTACAAGGGAGGCACTTCAGTGTTCCCTGTGGGTATTCTGCCCCTCGACTGTTGCATATGGTTTACAACTGCCTTGTTAATCCTCATTCAGCTTGAAAGCATAATTGAACACTGTGCTGTGACTATCTTCCTGAATATGTTATTCACAGACCCATTCTGTTACACTGGTTTGTGTTAAAAAAACACAATGTCCTACCCATTCAATTTAAACACACGAGATAAAGTGACTCGTGTTCCTTTGATAAGAATTTTCCAACTGTATTGTTCCCCTAACCAGCCTCTTATCTTCCACACTCCATAACTGAACTCAATGCCTGGTTAAACGATTAAACCTCTGCCATTGAAATTCCACCTGACACCAACTTCCATTCCAACTTCCACCTCCAACTCCATCCTCGCCCCTGGCCCAGCAGTGCCTCAATTCCGAAATTCCATTGTTCTTCTCTAATCCTTCCCTGGCTCCTCCTCTACCTATCTCTGGAGTCTCATTCATCCATTTAGACATCAGAAAGCTCATTTTAACCTTTGGTGAACTCTGTGCTCCACCAATTCTTGTGCACTCCCACTTTCAATCGCTAGACTGTAGGTGGCCTTCAGCTGCCTGGGTCCTATCTCTGGAATTTCCTTTTGAAGTCTCTCCATATCAGCCACTGTTCATGCTGTGCATGCCACATTGTGTGACATCTTCTGGGAGGACTGTGAAGAGATCGCTCCTCATTTCAGAGTTAAATGGCTGGCACTCCTTCCTGAGACACTACTGGTGACATTTCTTGGTTTCCAGCTACAGCCCCCTGCCAGCCCCTTCTGAATTTTGTACAGTTTAATGTGATCACCTCTCAATCTTCTCAATTTTGGAGTGGAGGCACTCAGCCTACCTCAGGGCTCATGTTCAGTAGAGTTTAGAAGGATGAGAGAGAACCTGATTGCAAGGTATCAAATTCTAACAAAGCTGGATAAACGGGATGCAGGGAGGACGTTTCCCTGGAATGGGGAGTCTGGAACCAGGGGACACAGTCTCAGGATACAGAGTAGGCCATTTGGACTAGATCAGAAAACATTCTTCACTCAGAGGCTGGTCAACTTGTGGAATTATTTACCGTAGAAGGCTGTGGAGGCCAAGTTTCTGAAAGAATTCAAGAAAGATTTACAAGGATATTTCCAGGAGTGGAGGGATTGAGCTATAGGGAGAGGCCGAATAGACTAGGGCTGTTTTCCCTGGAGCATCGGAGGCTGAGGAGTGACCGTATAGGGATTTATAAAATTATGAGGGGCATGGATAGGATAAATAGGCAAAGTCTTTTCCACAGGGAAGCTAAAGGGCATAAGTTTAAGGTGAGAGGGGGGAGATTTAAAAGGGATCTAAGGATCAACTTTTTCACGCAGAGGGTGATACGCATATGTAATGAACTGCCAGAGGAAGTGTTGGAGGCTGGTACAATTACAACATTTAAAAGGCATTTCGATGGGTGTATGGCCAAATATTGGCCAAGTCCTGGTAAGTGGGACTCGATTAATTTAGGATATCTGGTCAGCATGGATGAGTTGGACCAAAGGGTGCTGTACATCTCTATGACTCGAGAAAGAGATAGATACGTTTTTACATATTAAAGGCATCAGGGGATATGGGGAGAAAGTGGGACTATGGCATTGAGATATGACCTTATTGAATGGTGGAGAAAGCTCAAGGAGCCAAATGGCCGACTCCAAATAACCTCATTTCTACATTTCTATCAATCTTCATGGGGTTGAGTGCTTTGCCAGCATTTTATTATCTTCCTAATAATGCAGCAGACTGCTAACTGCTCCAAATGGATGGATTAGCATTAACACAACGAGGGCTCAGGTGAAGAGTCCAATGGTAATCCGCCAGCATTAGGAGCCAATTATTACTATGGTTTGTGAACCTTATTCTTGCCTCCTGTAGAGGTTTCAGGGCTGACCTTAATCTAACACAGCCACTGATGTTGGCCATGTCAGATTAGCTGAGCCATGTCTAACGGGCTCCATGATGGATTTCCATGAGGCTGCAGCTTTGTCAAGGTACTGCAAGGGCAGTTGGAACTCACTGCTTCCTCCTGCAACCTCATAATAAACATTGGCTTCCCTGATCCAAGCCCATTGCTTAACTGCTGTGGTGACTGAACATGACTTCTTAATTAGTTGGTAATTGTGGGGCAGGAGTGGGGGGGTGGGGGGGAGGGGGGGATGTAGCAGTGATGATGGTGAAAAAGGCAAATGGCATCAGAATGAACCATATTATCATCAATTCTTGTTTACACGACATCAGATTACATGGGGAAATGAAATATTTTAAACTAATTTCTCCTTCTTACTAGAGTGGGGGATGGAGAAACATAGAAACATGTAAAAGGAAGCAAGAGTAGGCCGTTTGTCCCATCAAGCCTGCTCCAGCACTCAGCATGATCATGGCTTCTACCTTGAAATAAACAAATTCTAACTACAAGTAAAAAGTAATGAACTTCAATATGTCAGTATTCAAATCAAAACTCTAAATCACCCTGATAAAACTCCCCCTACACTCACAGACAAAAAAAAAATTGGTGTTATGGGTGGAGGGAAAGATTGGGAAGCAGTTCAATGGTCCCTGTCCTTGACTCCTGCTGTTCCTCAATCCTCCTTCTCCAGGTATTTTCACTAGTTTGCAAGAGGCAAAGGGTGACTAGTTCACATTTACAAAAGTCTCTGACTTATATAGGTTAAATGGCCAAAGCTTGCAGTAACCAATGAGAGAAATAAACTGGCTCTTTTCACATTTGAGGTACTTTTTAAACTGTAACTCCTTCCTTTTCAGAGGTCCAATGGCTTCTGAGTAATTATTCACAGGCACAACCTGGGAGCCAATCACATAGATGTTGGCAGGCAGAAGGTCTTTGTCATCAATAGCCGTTTACCATTCCCCAGACCAATCAGCTCCTTGTTGTTGGCTGAATCACACTCTGTACCCATTCCCAGGCATCACCTTGTCCAGTATTTAAGGAGGAGAAATAAGTTGAAATTATTTCATTTCCCCATGTAATCTGATGTTGTGCAAACAAGAGTTGATGGTAATGTGGTTCATTCTGATGCCATTTGCCTTTTTCACCATCATCACTGCTATACACCCCCCCCCCCCCACCCCACTCCTGCCCCACAATTACCAACTAATTAAGAAGTCATGTTCAGTCACCACAGCAGTTAAGCAATGGGCTTGGATCAGGGAAGCCAATGTTTATTATGAGGTTGCAGGAGGAAGCAGTGAGTTCCAACTGCCCTCGCAGATACCTTGACAAAGCTGCAGCCTCATGGAAGTCTATCATGTATCTGTCTGCTGCATTACTAACCTCTCTCTGGAAGCAGCAGTATAAACAGAACATGCAATGAGTGTCAGGTAACTTGCTTTTAAAAGGGCAGTTATATTACAACAGTCCTTGGCTTTCAAAACAGTTCTTTTCCCATTTCTGTCCGCAATCCAAGATACAGACAAATAAAAAGTTATGGCCTTTAGACAAATGGCTTGTGAAATACCGTGGCGTTTCTATGTCCTGACCTTAAGAGATATTACTGATTCCTGGCAATGCTACAATTTCAATTTTCAATGAGAAGGACAAAAATATTCAGTGAACTGTCTTGCTGCTGAATTGTAAAATGAATAAAATAACACATGTCGCAGGTTTAGCTGATTAAGTACTGGGTAAAATTCTGAAATCACCTAGGATTTTATGCAGAGGAAGAGGTTTCCAAATATCTAACCTTATAAATGCAAATGAATATTAAAATTTTTATGAAGCACATTTCATTATATGGCCTGTTAAGCAGTCTATAAAATGTCTTACTAGCCTTGTAATTTATTCAGTGCTGATTTTGTTATATTGAAAACGAATCCACAAGCATGGTCCCTCTGGTCTCACCTATACCACTGTTTACCTTTATATCTTTTCTTTCCTCAGTTTTTTCCCTCTTCTCTAAATGGGGAGATTCTGATTATAGAATTGTTATGGTGGAGCAGAAGGCCATTTGGCCCATTGTGTCTGCTGTCCAACAAGCATTATTACTTCATAGAATCCCTACTTTGTGGAAACAGGTCATTCAGCCCATCGAGTCCACACTGATCCTTCAGACAGCAGCCATCCAGACCCCCCAGCCTACCACCCCACATTTCCCATGGCTAACTCGCCTAGCCTGCATATCCCCAGACACTAAGGGCAATTTAGCATGGCCAATCCACATAATTTGCACATCTTTAGACTGTGGGAACACACTGGAACACCCGGAGGAAACCCATGGAGGAGAATGTGCAAACTCCACACAGACAGGCGCCCGAGGCTGGAATCGAGCCTGGGTCCCTGGTGCTGTGAGGCAGCTGTGCTAACCACTGAGCCACTGTTGTACCATTGGCCTGCTTATCCCCCATATCCTTGCACATTGTTTCTTTTCAGGTAATTATCTAAATCCCTCTTGAATGCTTCAATTGACTCTTGCTCCACTATACTTCCAGACCCAAACCATTCATTGTATTTTCTTACATCAAATTAGCTATGTTTTTGAATTCTAAAACAAAGTGTCAGTCAGTGGGCAACAAATGGAGACTATGGTGTTGTGGTAATGTGATTGGACTAATACTCCAGAGACCCTGGCTAATGTTCTGAGGCCATGGGTTCGAATCCCACCAAAGCAGATAGTGAAATTTGAATTCACTAAAAAATATCTGGAATTGTCTAATGGTAACTGCTGTCAGATTGTTGTAAAAATCTAGACAAAAGAATTACAGATGCTGGAAATGTGGAACATAATCAGAAATTGCTGGAAAATCTCAGCAGGTTTGGCAGCATTTAATAAGAGAAATCAAAGCTAAAGTATCGGGTCCAGTGACTCTTCCACAGAATGTTCTGAGGAAGAATCACCGGACTAGAAACATTCTCTCTGATTTCTGTTTTTGTTGTAAAACTCTGTCTAGCTCAGTAATGTTCTTTACTGAGGGGATGAAAACTGTCTGTTGTTATGCAGCCTGCCTACATGTGACTGCAGACCCACAGCAATGGGATTCCTGTCTTGGCAACTAGGAATTGGCAAAATGTTGGCCTAGCCAGTGATGCCCACATATTGTGCACTAATAAAAGAAGGACGATGAGTGAGGTTTGGGATCAAATTAAAAGACCAGTATTGATATTGTCAAGAATTGTAAAATCAAAGTGGTTAGCTGGAGTTAAGATACAGGCTACCCTTGTTCTAAATGAACTTTGGAACAGGCTTGAGAGTTGATGTTTCAGGCCTTCCTGATGAAAGGCTTATGCCCGAAACGTTGACTCTCCTGCTCCTCGGATGCTGCCTGACCTGCTGTGCTTTTCAAGAGCCACATTTTTCAACTCTGACTCACCAGCATCTGCAGGCCTCACTTTCTCTCAACAGGCTGGGGGGCCAAATGTTGCCTTTCATATGTTACTTCAGAACATTGTCACTTCCACGAAGTTTTGTTTTTGTCTCATAACCATAGCTAAGTTGATGTTTCTATTACAGGATCACCCGGCACCAGGTTCCTATGAAGTGCACAGGTCCTACGAGAGGACACAAGGCAGAGGATACAACACCACGAGTGAATTTGCATGCAAATCTTTCCTGACTACTGTACCACGGAGTGTTAAGATAGCTCGGCAGAGTGCAGATGAACCTGGTATGTTTGAGGGCAGGTTCTGAACAGCGTGAGTCATTATTTTACACTTCAACCTGTACATATAATGCAGTCAGTCCATCTCTAATATGCAGCATCATGATGAAGTGAGGATCAGTATTCCTAACTCTTCCCATTACCTCTTGCCAGTAACACTTCAGTAACAGTGCTGACTTAGTCTATTAAGTTTTCACTTCATACAGTTAGTACAGAGGAACCTCGACTATCTGAATATTGTATTATCCGAAGGAGATCTCAACATCCCGATAAAAATGTTACATAAAAGAACTGTTTCAACCCTGATCGCATTTTTTGTTTCCAGGTAAAATGTTTAAAAACGATCTCGGCTCACTGAAATGCTGCTGAAAAGCCTTGGACAGTCCAGGCACTGTCTCTAAATGAGTGATCTCCTGCCCTCTCTCTCTCTCTCCCCCCACACTTCTCTGGGAACTTGTTAAAACATTGTGTGTGTGTGTATGCGTGTGTGTGTATGCGTGTGCGTGTATGCGTGTGCGTGTGTGCGCGCGCGCTGTTTGGAGACTTACCCCACAAAGGCAGCGGCAGTCTTAGGGTTGGTTTACAGTCCGGCTGCCCCGGGCAGGGATGCAGACGGGGTTCGGACGGTGGGTGGGGATGGATGGGGGTGTGGGGTTGGGCGGGGGTGGGGTCCGGACAGGGGGCACGGTGTGGACAGGGTTGGGAGTGGGCGGGGGCAGGGTTGGAGTGGACAGGGTTTGGGGTGTGCAGGAGAGTGGGGTGGAATGGATGGGGTTGGGTGGCGGTGTCTCGCGTACAGTGTGCTTTTGCCTAGTCTCCTGAATGGGGAGCAGACTTCACAGAAAGCTCCAAGTCCCAAAAGAAATCAATTAACCGAATAATCAATTATCTGAATGAAATAGTGCCCGCCCATCTTGTTCGGATAATCGAGGTTCCTCCGTAAGTAAAATCTAAAGTGAACATTCTCCCTGATGGTGAGTCCACTGTCACTGCCATTATAGAATAGAATCCCGACAGTGTGGAAACAGGCTCTCTGCCCAACAAGTCCACACCAACTCTCCGAAGAGTAACCCACCCAGACCCATTCCCCTCCCCTACTACTCTACATTTACCCCTGACTAATGCATCTAATCTACACATCTCTGAACACTCTGAGCAATTCAGCGTGGTCAATTCACCTAACCTGCACATCTTTGGATTGTGGGAGGAAACCGGAGCACCTGGAGGAAACCCACACAGACACGGGGAGAATGTGGACACTCCACATAATTGGCTCAGTGGTTAGCACTACTGCCTCACAGCACCAAGGACCTGGGTTCGATTCCAGCCTCAGGTGACTGTCTGTGTGGAGTTTGCACATTCTCCCTGTGTCTGCGTGGGTTTCCTCCAGGTGGCACAGTTTCTTCCCACAGCCCAAAGATGTGCAGGTCAGGGTGGATTGGCCATGTTAAATTGTCCATAGAATCCAGGGATGTGCAGGTCAGATGGGTCAGCCATGGGAAATGCAGGGTTACAGAGATGGGGTGGGATGCTCTTTGGAGAGTTGGTGTGGATTCAAATGGCCTGCTTCCACACTATATGAACACAGTTTCATGTCACTATTGCTTCTTTTACTGGTCTATGTCCTCTGGCTTCTAACCCTTCCAGGAATGGGAATAATTTCCTGGAATGGGATAATCTCCAGGAATGGGAATAATTTCCTGGAATAGGATAATCTCCAGGGATGGGAGTAATTTTTGGGAATTTAAGTAATTACTCAAAAGCAGGAAATAGTCATCTTGTGTACGTGTGGAAGGGACTCTTTGTTTGTTTTCGAGGCTCCTAAAAAAATTGTTTAGGTTCATTGTTGGTGCAATGTTTTTTTTAGTTCTCTTTGGGGTTGCAGATCTTCTCTTTTGCCCATCAAATGGATAGGTTCAGGTCCAGTGTCCACCCAACAACTTCATGGAAGCTGGGTCTGCCTGGCAGGTAAAAACTGAATACTGATGGGGCCATTATTGCCGATATTGAATTTGTGTAACATTTCCCCATTCAGCTGGATTAATCAGAATGCGTCTTTTCAGACACGGCATCCATTTTAGGAAACCGTGTTTTGTGTCAGGGTTCAGTGATAATGTTAATGCAAAGCAACACAAATAGTAAAACCATTGGACGCATTGCAAACACTTAGCTGCTACACAGCATGTGGTTGTTTAAAGAAATCACATTAACTGGCCTGTCTAATGAGAGTTTGTAACAGCAGCTACACTGAGCTGAGAAAAGGGGAAAAGGAAAGCTTCTTTAGCCCTGCGCTTTGTAATTTATAAAAATCTGTATTATGTGTCATTAACTTTCCCTGATTAATTTAATAGAGTTCTAACTTTGAATCCATTCAACAGTCCGTGCATAAATTTGTTCAAAACTGTGCTTATTTCCAAAATTGAAGTATTTGCAAGTATGCAATGGGGGAGGGGGGCTATCAAATGGAATTTAGGCAAGGAGGGAAGCATTGCTGCATCTGTACATAGCATTAGTGAGACCACATCTGGAGTATTGTTCATAAGTTCATTAGATATAGGGTCAGAATTAAGCCATTCGGCCCATCGAGTCTACTCTGGCATTTGATCATAGCTGACATACTCCTCACCCCCATTTTCCTGCCTTCGCCCCATGATCCTTTAACCCATTACTAATTAAAAATCTGTCTAACTCCTCCTTAAATTTACTCACTGCCCCTGCATCCACCCGACTTTGGGGTAGCAAATTTCACAGATTCACAACCCTTTGGGAGAAAAAATTTCTCCTCAACTCTGTGTTAAATTTGCTACCTTTATCCTAAGACTATGACTTCAAAATTTGTGCACAATTTTGGTCCCCTTATTTGAGGAGGTATGCAGTTGCATTGGAGGCAGTTCAGAGGAGGTTCATTGGATTGATTCCAGAGATGAGGGATTTGTCTTTCAAAGGGAGATTGAACACTTTAGGCTGATACTCTCTGGAGTATGAGAGGCGATCTCATCGAGCTGTATAAGATGCTGAAGGGGATTGACAAAGTAGACATGGAGAGGATGTTTCCTCATATGAGGCAATTTAGAATGAGAGTCAAGAGTGTGGTGCTGGAAAAGCATAGCAGGTCAGGCAGCATCTGAGCTGCAGGAGAATTGACATTTGGAATTCTGATTATTATTATTATAAAAAATATTATTTAGAATTAAAAATATTCTTTGAGTGGGAACCTAGTGCAGAACTGACAATAGGCAGATCACAAGAAAATGAGGAACCTTGAATTAGAATGTCCAATTTAGCACTTGTCTCTAAAATACTTCTCCTCTCTAATGAGACAACAGCCCTATGGTCCACTAGGACTACGGTGATTCTGTCTTTACTTTGTGCTGGGAGCTATTTAGTTAATGCATACTGCATCCTTACCATAAAGCAACAACCTTTGTCTTAAACCAGTACTTGACCAAAATGACCTAAGTTCTCCCTAGGCATGGGCTTTTAGATTTTACTCCATTACAGACACTATCTCGATACAAAATGTCAAAATGCTCACATCAGTAGATCAAGGCTGAGGACATTTTAGGTTTGTAATTCTTCTAGCAACTTCAATATCATATCTTCGTACAGTGCACTTTAGATTATGGCAATGACTTTTATTTGATTCAGTCCAGACTTTTGGTTTTGAATTTCTGCCAGTCCTACAACACAGAAGAAAATAAATGTTTTTGTTTCCTGTCCACACTCTCTCATGCAATTATCTGCAGCTAGAGGTTTGCTGGATCAAAATCCTGGAGCTCCCTCCCTAACAGCATTGTGGGTTTACTTACACCACACGGACTGCAGTGGTTCAAGATGGCAGCTCACCCCCACCTTCTCAAGGGCAATAAGGGTTGGGTGACAAGTGCTGGCCCGGCCAATGATGCCCATGTCCCATGAAAGAATGAAAAATAAAAGAATATTTTAACTTCTTCAGGAAGAACAAAGGATAAGCCATGCAACGGGTTATAAGGTAAACTCGGGCAGAACAGATATTGCTGGAGGGGCTAGGGTGACATGAGTGTTGCCATGGAAATAATACCTTGTTCACTCATGTCTTTTCCTGACCTGGCCTACATGTGACTCCAGACCCACAGTGACGTAATTGATTCATAACTGTCCTCTGGATAAATAGAGATGGGCTATAAATGCTGGCCTAGCTACGATGCCATGACCACTCTTAAATATATCAAGGAATATATCTGATGCTAAATAATATTGTTGTACTGCAATGTATTTTCTAAAAGACTGACCAATTGCATTGGTTCACAGAAAGGTCAGTGTTCAATAATATGCAAATATGTCAGAGCAGAGGAGAGGAACATAACATGCTTTGTCAGCACATTCTTCACATTATTCCCATTCACAGTTGTGAAAATGGAAAATGGGAGAAATTTCCTCAGCCAGAGGTGGGCGACCCTGTGGAATTCTCTGCCACAGAAAGTGGTTGAGGTCAAAACATTGAATGTTTTCAGGAAGGAGTTAGGCATAGTTCTTAGGATAAAGAGATCAAAGGGAATGGGGAGCAAGTGGGAACATGGAACTGAGTTGGATGATCAGCCATGATCATATCGAATAGTAGAGCAGGCTTGAAGGGCCGAATAGCTGACTCTAGCTCCTATTTTCTACGTTGCTGTGTTTCTATTGGGGTGCCCTAGCAAGCTAAATTTCAGGCAGTATTGATGTAATGGTACCATAATCTACCAATTCCTTGTCTTAAGTCATATTTTGTTTAGAAGGAATGTATTAACATAGGAACAGGGAGTAGGCCATTCAGCCTGTCAAACCAGTACCACCCTGCCATTAGATCAGGGCTGATCATCTATATCAACTCAAATTCTCTTTGTTCCAGTTATAGACACTGGATGTCACGTTTCTGGTAAGTGTCATCAATTCATAAACCAAAATCAACTTTGTACTTTGGGAAAGTGAATTTAACTTGAGGCAGGGGTCTAGAGAGGGACATAAAGCTTACTAAGGTCACTGCCTCTCATTGGGTTGATAGGAATTGAATTGTTTCCTGATGTTTTTGTACCACTCACTTGTGACTCTTTGACACCATCCTCATCCATTTGTGAGTGGGGTAGTCAAATCTCATATTAATTTTCATTCACTGAACCTGTCTGGCTGTACGTGGATTTGGATGCATTGGCTCTATCTCAACTGCCATTTGACTGCAAATTAGCAACGTTTGGAAGACCGAATGGTGATCTCCTGGAGGTCTTGACAGAGTGGATGCTGGGAGGATGTTTCCCCTGGCTAGAAAGTCGAGATTTTTTTTTGCTTCAAACATATACTTTATTCATAAAGGTACCTTTATAAATACATAGTCATAAATTAAGTTTGGTTCTCTCCAGTAGACTATCAAGAAAACAAACCAACATTGAATTTGACTCTATCCCAACAGATCAAAGACATCTCTTACATGAACCAGACTATATTTACATACATTTGAGACATCAGAAGGAGCCGATAGCTGAACAGACCCTCATTTACCTTCAGCAGGAAGACCTCAGACAGTGGTCTTACCCCACTGCGCCTTGGCAGCAGCTGCCCCAAGCTTTAGTCCCTTCCTCAGCACTTAGTCCTGGACCTTGGAATGTGCCAGGCTGCAGCACTCAGTCAGGGTGAACACCTTGCTCTAGAACACCATCAAATTTCAGGAAGACCACAGAGCGTCTCTCACCGAGTTGATGTACTTCCAGGAGCAGTCGATTTTTGTCTCGGTATGCATCCTGCGGAACAGACCGTACAGCACAGAGTCCCGCGTCATGGAGCTGCTTAGGACGAACCTCGACACAAACCACTGCATTTCTCTCCAGATTTACTTTGCAAAGACACATTTCAGCAGGAGATGTGTGACAGTCATTATCCCCCCCGCAGCCACTTCAAGGACACCGTGTGGTGGTGCAGGCTGACCGGGCATATGTGAAGGATCTCACAGGCAGTGCCCTTCTCACCACCAGCCAAGCAATATTTTGGTGCATGGGGGGAAGATCTGGTGATGAGGCATTCTGCCAAATGACTTTAACCGTATGCTCAGGGAACTACTGCTACGGGGTGGTGGGGAATGGGGAGGTCAAAGTCACCGGATAAAAGGTTGACTGTTTAGGACTGAGATGAAGAAGTCATTTCTCACTCAGAGGATTGTGAATCATTATGGCTGCCTATCCCAGAGAGCTGTGAATGTGCAGTCATTGAACATATTGCAGACAGCTATCAATAGACTTTAGAGCATTAATGGGAACTGCAAGTTATGGGTATTGACTAGGGAAGTAAAGTTGAGATAGAGAACCAGACATGATCTTATTGGACAGTGGAATGGGCTCAAGATGCTGTACAGCTGCTGCCTGCTTCTAGATCTTGTCTTCTGAACAGGAATGATCATTCCAATACAATTTCTTTGTTTTCCTCAGAGGTAGGATGTCATTTAAAGTATCACTTTGTTTTTGGAAATCTGATGAAATCTGGAACTGTAAGTGACCACAGATGCAACAGGGACTTGGGCATCGATGAAGGGTCGGGGAAGGGGGGTTTCTGTTCGGAAATAAATGGTTCAATGGAATTATTTCTTTTAGGCTAAACCTCCACGTTTACTATTATTAGAAATTTGAAATCACATACTCCAACAATGTCATTGGTTCTTTTGTTTTTCTGAGCTCACGTGAGCTGAATACGTCACCTTGTGTCCGAATCTCCCAATCTGTGATTACTTTATGTCACGTTTTTCCGCCTGTTCATTGTTGAAACATTGTTTGGAAATAAAGAGAAAAGTTAACGACGGCTTTAAATTTTGATGATGGTACAGTAGTTGGATTGTATCATCACATGTATCTGGGTTCAAAGGGTCAATCTCTGTGTATTTTACAATGATGTGCTATTAATGCGCTATTAGGTAAGAATTGAGACATGACCACAACAGTAAGCAGATGGTAAATGAGCTGCTATTGTGTCCTTAATGATACATATTAAAGTGAGTTTAACCACTTTAGCTGTGCTGACTGATTGGATTCTTCCATTAAGGAGCAGTGCAGACTGAATGACGACAGCTGTAGAAAACCATTAGTTGTTGCATCTATTTGTCAGTTTACTGTTTGCTTCAGAAGGCTTGCCTACTCTCTTCTGGAATTATTGAGTAGGCTACCGTGTAATTAAATGCTCAATCTCGTTTTCTCTTTGCTGAAAAATACCATTTTTGCACAGTCTGGCAATTGGAAAGACTAGCACCAGGCAGAACCTGGGAATCTCTGAGTACTTTGCATTAACCCTTAGATAGCATGCAAGCTTCTGTTATTTGTTGTAGACTGCAGTGACACATTTAATGTGCGAGTTCTGTTTCCTTTCTCACAATTCTGCCAGCAGTGACTATACTTCAAAAATGCATCACTATCTCTGAAGTTCTTTGGGACATCCTACAGCAATAATAGATGCTAAAGAATTGCAAATACTTTTTCACAATCTATTCATAGCATCTGTAGTTGAGGAGATAGTAGAGATTGAAACTTGCACATATTCCACACAGTTAAAGGCAGTGTTTTGATACACACAATTGGTGGAACATGATGCTGGTAGAGACAGTGTATATAATTGGCTGGTGGGGTCCTCACCTCTGAGTCAGGAGAACTCAGTTCAAGTCCCACCTGCTGCAGAGGTCTGTCATTATACATATAACTTTGGAAGAGGAGTCATATTGATCTTGGAAACATTAACTCTGATTCGTTCTCCACAGATGTTGCTGGACTTGCTGGGTTTCTTCAACATTTTCTATGTGTGTCTTATAGGTTGGTTAAAGATTTGTGTAATCCATTGAGAATGTATTGGGTGGACAGTGTGTCATCTCCTCCCAATTAAATCGGAAGGTCAAAGATTCCTACCTCTAGTCTCATTGTGGCCCTTAAATTTGCAGCAGATCTGGTAGATGGTGCATACTACAGCCACAGTGTGTGGTGGTTGAGAGAATGCAGATTTGGGATACTGGAAGGGATGCTGCTTGAACCTGGATGGTGTTGAGCATAACACCTTAACATTCGTGAAATTCTAAAAATATCTCCCGAAAACTCAACACTTTTCTCTTCCCTCTTTCGGTCACTCCTTAAAACCCATCTGTTTGAACAGTGCTGGTTACCTGCCCGATACCTCTTTATGTAGCATTGAATATTGTCCAATTACTCTGCTGTGAAACACCTGATTACAATTCACTATGTCAAAGTTGCCATATAAATGCAAGTTGTTAGCATTATTGTTTGCATAATTGTATCATCTTTGCAAATGACTTGTGTCGTTGTAAATGGATTTGCATTGGAGCTGTGTACTTTATAAATAGTTTCCTTTTGAATAACAGACCTTGATGTTTGAGTGTGGTTCAATACTGCTAGAGCCACGCTGACAATTTTACATTTGACCTCCTCACATTGCAGGGTGTGAAGAAATGAAGAAGAGCATCAAAAACATAACATGAGGGAAGATTCCAAATTGCTGTCCTATCAGAGAGCTTTCTGTGTCATTTTCTTTCAAAACTTGTGTTGAAAAGAATCCTTACAGTATGAAAGCAGGCCATTCAGCCCATTGAGTCCACACTGACCCTCCGAAGAGCATTCCACCCACACTATATCCTATCCCTGTAACTCTGCATTTCCCCATGGCTAACCCACCTAGCCTGCACATCCCTGGACACTATAGGCAATTTCCCCATGGCCAATCCACCTAACCTCCATATCTTTGGACTGTGGGAGGAAACCAGAGCACCCGGAGGAAACCACGCAGACATGGGGAGAATATACACATAGACAATCATCCGAGAGAGAAATCGAGCCTGGGTTCCTGGCTCTGTGAGGCAGTAGTGCGTCCCACTCAGCTACCGTGCCATCCAGAAAGGTCTGGCGTTTATGGAGCAATTTCCCCAAACTCAGGGTATTCCAATGTGATTGACAGCTAATGAAGTACTTTATGACTTGGTGAATGTGGCCATTTTTATAATGCAGGCAAGCAATTTGTACACAGCAAGATCTCCGAAACAGCAACATAATGGTGTCTCAGCAATCTGATTTTTAGTGATGCTGAGAGTGACTGTTAGCCAGGCCACCAGTTTAACGCACCAGCTTTTCTCCAAAACAGTGTATGGGATCTTCTATGCCCACTTAAGAGGGCAGCTGGGGCCTTAGTTTTACAATCTTGTCCAAAGACACATTGAGATGAAAACTTTGAATTAGTGCATTCAAGTTGGGTCCTCAGACTGGAAGGGGCACTTTCAGAGTTTATAATCTCCAGGTCATCAGTCCTTGTTCCTTTCATTTATTCCAAAGCATCAGAGAAGGATACAGTCCGACATGATGGCAGCCATCTGTTTGTGGATCACAAGGACGTTATTCTGCCTGTTGTGCCTGAAAGAACTATCCACTCTCTGCCAAGTTCTTTTTTCCCCAATGCCTGTGATTTTTGTTTCTCTTCAGATACTTATCTGAAGTCTTCATTGAAAATTATTGCCACCTCCACGGGTTCAGGCAGGACGATCACAGCAACTCTTTGCCTGAAATTGTTTATCCTAATGTCCCTCTAGTTCCAGAGAGGGTTTTGTCTGCCTCTTCTGAGAACGAGTTTCCATTGGACATCTTACATTCATACAGCATCCCAGGATGTCCCACGGCTGCTTATTACTGAACGAATTACTTACAATGCTTGAAACAATCCATCAACCTCCCAATGTAAGTTGAGTTATCCTGACCATGGTGTTCCTAACTTGTCAAACTGTTTTACTTCTGCTTAATGTTTTGCTTTGTATAAATTTATTTGGGCTCTCTCTGCTACATTACCTATTTAAAATTCAAATTCAAACGCAGAAGCGTTAGCTGAAAAGAAAAGCTTTAGCCTCAGTTAGTGAGCACTCGCCTTGTTATTTATTGTAACCAGTGGGTTGTAACTTGGAAATTAGAGGCAGGCACTTCTTAGAAGGCAATAAAGTGTCAAGGAACATTTATAACTCCATGACTTATTGTAATATTGGGCCATCTGCAACAGAGTCAGGAAAGGTAGATACAAGCTGTCTCATTGTCTACGTGTGAGGAGAGTCAGTCACGGTTCGTATTCTAATCTAGACTCCACAGGACAGGATTGGAAGTTAAAGGAAGGAAGATTTACATTTACATAGTGCTGTACACAATCAAAGCACATGTCATTCAATGAAGTATTCTTGGATTCTTGTAAAGCAGGACATGTTGGGGTAGTGGAAATATTCGAGTAAAAAGTGAGGTCTGCAGATGCTGGAGATCACAGCTGAAAATGTGTTGCTGGTTAAAGCACAGCAGTCAGGCAGCATCCAAGGAACAGGAAATTCGACGTTTCGGGCCAGAGCCCTTCATCAGAAATCATATTCCTGATGAAGGGCTCTGGCCCGAAACGCGAATTTCCTGTTCCTTGGATGCTGCCTGACTGCTGTGCTTTAACCAGCAACACATTTTCAGTAGTGGAAATATTGTTGAATCTGTGATCCCAAGACGCAGGCTAAGCCTGTGGCCCAGGCACAGGTTCAAATCCCACAATGGGAACAGGTGAAATTTAAATTCGATTTATAAATCAGGAATATAAATCTTGTCACAGTGATGGTGGTCATTATGTCACTTTTAAAATCTCATCTGGTTCACTCGTTTCTTTCGGTAAGGCAACATTTAGCCCTTCCCAGGTCATATTACCGTATAGTCATCGAGCTGTACAGCATAGAAACAGACCCTTTGGTCCAACTCATCCATGCCGACCGGTCTAACCTGCGCTTGATTGCAGACCAACAGCAAAGAGGCTGACTCTGAACTGCCCAGTGAAATGGCCACACAGTTCAAGTGTGATGAGGACAATGCTGGATATTCCAGTGATGCCTACACTGTAAATAAAAATAAATTTGCTGACAACAGAGCCTGTCAATCTGATTATGACAAGATAGCCTGTTTTTAATCATCCTGACTGAGGGATAAATATTGGTCAGGACACTGGAACGGGGTGGAGGATTGGCTAGGAGTGGTGGGGAGTTACAGTTGCTCCCCTGTTGTATTAACAAAAACAATAGGGTCTGTTACACCCAGCTCCAAAGAGCAAAGAGGGTTTCAGTTTAACACTACATATGAAAGATGATGCCTCCACTGTGTAGCATTTCCTCAGTACTGCAAATTAGCGAGGTTTTTGTCCTTGCATCTCTGAAGTGGGTCTTGACCACACAACCTTCTCCTTCAGAAGTGAAAGCATGACCAACTGAGCCATTTGTGAATAAACAGAACTGTAATTGTCTGAACCGATTCCATTGTTCAGTTACCTGGTAACACTCACGTGTGGTTTTCACCCCTGGGTAACATCCATTTGGACAAAGAAACTGCAGCTGATTAGTACCTCGGGTGAGGGCTTAAGTCTTAACTCCTTCTTAAAAACATTCAATGTTTTGGCCTCAACCACTTTCTGGGGCAGAGAATTCCACAGTCTCCTCACTCTCTGGGTGAAGACAAGTCTCCTCATCTCAGTTCTAAATGGAGTACTCTATATCCTTAGCCTGTGACACCTTGTTCTGGACTCCCAGGTGTTTATGCTGTCTAGTCCTGTTAGAATTTAATTATTTCTGAGAGATCTCCCTCACTCTTCCAAACTCCAGTGAATATAGTCCCAACTGATCCAGTCTCTCTTTATCTGTCTGCCATGCCATCCCAGGAATCAGTCTGATAAACCTTCACTTCATTCCCTTCATAGCGGCACAGTGGCACAGTTGTTAACACTGCTGCCTCACAGCGCCAGAGACCTGGGTTCAATTCCCGACTCAGGCGACTGACTGTGTGGAGGTTGCACGTTCTCCCCGTGTCTGCGTGGGTTTTCTCCGGGTGCTCCAGTTTCCGCCCACAGTCACAAAGATGTGCGGGTCAGGTGAATTGGCTAAATTGCTCGTAGTGTTAGATTAGATTAGATGAGATTACTTACAGTGTGGAAACAGGCCCTTTGGCCCAACAAGTCCACACCGACCCGCCGAAGGCGCAACCCACCCAGACCCCTACATTTGCCCCTTACCTAACACTAGGATATGGGTGGGTTGCGCTTCGGTGGGTCGGTGTGGACTTGTTGGGCCGAAGGGCCTGTTTCCACACTGTAAGTAGTCTAATCTAATCTAGCCAGGAAATCCTTCCTCAGATAAGAAGGTCAAAATTAGACGCAATACTCAAGGTGTGGTCTCTCCATGGCCCTGTACAATTGCAGCAAGACATCCCTGCTCCTGTACTTGAATCCTCTCACTATGAAGGCTGATGTGCCATTTGTTTTCTTCACTGCCTGCTGTACCTGCAGGCTTACTTTCAGGGTGCAAGGACACCCAGGTCTGCTTGCACATTCCCCTCTTCCCATTTATAGCCGTTCAGGTGGTCTGCCATCCTGTTGTTGCTCCCAAAGTGGATAACCTTACCTTTATCCACATCATTCTTTGTCTGCCATGCGTTTCCCCACTCATTCAACTTGTCCAAATCACGCTAATGCATCCTCCTCAAAGGGTTGTGTAAATCCAGAATGTTCTTTCATAAAAGGCATTTGGACGGGTAAATGAATAGGAAGGGTTTGGAGAGATATGGGCCGCGTGCTGGCAAATGGGACTAGATTGGGTTGGGATATCTGGTTGGCATGGACGGGTTGGACCAAAGGGTCTGTTACCATGCTGTACATCTCTATGACTCTATAATCTAAAAGGCTGTTGATACTGTGGGGTTGATTGAAAACTTCCCGACAGGAATTGATAGATTGTCATTAGGCAAGGAGACTAATGTCCATGGACCCGAGGAACTGGATGGAATGGAGATGTAGGTTAGCCTCAATGAATGGAGTGGGCAAGCTGAAGAGACTGAATGTCCTCCCCCTCCTCTGCAATTTCTTTCAATAACTTACCCTTTGGTTACCTTGTGGCAGCTGTCTCCAGGGATCTGAAGGCTGGGGAACATCACCATGGTGAATACTGTGTTAGTTTTACAACCCTCCCCCACTCCATCACAATTTTCTGTACCTGCATAAATAACAACCAATGACTTCCAACTTGTTCCCAAAGCCATGGAAGACCCAGTGAAAAAATTAGATGCCAGCAAATCTAATTAATGCACACCCCTGAGAGTTAAAAGCTGTATTCAGATTCCATTAATGGAAGCACAGAGGCTACATTTGCCCTGCCCTTTCATCTGTGGATGTGGATTCCATATAGCCTTCAGAAAGAGCAAGATGATCTAGATTTATGATCACAAACTCAATGGAGTGACTGGCTCCCTTCTGCTCCAGTCGATGATTTGCCAAGGAAGGAAGGGTGGGATGGGGATTTGAGGTTCTGCTCCATGTGGGCTGTGCCGATGACCCAGGGAGCATAGATGGCACTGTGGCTGTGCCCTCTGTGTCTCTTTGAAGAACATCTCAACTTGAACTGGTATGAATAGTTAAAGATGGTCGAAGCGATATATCATCACAAATCCAGTCGGTGAATCATACAGTAGGAGGACAGTTGGCCCACCATCTCTTTGCCTGCTTTTTGAAAGAGTTAACTGATTTGTTGTATTTCCCTTGCTCTTTCCCTGTGGGCCTGCAAATCTTTCCTTTTCAAATGTAATTCAATATTCAATTTCCTAAGTTACTGTTGAGTATCCCCCATGGCACGTTCAGGCATCACGTTCTGGATCATAGCAATTCACTGCTGAAAGAAAGTCTCTTTGTTTCTCCAGCGATCATCCTAAATCTGGGTCCTTTGGCTACTGATCCCTCTGCCAATACGAGAGTTTGTCCTGTTTTCCTCCACCCAGACTCTTTCTGAAATGGAAACTCCTCCGTTCAATCGTTTTTTAATCTTCTCTTCCCTGGGGTGGGGGAATAAACCTGACTTCTCCAGTCTCTCCACATCACTGAAGTCCATCAAAGCTGGTAGCAATCTGGTAAATCCACTCAAACAGATGCTTTTTTCCCCTCTAAATAAAGGGTTCCTATAATTGTAATATTTTAGAAACACCTACATTTTGGACAAATATGCCCCTGCTTTGATCTATTGATCCATGAAAGAAATAACAGCTTATTGTGTTGGAGGATGGTTATTATATTCTGCACACAGCTCTGTAATCCCTATCCAGGAATGTCATCAACTATTTCCTCCACTTTTAACCACAGTGCCCATTCAATTACTGACAGATTGAACGTTGCAGCTGCTGAACTTAATGACTGTTATTGGCATCTCTTCCTTACCTGTCTGCAGATATATTTTATTGGCTAGAATTGACTGGAGGCAATGTGGCTATATAAGAATGAATGGGAAAAAGACCATGATGCTGTGACAGCTCTGCTAGGCTATACCCTAGTAAATCTTAATAATACTTCATATTTTCCACTGACAGGACAGTAACATGATGAACCTGCAGGCAATGTACCACGTGGAGTGGGTTTGAGTAGATTCCAGGCTTAAAGAGTAGTGGAGAACTCCAAGAACAGTCTGAGGCTCCTTTCTTCAGAGAAGAGTAGTCCTCACCGAGGTGTTTAAAATTACACGGGCCTTTTATTCGTTGTAATTGTGCTTGGCACCACATTCAGGGGCCTTAAAAACAAAATAGTCACAAATAAATCTAATCATGAGAAAGTTGTTTTATTGCAGAGAGTGGTGAGAATGTAAATTCAGTACTGCAGGAGTCACAGATGGGAATGGGCATGGGGAAGACAAACAAAACTACGTGAGGGAGAAAGGAATGAAGGGATACAATGGAGGGTTGAGAAAAGAGAGAAGTGAAATGAGGCTCATGATAGGCCTGTTTTCGTGCTGTAACGCCACTGTAGTTCTTTTAAAAAAGCAACCAATCTTTGAGCAACTTAAGTTGGGGAAGTACAAAAGGGAACAATTAGAGGAGTACAGGTATCTCAGAGAGGAGGACGTTATAGATACAGGGAATATTAGAGCAGGAGTAGGCCATTCAGCCCCTCATGCCTGCTTTGCTATTCTAGATCACCTACCTCAATGCCAAAATTCTGCACTACCCCCAGATCCCCCCCCATCTGTAAGTCTGACACTCTTAGTCTTGATCATACCCAGGGACTGAGCTTCTCCAGCCCTCTGGGATAGAATATTTCAATAACTCACCATCCTCTGAGTGAAGGGGTTCCTCCTCATCCCCATTCAAAACAGTTTGCTTTTAGTGTGAGACTGTGTCCCTGCCTCTAGACCCCAGAGGCAGGGAAAAGCATTCTTCCTGCATCTGCTCTAGCCCTTTCCGAATGCTGTATGTTGAAACAGGAATCGAATGCTTTAATGACTTTGCCAAATACAGTCATTCCATCCGCAGCACATTGTCTGACAGCAGCAATGCCACTGATTGTGTACAACAATACACTGACCTAGTCCTTATGTGACCCTTTAACAAAAGGCAGGAGACTGCAGAGCCATTGATGCCAATTTATCACAGTGCTGAAAATGTGTTGCTGGTTAAAGCACAGCAGGTTAGGCAGCATCTCAGGAATAGGGATCATCTGCAGACCTCATTTTTTACTCGCCAATTTATCATAATCAGGACTTTTGCTATTTTCTTGTGGGTTGGACAAAGGTAAGAGTTTCTCCATTATTGAATTATTTTCAGCTCAATTATTCCAATGTTTCCCAGCCTATTTGTTGGTGTTGTGATTTGATTTACTGTGTACCGAAGTACAGTGAAAAGTTTTGTGTTGCAAGCAGTGCAGGCAGATCACAGCAAACAAGGACATACAGATCATAGGGTGCTTAGGCAGATACAACGTTGCCCTGCAACATTAGTAGGATGACCTTGAATTTAGGTTTAAAAGTGTAGAACAGAATAAGGCCTACTGTAGAGAGTTCACAAGGAATTGCCTGGTATAGGTGCCATCTTGTTGTGTGTGACGATGGTGTCACTTTAACAAGGTTATTGTGTCCTTGAGTTTTTTTTTAAGAGAGGTCGTAAAGGCAGAGATGCTGCAATGTCTGGGATAGAGCCGAGTTTAACAATGGCAGGGGAGTGGCTAGTTCTCCCAGTTCAGGATTTTTAAAGTTTATTTTAGCTGTAATAATGAGAAGCTTCAGCAGATGATTCTTGACTGGCTTCTCTCTCTGAAACCTCTCCTACCTGTGTTTAAATTTCCCTTTTGCCAAGGGGTGTGCTTATGGGTTGTTAAGGGAATTGGAACAGCTCCTTAGTTATATTATTACATTGCGTTGGTTGAGTTTTCAAATAGTTAAGTTATTCTAAATTCTGTTCTCTTTTGTTTGTGTTTCAACTGTAGCGATTAAATAAAATCTGATTTGCTTAGAGCCGAGTGGTTTAACATCTAACATTAATTCTCACCTACCATAGGTCTGCATGTGTTTGTGCAACTTCTCCACTTCTGGGTTTGGATCAATGGGTGGTCCTCATGGCTTCACTTCAGGTTCCATGGGTCTGGTCACTGTAGCCATCATGTAGTAATGTGAGATCTGCAGTATTGTGAGTGCAGTATTGTGACTTTATTGAACATACCCATACATAGATAATGGTAGGACAGTATCTTGTATCTGGACCCAGGTTCCATACCATCTCACACCAGGATGACACAGCTCCGTTTGTGAATCTGCAAAGGTTCTACTTAGAGTAAGGGTCTAATTCCCTACGCTGTACAGCTTGCTAGGGACGTCACAGAAGGCAGTTAATAGTCAACCTCAATTTGGAGAGTTTGGGGTTACATTTAGGCAAGGTAGGATTTTATAACAACTGATGATGATTAATATGGTCACCATTACTGAGACTAGCTTTTAATTCAAGATTTATTAATTCAATTTAAATTCTGTGGTGGGATTTGAACCAGGGACCCTGGAGTTTTAGTGGGGCTTTAGATTAGTCGTCCAATGATGTGACCACTGTGCCATCATATACCTGTATTCTGTGTGTGTGTGGGTCTATGTGGCTGTGTATTGTGTTGTGTGTGTGTTTTATGTGTGTGTGTGTGTTATGTGTGTGTGTGTGTATTGTGTTATGTGTGTGTTGTCTCTGTGTGTGTCTCTGTGTGTCAATATGAACATGTGTCAGTTTAAAATCCAGTGGTGAATCACTTAGACATCTGTTTGAGTGAAAACTGTTTACAGACAAAGACATTAATTTTATTATTACTTTCATATTTTGTGCTATCTGCATTTCAACAATCTCCCTTGTGTTTCAGAGTATTATACAGTTTCCACAAACCTCTCAACAGCTTTTCTGCATGGTCTGAAAACTTTGTGGATGTTTTTTGGTGCATCAATAAGTCTCTTATTGGCTGCTAAGAGTGAATTTATTTTCAAATCTGGATGACTAATTGAATTGCTTCCAATCAAGTGTTAAAAGGACTCATAATTGTAAAGCTCAAGGCAGGCTGAGCTATTTCTGCTTGCTGTGATACTTTCAGATAATCTCCCAGAGTCCGTAGGGGAATACTTGACTCACACATCCAGCTAGCTGTCTTCAATCAAACCCACTTGGATATCTTTACAAAAAAATTGCTATGGATGAAAGAAAGTTTAAATAGCTATCATCACATAGTTTCAATTTCTTCCATGCACATAACATACTCACCAAATGGTTAGTTTGATAAGTTTGGCATGAAAGAAGTCCGGAAGGAGTAAACTGATTTTTTAAAATAAAATATGGATTCTTAGTTAGTAGTGTTATTCATTAAATGCCTCTGCATTATTAATCCAGTAAAATAGTCCCAATGCTACTGTGCCCAAGGGAAAGGTTATCCCGTCTGTTAGATACTGAAACCAATCTTGTTTAAATTAAACAAGGGTTCACAGATTTGAGTATTACGATTCCTGAGAAATATCAAAATAAAAGCAATTCAGAATTTATGCTGTGTAAGGGGCGAGTGCAGATGGTTGCTGATTGGTCCAGTCATTGCCAATGTAGTGAATGTATCTGGTAATGATAACTGACAATTAACAGCCAGTTTAAATTAACTCTAAAATCAGGCAGGTTGTCTCTGACCAGCAAGGCATTGTCCTGGGAAATGATCCAGAAGATGACTGTCATCTGTTTATTTGATTAAATTAAAACAGGCTGCAGTGTGCATTCACGTCCTTCCTCTCCATAAAGAACAGGTCCTGTGTATTCATACATATAGCTTCTAGTAGACATGAGTGTGCATCATGCTGCAAGTCTGACTCACAATGTTAAACTGGTTGTCAGCACAATTCTTTGTGCACGTTTGGGACTTTGCAGCAAATGCTGCCCAATCGCAGAATGACACCTCATGTTGGGCGGTGTGTTGTGAGCTTTGGTTGGCACAGTCAGTATCTTGGTTGCTGCAAACAGCAAAGGGACATACAGTTTGGGATAATCATTGAATTTATCTTGATGAGCACAAGGCAAAAAGCTGCAACAAAATGTGTCATCTTCCAGCAGTACTCAATTCTACACTACCAAACATATTTCAAAGGTTATTTATAGTATTTTATAAGGTGGAAAAAGTTTTCTGCATGATCTGTATGAGAGGGATATTTCTCTGCAAAGGAGACAGAATAATGGTTTGGAGTTTCTGTTCCATTTTTCTGGATCTCACTCAGCAATTCACCTGTAATCGGTGTAATTGGTGCCAAAGATGATGGAAGTTTACATTTACAAACAGAATTTTCGGCAACATTTTGTGAGACTTCCATTTTCGAAGTAAGCACCCTGACTTGTTCATTCATTCCAAGTCACTGGTGAGATGGAAACCAAGACACAGAGGTTCTGTTTGTGGAGAGAGTTTATTGATCTATTCGGTCTTATAACTCTAGTTTGATCAGTGATCCAAAAAGTGCTCTAATTCCATAATTGGATTGGTTCTTCATATATTTCCAGATTTTCCACTTTATTTCTCTAGCTCGGAATCCATTCTGTGTATAGAAACTTCGACAATAAGAGGGGACCATTTGACTCTTTGAGTCTGCTCCACCATTCAATAGGATCATGGCTGACCATCCAACTCAGGCCCCTGTTCCTGCTGCCTCCTTATACTCTTTGATCCCTTTAGCCCTAAGGACTATATCGGACTCCTTGAAAATATTCAATGTTTTAGCCTCAGCTGCTTTCTGTGGCAGTGAATATTGAACAGTCTCTGTACTGCGAGCTTGCTGATGTCCTGACTTCGTTTCGTACGTCAGTGCATGGAAAAATCCTGTTTGGAGAAATTATGACACTTTCAAAAATGTTAAGGGCATAGCACATCCCACCTAAAATGAAAGTTGGTCACAGGTCTTTATGAGGGGTTTGTTCAGCTTTCCTATATCCAGTGGGGTGCTTCCAGAAAGGCTTTGAAAAGCAAAGAAATTGCTCTGCTATGGCAAAGAGGAAGGACTTGGTGCTTTTCATAACTAACACAGTCAAGACTTAATGTGACTAGATTTATTAAAAGTGGAAACGTACAGAGTGATGGCAATGTAGTGGAAAAAGCAATTCAGTGAATGAAGAGGTGAATTAGGAGCTGGAATTCCTCACTTGGAATCATTTTAATCAGTTCATTGTTTTTGAGGGGAATTGCAACTTTCCCAAATTGGATGGGTTTGGGAGAATTGTGAGCATTATTAAAATTCAAATCCACCTTGAACCTCAGATGTTGGGTTTTAACTCCCCGATGTTTGGTGGTGGTGGTGGCGATGGGGGTGGGGGTTATGATTGGGGTGGGGTAATGGTGGGGGAGTAGGGTTGGTGGTGGTGATTGTGGTGACGTTTGGTGCTGGGTGTGGATGGCTATAGTGGAGGTGGGGTAGTAGGCATGGGGTGGTTATCAGGGGGGGTTGGGGAGGGGTAGTTGGGAATGTGCATTTAGATCAGTCAGATCAACCTTGAGCTTTTTCAGCAGCAGAGGAGGCTGAAAGAGTGAGTGGACTAATTCTCATGTTATTATCCACTAAGCTGGTACACTGTTTTTCCACCTTCTCCCAGTCCAATTGAAAATTCCACTGCCAGTAACTATCATGGCCTTTATTCTCTGATCTCAGTTCACCTTTTGTTTTTCTGGCTGTTCCTGTTCTCTGGCACCACTTCTGTTTGAAACAACATCCACATCAGATTCAATGGAATTCTCTTGAAAGAGTCTCTTTAAAATTTAAAGTCCACTTGCTCAGCTCATCATGAATTTTACAGATTGGCTCAAAGCTACTTCAAAGACATGCGCACAGAAAATAAATTTCTGGCACAGGTTGAAAAAAAGACAAGCAATAGTGAAAAGCTCTTTCAAAGACTCCGTGACTGAGGGAATACTGAGATTGTGGAATGGAACTTTGTGGGAGGCAGGTTCGATTGAGTCTTTCAAAAGGGAGTTTGTTGTTGAAGGTACAAGGTTATGGGAGAATGGGGGAGAATGGCACAAATGTGATGCTCATTGGGAGAGGGTGCTGACATGATGGGCTGAATGGCCTCGTTTGGTGCTGTAACAGTTCTGAGAAGAAGTTTCTCGAACATATTGAGGCAACTGGAAATCACCATGCAACCTGCTTTCAGAGAACTGTCTGGAAACCCATAGAACATTCTTCGTTCACCTTCAACTGCATAAAGCATTTTATCTGACTGGAACTGCTTCTGTCTTCCTGGCTTTGATGCTGTGACTCACTCCTGCCACTGTTCAGGCACCAACGCCTCTGAATGCTTTTCTGAGTAGATCTTGTCTTTGTTACCTCTTTGTATCGTCTCCTTTTTTCAACATTGTCCAGGTTTCCACATCTTCATTTGGAATCCACGCCTCCTGTTTTATCAGGAAACCTTCAGAAGAAACCTCAAGTTCAGTGAGGCCATGAATGTAAGGGGCCCCTTCTTCAGACAGTGCATCCTTATATCCCTATGACATCTGTCATTGGATTGGCCCAGCTTTATGGGTGAAATAATACAGTGGTTTGCTGTTGCTTTCTGTGGGATGGCTGACCGGGTAACTCTCTCGCTCTTACCACCAGGCTATCGGGAGCATTGATGGGTTGATCATTCAGCTGTTTGGCCATATTACAAACGTATCTTTTGTAACCAACAAATCTTGGTTTGGAATCTGAATGGGAGCTTCTGGTTTAAGAAAACTCCTTCAGTATTCCTTCAGATAGTGCGACTGAGCTAAAGCAATGTCAGGCATTTGTTATGCTTTCCTTTATTGGTCAGAGCATCAAGTATAAGAGCTGGGAGGCCATGTTGCAGCTGTACAGGACATTGGTTAGGCCACTTTTGAAATATTGTGTGTAAGTCCGGTCTCTCTCCCATAGGAAGGATGTTGCAAAACTTGAAAGAGTTCAGATAAGATTGACAGGAATGTTGCCAGAGTTGGAAGATTTGAGCTACAGGGAAAGGCTGATTACACTGTTTTCTCTGGAGTGTCGGAGGCTGAGAGGTGACCTTATAGAGGTTTATAAAATCATGTGGGGCATGGATAGAGTAAATAGACAAGATCTTTTCCCTGCAGTGGGAGAGTCCAAAACTAGAGGGCATAGGTTTAGGGTGAAAGTGAAAAATTTAAAAGAGACCTAAAGGACAACTTTTTCACACAGAGGGTGGTATGTGTATGGAATGAACTGCCAGAGGAAATGGTGGAGGCTGGTACAATTGTAACATTTAAATGGCATTTGGATGGGTATATGAATAGGAAGGTGTTGGAGAAATTTGCCCAATAAGGTAGAGACAGCACAAACCAGATCGGGTGAAATTGACATGCTGTTTATTACAAGCAATATGGCTGGAAGAGAAACTGACTAGGCTGACACAGAACTGACAGTCTGTATAGGTAGATCAGAATTTTTCTTCCCAGAGCTGAGGATGAGACTGATTTCTATAATAATGCTGGACAATAAGGCTAATTAGAAATGGGGAGAATACAATGTATCTGGAAATGGAGTAATCTAGTTCCAATGATGTTAATTGAAAAACAGTTATTGGATGAATGTCTTGTTCCTTCACACACTACAACATCCTGACAGTATCAATGGTTCCATTCCTCTTCACAGGTAGGAGGACGGCATGGTGGCAGAGTGGCACTGTGGCACAGTGGTTAGCACTGCTGCCTCACAGCGCCAGAGACCCGGGTTCAATTCCTGCCTCGGGCAACTGTCAGTGTGGAGTTTGCACATTCTCCCAGTGTCT
Organism: Hemiscyllium ocellatum; assembly: GCF_020745735.1. Taxonomy (NCBI): domain Eukaryota; kingdom Metazoa; phylum Chordata; class Chondrichthyes; order Orectolobiformes; family Hemiscylliidae; genus Hemiscyllium; species Hemiscyllium ocellatum. The sequence goes on along the minus strand of NC_083436.1, from coordinate 42,219,960 downwards.
GCGTGGGTTTCCTCCGGGTGCTCCGGTTTCCTCCCACTGTCAGAAGATGTGCAGGTTAGGTGAATTGACCATGCTAAATTGCCCATAGTGTTAGGTGAAGGGGTAAATGTAGGGGAATGGGTCTGGTGGGTTGCTCTTCGGCGGGTCAGTGTGGATTTGTTGGGCTGAAGGGCCTGTTTCCATACTGTAAGTAATCTAATCTAAGAATGTCTCCTCTGAAGTGGTGAGGTGCTTTCATTGTCTTGTCCTGGATGTAGTGCACTTGCTGGTTCCTGTCTGTCTGACCAGTTCTTTGCGTGGCTTTGGTACTGCTGGGTTGTGAAACTGCCCTCGGGGCTTTGGGATAGCTGTGTTGCTCTGACATTGTTAGTGGGAGCTTGAAGTGTAATCCCTTGTCTGTGAATGCTGCCTAGTTTGGCTTGTCAGCCTGCTTGGTCCCTGCTGAGGCATTCTGGGTGTTTTTTGGTACAGTTGGCCAATTTTGCTTTTTGTGAGCTTATCATGGCAGGGTGGCAGAACTTTTCCCACAGAAGGGTTTAGAGAGCTGGCAAATGGGATTAGATTAATTTAGGATATCTGTCTAGCAAGGAAGAGTTGGACCGAAGGATCTGTTTCTGTGCTGTACATCTCTATGACTCTGTGGCTGTATGAATGTGAGTGAATCTCACTGGAGACTGGAGTCGCAGGTAGACCATTCTCAATAATTTTGGACGAACCCATGTTGTAGAGTGCAGTGCAGTTTTTGAAGGGAGACTGTAAGGGAGTGCATATTGGGATGACAGCCTGACCTATAATACTTTTCAGTCCAACTCATGTGATTAGAATCATAGAATCACATAGTACAGAAAGAGGCCATTCAGCCCATCATGTCTGGCTCAGCTTTTGTATGGAGCCAGCCAGGTATTCCTGGTCCTGCCTATCTCTACACCGTCCCAATTTTCTCCCCCTGTGTCCAGTTCCCTTTTGCAACTTACTATTGATTCTGCATCCATTGGCTTTGCACTCCTGTTTAGAACAACTCATTTAAATAATTCTTGTCACTGTCTAGCTTTTTGACCAAGTAGCTTAAATTGGTGTCCTCTACTAGTCAAACCTCTTGCCCATGAAAAAATACAGCAATGCTACTTCACAACCCTAGGGACTGGGTTCGATTCCAGCCTCGGGCGACTGTCTGTGTGAAGTTTGCATAGTCTCCCTGTGTCTGCGTGGGTTTCCTCCGGATACTCTGATTTCCTTCCACAATCCAAAGATGTGGAGATTAGGTGGATTAGCCATGGGAAATTGCCTATATTGTCCAGGGATGTGCAGGCTAGGTGGGTTAGCCATGGGAAATGCAGGGTTACAGGGGTAGGATAAGGTCTGGGTGGGATGCGCTTCGGGGGGGTCGGCCTGGACTCAATGGCCTGAATGGCCTGCTCCACACTGTAGGGATTCTTTTCAAGGCATGTTTTGAAAGAAAATTACAGGTTACAAGAAATGCAGGTTATGGGGATGGGGTTGGAGCCTGGGTCTAGGTTGGATGCTGTTCAGAGGATCGATGCGGAATCAATGGGCCGAATGGCCTTTTTCCGCATTGCAGGGATTCTATGATTCTCTGAGTGATTTCCAAACATCATCATGTTCCCTGCTTCCAATCTCCTCCAGAAAAGGCACAATCATAATGAAAGTATTTAACAGTCAGCCATGATCTCACTGCATGCTGGAGTCAGCTCAAACTGTGAGCAATCTACTCAATAGACCACAAGGTGTAACAGCAGAAGTAGGGCATTCAGCCCATTGAGTCTGGTGCATTGTTCAATGTGATCATGGCTGATCCAAAAAACTTCAATTCCATTGTCCTGCCTTTTACCCTGTAAGGAGGAGAAAGTGAGGTCTGCAGATGCTGGAGATCAGAGCTGAAAATGTGTTGCTGGAAAAACGCAGCAGGTCAGGCAGCATCCAAGGAGCAGGAGAGTCGATGTTTCGGGTATGAAGAAGGGCTCATGCCCGAAATGTCAATTCTCCTTTTCCTCTGTAACCCTTGATGCCCTTACTGTTTGAAAAACCGGTTTATCTAAGTCCTTGTGTGTCCTCAATGACCCAGCTTCAACAGCCATCTCTGAAAAAGAATTCCACAAATGCACTCCCCTCTGAGAAAAGAAATTCCACCTTGTCTCTGTCTTAAACGTGACACCACTTAGCCCGAGATGATGCCCTCTGGTCCTAGACTCTCCCACATGGGAGGGTAGTGTAATTGCTAATATCATTGGATTAGGAATCCATGAGTCTCGGGTTAAAAAGTGGAATTAAAAAGTTAGTTTAATGATAAACACTCTCATAAATACCCTTCAGGCTCACTAACGCCCTTCAGGAAAGGTACTCTGCCATCATTATCTGGTCTGGCCTGTTTGTGCCTCCCCCTTGGGAATACGGTGATAAAGCTGGCCCAGCCAGTGATGCCCACATCCCATGAATGAATTAAGAAAAATATGTGATTATAAACTAGTACATTTAGACTGTTTGTACTGTGACAGGTTTTGAAGCCACGATGCTGCACTGAAAACACAAAACTATTGAAACTATTGCAGAAAAAGTGACACATTGCAAGACGGATAGAAATTGCAGAGCAAATATGCCTCTTGAGAATGAGCAAAAAAAAATGAGTCTAGTATGCAGCTCACGTAGTAGTGATAATAACAGCTTTTTGTTTTTATAATGATACATGTTGGCCATAGGGTTTCCTGGTACTCAGTCACAATAGCATTTCTCAACATAATTGCAGTATAACATCGCAATCATTAGTTCCTCGGTGTCATCACAAATCAACAATCACCGAGGCGAAGCCACCCATAAAATTAGCAGTACATAAATATAAAAAAAAACCCTGGAGTGATTTCATAATCTGTAATCCAATTTTAGAGTTCAGATAATCTATCTGTCTCTATTAATCTTATATTAAAAATGATATGCCAGTGTACACTCATATCACAATTTATTATAGATACAAAATAGTCTTTAAGGCGCTTCTGGACTGCATCCTAAAACTGACCATTTGGGTTCTTGTGGAATAGTGGTAGTGGTAGAAAGCCTGAGCTCAAGTCCCATTTGCACCAGAGGTGTTAATAATATCTTTGAATAGGTTGATTAGGTAAATAACTATGAAGGGGAACTGAGCAGTGCATTCCAATTTGCATCGCCCCACCATCCTCACTCTAAAGCAACCATGTTCTCATTCCTTTGGTCAGTGTTCCCAGAATGGACTTTAATAAAATCTAGCTGAAAAGCAGAACATCCCATTTGGCTTCAATCTGAAATTCCAAACTTGCCATTGACTTTGATAGATGGTGTAGTGATAATATCCCTAGCTCAGAGCCAGGCACTTCAGGTTCAAGTCCCAGAGGTGTATCAGAACACATCTGAGCTGGTTGGTTGGATATATCGATCTCATTTGATGATACAATTTGACTTGGCTGACAGCACACCAATTCTTTTACAATGAACTTTGCGTGTGAGTTTCACTAGTTACGAATTCAGATGGTAAGCCTTACACATGCAGATGTCAGGCTCCAGGCATTTCACTCAAGCTGTCGTGTTTTATCCCAGCAGCAAAATCCATCCTCGATATTCATTGTGTCTAAGCTGTGATACAAAGGCACATTTCAATTGCCAAGATTCCCTGATCAACCTTAATGGCAATGTGATTGATACAGGGTCTTGATCAATATCTCCCAGTGTTTCACAAGGTTACTTTTTTCAGATCAAGTCTGGCATTAAGCCACATTAAACAACATTGCCAGAGTTGATGAATATCTAGTCCAAAGGAGAAAAGTCATCATAGCCCTACTGGCCCATAGGGACTGCTGTCTCATTCGACAGAGATGTTTGCTTTAACCTGAGAGTCACTGTGCCTCAGGGTGAGGGGAAAGGTTGAGAAGGATAGTCCTTCATGGTAATCTCAGCCACTGATGGGAATTGAACCCACACTGTTGGCAGCGCTTTGAACCACAAACCAGCTGTTCAAGCTAACAACTTGGAGATAGACAGGAGATGAGAAATAGAGGAACACAGAGATCCTTGAGTCTTATGGAACAGTTAGGAATGGACGAGGCTAGGAGTGATCTAAATCTTAAAGGCCATTGAGGAACTGACGAGCAATTTCTGGGTCTTGGTGCCAGCTGTGATTAAGTTGGCAATGCCTTGACCTCTGGGTCACTAGGTTCTGAGACCCCCCCTCCCCCCCCACAGGACTTTAAGACTAAAGTAGAGGCTAACTCTCCACTGCATTATTGAGGGAGTGCTGTGTTGTCTTTTTGATGAGATGTTGAAATCAAAGCCTCAACTGCCCTCTCATGAGCCCATGAAGTTATTTTGAAACAGAGCTTGGGAGTTTTGTGGAATATTATGGAAAACGTTCAATCCTCAAACATCATCATTTGATCATTATCAATTGTTGTCTGTGGGAGCTTACTGTATGCACATTGACTACTATGTTTTTAGATGAAAGTTCATAATATATTATCACTTGGAAATTTGAGTTCTCAAGTGGAAAGTGACTCATAGTTTTATGTATGATTTGTGAGCCTGTGTTGTTTGTTAAGAAGGGCAAAACATACTTTTTGTTTCATTATTAAGTTCTCTGAGTGATGGGGAGGTGGCTGAAGTTTTGTTTACAAATGTCTAATGAGGTGTTTTGTATTCTTCAGGCGAATAGATCAGTGTATTAGAAGGAAGGGGTAGAAGAGAAAGGACCAAATGGTTATTGCTCAGCAACAAAGTATCACGTGACACAGAGAACCCGAATTTTCCACAAGGTCAGGAAGAGTGTGGAGGCTTCTTTCAAAGAGAAGCAAGTTATTCAGCAAGGGAAAAGGCCCATTTCAGCAGCAGTACAGTTCAGCAGTCTACAAAACAGTCTGGGCAGAAGAGAAGGAGTTAAACGTTACAGAAGAGAAGCTACAGAAACAGTAGGCCATGAATAAGGAGTTAAAGGAACCAATGTTCAGTAATAAGTGATCCATATGAACAGTTTGTTTAGTGTTCTCAGGAAGAGACATTTTGACATTTGACTTGCCCGGTATTACCAAGAGTAATAACAGTTTCTTCCATTATAATAGTGTCTACACTGCAAAAGCATGTAATTGACTCGAAAGCACTTTGAGATGTTATGAAAAGTGCTATAGAAATGGACTGTTTTTCTTTAATTCCTTGTCAGAATCAAAGCTATGTGTAATAAGTTGATTATTTGATGTTAAGCCCCATAGCCTTTTTCCTGATCTTTTCATGGATAGAAATTCGCAGATACCTGACGTGCCATTCCTCCTAACAGTTTATCTCTTTTTTTATTTATTCAGAAGGTGTGGGTGCCACTGGCTAGACCAGCATTTATTGCCCCATCCCTAGTTGCCCTCGAGAAGGAGGTAGTGAACTATCTTGTTGAACGGCTGTAGTCTATTTGCTGTAGGTTCCCCAACAATGTCGTTAGGGGGAGTCCCAGGACTTTGACCTAGTGACACCGAAGAAATGGTGATATATTTGCAGGTCAAGATGGCGTGTGGCTTGGAGGGGAACTTGCAGGTTTTGGTGTTCCTATGGATCTACTGCCCTCGTCCTTCTGGATGGTAGTGATCCTAGGTTTGGAAGGTGCTGTCAAAGGAGTCTTGGTGAATTACACTACTGCTACACGATACACCGTTCAAGCATGATGCACAATTGAAAGCATGCTCCTCTGTTGAATCTAGTAGTTTAATATAAGCCTGCACAGTTATGTGTCTGGTAATATAACATTTGTATATAATAGCTAGCTGTAATAAACATCTGCTTGCATTCAACAGAGCATTAACCACACCCATTTTCTTATGTCACCGGGAAAGGATGTAAGCGTTGACGCAGGAGGCAAATCTATATCTAAAACAAACTAATACTTGGCAGCCTTACTTTGCTGGAACTTTGTGACTTTAAATACCAGAGTTCCCTGCTGTTATTTCCTTTTATTTCCTCAGTCGTTTCTCATATTGCTTATCTGTTCATTCACCTTCTGTCAATATTGGACTCTACTTGTGCAGCTCACATTCTTTTGTCTTTAGTACAGTTTCCACTCAATCCTTATCTCATTTTTCATATCTATGAATCTATCTCATTTTGCCATCGTCTGAACTAATTTCCTTCTTGTCGTTTTATTACAGCCTCCCATATTCTTGACTCTCAGTCTACATCGTTTGCTTTGCTTGCTGCATTAATATCCACCCTGGCCTCTCCAAATGGCCTCCTAGCTTTGGTCTGACTGCAATGTTCCCAGCGCTTGTAATGAAGCATGTATAACTACTTGAGGGTTATCTTTTTGAAGCATCTCTGACATTTAAAGCAGAAGTCTTTTTTTTCAGAAAGGAAAATATTTGACTACATTATCAGGTTGGAGGTTCTTGCGTCTGAAGATTGTTGGTTTGAATTGCACTGTAGAAATTTGAACACAAATTCTAGGCTGCCCTCCCGGTGCAGTGCTGATGGGATGCTGTTTATGTGATAAGACCTAAAACTAAAGTCCTGTCTCCCCTCTGTGGCTCACAACCATACTTCTTCAAGAACAGTTGGTGTCCTGCAGACCGTATTAACCCTTAATCAACATCATGTAAAAAAGTAATTCTTTCGTTATTATATTACTGTTTGTGGGAGCTAGCTGTGTGCAAATTGAGAGCTGCATTTGCTACATTGCAACAGTAACTGAACTTCAGAACTACTTAATTGGCTGGAAAGTTCTTTGGAATGTCTTGAAATTGTGAAACATGTCAACTTTGTTATGGCCATATCTGAAGTACCATTTTTTAGTAGCTGTTTGGCTCTGTGAGAATCCTTTGCGAAATGGATTTGACTTCATAGCTCCATTATATTACAGTGACACCCAGTATCTTTTCCGGGCATGTTTATAATTTGGGGATGTCTCTGTGTATGGGTTGTTGCATTCACAGTGACTAATTTCTTTAGCACAGGTTTGTTTGTTCAAATAAAGGAGGAAAATACTTCTAGTAGTAGAACAGTCAAGCCTAAAAGAGCGATTTTCTTAACACAGACTCATCATTCAATAAAATATTCGGCGTAACCATTAAACCACGGGACATGACACAAACTTACTTTCTAATTGGTTACCAAACTTCAAGTTTTCAGATACAGTAAACTACACAGAGGAGATGGTGGAACTTCGTTACAGTGTACAAGGACTAGAAATCTACACTCCATCCTTATACTCTAGGGGTGGGAGAGGGTTGGGGGGTGGTGGAAACAGGGTATGTATTCAATGTCCACTTAAATTAATTAATGAAGATTATAAAACTTGCTTCAAAAGTCATTATTGTAAAACCCCATCTGATTCACTAATGTAATTTAGGGAATATTTTCTTTTAATTGCTCTTTGATATTGCCATATTAAAAGCCACTTAGCTCAAGGCAACAGGCAACAATGCTGACCTTACCATGCTGTCCACATCCCATGAAATAATATTAAAAGATTAGGTTCTTATAAAACTAGGCACTCTGTCAGAAGTCACAAAATGATGCTTTGATTCTGTGACATGAGTTGGTACTCAGCAGCATGTGACATGCTTGTGAGAAATATCAGACAGGTCAAATCAGAGAGAGTCCCCAGTCTCTCCTCATCTCCAACCTGCAAGTTCTGCTTCTCATCGCCATGCACAAGAGAACATGCTCTTAGAAGCCGCTGTGTTTTCAAAGGGGATCTAGTACAATCTCTTTATTTGTGCCCATAGTGGTAATGAATATCTTATTTACATATAAATGAATTTCCATTCAAGAATGCAGTTTTGCATATACATTGCCAAACCACATCAGGACTTGAAATGAACAAACTCAGATTGATAATCTCTGCATTATCTGAAACTTTATTTAGAAACCTGATTTTCTGTTTCCTTTTCCTACTTCTCTGATTTGTTTGTGGCCATTTCTGTAAATGTCATTGATTAAACATAGTCAAACCTTATCGGTTGTCTTTGTGATTTAACCCTTTCAGTCATGTTGTTGAGCTGGTGTCTATGTTCTTTTTAATTCATTCATTTATGGGATGAGAGCATAACTGACAAGGATTTATTGTCCATCTCCAACTGTCCAGAAGGTAGTTAACAGTAAACCACATTGTTTTGGGTCTGGAGTCACATGTAGGCCAGACCAGGTAAGGTTGGAAGATTTCCTTCCCTCAAGGCATTAGCGAACCAGATGGGCTTTTCCAACAATCGACAATGGATTCATGGTCATCATTAGACGCTTACTTCAGATTTTTAAAATTTAATTTAAATTCTACCATCTGCTATGCCTGGATTCAAACCCAGGTCTCCAGAACATTATCTGGGTATTTGGGTTAACAATGCAGTGATAATGCTACTAGGCCTTTACCTATAACTCTTTACATATAACTCTTTACTTATAACTCCATCTTTTTCAAACCTTTCCTAACATGGAGTGTTCAGAACTAAATGCAAGGATCCTTCTTTTGGTTATAATTTTTGAAAAGAACAGGCCTTCATCCTTGAATTTAAGTCTTTTACTACTATATTAATTACTTTAATTATTTTAATCACCTCCATTAAACCATCACATAATCTTCTCTACTCAAGATAATGCAAGCTATTGATAAACTAAATAATAATGAAGAACTGCAGATGCTAGAAATCTGAGACAAGGATAGAATTAGCTGGAGAAACTCAGCAGGTTGATGTTTTGAGTCCAATGACCCTCCTTCAGTTCTGAACAAGGGTCACTGGACTCAAAACGTTAACTCTGCTTCTCTCTTCATGCTACCAGACTTACTGAGTTTCTCTATTAATAACTGACTTCTGCTTGAAAACATGAATTTTCAGTGTTACCCTTTTGTTAGACCCTCTCAAATGTTGACATTCATTCAGAACTATGCGGTAGATGCAACACAGGAGCCTTCCCCCATTAAAAGACTCCACAAGCAGATTTGTGTCATGAGCATTTTTGACTCTGGCCTTTCCCTGTCTGAGGAATGGGAGGTTCGAGGGGGGCAGTTTAAAGTCAATGCCTATGTTTGAGACTATGTTTGCACGGTTGTCTCCTCTCGAACCAATTCTCCAGCACATCACCGCTGACTTTCCCGCGGGGTTTAGAGGGGGTGGTGAGCTGTCACATCCCCTGCCCGGGCTCAGCCATAAACATACGCTCGACAAAATAAAACCACTTTCCAAAACTTTGTGGCGAAATAGTTGGAGGTGTGGTATGAAAAGTAAATGGAGACACAAGACTGTTTCTGGAAATGGTGCATTGAAGCGGAAACCTGTTTCACATCTTGAGCCAATTCTCCAGCACATCAAGGAAGTGGTTATGGTTTTAGGACATTAATCGTCTCAATCCTAGGAAAGTGCTGCAGGAGCATCTTCGGCCCAACTATCTTCAGCTGTTTTATCAACAATCTTCACTCCCTCATGAGGTCAAACGTGGGATATTCGGTGGTAACTGGAGTGTTTGGCAAATTGCAATTACTTGGGCAATAAAGCAATCTGTAGCAAAGAAAACATTCATACCTGGGCTAGCAAGAGGCAAGTAAAATTTAGGACAGGCAATAAACATCTTCAAAGCATAATTGTGAACAAAAACACATTAACTGTAAAACTAGGCCTCGAAAACTGTTTTAAAATAAATCACCATGGCTACAGAAATTGTTAACTTGAGACACACAGAAAAACCGATGTCTTTCACTAACCCACAATCTAAGAACACAAACGTACAATTGCTTAAATTACACCATATTCGAAATCATAGTCTATATTACAATACATGTAGATATGCAAAATAAGAGAAAGACTTGGCTCTTTGAACCTGCTCTGTCATTCAATAAGTTGGTCGATCTTTTAAAGTTTCATATTCTACATTTCCATCTCCCCCATTATCCCTTGATTCCCCTGACTAGCAAGAATATATGTATCTCTGACTTGAAAATTTCTTTCTGTGGCAAAGTGTTCCAAGTTCCACTGTCTTCTAAGAGAAAAGAATTCTCCTAATTTCTGTTCTAAAAGTGCAACCCCTAATTTTTAAACGCTGTTGCCTAGTTCTGGACTGATTCACCAGACAAAACATCCTCTCCACATCCATCTTGTCAAAACCTTTATTGACTGCAATCAAGTAACTCCTATTTCTTCTGAACTCCAGTGGAAAGAATCCCATCTGTCCAACCTTTCCTCATAAAACAACCCGTTAGGTATGAATCCAGTAAACCCCTCTAAATGCTTCCATAACTTTACCTATTTTCTAAAATAAGGCAACTGAGACTGTACACAGTATTTATGATGTGCTCTCACCAATGCACTGTGTAACTGAAACATAATATCCTTACTTGGTGTATGTTCAATTTCTCGTTAAATAAATGATCCAGTCTGATGGAACCTTTCTTGAATTTAATGAAAATGAATACTAATATCTCTACTAGCTCATTAGCCAGCTCCTCGAAGACTCAAGGATGAACCCGGTTTAACCTGGGGACTAGTAAGTCCACAGCTCTCTTGGGTTTGCTCATTATCACTTGCCCAGTGATCATCACTTCACCAGGTTCCTCCCTTCCAGATTTACAGTTATCATTGGAATGTTTTTGTTTCCTTTAATTGAATACAGAAGCAAATTATTTGTGCATTTCATCTATCATTTGCTTATTAACTATAATTAATTCCCATTTTTACTCTCTAGAGCACCAACACTCACTCAATTAGACTTTTAAAAACAACTGTAAAAATTCTTGCTATCCATTCTCACATTTGTAACTTGATTCCTCTCAAACTCTAATTTTCTTCCTCTTTTGTTTCAAACTTCACTCATTCTTTGCTGTTCTCTATATCCTAATTCATCATTTGACCTCCCTCTTACCCCTGCAGAGTTATCATTGTAGAATCTCTACTGTATGGAAGCAGGCCATTCGACCCGTCAAGTTCACATCAACCCTCCAAAAAGCATCCCGCCCAGTTCCTATAATTCCACTCACTTAAGAGAGGTTTATAAAATCATGAAAGGCATGGATAGGGTAAATAGACAAGGTCTTTTCCCTGGGTCAGAGGAGTCCAGAACTAGAGGGCATAGGTTTAGGGTGAGAGGGGAAAGATTTAAAAGGGACCTAAGGGGCAACATTTTCATGCAGTGGGTGGTGTGTGTATGGAATGAGCTGCCAAAGGAGGTGGTGGAGGCTGGTACAATTACAACATTTAAAAGACATTTGGATGGGTATAAGAATAGAAAGTGTTTAGAAGCATATGGGCCAAGTGCTGGCAAATGGAATTAGATTAGTTTGGGACAGCTGGTCAGCATGGACGGGTTGGACTGAAGGGTCTGTTTCCATGCTGTACATTCTCTATGACTCGATGACTGCATGATTTCTCCCCATAGAACTCTGTATAGTAGGAATATACTCATTCTGAATTTTATGAATTATCCTGTTAAATTTCTGCCATTGTGTCTTTATTGATCTATTCCCTAGCCTAGATTCCCACCTTATTTCAGTTGGTGAGCCTTTATACCTACACAGTTGATCTTATACAGGTTTAAAACACTTAGACCCAACCTTCTCCCTCTTAAACTGGAAGAAAGATTCAATGATGCTGTGACCATATTATGTAAGGGTGCCTTTACTGCGAAGTGATTAATTAATCCTATCACATCACACCATACCAGGTGGAATAGAACTGGCTCACTGGTCCAAAAATGTGCTGCTCTGAAATAAATCCCTCAATCATCCTGTGGATTCCTTATCCAGATTGCTACAACTATTCTGATCTTTGCTGCTTAGATTATTGGATTAGATTTCCTACAGTATGGAAACAGGCCCTTCTGCCCAACACGTCCACACTGACCCTCCGAAGGGTAACCCACCCAGACCGATTCCCCTACATTTAGCCCTGACAAATGTACCTAACACTATGGGCAATTTAGCATGGCCAATTCACCTAACCTGCACATCTTTGGATTGTGGGAGGAAACCGGAGCACCCGGAGGAAACCCACGCAGACACAGGGAGAATGTGCAAACTCCACACTGACAATCGCCTGAGGCTGGAATCAAATCTGGCTGCCTGGCGCTGTGAAGTAACATTGCTAACCACTGAGCCACCCTGCTGCCCACAAGTTTATATGCAGATTAAGTACAGGTGATTATTTATCCGAATTTATCACAAACACTCCATATTACCACTTGTATGTTTTATCCTACTCATGTCTCCTGAACGGCTTTGGAGGGTCAGGAGGTGAGTGACTTGCTGCAGGATTTCCTAGCTTCTGACCTTCTCTTGCTGCCACAGTATTTATATGGCTAGTCCAGTTCAGTTTCTGTTCAGTGGTAATGACCAGGATGTTGATCTTTGGGTTTTCAATGATGGTACTGAACATCAAATGGTTAGATTCTCTATTATTGGAGATGGTCATTGCTGGCACATGTGGAACACAAATGTAATTTGCCACCGAATAATCCAAGCCTGGTTGGTCTCCAGGTCTTGCTGCATATGACAATGGCCTGATTGTATCAGGAATGGTGCTGAACATTGTGCAATAATTAGTAAATATCTCAGTTCTGACCTTACGATGGAAGGAAAGTTATTGATGCAGTAGCTGAAGATGGTTGGGTCGAGGAGACTGCCCTGAGGAATCCCTGCAGAGATGTCCTGGAACTGAGATACTGACCTCTAACACTCATCTGTGCCAGCATTGAGTCCAACAAGCAGAGAGTTTCTCCCTGATTCCCATTTGCTCCAGGCTTGTTCGGGCTCCTTGATAGCACACTATGTCAAATGCTGTTTTGATGCTCACTCTGCATTTCAGCTGCTTTATCCATGTTTGGACAGAGGCCAGAAACCATCAGTGAATCTCCCAGCACCAGCATTCCATCTATATTTTTCTCTTCTGCATGGACCTCATCTGGAGCAGGAAGCCACTGCTGTGAATGACATGAGACCACTGCACTTGGACTCTTGGAGTGGCTGTGTATGTGTGTAACCATATAAATACTGAGGATACAAGAGCAGGTCAGATGCTGGGGGTCCTGCAGCAAGTAAATCAACTCCGGAATCTCCAAAGCCTAAGCACACAAGTCAGGAATGTGATGCGGTATTCACCCCTTGCCAAAACCCAAGAAGTTCAAAACCATCTAGCACAGTCTGCTTAACTGATGCTCCCTACATAAAGTTGAACCTTCACTCTCCTCACCGGTAGTGTGGAGCGGTAGCCATATCTATAAGGTGCGCTATGGAACTTACTAGGTCTCCTTTCACAACATCTTCCAAATACACAGCCTGTACCATGTGAAAGAAGAAGGCAAGCAGAACCATGGGCGCACCACCATCTTTATCTTCCCTTCCAAGCACACGCCATTGGAAATATATCACCATTCCTTCACTGTTGATGGGACAAACTCCTGGGACTCCCTCCCTAACAGCATCCCTCCCTACAGAACACAGACTGTAGTGCTTCAAGAAGACAGCTCACCAACACTTTCTGTATGGGAGTCATGATTTGGAGATGCCGGTGTTGGACTGGGTTGTACAAAGTTAAAAATCACAACACCAGGTTATAGTCCAACAAGTTTAATTGGAAGCACTAGCTTTCTGAGTACCGCTCCTTCATCAGGTGGATGCTTCAACCACCTATGAAGGAGTATCGCTTCGAAAGCTAGTGCTTCCAATTAAACTTGTTGGACTATAACCTGGTGTTGTGTGATTGTTAACGTTCTCTATGGGAATTATCAATGGGCTATAAATTCTGGTTCTGCCAGTGATACCCATACCTCATGAAAGAATAAATGAAAAGTAAGTATTGATTCAGGTTAGGACCATGATCTGAGTTTGGCTCATTTACTTTTAATTCTTTTTGTCCTGAGTTAAAGGAAGCACTGCCAAGCTAAAAGCAGGCCACGTTTTGTCAGCGTGTGTTGCCATGGTGCCTGGCCTCCTTTGTGAGATAATGGCTGCCATAGAAAACATGGCTGCACTGTGTCCATGACGACACTTCGACAAAACCTCGAGGATATTCTGAGCTCACCTTTTGCAATTATTCTTTTTGTTGCAAACCAGTGCAGGGAAATTGGTGATGTTTTCATTCTTCCAGGAATGGATAACTTGACTTTTCAATTTGTTTTGTTGCTGTGAGGCAGAAGATTTGTTTGAGTCTTGGTTGATGTGAACCTCGTATAGATTCAAAGAGGAAATGTGAAACTCACTGCCTGAACTGAGCAGATATAATTTAGTGCAGCATTTAATTAACTGACTCACACTCTACTGCAATGTAGAGCCGTGGGGATTGTGTTTAGTTTTGACTGGATCTTAGTCAGTCAAACAGAATATTGTTTCAGGGTGTTTGTAAAGTTTAATTGGAGCAAATACAGAGATTGTTTTTCACAATGAAAATGTCTTTATGTAGTACCAATGACATTGTAAACATCCTGAGGTACTTCACTGGAATAATGTTCAAACAAAATCCAACATTGGCTCGCACAGAGACATTAGGATGTGTGATCAAATGTTTAGCCAAAGAAGTGGGATTTAGGGAATGCTTTGAAGATGGATGGTAAGGGAGGGAGGTAGTGGGGGATTTGAGCAGTTGAATATATAAGGATGACATGGTGGATGAACATGAGGACTTAAATTTCACAGTTGAGGTGCTGATGGTTCTGGAAGGTAGCGCTGTGGCTTAGTGGTTAGCACTGCTGCCTCGCAGCACAAGGAGTCCAGGTTCGAAGCCAGCCTTGGGCGACTATCTGAGTTGAGTTTGCACCTTCGCCCTGGGTCTGCATGGGTTTCCTCCGGGTGCTCCAGTTTCCTTCCAAAGGTGTGCGGGTTAGTTGGATTGGCCATGGGAAATTATCTGTAGTATTCAGGGATGTGCAGGCTAGATGGATTAGCCACAGTAAATCTGGGGTTTTGGGACAGGGTGGGGGACTGGGTTAGGGTGAGATACCCTACACAGGGTCAGTGCAGATTCGATGGGCTGAACAGCCTCTTTCTGAACTGTAGGGACTCTGATTCAACGTAGCTCAGTGGGTGCAGAGGAGATAGGGACGTGGCGTGAATTAGGATGCAGATAGGAGAGTTTAGAAAGAGCTCAGGCCTGTGAGAGTTTGATTGGAGAGTATGGGAATAATGGCTGAAGGTTACGGTGGCCTTTGAGTTGGAATGTCATGCTGAAGAAGGTCTGTCCAGCCAGATAGAGAAGATATTACATTGTGGGGTCATCTAGGGGTCAGGTGGCCCCACAGCAAGGTTACAGAGAATCCTGATAGAGCCTGAGACAGCAAACAGGGCAGGATAGTGGGTGTGGGCACCATCCCTTCCGGTAGAGGTTGCCCACTGCAGTTTCACTCTGGTTCTGGTCTTTAACTTGGCTCAGGAAAGCCAAGGAAAATTGATGTATGCTCCTACATTATAGCATAAAGCTGCCAGTGTAATGTAGTCCTAAGCTGCACGTTAACTGGCAGTCAGTGTGTGGAGATTGTAGTCTCAAGAATGGATAATCCATGAAAAGTTTTGATCTGCTCAGCATTCCTGTGCTGGGTATTTTTCTGGGAGAAAGTAAGGACTGCAGATGCTGGAGAGTCAGAGTTGAGAGTGTGCAGCATCCAAGGATCAGGAGAGTCAATGTTTCAGACATAAGCCCTTCCTGATGAAGAGTTTATGTACGAAACATCGACTCTCCTGTTTCTTGGATGCTGCCTGACTGGCTGTGCTTTTTCAGCACCACATTCTTTGACGAAGGTATTTTTTTGTCCTTGGACTCAGAGTATCAGTTGGATGCCAATGGTGGTCCAAGCCAGCAGATGGAACCCTAAATGGTTCTGAAATCAGTGAAAGGAAGGACGCTCCTTGTGGCTCTGTGATTGATATCCAGCTATTTCTCTCTTTTCTCCTTCTGCCTGAAACTCTGAAGTTCTCTCCTGAAATCTTTCCAATTGTCTCTTCTTTAAAACCTACCTCTACCAGATGTTTCCCCTTGTGGGGCAATCTGAAACGAGGGGTCATGGCATTAGGATGAAAGGGGGTAGCTGATTTAAAACAGAGATGCGGAGGAATTACTTGTGAAGCTGTGAAATGCACTACCCTAGAGTGCAGTGTAGGCTGGGACATTGAGTACATTTAAGCAGGAGATAAATGGATTTGTAATTAGCAACAGCTTAAAGGGTTATGGAGAGTGGGTAGGAAAGGGAAGCTGAAGCCGAGATGAGATCACCCATGATCATACTGAATTGCAGAGCAGGCTCGAGGGGCTGAATGGCCGCCTCTCCGAATATGTCCTGATGTGACTCAGTGTCAAATGTTAATTGATACTGCTTCTGTGAAGTACCTTGGAAAGTTTCACCATGGTGATGGTGCTAAATAAATGTATGGTATTATTAATTCACACCATGTAAGTTGTACCAAACGAAGGTTGTTGCTGGGATGTGGAGATAGGGAACTGCAGGGGAATGGGGTGAACAGAGACAGGGCAAGATTCCCTCTTCTGGGAATGTGCAGGCTGGACTGAGGGTAGCTGGCAAGCCAACTCTCACTGGTCAGAGGCCGACTGGACGGTTCTTGTCAGTCCCGTGGGGAAAGCTAGTTGGAATCAAATGGCCCTCAGGCACCTAAATGGTCACCTTTGGGCTGCCCCCATGATTGGGGTCCTCTGTAATGGAGGCTCTGTCAGAGTGTTTTCCCTCCTGCTCCACAGGAGATTTCTCTCCTGCCTGTGTTCACCTCAGGACACACATGTTACAGTGTGACCAACCCCAGTCCAAACCCCCTTGGGGGGGAGAGGTTCGCGCCAAACCACCCAGCTGCTTCAGACCAGAGTGAGAGTCAGTATCAGGGCACAATCTGAGAATTAGGGCCAGAGCGTTCAGCAGTGATGTTAGGAAGTACTTTGACACACAAAGGGTGGGAGAGGTTTGGAACTCTCTTCCAAAAATGACAGTGGATGTTGGATCAGTCGTTAATTTTAAATCTGAGATAGATAACCTTTTGTTCAGCAAAGGTATTAAAGGATATGGAGTTAGGCCACAGATCAGCCATGATCTCATTGAATGGCAGAACAGGCTGGAGGGGCTGAATGGCTTACCCCTGTTCCTGTTTTCCTGTGTACATTTAAAGGAGATTGTGACATTCAGTTGTAAGAGATGGTAACCTTGCACCATTGACTCCTCAGACTAGTAACCCAGAAATCTAGATCAATATTCTTGGGAATACAGGTTCGAATCCTGTGACAGCTGATGAACTTTGAATTTAATAGGAAAAAAACTTTTGAATTAAATCAGGATGAATAGCAACCATATAAACATGGCCATTTATTCTTAAAAACCCATCTGCTTCACTAATTCTGTTTAGGGAAGGAAATCTGCCACCCTTCTCTGGTCTGGCCTACAGCAGCAACGCGGTTGACTCTTAACTGCCCTCTGCAATGGCCGAATACATCACTCAGTTCACAGGCAGTGAGGGATGGGCATCAAATGGTGGTCCTCCCAGTGATGCCCACACCCCCATCAGCAAATTAAAACGAATATTAGAGGCTGGTTGGATAGTTGTTGCTGGGAGGAGTGGTGGCCATTGATGTTGTTGCATTCACCAGGAACATTGTGGGATCCCAGAGCAAAGGGGGTGAGGAGGGGGACTTGGCGAGGGTCAGCCAGGGTTTGGGGAAACGGCATTCTCAGATCCCAGGACAGTGTTAAAGCCCTGAGCCCTTTCTAAACAGTGTCGGACTCAAGAGTATAATGTGCGTCTGCTGCTTTGGCCAGGGGCTGAATGACCTTCCTGTTACTCAGGGGACAGGTTGGCAAAACCCTTCCCATCTTCCGACACCAATCCCTCCCTCCCCTCTCCGAGGGGTTGTTCTCCTGCCCCACCCCCTCCCGGGAGGCCGGGATGGGGTCTCTCCCGCAGCTAGGGCCAGCCTCACCCCCACCCCCCTGTGACGGTCTGTATGAAGCCCAGGGCTCAGTTCCCCGGTCGCACTCCCGTTTCCGATGCCAGGCTGTTGGATTCGGATTGCCAGTGGAGTTCCCGGGCCACCCCTGGGTGTTGCGGTGACACTGTTGTGGGTGGTCAGCGGCGTGAGACACAGACCGGCCCGCTCTGAGTACTCGCTTACCCAGAGCATCCACTGAGCTGGCCTGGAATCAGACTTCAGAGAAAAGACAGGAAAGTGAACACAGGAACGCAACAATAGAACAGCCTGAGGAGCTGGGACTCCAAGATCACACAGGAGCGGCCAGAGGTGGTGGTGTTGGAGGCAGATACAATAAGAGACTTTTAGATAAGCTCATGAATAGGCAAGGCATGGAGGGGTGTGGGCCCAGGGCAGGCAGAAGGGCTTCGTTTTATTTGATGTCATGTTCAGCACAACACAGGCCCTGTTCCTGTGTGGTTCTGTTCTATGTTCTATCACCTCAGCAAAGGTAGAAAGTCCTAGTGCCTTTAATAAACAAGTGATCAGTTCTGAGCTGGCAGAGAAAGCAGGATGTACAGTAATCGATTTGCTGTTTTACCGAACAATATAATGTCCCATTTTGCCAGCAATGGCAGTTTTGCCCGAGTGACTCACTTTTACCAGCAGAGGTCACTCCATGTAAAAGAAATGGTGTGTCAAGTTTCTCACTCCTTACTGAAGCTCAGCTTTTGGAATGGGCCAGTGATATTTCAGAGAGGGCTGTCAGGGGATGAATGTGGAGTGTCTGCCCCACTTGTTGGGTCCCTGGGCTGTAACTGTTGGCCCTCACCCAGCAGCCCAGCTCCATTTTACAGCAACACCAACAACAACATCCATTTACATTCCACCGCACTGTCATAAGTGCTTCCTAGAGGCATTTTTAAGCAAAATAGGGAGATAGAAACAAAAGCTTGGTGGATGAGGTGGGTTTTGAAGGAGCATGTTAAAGCAGGAAAATGAGGCCAACAGCTGGAAGGAGGGAGTTGCAGAGCTGAAGCCACTGGGGATGCTGAGAGGCCTGGTTAGCACTGCTGACTC
Organism: Hemiscyllium ocellatum; assembly: GCF_020745735.1. NCBI lineage: Eukaryota > Metazoa > Chordata > Chondrichthyes > Orectolobiformes > Hemiscylliidae > Hemiscyllium > Hemiscyllium ocellatum. The sequence continues at coordinate 42,200,998 of NC_083436.1, read as the reverse complement.
ACAGCACCAGGGACCAGGTTTGATTCCAGCCTCAGGTGACTGTCTGTGTGGAGTTTGCACATCCTCCCAGTGTCTGAGTGGGTTTAATCCGGGTGCTCTGGTTTCCTCCCACAATCCAAAGATGTGCAGGTTAGGGTAAATTGGCCATGCTAAATTATCCACAGTGTTCAAGGATGTGCAGGTTAGGTGCATGAGTCAAGGGAAATGTATGGGAACGAGTCTGGGTGGTTACTCTTTGGTGGATCGGTGTGGACCTTTTGGGCTGAAGGGCCTGTTTCCACACTGTAGGGATTGTATGAATTAGAGTAGCAGATATATCTTGGAGGGTTGTGGAGAAGATACAGAGATAGGGAGGGGTGAGGCTATGGAAGAACCTTAAGTCAAAGGAAGTCGAGGATGGAGGTGATGCTGTGATAGAGGACACAAGCAGCTGGAATTTGGAAGGTCTCACTGTTCAATGTTACCTGGTTTTATTTGTAAGCACCGCAGTGTTTGCTCAGGGCTGACTCGGCTGCACCAGAGGAGGTGTGATGTGCTGAACATCTGAGGTTTCTGATCAGTGAAGACTGGGAACTGATTTATTCACCTCCCTCGATACATGCTGCCACCCCCCTCCCCCCCCGCAACATACCTGAAGTAGAATTTGGCAGTTGCTGGAGTTGTGAGCCAGTGTGCACACCTACAACAACATGGAGGTCCAGGAATCAGCTCCATTTCATTTCCCCATGGTAGAATGATTGAAGGCGATGGGCAAGAAGTCTCAAAGGAGTTTGTTGAGGAGAAGCGAGAGAAATCGAGGTGGATTGTGAACCACCAATCTGTCAACTGAATAAAGGCTGCATTTTTAAAATCCCTGTAGTTAAAGCACTTGAGAGTCTACCTGCCAGCAGACTTGATTGACTTCTGTAGCGAAATGCTTTAGCTAACACAATGCAGCGTTGTGTGGAACGGCTACCTCTCAGTGCTCAGCTTCTGTGACATGACACAAATAAGGTACAAATGCTGCAAGCATAATCAGATTTTCTGAAGGCCAATCAGGCTGGATGTGAAGGGGTGATGGTAACAGACTGCGAATGCCACTGTGCTGGTCATCTAGAGGCTGTAGGTTCAAATCCCACAACAGCTGGTGAAATTAGGTTAAAAATCAATCAACAAATCTGGAATTGAAATGTATTCTTGGGAATGGTCACCTTTATTTATTGCTTTAAAACCCATCTGCTTTACTCATGCCCTTTGGGGAAGGAAATCTGCCATCCTCACCCGGTCTGACCTACAGGTGAACCCTAGACCTCCAGCAAAATTAGAAACAAAAACTGGAATTGCTGGAAAAGCTCAGCAGATCTGGCAGCGTCTGTGAAGAGAAATCAGAGTTAATGTTTTGGGTTCAGTGACCCTTTCTCAGAATTGATGGTAGCTAGGAAATTTAACCCACAGTTTTGGGGTTGACTCTTAACTAAGCCTCTGAAATGGGTGACATTTACAATTCTTACTTTATGTTTTTTGTTTGGTTAAGATGTGATTGTGTCGAGGTTCTTGGAGGGATTTCCACCTTAAGGTGTAATGCTTTTTCCCACCGTGTTTAACTAAGATGGCATTATCACGTCCCCTCCCTGTGACCTCCGCCATGTCCAATTCCAGCCCCATCTTACCACATACTGTTCCCAGAACAAATCACCACTCAGTGATATCCTCAACACCATAGCACCAGGAGAGAGGAACAGTGACCAGCAGAGGGGAAACCATACCAGGAGAAAGGAACAGTGACTAGCAGAGGGGGAAACAATACCAGGAGAGGAAAACAGTGACCAGCAGAGGAGGTTACATCACCAGGAGAGGGAAACAGTGACCAGCAGAGGAGGTTACATCACCAGGAGAGGGATCAGTGACCAGTAGAGGAGGATACACCACCAACAGAGGGAAACAGTGACCAGCAGAGGAGGTTACATCACCAGGAGAGGGAACAGTGACCAGCAGAGGAGATTATAACACCAAGAGAGTGAAACAGTGGCCAGCAGAGGAGATTATAACACCAAGACAGTGAAACAGTGACCAGCAGAGGAGATTATAACACCAAGAGAGTGCAACAGTGGCCAGCAGAGGAAATTATAAAACCAAGAGAGTGGAACAGTGACCAGCAGAGGAGGTTACATCACCAGGAGAGGGAAACAGTGACCAGCAGAGGAGATTATAACACCAAGAGAGTGGAACAGTGACCGGCAGAGGAGGTTACATCGCCAGGAGAGAGGAACAGTGACCAGCAGAGGAGGTTACAGCACCAGGAGAGGGAAACAGTGACCAGGAGAGAGGAACAATGACCAGCAGAGGAGGTTACATCACCAGGAGAGGGAAACAATGATCAGTAGAGAAGGATACAACACCAACAGAGGGAAACAGTGACCAGCAGAGGAGGTTATAACACCAAGAGAGTGGAACAGTGACCAGCAGAGGAGGTTACATCACCAGGAGATGGATCAGTGACCAGTAGAGGAGGATACAACACCAACAGAGGGAAACAGTGACCAGCAGAGGAGATTATAGCACCAAGACAGTGAAACAGTGACCAGCAGAGGAGGTTACATCACCAGGAGAGGGAACAGTGACCAGCAGAGGAGATTATAACACCAAGAGAGAGGAACAGTGGCCAGCAGAGGAGATTATAACACCAAGACAGTGAAACAGTGACCAGCAGAGGAGATTATAACACCAAGAGAGAGGAACAGTGACCAGCAGAGGAAATTATAAAACTGAGAGTGGAACAGTGACCAGCAGAGGAGGTTACATCACCAGGAGAGGGAAACAGTGACCAGCAGAGGAGATTATAACACCAAGAGAGTGGAACAGTGACCGGCAGAGGAGGTTACATCGCCAGGAGAGGGAACAGTGACCAGCAGAGGAGGTTACAGCACCAGGAGAGGGAAACAGTGACCAGCAGAGGGGGAAACAGTGACCAGGAGAGAGGAACAATGACCAGCAGAGGAGGTTACATCACCAGGAGAGAGGAACAGTGACCAGCAGAGGAGATTATAACACCCAAGACAGTGAAACAGTGACCAGCAGAGGAGGTTACATCACCAGGAGAGGGAAACAATGATCAGTAGAGAAGGATACAACACCAACAGAGGGAAACAGTGACCAGCAGAGGAGGTTATAACTCCAAGAGAGTGGAACAGTGACCAGCAGAGGAGGTTACATCACCAGGAGATGGATCAGTGACCAGTAGAGGAGGATACAACACCAACAGAGGGAAACAGTGACCAGCAGAGGAGATTATAGCACCAAGACAGTGAAACAGTGACCAGCAGAGGAGATTATAACACCAAGAGAGTGCAACAGTGACCGGCAGAGGAGGTTACAGCACCAAGAGAGTGCAACAGTGACCAGCAGAGGAGGTTACAGCACCAGGAGAGGGAAACAGTGACCAGCAGAGGAGGTTACAGCACCAGGAGAGATGAACAGTGGGAGCAATCTATTCCATCTTGCTCTAATGATGCTCCGCATTGTTGATTCCAGTGACCTGACACCCAAGCGAGTGAGTCTGCACTGACTATACCAGCTGTACCATCGCTGTTGTTAGCAGCTCTGTCACTTAGTCCTGATGTTACAAATCCAACCCGTGTTTGTGTCTCTCTGCACATTTTGTGTGGCATTGGTAAATAGTGCAAGTCCCACTATCTAAGTGCAAATTGTTCGCAGGTTGATAGAAGGGCACATAATGAGCCAAACTGCACTATATTTGCCTTTTTTACCACAATGGAAGTGTTGTCCAAGTTACTTACAGTGACACTGTGACATGTACTGGCTTTCCACTAAGTGCTGGGAAAGTCAGAAGTCACACGACACCAAGGTATTGTCCAACAAGTTTATTTGAAAGCAGCGCTCCAAAAGCTTGTGATTTCAAATAAATCTGTTGGACAATAACCTGGTGTCGTGTGACATCTGACTTTATGCACCCCAGTGCACCACTGGCACCTTAACATCATTAGTTCAGGGAAGAAGTATGAATATCATTGCTGCTATTCTGTGCCCCCTGTTTGAGATTCATCTGTACCTTTTTCTTTGTACTATTTAAGACTAAAATGTTCATTTTCATCACCCAAAACTTACCCTCACTCTGAAATCTCTTAGACTTTCTTTCCTTTACTCCTTCCTCGAATTCTGACTGAAAAAAACAATTGTTTTTCTTGTTGTCGTTGAGAATCTGCAGATTTTAGCAGCATTCCCAGGGTAATCACAAAAAAAACCTTGTGGATCAGCCAGTTCTTTTCCCATGTCTGTTTCTTTGGCCTAGAGTCATGTGCAATGCAGGGAGTCCCTATAGAAATGGAAGCAGAGCCCTGATGCGAGTGATCTCCTACACAAGGAGGAATTTGCCTTGGGAAAAATGGCATCAGGGTGGGCTGGGGCCTCCTAATAATAGATTTGGTAATAATCTAAATGCAGACTGCTGTGCGTGTGAGCAACTCCAGGGAGCTGAGTGAATGTTGTGCAACAAATCCTCAGTATGGAGCGATTGTCTTGTGAGAAAAAGCTAAACAGGTTGGGGCTCTACTGACTGGCGTTGAGAAGAGTGAGAGGTGACCTCATTGATACGTATCAGTTTCTGAAGGGGCTGGACAGGGTCAATGCTGAGAGGGTGGTCCCCCTCATGGGAACATCTAGGGCCAGAGGGCACAGTCTCAGAATGAAGGGGTGAAAATGTGTTGCTGGAAAAGCGCAGCAGGCCAGGCAGCATCCAAGGAGCAGGAGATTCGACGTTTCGGGCATAAGCCCTTCTTCCCGAAATGTCGATTCTCCTGCTCCTGGGATGCTGCCTGGCCTGCTGCGCTTTTCCAGCAACACATTTTCAGCTCTGATCTCCAGCATCTGCAGACCTCACTTTCTCCTCAGAATGAAGGGGCACCAATTTAAGACTGAGATGAGGAGGAAATTCTTCTCTCAGAGTCATTGAGATAGAGACATGCCCTTTGCCCTAAATTGGTCCACGCTGACCAAAATATCCATCCATACTCACCCCATTTTCCTGCACTAGGCCCACGTCCTTCTAATCCTTTCCTATCCATGTATTTGTCCAAATGCTTTTAAAATGTTGTTAATGTACCCGCTTCAACCACTTCCACTGGCAGCTCATGCCACCCTTTGGGTAAAAAAGTTGCTCCTCAGGTTCCCTTTTGTTCTTTCCCCTCTAACCTTAAACAGGTGCCCTCTAGTCCTCGATTTCCCAGCCTTTGGAAAAAGACTGACTACATTCACCCTATCCAGGCCTCTTATGATCTTATACACTTCTATAAGGCCCCTCCTCAGTCTCCTGTGTTCTAAAACCTCCTAGCTTGTCCAACCTGACCAGTTCCACCATAGAACACACCAGATGGCCTCCTTCTTTAGAGACCGCAACTTCCCTTACCACATGGTTAAAGATGTCCTCCAATGCATCTCGTCCACATCCCGCACCTCCACCCTCAGACCCCACCCCTCCAACCGTAACAAGGACAGAATGCCCCTGATGCTCAACTTCCACCCTACAAACCTTTGCATAAACTAAATCATCTGCTGACATTTCCGCCACCTCCAAAAAGACCCCACCACCAGGGATATACTTCCCTCCCCACCCCTTTCCGCCTTCCGCAAAGACCGTTCCCTCCGTGACTACCTGGTCAGGTCCACGCCCCCCCCCTACCACCCACCCTCCCATCCTGGCACTTTCCCCTGCCATCGCAGGAACTGTAAAACCTGTGCCCACACCTCCTCCCTCACCTCCATCCAAGGCCTTAAAGGAGCCTTCCACATCCATCAAAGTTTTACCTGCACATCCACCAATATCATTTATTGTATCCGTTGCTCCCGATTCGGTCTCCTCTACATTGGAGAGACTGGGCGCCTCCTAGCAGAGCGCTTTAGGGAACATCTCCAAGATACCCGCACCAATCAACCACACCACCCTGTAGCCCAACATTTCAACTCCCCCTCCCACTCTGCCGAGGACATGGAGGTCCTGGGCCTCCTTCACCGCCGCTCCCTCACCACCAGACGTCTGGAGGAGAGAGATTCTTGGTCAGTCGGGGAAACAATAGTTACTGGGAAAAGGCAGGGAACGTAGAAGTGAGGAATGTCAGTTCAACAATGATCCTATTGAATGGTGGAGCAGCCTTGAGGATCTGAATGGCCTAGTCCTATTCCTATTTCTTAAGGCCTTAAGGTTTAAATTGTCACACACTGAATGACCCAGGCACAGCTTCATTTCTGAATGCAGTCCTATATTAGAGGTTCAATAGGACCTACTTTGTCCTGGAAAAGGGAAGATTGAGGTGTGAGCTGATGGAAGCCATTGAAAGGTGGAAGCCATACACCACCAGATCATAGTTCAACAGGTTTATTTGAAATCACAAGCTTTTGGAGCGCCACTCCTTAGACAGGTGCTGTTTGACACAACAGAGAATTACTAACACGTCATCAAGGAATCTCCCAAGCCAGAGACCGCACACCTGCGATGGGTCATTTATAAATATCATGGAGAATTCAGGAGAAGCTTCTCCACCCACCGTGCCATCAAATATTGAACTCACTTTCACAGGAAGAAGCTGAGAGCAATGGTGTGGATTCATTGAGCAGAAACAAGATAAACACGAGGAGAAAGGAACCTTAGAAAAGAAGAGATTGCTACTTCACCACCACCTCCCTGCCCACTCCCAGTCTGCCATGCAAGAAGATCATTGTTTACCTTTCATGTCAACTCCAATTTTCCACCCTTTTCTCATTCCCAATTTCCTTGGTGATTCCATCAATCCCAATCTTCTGTATACTCACTGCTCGAGAAAGGAACAAATCCAGTGAGATCCAGATGAAGTGCAGGAGCAGGCACAATGAGCCAAACTCCGTTATTTCAAAAGATGGTTTTACAGGAACCAAGTTAAAAATCACACAACACCAGGTTATAGTCCAACAGGTTTATTTGGAAGCACTAGCTTTGGGAGCGCTGCTCCTTCATCAGGTGGTGGTGGAGTATAAGATCGTAAGATTTATTTTGCTATACATTCTGTGTCTTACGATCTTATAACCTGGTGTTGTGTGATTTTTAATTTTGTACACCCCAGTGGACTATAACCTGGTGTTGTGTGATTTTTAATTTTGTACACCCCAGTCCAACACCGACATCGCCAAATCTTTACGGGAACCATTTATTACAAAACTAGCTTATGGCAGCAACTAGGTCATTTGGCCTTGAATAATGTTTTCAAATTTATTTGCTGCTTCATATTTTAAATGTAAACATTGAATTTAACAGAAATCCTGATTGTTCAGGGCTCTTACACTGTTGAACGAAACAGAGTGATTTGGAGATTTATTTTGAGACAACTTGGATTGCAACTTTCTAAAATGGCATTGCAAGAAACATGATTGTCAGCAGTCTCAACAGCACTGTAACGAAATCATCTGAATTGACATTCATTCATATCCTGAACCCAGAAGCTTCATGATTCTGATACATGACCCCTATGGGGAAAATGTCATTGCTGGTCAGATTTTATTCATTAAATGCTATTGTTTTAATATTACTTCTCAGGACCTGGTGCATACAAACCCATTCTCAAGTCTGCACCCACGATGGCATTAATGATTTCAAATCAACCGCGATTTAAAGACCCGACTATTCGCACTCCTGGTCCTGCAGACTATGAGGTAAGCCACACGTTTGTTGCAGCCACTGCTTTAACCACAAACAAGATGCGTCCCTTACAAAGATGGATTCTGGTGAGATGTTTGACTACCCAATGATTAAAGCTTTACAATGATATTAGGGGAACATATGGAAGAGAAATAGACCAGTCAGCCCTTCTAATCTGTTCCGCCATTCATTTCGATCATGAGCTATCTGTGTCTCATGTCCAACAACTGGTCTCATTCTGTAACCTTTCATCTTCTATCTCAGATTTAGTGGACCGCATGGTGGCTCAGTGGTTAGCACTGCTGCCTCACAGCACTAAGAACCCCGGTTCTATTCCAGCCTTGGGTGATTGTCTGTGTGGAGTTTGCACCTTCTCCCCATGTCTGCTTGGGTTTCCTCCGGTTTCCTCCTACTGTCCACAAATGTGCATGTTAGGTGAACTGGCCATGGGAAATGCAGGGTGGGATGTTCTTCAGAGGATCAGTGTGGACTCAGTGGGCTGAATGGTCTGCTTCCACACTGCAGGGATTCTATGATGATGTTTAAATTGACTCTGTCAGTGTGAAGTTCAAATGGAGATCGTGGACTGATGGCTCTACTCCCACTCTTGACGGTTGTCATTGTGCTGGGGTCTAAGATATCTGCCTGAATCAGGTTACACTGAGTTACCAATCTGTCACAATTGCCTGGTCATTTGCAAACATTGAAGATAAATCTCTGTGGTACCTCTGTTGTATATTTTATAACTTGGAGCTGTGCAGAGATGATACTGTTTGGAAGATTTGACTGACAAAGAAAGGCTGGACAGACTAGGACATTTTTCACTGGAGCGTAGGAAGTTGAGACGCAACCTGATACAAGTTTATAAAATAATGAGAGGTATAGATAGAATTAATAGTTTTCCCTAGGATAGGGGATTTCAAGACCAGGGCCACACTTTTAAGGTGAGGGGAGTGAGATTTCAAAAAAAAGAGGGGCAAATCTTTTTCACAGAGCGCGGTTGGCCTGTGGAATGAACTTCCTGAGGAAGGTGGATGTGAGTACATCAATGTTTAAAAGACATTTGGATGGTTCATGAATAGGAAAAGTTTAGAAAGACCTGGGCCAGGAGTAGGCAAGTGAGACTAATTTAGTTTGGGATTATGGTCAGCATGGACTGGTTGGACCGAAGGGTCTGTTTCCGTGCTGTATGATTCTGAGACTCTATGACAAGGCTTTAAAATGTCTGCTCAATGCTTTGAGTTTCAGCTTCCAGAACTTTCTGCAGTTTGGTTTCTTTTTCTCTGAGTCCACACCCAGCACAAAGCACTCAAACATGGTGAGTTTCAATCATAAACAGTCTCACATAATCAAATACAGAACAAATGAACACAAAACTATGAACAAAGCCATGAAACAAAATTACGAGGAAGATTTCATCTTTGAAATAACTCCAAAGAGACCAGTATCTGGTAACCAAGTCCCCTTTATTTACACAGGGAGAGCCCTTCACACTGACCCTGCTCCCTCAGAGCTAACTCCCGGAGTGAACAGAACGCCTGATGTTCCTGTTTATATCTGTCAGCCAGGGCTCCCTGATTGGATCAGATTAACAGCCCCAGTCAGGGAAATATTATTATATGGGGTCCACCTGGCTGACCTTATAACAATCATTACAGCCTTCCATAAAGATTTCATATTTTTCAGTTAAGAATGTATTACAGATGGGGAAGGGCTATTTGATTTATAGTCAAGAGTCATCAATCAGATAACACTTTCTTTCTAATTAGTGGGGTTAGAGCAGGATGGTGTCCAGATGCTAATGACATCAAGAGATTTTGGGAATGTGCAGACACTAAGATTCAACCATAATCTAGAATAGCAGAGTCGGCTTGAGGGGCTGAGTGGCCTACTCCTGCTCCTATGTTACTCTGTTCCTAGCATTTTCACCTCCAATCCCAATCCATGAACATCTCCCTTTATGTTCAATGACATTACCGTCTGTAAATTGCTCACAGTTAAAGTCTTCGGGGTTACCATTGACCAGAAATTGAACTGGACCAACCTTATAAATACTGCAGGTCAGAGGCCTGGAATTGTGTGATGAATAACTACTCATGATTCTCTAAGACTTCTCTCCAAGCTGAGAGAAGAGTCTTTTGAAGTTGTGACTTGGCATAATGGTGAACCCTTTGCAAACTGGGGTATCTTCATAGAATCCCCACAGTGTGGGAAGCAGGCCATTGAGTCCATCAAATTTACACTGACCCTCAAAAGAGCATCCCACCCATACCCAACCAATTCCTGTAACCCCACATTTCCCATACCTAACCTGCACATATTTAGCATGGCCAATCCACCCACACCTGCACATCTTTGGACTGTGGGAGGAAACCGGAGCAACCGGAGGAAACCTACGCAGACAATGTGTGCAAACTCCACACAGACAGTGGCCTGAGGGTCCCTGACGCTGTGAGGCAGCAGTGTTAATGATTGAGCCACCTCATATGTGGAAGCCAATATCTTACAGAGAGTGGAATATCAAATATCCTGTGTTGCTTGCTATGCAATGTTTAATAAATGGTGCTTTTAGTTCATTTGTTGCAATAAGAGCCTTAAAATTTGAAATCTTGTTATCATTTCCTTTAAGCTGGTCATTGGGAAACAATAAAAGGAAGAAATGTGCAAGTCAGTAGCAGAGAGAGTATTACCATCCAGCTCGGTGTTGACTTGTTAAACTATTTCTGTCTTTTCTGCACACATGGAGTATTTTTGAAACATGATATGTAGACTCAGCAACTCTGTCAATATTGAACATCCACATTTTTCCCAAAGTGAATGTTCAGTTTGCTGACCAATTAGAAAGTCGGTGCCTGATCATCATCTGGGTCAGAGTGATAGATATCTCCTTTCCATTGTGGTACAGATATATGAGGAGATGCCGATGATATGTATATAGAATTCCATACAATCTACAACAAAAGAAGCCATTTGGCCCAACTTTCAATGCTCCCATCTTGACATCTCATTCTATCTACACAGTGATTATTTATTTATATCTTATACATTTACCTAGTTTCCCTGTAATTTAATCTATACTTTTTACCTCAACTATTCCTTCTGGTAGCAAGTTCTCCTTCTCACTAGTCAGGTTTTGATTGATTGGGTTCAGGTAGATTTGAGTTTTGTATTTCCAAAGCCACTTTTGTACCACATCTGTCTGTAAGGCTATTGTACAACAGACTCTATTTATTTTAATTGCCGAAAATATTTCAGCGAGGCTGATTTCTACTCTGGGGATTGACCATGTAGGTTTGATTTATAGACTATTGAAACCTTCTGGCAGGTACCAATAAACAAGAATAATTTAGGACTGTAAACAATTAGTTGACTGAGAGAAAACAGCAATTATATATATGCCCAGTCAGAGTTAAAAAGAAAAAAAAGTCGATAATTGGCTTTATTTACATGTTACCATTTTAACAAATTGATTCTGTGAAAGATTCTCTTTGCTCTAAAATTTCCAATTCTGCAATTTTCATAATTTGCATTTTAACCACGTTAAAATCTGGGTAACACTCTTGCTCTGAGTTAAAAGGTAGTGGCTCAAGATCAGCTTGGAGACTCAGCTGCAAAACCTCAACAGAGACTCCTTTGCAGTACTGAGCAAACGATGTGCTGATGGGAGTGTTGTCTTTCGGTGGGAGATTAAACTGAGACACTGTCTGGGCTCCTGAATGGACATGGTGGTACCCATGACCCAGTATTGCAAGAGAGTGCTCCCTGGTGTTATGGTCAATATTTATCCCTCAATTAATATAACTTAATAAATACAGATTATCTGGTCATTATTACATCACTTTGTGCACAATTTGCTGCATTATCTACATCACAAAATGCACAAGGCTTCAAAAATATATCATTAGCTTAAAATGTTTTGAGTCATCCAGAGGTGGTGAAAGTTGAAATATAAATGGAAGTCTTTCATTGATGCTGAATGTAAATTTGCATTCCCAAATTTAGTTAATTCCTGGTCAGACAGTACAAAGACCATTCCTGAGCTACATGGCAAACAGTTCATCAGTCTTTCCAGTGTCTGTCAGACACAGTCAGGTGTTGCCAGTGTAAAGGAAGGAGTGATGGCAAATAGTCAGGCACCTTCACTGTGTTTGAACGTAATGCATTTAGAGTTTTAAAGAACTCCTGACTTCGACAAAGCAATGAATTCATTGGGAACCATTCACAGTGGGAGCAGCCTCATCACCTCTAATGCCAGCTCAATTTGAAAACCTAAAACCCAATTTCAACTTTCATTCCTGAATTTATAAATGCTCAGCTTACATGGTTTACGCAAAAGTTTGATTTCAATTGAAACACCATGTGTTTAGATGGCATGGGAACTGCTTCATAATGCAAAATCAACTTTAGTATCATATTTTATGATACTGGACAAGTCAGAAGCCAGAACCTGACTTGATAGACCATCAGTTTCATTTTTACATTTGGTTACCATGGTGTTTCATGACGTCATATGGAGCTGCAATGTTCTCTTATAAAAGAATATGAGTTAATGATACAAAACACAAAAGCAATCATTTGTATATTTATACACTGTACAATATATAGTTAATGGTAGAGCCCTGGGTAGTGTTGTACAGAATATAGTTAATGGTAGTTTCCTGGGTAATGTTGTACGGTATATAGTTAATGGTAGGGCCCTGGTTAGTGTTTCCAGTACATAGTTAATGGTAGGATTCTGGGTCGTGTTGTTGAACAGAAAGACCTCAGGGTTCAGGGTATATGGTTTTTGAAATTTGTATCACAGGTAGACAGGGTGGTTAAGAAAGATTTAACATGCTTGCCTTCATTGCTCAGACCATTAATATAGGAGTTGGAATGTCATGTTGAGATTATGTAGGATATTGATAAGATCTCTTCTGGAGTACTGTCTATTGTTCTGGTTGCCTTGTTCTAGGAAGGATATTATTAAATTGGAAAGGGATCAGAAATGCTTTACCGGTATGTTGCTGGTCGTGGAGGATTTGAGCTATAAGGAGAGGCTGGATACGCTGGGACTTCTTTCACTGGACTGTAGGAGGTTGAAGGATGATCTTATAGAGGTTTATAAAGTCATGAGGGGCGTGGATAAGGTGAATAGCAAGTGTCTTTTCCTTAGGGTGGGGGAGTTCAAAACTAGGGCGCATAATTTTAAGTTGATAGGAGCAAGATTTAAAAGGAACCTGAGGGGCAACTTTTTCACCCAGAACGTGGTTTTTATATGGAATGAGCTGCCAGAGGAAGTGATAGATGCAGGTACATTTATAGCATTTAAAAGACTTTTGGACGATGCATGAGCAGGAAAGATTTGCGGGAATGTGGGCCAAACACAGGCAAGTGGGGCTAGTTGAGTTTGGGAAACTCAGATGACATGGATTAGTTGAACCAAAGCGTCTATTTCCTGTGCTGGATGACTTTATGACTCTACATGAGAGTTTAGATGATTTTAACAATAAACAACAAGTAAGACATTCCACCTGTTTGTCAGTAATATCCTCTCACTCGATCCCAGAGAAATATCAGACCTAGCTCCACTCTTTACTAAACTGACTCTGTTTAGTTTATCTTCTGGGACTCCTGAGAGTTTTATAGTTTCACCAGTTCTGTAGATCCTTCCAGTTCTGACAATTTCAAAGCTTCTCTACAAACTCTCACGTTTACAAACTTTGCAAAACTAAAACCGTTCTGCTCAGAGGGAATCGTTTTTCTGAACTGGACTCCCGATTCTTTAGATTTGAAGTCAACCCTAAGCTAGTGATGAAACAACATCCAAAACAACTGCAGATGCTGTAAATCAGAAACAAAACACAACTTGCTGGAAAGGCTCAGCAGCTCTGGCAGCATCTGTGGAGAGAAATCAGAGTTAACGTTTCAGGTCTGGTTGACCCCTTTCTGAGGAAGGAATGAATGAGTACCCTACTTTCTGCTGTTCCCTGAGCTGTCCCCATATTGATTGAGGGTGCGAGGAGAGGAAAGCCAAAACCAGCTTTACAGTTCGGGCTAAAATATGAGAAGGAGTTGGGGGACAGTGCAGTACTCCCTCAGCACTGAGCCTCCATCAGTACAGCACTCCCTCAGTACTGACCCTCCGAATGTGCAGCACTCCCTCAGCACTGACCCACCAATAGTGCGGCACTCACTCAGTACTGACCTGCCAACAGTGCGGCATTCCCTCAGCACTGACCCACCGACAATGCGGCACTCCCTCAGCACTGACCCTCCGACAGTGTGGCACTCCCTCAGCACTGACCCTCCGACAGTGTGGCACTCCCTCAGCACTGACCCTCCGTCAGGGTGGCACTCCCTCAGTATTGCCCCTCCGTCAGTGCTGCACTCCCTCAGCACTGACCGTCTGACAGTGTGGCACTCCCTCAGTGTTGCCCCTCTGTCAGTGTGGCTCTCCCTCAGCACTGATCCTCCAACAGTGTGGCACTCCCTCAGCACTATCCTTCCGTCAGTGTGGCAATTCCTCAGTCTGCATTGAGGTGTCAACCTCAATATATTTGCTCAAGTCTGGAATGAGACTTGATTCACAGCCTTCTTGATAGCTGGACACACAGACCTGGCCTCTTGACTGCTTTCAGTTTTTCTAACTGAGAAAATAAAATGATCCTGTCAATCACTTGAATTCAGTAGTTCTCCTTCTCAATGGATCTAATTGCTGGTTCACAGTGGAATGATAGTAGAATTCCAATTTTATTTAAGTAGTGCCTTTAACATGGAGAAACTTCACAAGGCACTTCATCAAATCAATGATTTGGAGATGCCGCTGTTGGATTGGGATGAACAAAGTTAAAAATCACACAACACCAGTTTATAGTCCCCAGGTTATAGTGTATTTGTGAGTGTATGAGGGTGTTGTGTGTGTGTCTGTGTATAGGTCTGTCTGTGTGTATGGTGCAATGGGGTCACCTGCAGTGTGACATGAACCCAAGGTCCCAGTTGAAGCCATCCCCATGGAGTGCCACACTGATGGAGGGCCAGTGCTGAGGGAGAGCCACACTGTCAGAGGGTTAGTGCTGAGGGAGTGCCACACTGTCGGAGAATCAGTGCTGAGGGAGTGCTGCACTGACTTCGGGACAGGCAGCAATGAAAAGTGGCCGAGCAGAACTGATAGCCAAGTTCTGTAACCATGGGGGCACACAGACACTTTTTCTCTCTCTCTCTTTCTCACACGCACATACACACACGCACACACACATGCGCATACACACACGCACACACATGCGCACACACACACGCGTCCCTACTGACACACACACTGTCCTACAGACCCATACACTCTTGCAGACCCTCTCTCATATGCTCACACATACATTCCCGCACTCCCACACTCACACACACACCGTCTCATAGACTTATACACTTTTACACTCACACTCACACACATACACACAGTCTCTCACAGACACTCATAACCTATGCCGTACCTCCCCCCACCACACACACCCACCCACATGCACGCATATACATGTAAGTTTGAAGGGTGAATTAGTACTTACAGAATTACATTTTACTTGGCTCAAAACTGGATGAATCCATGTAAAATTCTGTAAATCCATTTTTTTAGATTAGAATCAGTCAGACTGTTGTGGCACAGACAGCCTCACACTGGGCACCTCACACCTTCAATGCATTATCTGGGCCGACATGACTCCAATTGTTAAAGTTCACTTGAGAATGTAACTTTTAAAAAAAGTTTTGCGATTTACATATGAAAGAACTGAAACCAACATGGTCATTCTAAAAGATGGGAGACTTAACAAACAATCTGGGTCTTTTTCAATATATAACTTCAGTTACATCACACTGCTATTAATTCTGTCTTACGATCATATTCTCCACAACCACCTGATGAAGGAGCAGGGCTCTGAAAGCTAGTGCTGCCAAATAAACCTATTGGACTAGAACCTGGTGTCGTGTGATTTTTAACTACATAAAATAAAAGTAAACACAGTTGAGGCAGAGGAGGGTACTGCAGGTGGTGGAGATTAGAGTCAAGACTAGAGTGGTGCTGGAAAAGTACAGCAGGTCAGGCAGCATCTGAGGAGCAGAAAATCAATCTTCCCGCTCCTCGTATACACAGTTGAGACAGATCTCCAGAAATGTATCAGAAAGGGACAGAGACAGCCTGGTGGAGAAGTTTAGGGACTGAGGCAGCCAATAATACTTGAGACTCATGCCATTTTGTATGGTGTGGTGTGGGAGAGGAAATGATGGCAAAGGACAGACACTGCATTTGGCTGTAGACAAAGTGTGCTACAGATGAAGTTGAGTCCCTATGTTATACCTCCTGCTGCCCCCCACCCCCCCTCCCCACCCCCAGACAGCAGGATCCCAAGCAAATCCCAAGCTGACAGTGAAGACAAAAATGTCAGTCTACAATGCCTGTGTCATCAGCACACTGCTGTATGTCAGTGAAATGTGGACTACATTTGCCAGACAGGAGAGAAGACTGAACAGCTTCCACTTGAGGAGTATCCGCTGAATCCTGGGAATATCCTGGCAAGATGGAGTGTCCAAAGCAGTGGTCCTATCTCATGCTGGCCTTCCCAGCATGCACTTTCTGCTCAGGACCACATAGAGGATATCCTCTGTGGAGAAGCTGTATCTGGGAAGGGTCCCACTGGGCGCCCCCAGCTGCACTACAAAAACGTCTGCATCTTGAACATGAAGGCGCTTGATATTGTCATAGAGCCCTGGGAGCGGCTTGTAGCTGACTGCATGAGATGGAGAAGTACCCTGAACCAATACCTCAACAGAAGGGGGAACAAGCTGTTGAGCGCTGCAGCAGACAAGCGAGCATGCAGGGAGGAGTGCAGCTGCTCTAACAGATCAATATGTGACCAGGTCTGTCACTCCAGCATTGGTCACTTCAGTCACAAGCAACATTGCCTCAGGGAAGCAGAAAGCTAGAACAACGAGGATGCAACCCATGGTCAGCCATGACTGAAAGGGGCCTCACCAGATCTTATACCTACATTTATGAAAATAAGTTCAAAATTGTCCATTTATCTCGGAATTTGAAATTTAAAGCTTTATGTTCGTTGGGGAAGTGAGCAGTCTGCCAAGTCCTCATTGTGACACGGAGCGCAGCCTGGCACAGAGGGGCTCATTGAGGAAGACGGATATCAAATGTGGAAGGAGTAAGGAAACATTTTGAAAAGTGATTGTTCAGTTACTGAGTAACATTGGGACAATAACCAGAGAGGAAGCCATCATTGTGCTCAACCATCATGCACTCTAATTACAGATATTTCTTTCCACCACCCAGATTCCGCAAATCATGTAAATAAAGCACAGTCTTTCAGCTCTTCACAGCAGGTAGCAAGAGAAATATGTGCCTCTACCCACACTGACAGGCTGCAGTCAAGGTGCCTTTCAGAAAGGAAGGACTGACAGACAGTTAACATTGCCTGTGTTAGAATGTTACAGTCTGGGCATGCCCAATGCTGAGCTGTCAAGAGATAGAGTGCCCTTGTGGGAGGGGGTGGTGTTGGAAACACAGTTGCACCTTGCCTACATTCCAGTAAGATGAATGTGCACATTGTCGCCCTCTCCTGTGCTTCTCCCCCGAGTCATTAGGATGACAATGCAGTAATTGATGGCTCGACGCGGGAGTCTGTTACTGAGTTTCCCCTCTTGCCTACCTTTTTATAGCTGGCTCTTGCTTGCTATTTAAACAGCGTGTGGTTATCCAGTGTGTCAGCGCATCTGTCTTCCCATCCAGATCCCCATCACCTCAGTAATGACGTGAAAATGACACTGCCTTCGCTGATGGATGTTGGCATCAAAAAAAAAGTTTGCTCTTGTGTTGAGGGGCCTGTGTGTGGGTTGAGGTGACAAGCTAATAGCAGACGTTATTCTCAGAGTTATGAGCACAACTTGTTTAACTCTTTGCAAAGTGAAAAAGTAATGCATTGTGGCTTGGGGGAGAAAGAGTTGTTTTAAACTCAACAATTTGCTGCATTAACTGGGTCATGGGTCATTTATTCTAAATACTTGGCACTTATCCCTGCGATGATTATGTGCAGCACTGTATATTATGCTCTGGCCTCTTTTTAATAGTGTGCCAATATGTTTTAATTCTCACAGGACAAAACTTGGAGAAGAAACAGATTTTCTTTTAAAAATTGGATTGAAACACAATTCTGCCTCTAATGACGTAGCATTTATACAGAAAGAGACCATTCAGCTCAGCTCATCTGCATTAGTGACTATACGTCACTTGAGACCCTCCTCAGCCTTCTTTATCCCTTCCTATCCAGCTCTTCCTCATGTGTTTATCCAGCATCCCAGAAGTGTATTTATTCATCTCAGCTCCATGTTGGAATGAGTTTCACATTCCCACCACTCTCTGGGTGAAGACATTTCTCCTGAATTCCTCATTGGATTTTCTAGAATTAGAATTAGCTTTATTGTCCCATGTACTTACATGAGGACAGTGAAAAGTTTCCACGTTGCCACCTATGCCACCATCTTAGGTACAAAGGTACAGATTCTTAAGTGCAAAGTTTTAGACAAAAAGAATCAGAAAAATAAAGAACTAAAACGTCCAGCATTACAGATCATCAGAATAAATTAGGAAAATAAAGATATAGTTAGGTCAGGATAATAGTCTTGCCAACTCAGTACATGCCAGCAACTAGCCTCTAGTCCGCACCAGGTCTCGCTGCTACAGGCATGTCGGGCTGTGAGACTGCCACACCAGGCCGAGAGAACACCACCCTGGGCCGAGAGACTGCCACACCGGGCTGAGAGACCAGGCCAAGAGACCACCATACCAAGCTGAGAGACCACCACGTCAGGCCAAGAGACCACCACACTGGGCTGAGAGACCACCACACTAGGCAGAAAGACTGCCACACAAGGCTGAAAGACCACCACACCAGGCCACTGAGAAAAATACATGTGACTATCTCATATTTAAAGTCCCTGATTTTGGGCTGAGCCCCATTGAAACATTTTTTTTTATCTCTGCTTCTCTATCAATTCTTTTCATCCTCTTACAGGCCTCTATCAGGCCACCCCTTCACCTCTTCCTTCCAAGGGATGTTTAGGTGAGATTTGAATAAGTTCAAAGTTCATTTCTCAGAGAGCCAGTAGATCTGTATTGGACTGAATGGCCTTCATGCCATAACATTCTATAGTACCACATTGTGCATTGTGAGCATGTGTACCATCTGGGGTGTAAAAATCCATTGATTTATGTTCCCAGTCATTGTGCTTGAAGGAGACTGTGTGAAGCCCAAGTATGACCTTTCATGTATTACACGTCCCACTGTTAAGCTAAAGTGCATTTATTGATTCTTTTAAAAACTCTCACATAAATTAGGTCTGCTAGCGATGACTGTTATGGCACTTTGCTGTAAGAATTATATAATACTGGCCTTCCCAAACTTTTCATGTCTGACATATTTTATTCAGCAATTGAGAAAAGTAGTTTGTAAAGTTATTTCTTTAACAGTAAACGCTTGTCCTTTCAATGTAAGGAAAGATGTGAAACAAGCAGCTGACTCATTCTTACCTGCTTTAAACTATCATATGAAAACAAAACGGTGCTCAATTGGGGCATTAAAAATCACTGTAAACAAATATTAATAAGTTTATTGCAGGGATTGAGGCTTCAATGTCGATTTGTGTCATTTTACACCACGGGAGGCTGATCTTTGCAATCTACCTGATTATAAACCCTGTGGGAAACCATGAACTGAAAGAACTGAATTTACTGAAACATCCCCAAACAAAAATTGCCAACAGGATTCCATTTTTTGACTTTTAGTTTAATACAAATCAGAGTCACCATAAATTGCACCTGAATTAATCAGCAAATTATGCTTCAAATGAAATGGTAAATTTCACTTTTGCTGGTTAATATGTTGAAGATAGTTCATAAGTGACCATCATCACTCCCCTGACACTCCCCACCCTATTGTACCAACACCTGTGATCTCACCCTCTGGTACCCAGGTCTGTCCACATTCCCATTCTATCATATCTAGCTCCCAGGTCGTGCTCAGTGGCAGCTTTATTCCATCTACTGTCTCGGGATATGATTAGTGCTCTCTCTCACTCACCTCACATCTCTCCTGATTGTATGCCCTTCCAGAGTTTCTTTTCAACTGACCAGCTAGCAATGATCTAATAAACTCCTTGCTCTTTCATATGCTGGAGCTATTTGTTCTACATTTCGGACTTAGTCCCTTTTCAGTTTGGTTGGATGTTGTTCCTCCAAGAAATTCTGTAAGTCAACCTTTCTTCTTATGCCAAACAGGAAAAAGATCTTTCTGGAATGAAAATAGATCTTTCATTGTAAGCTTGGCTTACACTGAAACCCTCCAGAAGTTTGGTAACTGCTGCAGCATTTTATTGTATCTGCTTGTTGATGATCTTCAGCCTCCACCTCTCCTTTCCATCTGTCCCTCTCCTTTCCATCTGTCCCTCTCCTGTCTGTCTGTCCATGGGAGAAAGATCTGCTACCCTGCCCACCTACGGCATGACCACAAAGGAAACACAGAAGCTGGCCTGTGAAACACATACAGAACACGCCCACAATGTCTTGGCCAACTGTCTGTCCCTCTCCTTAGTGTCTGCACCTCTCCTTCGTGTCTCTCAACCATATGGTTTCTGGTTTACATAAGAACACAAGAACAAGGAACAGGAGTAGGCGGCTATCTGGCCCAAAGAGCCAACCCAACATTCAACAAGATCATGACTGAACTTTTGTGGCCTCAGCTCCACTTGCCATAACCCTGAATTACTTTCCTGTTCAAAACTCTATATAACTTTGTCTTAGAAACTTTCAATGAGGAAGCCTCAACTGCTTCCCTGGGCAGGGAATTCCACAGATTCATAACCCTTTGGGTGAAGATGTTCTTCCTCAACTCAGTCTGAAATCTGCTCCTCCTTTGTTTTGAAGCTCTGCCCCTACTTCTAGTTTCACCTGCCAATGGAAACAACCTCCCTGCTTCTATCTTATCTATTCCCTTCAAATTTTATATGTTTCTATAAGATTCTCCCCTCATTCTTCTAAATCTCAATGAGTATAATCCCAGTCCACTCAGTTTGTCCCAATAAGCCCCAACCCTCTCAACTCTGGAATCAACCTAGTGAACCTGCTCTGCACTCCCTCCAGTGCCAGGACATTCTTTCTCAAGGAAGGAGATCAAAACTGCAGGCAGTACTCCAGGTGTGCCCTCATCAACACCTGAGACAGCTGCAACATAACCTTCCTGTTTTTAAACTCAATCCCTTTAGCAATAAGGACAATATTCCACCTGCATTCCCATGGGAGACTGATTAGAAAGGTTATATCTCATGGAATAAAGGGATTTATTCCATTTGGATAAATCCAAAGTGTGTGTGAAGATTTGTAGCTCGGGTGCTTGTTGTAGTGGTTCTGTTCGCCGAGCTGGAAGTTTTTGTTGCAAACGTTTCGTCCCCTGGCTAGAAGACATCATCAGTGCTGTGGAGCCTCCTGCAAAGCGCTTCTTTGATGTTTCTTCCGGCATTTATAGTGGTCTGTCCTTGCCGCTTCCGGGTGTCAGTTTCAGCTGTCCGCTGTAGTGGTTGGTATATTGGGTCCAGGTCGATGTGTCTGTTGATGGAATTTGTGGATGAATGCCATGCCTCTAGGAATTCCCTGGCTGTTCTCTGTCTGGCTTGCCCTATGATAGTAGCGTTTTCCCAGTCGAATTCATGTTGCTTGTTGTCTGAGTGTGTGGCTACTAGGGATAGCTGGTCGTGTCGTTTCGTGGCTAGTTGGTGTTCATGTATGCGGATTGTTAGCTGTCTTCCTGTTTGTCCTATATAGTGTTTTGTGCAGTCCTCGCATGGTATTTTATAAACTACATTAGTTTTGCTCATGTTGGGTATTGGCTCCTTTGTTCTAGTAAGTTGTTGTCTGAGCGTGGCTGTTGGTTTGTGTGCCGTTATGAGTCCTAGGGGTCGCAGTAGTCTGGATAAATCCATTTGGATACAGAACTGGCTCAAAGGTAGAAGACAGAGGGTGGTGGTGGAGGGTTGTTTTTCAGACTGGAGGCCTGTGACCAGTGGAGTGCCACAAGGATCGGTGCTGGGTCCTCTACTTTTTGTGATTTACATAAATGATTTGGATGCGAGCATAAGAGGTACAGTTAGTAAGTTTGCAGATGACACCAATATTGGAGGTATAGTGGACAGCGAAGAAGGTTACCTCAGATTACAACAGGATCTTGACCAGATGGGCCAATGGGCTGAGAAGTGGCAGATGGCATTTAATTCAGATAAATGTGAGGTGCTGCATTTTGGGAAAGCAAATCTTAGCAGGACTTATACACTTAATGGTAAGGTCCTAGGGAGTGTTGCTGAACAAAGAGACCTTGGAGTGCAGGTTCATAGCTCTTTGAAAGTGGAGTCGCAGGTAGATAGAATAGTGAAGAAGGTGTTTGGTATGCTTTCCTTTATTGGTCAGAGTATTGAGTACAGGGGTTGGGAGGACATGTTGTTGCTGTACGGGACATTGGTTAGGCCACTGTTGGAATATTGCATGTAATTCTACTCTCCTTCCTATCGGAAAGATGTTGTGAAACTTGAAAGGGTTCAGAAAGAATTTACAAGGATGTTGTCAGGGTTGGAGGATTTGAGCTACAGGGAGAGGCTGAACAGGCTGGGGCGTCGGAGGCTGAGGGGTGATTTTATAGATGTTTATAAAATTATGAGGGGCATGGATAGGATAAATAGACAAAGTCTTTTCCTTGGGGTGGGGGAGCCCAGAACTAGAGGACATAGGTTTAGGATGAGAGGGGAAAGATATAAAAGAGACCTAAGGGGCAACTTTTTCACGCAGAGGGTGGAACGTGTATGGAATGAGCTGACAGAGGATGTGGTGGAGACTGGTACAATTGCAACATTTAAGAGGCGTTTGGATGGGTATATGAATAGGAAGGGTTTGCAAGGATATGGGCTGGGTGCTGGCAGGTGGGACTAGATTGGGTTGGGATATCTAGTCGGCATGGACGGGTTGGACTGAAGCGTCTGTTTCCATGCTGTACATCTCTATGACTCTATGACTGTAATTACCTGTTGTACCTGCAGAACAACCTTCTGTGATTCATGCACAAGGACACCCAGGTCCCTCTGCACAGCAGCATGCTGCAACCTTTTCACCATTAAAATAAGAATCCATTTTGCTGCTATTCCTACTAAATGGATGACCTCACATTTACCAACATTGTACCCCATCTGTCACACCTTTGCCTTCTCACTTATATCCCTCTACAGACTTCCAGTGTCTTCTGCATACTTTACTCTCAACTCATCTTAATGTCATCTGTAAACTTTGACACACTACACTTGGTCCCCAGGTCTAAATCATCTATGTAAATTTTAAACAGTTGCAGTCCCAATACTGGTCCCTGAGGCACACCACTAGCCACTGATCACCAATCAGAAAAAAAACACTCATTTTTCCCCACTCTTTGCTTCCTGTTAGTTAACCAATCCTCTATCCATGCTAATACATTACCTGTAATGCCAAGAACCTTTAGCTTATGCAGCAGCTTTTTTTTTAATGACACCTTGTCGACTGTCTTCTGGAAATCCAGACAAATCACTTCCCCTGGTTCCCGTTATGCACCGTGCTCCTAATATCCTCAAAGAGTTCCAGTAAATTAGATGAACATGACCTGCCTTTCATGAACCCATGCTGTGCCTACCCAGTGGGACAATTTCTATCTCGATGTCTTGCTCTTTCTTCCTTAATGATAGATTCAAGCATTTTCCCCACTACAGAAGATAAGCTCATTTAAACTCTGTCCCAAATACAAAGAGGTAAAAAATGAGGTCTGCAGATGCTGGAGATCACAGCTGCAAATGTGTTGCTGGTTAAAGCACAGCAGGCCAGGCAGCATCTCAGGAATAGGGAATTCGACGTTTCGAGCATAAGCCCTTCATCAGGAATGAGAGAGAGTAGCCAAGCAGGCTAAGATAAAAGGTAGGGAGGAGGGACTTGGGGGAGGGGCAATGGAGGTGGGATAGGTGGAAGGAGGTCAAGGTGAGGGTGATAGGCCGGAGTGGGGTGGGGGCGGAGAGGTCAGTAAGGAGATTGCAGGTTAGGAGGGCGGTGCTGAGTTGAGGGAACCAACTGAGACAAGGTGGGGGGAGGGGAAATGAGGAAGCTGGAGAAATCTAATTCATACCTTGTGGTTGGAGGGTTCCCAGGCGGAAGATGAGGCGCTCCTCCTCCAGCCGTCGTGTTGTTATGTTCTGCCGGTGGAGGAGTCCAAGGACCTGCATGTCCTCGGTGGAGTGGGAGGGAGAGTTAAAGTGTTGAGCCATGGGGTGGTTGGGTTGGTTGGTGCAGGTGTCCCAGAGGTGTTCTCTGAAGCGTTCCGCAAGTAAGCGGCCTGTCTCCCCAATATAGAGGAGGCCACATCGGGTGCAGCGGATGCAATAGATGATGTGTGTGGAGGTACAGGTGAACTTGTGGCGGATATGGAAGGATCCCTTGGGGCCTTGGAGTGAAGTGAGGGAGGAGGTGTGGGCGCAAGTTTTACATTTCCTGCGGTTGCAGGGGAAGGTGCCGGGAATGGAGGTTGGGTTGGTGGGGGGTGTGGATCTAGGTTGGGTTGGTGGGAGTTGTGGATCTGGTTGGGTTGGTGGGGGGTGTGGATACAAAGAGTCATACTGGACTCGAAATATTAACTCTGTGGCCCCACAGTTGCTGGTGACTTTGTCCACTATTCTCTGTGCTTGCTTTGGACTTCCAGCATCTGTAATATTTCACTTCGTCTGCAGATTTAATCTCTTATCTTAAAAGGTCAGTGTCTCTGACAGTGTAACACTCCCTCGGTGCTGCACTGTAATTTAATTCTCACTCTCTGCTGGGGAAAGTGAACCCATCACTTTCAGACGAAGAGGGAGAAGAAGTGCCTCTGTGGAGCCATAGTTGGTTGCAGTAACTAGGGAAGATCTTCCTTATTTCTGATCAATATTTCTCCCCCTCAACCTTATCCCTCAGCAGCTAAACCTCTGTCAGTTCTCTCTAATGAATGTGTAGGAATTATGTCACAAATAGTCTGGCTGGAAACTCACAGCAGGTCAGGCAACATCTGAGGAGCAGCAGAGTCTACATTTCAGGCATAAGCCCTTCATCAGGAATGTGTGTGTGGGGGTTGCAGGGGGGGAATGAGGGATAAATAAGGGGGGTTGGGGGTGGGACCAGGGGGAAGGTAGACAGGAAGGTGATAGGTGGATGTAGATGGAGGGTAATTGTGATCAGTTGGTGAGGAGGGTGGAAGTGTGCAAGCATACATTAGACTAACTTTGTTGTGTGGCATGTTACTAAAGAGAATCAGAACAGGCAGAGGCTGTTCAGCCCTTTGAGCCTGTCCCATCATTCAATTAGAAAATGGCTGATTGGTACCTTAATTCTATCGACCTACCTTGAACTGTAATACCCTGACCAAACAAAACTTACCAATCTCAGTTTCCAACTTCTCAGTTAGTTGCCAGTCTCAACAACTTATTTTAGAGTTGGGGGGGTGGGGTGGGTTGGGCGGAGAAGATCTGTTGAAATTCCAGATTTTAGGCTTCCAGCCCATTTTCGACAATAACCACTTGAGGGTGATTTAAAGATATGCAATGTCTTGGTGGGTCAAACGAGGCCACCATTAAATTGTCCCACCTTGAAAATATCTTTGAACATTGACTGCTTAGAGTAACTCTCCAGCTCATACTTAAAATTCCACTGGCCAGTCAAATATGTTATACAAATTTAATTAGCCTTGATTAAGGTTGGTTAGTTCAACACTTTTGTTTGAAAAGAAAATTAATAACAACTTTAGAAATGTCAGCACTCTTAAAAGAATTGTGAGCAGCAAATTACCTTCCTGAGTTATTTCCAGACCTCATGGCTGGTTTGAAGAATCTAATGTTCATTTAGGGTTTGGGTCGTAGCAGAACATCTGTAAGACAAAAGGAAATCAAAGAGTTTGACTGGTTTTTACTTTTCTTGTAAACTCCTGTGCCCGAAATGTAGTCCTCCCCACGATTGATTGCTGAAAGTGCAGAGTCTTGTTGGAGCAGAGTTTATCAGTGGTTTGGCTATTGGAGTGCAGGCTTCATTCTGAAGGGATGTTCTGATGCTCTTGATCTTAGAACAAAGAGAGAGAGAGGGAGATGGGCACTGAGCAATCAGCTTTTTAATTATGCTGCTCATAGCAATCAAGGTTGGTACCGAGGCTGTTGGAGGAGTCAGAAGGTCATTTACAGCGCAGCAGGAGGTCACTCAGCCCATTGCGCCCATGCCAACTCTCCAGGGGTGCAATCCAGACATCCCATTCTTACATTCTATCCCGATGATTTATATTTTTAAACAGCCTGCCCAATTTCCTTTTAAAACCATTCATTGTCTATGTTTCCACCCCTCTCATGGGTAGTGAGTTGCACATCATTACCACTTGTACGTAATAAGGGTCTTCCTCAAAATGCCCTTTCATATCGAGCTCAAATTCTGTGTCACCCTGGGCCTTGTAACATCAACTGATAGGAACAACTTTTACTTTATCTAAGCCTCTCATATTCTTTGACACATCTGTGAGCTCTACCTTCAATCTCCTTTTCTCCAAGGAAGACAACCCCAGAGCCTGCACCCTCGTGTTGTCACTAAAACCCCTCCATCCTGGAGCCCTGCAGCATTTGAAGGGTAGGGCTGATCAACTTTGGCTGAGCATATTCCAGAAAGCATCACCAAAGTCAGTGGCTTAGTGTGAGCAGGTTCTAAGTTCAGGTTCCATTGATGCAGCACGGTGGCTCAGTGGTTAGCTCTGCTACCTCACAGCTCCAGGAATCCAGGTTTGATTCCAGCCTCGGGCGACTGTCTGTGTGGTGTTTGTCTGCATGAGTTTCCTCCGGGTGCTCTGGTTTCTTTCCACAGTCCAAAGATGTGTAGGTTAGGTGAATTGGCCGTGCTAAGTTGTCCCATTGTGGTCAGGGATGTGTAGGCTAGGTGCATTAGCCTGGGAAATGTAGAGTAATGGGGAATGGGTCTGAGTGGGATACTCTTTGGAGAGTCGGTGTGGGCCTGTTTCCACACTGTGGGGATTCTCTGATGCACAGATACTGAACTCCTACCCCATGTCCTCTTGCTGTCAGTGACCAAAGTGGGATGTGTGGTATGGCTGGAGGGGGTGGTGTGGAGACCAGGGATAATGGAAACATCAGCAACAAGAAAACTTTGACTGCCAGAGCCAAACCATACACAATAGAGCCCTTTGCAAAGTCTTGCCAGTGCTGTGTATCCAGCACTTTTCCAGTACAGAGCTGTGAACATAACCCTCATTGAATGCAGCTACTGAAGGCTTTTCTCTGCATGTTAGAGAGATGGCTGTCCTTGTCTCTGATCCATGATGTTTCCTCCTCAACTATCTGCTGACTGACTCTGCAACTGTTAACATTCCCAGCACTGGACAGAATCTTGTTCCCTGTAACTACAGCTTTCAGATGATACCAGATACTTTCCTAATTAACCATCTCGGAGAAAATTATTACACACCTTTGGAGCAGGTAGGACTTGAACCTGGGTCTCCTGATTCCCAGGTAGGGACATTATCACTGTTCCACTAGAATTCCTTTACAAACAATTCCATCCTTTCTCCATCGTCTTCATGACAGCTGATGCAATCAGATCAGCGTTGATCCCATTGAATGGCCGGGCAGGCATGAGGAGATAGTGAGGACTGCAGATGCTGGAGAGTCAGAGTTGATAAAGTGTAATGCTGGAAAAAGCACAGCAGCTCAGGCAGCATCTGAGGAGCAAGAGAGTCGACGTCTCAGGCATAACCCTTCAGAACGGCCAACTCCAGCCCTGATGAAGAGCTTTTACCCGAAACGTCGATTCTCCTTCTCCTTGGATGCTGCCTGACCTGCTGTGCTTTTCCAGCACCACACTCTCGACTCCAGCTCGTTGTCCACTTGAAGCCTGTTACATTATGATAAACATCACCATCTCATTGTTACATCTTTTTCTCATTATTTCACCCACATTACCCACCAGTGTACCTGTAAATGGCGAGTGAATTCTACATTGTGAAAGACCTACCTTACCATTCTGTTCTGTATCACAAGGTACAAAAATTCCCAGAACTTGTGCTCATGGTTCATGCATTTCTTTTCAAACTTGCTCATGAAAATCCTGAAATGCATTCAGTGAAAACACCAACATGCCTTTTCCTCTGATATCTGTCCTCCTGTTTGACCAGATTGGTTCCCTTTCGGAATTCGCAATGGCACAGGTTTAAAAAAAACACATCACTCTGCAGCATTTCACTTCTTGATGAATAGCTGATGAGTAAGAAGGATGATGAGGAGAAAATTGTCAGTCAGTCAGCTTTCAGGAATCCATCAGTGTGAGTTCACTGAGCTCATTACGACGTCGTTTGAGAAATTGTATTTTTATTTTGGTCTTGGCTTCCGAGATAACCTTTCTTTGAAAATCCTTTGCTGTCTCAAAGGGGCACCATTGGTGATTGATGATTTGTCAAGAGTCCTAGAAAGTAAATCTTCATCAAATGATTGTGGCCATCCATTGGTGGAAATATCTGCACGTGAATCCGTGGTGGCAGGGATTTATTGTACAGGTTACAGGCTCAAGTTGGTTTGACAGTGGTCACAAAACAAAGATTTAAACTTGTAATGGATCTGATACTAATATCGATCTTTTTTGTTCAAATATATGGCCTTTCATTGAATACATGTGTTCTGTGGGAGGATATTCAAGTTCTTGAATAAGAATGGAGGGATGATAACCCCAACATAACAATTTCCCAAATGTAGCAGTGTAAATTATACAGGCCATGAAGGGTGAGAATCTTTATGGTTTGTAGTGAAGGAAGATAAAAATCACACACCAGGTTATAGTCCAATAGGTTTATTTGCAAGCAGTGCTCCGAAAGCTAGCGTCTCCAAATAAACCTGTTGGACTATAACCTGGTGTTGTGTGGTTTTTAATTTTGTCCACCCCAGTCCAACACCGGCACCTCCACATCATGGCTAGTGAAGGCATATCATGGTCATCACTTGTAAGAAATAAGGGAGGCGGGTGTGTCAGTTGAGGGGCATTAGAATTCCAGGTGTCTGTTGGTGAGAGTTAATGTACAAAGTGGGAAAGGGGAACATTGACTGGTGGATGACGGGCCAAGGTACCATATAGGTAAGAGGATAGAGAGGCTGGTTTATGTGGGGAAGGTACCAGGCAAGTGTGGGGTTAGTGATGAGTGTCCATGGTGAATCTGGTGATGATTGTGGCTGGGAGTGGGTGGGGGTTGAGGGCTGCATCAAGTCCAGGCTCTGTCGAGGAAGATGGGGGCATTGTCAGCCTGGCATTAGAACACATCTGCCTCTGTCTAAGTTACCCTGGCTAACTATTTAGATGGATCAGACAGGACCCTCTGAAGTCTTTACCTCTACCTCCAGGGCTTCTGTTGGAAGTCTCCAGGAGTTGGGTAATTGCCCGTTGAAAGCTTCATTTCCTAGGAAAGTTTCTTATGATCCCAAAGTGCAGCTCCAACCTCTGCTGCTGCGACATCAGATGATGCTTGCTGCCTGTATATAAGAAAATGACAAAGCAGGAGTGGTATTTTTCTCAAGGAGTATGCTGGGGCCTGTGCATTAGTTTATTGCATAGAGCAGAATAGGTTTAGAAAGCTAAATACAGAACGTTTTCTCATGACAGAAATTGCTGTGTCTACTACCTTAAGCATGACAACCTGCCAGATTGGCAGAGCAAGCACATGTGCCACCAGATGGTGTCATTGTAACAAGCCACTCAGACTTAGTTATGACGTGAGAGCTGTTTCTCTTTGCACTTTACTGGATGACCTGCTATGTGAGTTCCACGTGGATTGGTAACTCTGACTGCCAAACAACATTCAATCAGTGCAGCCTTAGACTGGAAGACAACTGATAAACTGATTGATTGCTTGACTAACGACAGCCTGTATCTTTTGTGACCAACAGCTGATCTAAGATAAATGTTGCGTTTACAATTGAATTCTTCCTCTATGGTTTTCTTGACTTCTCCAAACAAGTATTTTGTTGAGCGTCTTCCTCAGCTAAGCGCACAAGATGGCTCAAAATAATATCAATGTCAGACCAAAAGCTCACTGCTAGCCAATTCTCCAAGTTCTGAGAATCATTAACTAACGCAGCACAGATGGGGACCATTTAGTCCATCATTGATGTCATACTCACCTGCTCATTCAGCACAAGTGACAGAAATTTCAATACTGAGATTGATGGGTTTAGTCAGGCCAGGACATAATGGTAATGGAATACTGTGAAGTTAATCTGCCACAATCTCATTGATGGGCCAAGTGGCCTCCTATTGCTCTGTTCTTGAGTCAAATGGAGTTTAATTTAGTTCATATCTTGTTTGTATTTCTTGATTTTCAGCTGGATTTGAAAACTTGATAAAGAGAACATGTCCACAATACATATATATCGATCACCAAGATATGGGGTGCAATTTAAAATTCTGTAAAAGGGGGTGGGATTTGAATGAGTCTCATTCTTTGCTGCCTTTATGTTGCAGAGAGTGTTGTGTTTGTTTGTGATTTATTAGCTTATTGGTAAATGCCATTGTTAATGGCAGGAGTTAACGCCAGGGTCATGGTCAGGGTCATGTCGCCTTGTAGGTCTATTTCTGACATTGTTCCCAACCCGAAAGAAAAGGTCCCCCCTTCTGAATGCACGAGTAAGAAATCCAATCTCACTTACATGTTTTAAAAGTCAGATACATACGGTTATGTTTTGGTTTCATTTTTTGGCAGGTCATCTAACACCAGCTTTTCTGCAAGACTTGGGTCTTAAGAGACTTTAACAGTTGTGAGGTAGATGCAAGTTATCCAGACCAAGCTGTTAAAATGCAGCTTATGTAATACACTTGGGCAGTACAGATTTCTCCTGCGGGAACTTGTGTGCACCTGATTAAATATAAGGATGGATACAACTCCAGATGCCAGGGTCCAGTTTGTCTGCACTCATGCAGGTTTTGAGAGTAGTGAAGATTCTTCATTATTCATTTTTTTTTTCAAGTTTCATTTGAAGAGACTAATAAACATTTGGACTTTTTTAAAGGGTTGCTGAAAGGACGTTGCAGGCTTATTTTAAAGACATTTCTTGGCAGCTATGTGACTTAAGCTCAGTGGAAATCACATGCCTGAGTTTATGGCTATCAGGAGTCTGGCTTGGTTTAGCTATTGATTAGAATTCAGTTAGGGCACAGCAAACGGAGGGAGACGTTATCCGAATTATCCTCTGCTTTTCAGAGAAAACCCTTTTGGACAGTTCAGTGTGAGACCTGAAAAGTGACTTGATTGTTCTTCTAAGAGCTTCTGAATTCACAACGATTCCTGGAAGAGAGAGTATCAAGTTCCTCGGAGTGACAGTAACTGATAATCTGTCCTGGTGTGATGGTCAAGAAGGCACAACAATGCCTGTTCTTCATTAGGAGGCTTGGGAAATTCAGCATGTCTGTAAGGACCCTCAGCAACATTTATAAATGCACCATAGAAAGCATTCTATTTGGGTGCCAATGGCCCTTACAGTAATTGCTCTGCCCAGGACCATAAGAAACTACAGATGTGCACAGCCCAGACCATCACAGAAGCCAACCTCCCATCCATGGACTCCATTTACACTTCTTGTTGCCACAGAAAGGCTGCCAATACCATCCAAGACCCCTCCCTCCCGGGAATGCTCTCCTGCAACTTCTTCTGTCAGACAGAAGATACAGAAGCTTGAACACACTCACCAACAGGTTCAACAACAGCTTCTTCCCTGCTGTTATTAGACTGTTGGACAGACCTCTCAAATTCCAAATCTAATGTTGATTCTGCTTTGCACACCCCCCGTGCAGTGTAACCCTGTATGCCTTACTCTATCTAAACACCCAATAATCTGTATGTCCTTGTTTGCTATAACTTGCCTGCACTGCTCACAAAACAAAACTTTTCACTGTACTTAGGTACATGTGACTACAATAAATCGAATTAATAAAATCAAATCAAGAACGACATTTGCAATGGCCCCAGTGACAACTGCCTGTGTTTTATGATAGCCATCACATAGCCCAGGATACCCACTGACTGGCATCTTGAACATTTCATACCTTATCCCTTTTCCATCATGAACTAACCATTAATTGGCCAAAGTGATCCTTTTTAGAATTAATTTGCAGAGAAAGTTTGTGTGTGTATGTGTGTGTTTACCTGTGTATGCACGTGTATATATCCTGTGTATATGTGTATCTAAGTATATGGGTGTATCTGTGTACATGTGTGTGTACAGGTGAGAATCTGAAAAGCACTTTGTGTATCTGTACACATGTGTTGATGTTAGTGTGTTTTGAGAGGATTTGTAACTCAGGTTGAGGTTCTGAATGTAAGTTTGCTCTTGAGCTGGAAGGTTTGTTTTCACTAGGTAACAAAATCAGTGAGCCACTGGTGAAGCACTGGTGGTATGGTTCACTTCTATTTATATGTTTAGGTTTCCTTGGGTTGATCATGTCATTTCCTGTGGTGATGTCATTTCCTGTTCTTTTTCTCAAGGTGTGGTAAATGGGATCCAAGTCAATGTGTTGGTTGATAGCGTTCCCGTGGGAGTGCCATGCTTCTAGGAGTTCTTGTGCATGGCACTGTTTGGCTTGTCCTAGGATGGGTGTGTTGACCCAATCAAAGTGGTGTCCTTCCTCATCTGTATGTAAGGATACTAGTGAGAGAGGGTCATGTCTTTTTGTGGCTAGTTGATGTTTATGTATCCTGGTGGCTAGTTTTCTGCCTGTTTGTCCAATGTAGTGTTTGTTACAGTTCTTGCACAGTATTTTGTAAATTACATTAGTTTTGCTTTTTGTTTGCATAGGGTCTTTCAAGTTCATTAGCTGCAGTTTTAATGTGTTGGTGGGTTTGTGGGTTACCATGTTGCCAAGGGGTCTGAGTAGTCTGGCAGTCATTTCCAAGATGTCTTCAATGTAGGGCAGAGTGGCTCGAGTTTCTGGACGTATTTTGTCTGCCTGTTTGGGTTGGTTGCTGAGAAATTTGGAGACCTCAATTTGTTTGTTGTTGTTTGCCTCCTCTTTAGTGGATTTTATACCAGTAAGGATATTATTGATGGCCTTGAAGGTTTCCTCTAATTTGTTTTATTTAATGATGACAAAGCAAACTTAAATCCAGAGCCTCAACCAGAGCTACAAATCTTCTTAAAACAATTAGAGAAATCCTTCAAGACCAAAATTACTAACCATAGGATCATTGCTGATCAAACAATTTAATGCTATTGACTCATCCCCACCCCCAGGATTCCGTATGCCATTGGGAATCAGAACCCTATCTATCACTATCAGAGACAGACTCAAAAACTGAGCCTCTATGTCCCTCTGTGGTAGGGAATTCCTCTGAGTAAATCATTTCTCCTCTTCCCCTTATTTTTTTCAATTGTGCCCCACCCCACCCCCCAACCCCAGTTCTAGACTCTCTAACCAGGGGAATCATTGTACCTGCATCCAACTATCCATTCCTGTCAGTATTTTTAGGTTTCAATGAGATCAATCTCATTCTTTGAAACTCTAGAGACCAGAGGCCCACTTCGTGCAATCTCTCTCCAGAGGACAGTCCCATTGTCCCAGGATCAAGTGTGGGGAGTCTTGCTTGCATTGCGTCTATGTCAATAATATCTCCCCTTCGAGAAGGAGACCACAACTGCTTCTATGATACTCTCAGTAAAATAACTGAGGTAAACCTTCACCACTCTTATATTCAAGTCCCCTTTATCATAGAGATGTACAGGTCATTGATGTTTTCCAGTGCAGGTAACATGATGGTAAAGTCACCATACTCCTACCACACCAAAGGGCTGCTCTGTCTCGTTAGAGAGACTGAAATTTGTTATGAGGTGTGGATTATATAAATTTTTTCTTTTTTGTATTTTCCCCCACACTACCACCTAACTGTGGTAGTGCTTATACTTTTCCCAGCACCCATGTCATGTGTGTGCAGGTGTAGGACACAGTGAAGTACAACAAATGTGTAAATCTTTATTTATATTCGACCACCGTCAGGAAGAAAGGAAACACCCGAGTGGCCAGTGACAAGCAGTTTCATCAAAGGGCAATGCTGCGTGATCAACCAGTGAAGGGGAGGGCAGGGATTAAATCAAAATAGGTTTGGAAGGGGAAATAATACACTCCGCTCCCTGCGGTGGCCATCTCTCCCTGAACAGCTTGAGGGTGTTGGTAAACACCGCGTGCTACTTCCCCAGGGGCACCCGGGCTCGAACGTAACCGTGGACGAGGGGCAGGCAATCAGTCCTAACGACCCCCTCCATGGCCCACTGTTTATGGTCAGTTTGGCCAGGCCCAGGAGCATATCCCACAAGGAGATCCTCTACCTACCCTACCCCCTCTGCACTAGGCCAGGACCGTGGGGCTGAGGTGTAACCAAAAACAAAGGTGAAGAAAACTAAAAAGGGAGTTCAAACATCCACGCATCATATATACACTTTTCCAAGACATGGATTATATATGGTAGGATCATAAGAGTTTTGTAACAGAGAAAACTGCAGGTGCAGACTCTTTTAAGGTTTTAACTTATGATGGCAGGGTTCATAATGAGGCTTGTAATCCTTTGAATGTTGAGGATGAAGAGGCAATCTCATTGAGGTGTTGAAGAAGACTCAATGATTAGACAGTGGACATAGAAATAAACTCACTGGTGATGAGTTTAACCTGAGGGTCACCAGGCCTCAGGTGAGGGGAGAGGTTGTGAAGGAAGGATTTTCATAGTAACCAAACCCTCCAAATGCAAATGAAAGCAAAACCATGCAAATTGAATAAAATGAATACGCTAATATGTATCCAAGGAATAAATGTCAGTCCAAAGTCCAAACCTGCACTTGGTCTAACATTTCACTTGTTTAGGCATTAAGACTTGGGTCTTGAGCTTCAGGTTAGTATGTCATCTTTAACAGCCAGTTAGGATTGAAATAAAAAAAACTTCTCCCCACAAGGGTAGAAGAAACTTGAAATTCTCTTCCTTAAATGATTGTTAAACTGGACCAATTGTAAATCCAAGGTTGATTTTTGTTTTATTATCCTAAGATGTAAAGGATATGGGGTTAGATGGCACATCAGTCATGAGCTTATTGAAAGGGGAAATGACTAAACAGCCAACTCTATTCCTGTTTCCTGTCATCGATTCTGCACTTCCAGCCTGTGAGTCAGAAAGTGAGATAAACCTCACACAGAATGACAGCCAGCTTTCAAAATGGCATCTGTGAATGGAGCACAGTTTCTTGCAAAAGAACTGAATTAATTGTAGATGAAACCCCAGCCTGCCTGACCAATCATGTTTAAAATTAAATACAATGGTAACAAGAGTTGTTTGCGGGTCGGTGTTTCTGTTTTTCTGAATGCAGTCTGAAGCATTTGCCTTTTTTGTAAAGGACGATCAGTGGCAAGTAATCGTCGTTTAACATACTGCGGAGGTCCCTCCTTTTTCTAAGCATGAAAATGTAGCCTGAAGCTTCCAATAAATCACATAGTGATGGCACCGCTTGTGGCTTTGTGTTGCTAGTATTTTTCATCATATTTCAAAAGTAGGTGGGCTATACTGCCTACAGCCTTTGACATTGGAAAACCTTTAGTGGTGGCTCACGCAACCTTAAAAGAAACAGCAGTCACCCTTTGTATTTTATGCAGTACTTTCAATCATTTAGTGCTCAGGTTTGTCTCCTGAGTTAACTGCTGTTTGACACACCCCACTGCTCTCAGCATAGGACAGGCCTCGTAAATAATGTAAGGACCCAATACTGACTGAAATTTGCAGCTGCGGTGTTGATTATATGAGATAGTTTCTTTAAGAGTTTTATAAGAGAGAAAACTGCAGGTGCAGATTGTTTGGTTTTCAAAGATGATGTCAAGGTGCCGGTGTTGGACCGGGGTGGACAAAGTCAGAAGTCACATGAAACCAGGTTATAGTCCAACAGGTTTTGTTCGAAATCGCAAGCTTTCAGAGCGACGCTCCTTCATCAGGTGAAGTGACAAAGTCACTTTTGTTGAACTGTAACCTGGTGTTGTGTGAATTCTGACGTTTTAAATGTTTAAGGTATGAAGGCAGGGTATGTCATGAGGCTTGTATTCCTTTGAACATTGAGGATGAAGAGGTGACCTTGCTGAGGTATTTATGAAGATTCAGCAATTAGACAGGGGAGATAGAGAAATGGATGTAGAGAGTGAAGAACAAAGGGCATGGAGTGCTGAACCTTAAAACTATAGCAAGGCTATTCAGAGAGATGTTGGGTGCAGCATCCTGAAAAAACTGGAGTTTTCCTTTCCTGCAAAGAGAGGTTGAGGTGGGAGTTGTATTTAAATTTTCAATCAGAGACTTGACAAATTTGTATTAGGTAAAACTACAGCCCTAAGGTGGAAAGACAGAGTTACAGACCAACCACAAACCTAACAAAGTCTGAAGAGACTTGCGGGGCTGAGTGGCCTTCTCTTATTCCTATGTTCCTTAGTGGGATTCTGCCGTGATTGTCATGAATGATGGAGCAGAATCAATGAGTGATATGGTCTCCTCCTGTACCCTATTTATTGTGGTCTCTGGTTTTAATTCCAGGAGCATTAAATATATAAGCAAAGCAAATGGCTTTCCAATAGCTCATATGATACTGTGCATAGGGGAGTGGTGATGTGTTGGTAATATTGTTGGTGTGTGAATCCAGTGACCTGGATAACATTCTGAGTTCACCAAGGGTGGCACGGTGGCTCAGTGGTTAGCATTGCTACCTCACAGCGCCAGGGACCCCAGTTCAATTCCAGCCTCGGGCAACAGTCCGTGTGGAATCTGCACGTTCTTCCCGTGTCTGTGTGAGTTTCCTCCAGATGCTCTGGTTTCCTCTCACAATTTAAAGATGTGTAGGTTAGGCGAATTGGCCATGCTAAATAAACTGATTGGGGGCAGATGTTCGCAGGTAAAGGGATGGCTGGAAAATGCGAAGCCTTCAGAAATGAGATAACGAGAATTCAGAAAAAGTATATTCCTGTTAGGGTGAAAGGAAAGGCTGGTAGGTATAGGGATGGCAGATGTGGTGCCACTGTTTAAGAAGGGTGGTAAGGACAAGCCAGGGAAATATAGACCAGTGAGCCTGATGCTGGTGGTGGGCAAGTTGTTGGAGGGAATTCTGAGGGACAGGATGTACATGTATTTGGAAAGGCAAGGACTAATTAGGGATAGCCAACGTGGCTTTGTGCATGGGAAATCATGTCTCATAAAATTGATTGAGTTTCTGAAGAAGTAACAAAGATGATTGATGAGGGCAGAGCAGTAGATGTGATCTATCTGGACTTCAGTAAGGCGTTCGACAAGGTTCCCCATGGGAGACTGGTTAGCAAGGTTAGATCTCATGGAATTCAGGGAGAACTAGCCATTTGGATACAGAACTGGCTCAAAGGTAGAAGACAGAGAATGGTGGTGGAAGGTTGTTTTTCAGACTGGAGGCCTGTGACCAGTGGAGTGCCACAAGAATTGGTGCTGGGTCCTCTATTTTTTGTGATTTACATAAATGATTTGGATGCGAGCATAAGAGGTACAGTTAGTAAGTTTGCAGATGACACCAAAATTGGAGGTGTAGTGGACAGCGAAGAGGGTTGCCTCAGATTACAACAGGATCCTGACCAGATGGGCCAATGGGCTGAGAGGTGGCAGATGGAGTTTAATTCAGATAAATGCGAGGTGCTGCAGTTTGGGAAAGCAAATCTTAGCAGGACTTATACACTTAATGGTAAGGTCTTAGGGAGTGTTGCTGAACAAAGAGACCTTGGAGTGCAGGTTCATAGCTCCTTGAAAGTGGAGCTGCAGATAGATAGGATAGTGAAGAAGGCGTTTGGTATGCTTTCCTTTATTGGTCAGAGTATTGAGTACAGGAGTTGGAAGATCATGTTGTTGCTGTACAGGACATTGGTTAGGCCACTGTTGGAATATTGCATGCAATTCTGGTCTCCTTCCTATCGGAAAGATGTTGTGAAACTTGGAAGGGTTCAGAAAAGATTTACAAGGATGTTGCCAGAGTTGAGCTACAGGGAGAGGCTGAATAGGCTGGGGTTGTTTTCCCTGGAGCGTCGGAGGCTGTGGGGTGACCTAATAGAGGGTTACAAAATTATGAGGGGCATGGAAAGGATAAATAGACAAAAGTCTTTTCCCTGGGGTCGGGGAGTCCAGAACTAGAGGACATAGGTTTAGGGTGAGAGGGGAAAGATATAAAAGAGACCCAAGGGGCAACATTTTCGCACAGACAGTGGTGTCTGTATGGATGTATGGAATGAGCTGCCAGAGGAAGTGGTGGAGGCTGGTACAATTGCAACATTTAAGAGGCATTTGGATGGATATATGAATAGGAAGGGTTTGGAGGGATATGGGCTGGGTGCTGGCAGGTGGGACTAGATTGGGTTGGGATATCTGGTTGGCATGGATGGGTTGGGCCGAAAGGTCTGTGTCTGTGCTATACATCTCTATGATCTATGACTTGATGATTCTAAATTGCCCATAGTGTCCAGGGATGTGTAGATTATGTGCATTAATCAAGGGTAAATATAGGGGAGAGGGAATGGGTCAGCATGGGTTACTCTTTGGAGGGTCAGTGTGGACTGTTGAACCTGTATCCACACTGTAGGGATTCTGTAATTCTATGAAATCCTGCCATGGCAGTCGGTGGAATTCGAATTCAATAAAAATCTGGAATTAAGAGTCTGATGACAACCATGAATCCATTGCTGATTGTTGGAAAAATCCATCTGGTTCACTAATGTACTTTAGGGAAGGAAGCTGCCATCTTTCAGACCCATAGCAATGTGTTGACTCCTCACTGCTTTCTGGGTATTTAGAGATGGACAAAAGACTGCTGGCCTCACCAGTGAAGTCCTCATCCTGTGAATGTATAAAAAAAAGTCCTGCACATCAAACCCAAGGCAAGATATCTTCTGCTAGATTCATTCAAATAATACAAAAAAGAACAATGGGGAATAGCTCAAAACGCTCGGGATACTTCCACTGATACAGAGAAAACTTTGGGAAAATTTAACAGAGCTTTTAATTCATTCATGGGATTGGGGCGTCACTGGACGAGCCAGGATTTATTGCCCATCCTTAATTGCCCCCAGAGAAGGTACTGATCAGATGCCTTCTTGAACCACTGCTGTCCTTGGTATGTCCATCTGCTGTCAGTGCTGTGAAGTACAGGGTTCCAGGATTTTGACCCAGTAATAGCGATGGAATGGCGATATAGTTGCAAGTCAGGGTGGTGTGTGGTTTGGAGGGGTATATATGGGTGATAATGTTTCAATGCATCTGCTGTCCTTGTGCTTCTAGGTGGTGGAGGTCACAGGTCTGTAAGGTGCTGTTGAAGTAACTTTGGTGAACTCCTGCTGTCCATCTTGTAGCTGATGCACACTGCTGCCCCTGTACATTGCTGGTGAAGGGAATAGATATTGAAGGTGGAGGATGGTTTTGGGTTTCTTGAGTATTGTTGGAGCTACACTCATCCTTGGAAGTAGAAAGTTTCCATTACACTCCTGTCTTGTGCCTGGGCTGGGCTTTGGGGAGACAAGTGGTAAGTTATTCACCACAGAACTCTTAGCCTTTGCCCTTCTGTAGCAGCCACTGTATTTATATGGTTGATCCCGTTGAGTTCCTGATCAATGGTAACCTCCAGAATATTGATAGTGGGTGATTCAGCAATGGTAATGCCATTGAACATTAAGCGACAAAGGTTCGATTCTGTCTTTTTGGAGATAGTCATTGGCTGGCACTTGTGTGGAACATTATGTCACTTGCCACTTATAAGCCTAAGCCTGAATGTTGTTGCATTTGGATGTGGACTAGTTCAGTATATGAAGAGTAAGGAATGATGCTGAATATTAAGCAATCATCACCTTTGAGCTGAAGATGTAGGAAAAAGTTATAAATGAAGCAGAAAATGGGGTTCGAGCCTAGGACACTACCCTGAGGAACTCCTGCAAGATGTCCTGGAGATGAACTGATTGCCTTTCAACAATCACAGCCACCTTCCTATGTGTGAGGTATGACACCCAGTGGGCAGCTTTCCCCTGACTCTAATTTACTCAAGTGTTGCTCAGGCTCCTTGATACCACACTCTGTCAAATGTGGGCTTGATGCCAATGGCAGTCATTCTGACCTCACCTCTGGAATTCAAGTTTTTTTCTCCATGTTTGGACCAAGGCTGGAATGAAGCCAGAAGCTGGCTGTCTCTCTAGTGGAATCCAAACTGAGTGTCAGTGAGCAGGTTACTCCTTTGCAAGTAAATTAAGCGCCTTGGTTATTAGTGCAAAGATGGGACAGCAGTTGGAAGAATGTGCTTTCACACAGTGTTACTGATCGTGGTGTGCTTTACTC
This sequence comes from Hemiscyllium ocellatum, assembly GCF_020745735.1. NCBI lineage: Eukaryota > Metazoa > Chordata > Chondrichthyes > Orectolobiformes > Hemiscylliidae > Hemiscyllium > Hemiscyllium ocellatum. The sequence continues at coordinate 42,160,861 of NC_083436.1, read as the reverse complement.
AAGTGGCTGTTGAGACAAAGACTCTTCGATCAAGTGGAAGTTGGAGAAGTATTTGAGAAGGGCATGCACAAAATGGTATAAAAAGACGATGTGATGGGACTGTGGGCAGTTAAACTTATGTATTGGCATAAATTAATGGGCTCAAATTCTGTTGTTTATATTTTAGTCAAGAGGAACTATGATAAACCTGTAAAGAGTACTTTAAACAGCTTCAATTGGACTCCATAATTTTGGAAAGTTCTAAAAGACAGCATTTACTTTTTAAAAAAATTAATTTGTGAGAAGGTGGTGGGGAGCTGTCTTTTTGAACCACTACAATCCATGTGCAGTTAATGAGGGAGTTCCAGGATTTTGACGCAGTGACATTAAAGGAATGGCGATATATTTCCACATCGGGATGATGAGTGACTCGGAGGGGGACTTGCAGGGGGTGGCGTTCCCACGTATCTGCTGCCCTTGTCCTTCTAAGTGGTAGAGGTGATGGCTTTGGAAGGTGCTGTCGAAGGAACCTTGGTGAATTTTTGCAGAGCATCTTCTAATGGTACACACTGTTGCTACTGCACATCAGTGATAGAGAGTGTGAGTGTTTGTGGACATTCTAATCCTAACCCTAACCCTATCGCCTGTGGTGCCATTCAAGTGGGCTGCTTTGTCTTGGATGGCTTTTTGAGTGTAGTTAGGGCTGTACCCATCCAGGCAAGTGAAATATAGTCCAGGTCTTGCTGCATTTGATATGGATTTTCTGTACATTTACAAAACAAATGGCCTTTTTTTTGCTTCTGTTTATTCATGTGAATGTCTTAGTCAAAGTGAGAGATTGGTGCTATCCAAATGCATGGTGATGTTTCCTAACAAGGACTAACCATTAAGCAAGTTGTAGTTATCAGTGTCATTGAGCCACTACCTCACAGTTTATGATGTGATTTGTAAATGCACCATTTTCTGGCAGTTAATTGATTATTTCTTAGCACTGTCGCAGTGTGATTGCACTCAATGTATTATCGCCAAATGTCATTACGAATCAACAATAATGGAATTGCTAACAGCTGGCTGCCAGTAAAGGTGAAGAGACAAAATACAGGCCAATACATAATGTTCTAGGAGAAAGTGAGGACTGCAGATGCTGGAGATCAGAGCTGAAAATGTGTTGCTGGAAAAGCGCAGCAGGTCAGGCAGCATCCAAGGGGCAGGAGAATCGACGTTTCGGGCATGAGCCATTCTTCAGGAATGAGGAAAGTCGGGAGTCCCACTTTCCTCATTCCTGAAGAAGGGCTCATGCCCGAAACGTCGATTCTCCTGCCCCTTGGATGCTGCCTGACCTGTTGCGCTTTTCCAGCAACACATTTTCAGCTCAAATACATAATGTTGTATGATACAATATAAAGGCAATGCTCTTAACACCTGAGGCATCAACTCTCAGACAAAATGCCAAACTAACCCCAATCTACCTGTTTAGGTGGACCTACAAATCAAAATTATGCAGAAGCTCCACAGGTTGGACAGAATCTAGGCGAGATAAACAAAGTTAATGTTTCGAATCTGATGTGACTTCTTCTTCACGCTGGACTCCAAACATTACCCCTGTTTCTCCCTCTCCAGATACCGCCAACCTGCTGGGTTTCGATAGAACTTTCTGCTTTTATTTCAGATTTCCAGCACCCACAGTACTTTACTTTCAGTTCAGGTGGACATATCCTGAAAAATATATCAATGCATCCAAAATGTGAGAATTTTGTGATTGGAGGCAGATGGCCTATAGGGTGTTCAGTAGTTCGATTGATCTGTGTTTGATTATTATTATGTTTAATTGTTTGGTTCTTTATAACTATACTTGATTGCCAGTGGGTGATACTAAAATGCCTGTGAATCAGAGGATTTTCTGGGGAAGGTCTGGCAGAGTCCACATGCTTGTGTGTGTAAAATCTTCTAAGTTCTGAACTATTTTAAAGTTCTGCAAATAACTTTATATTTGTGTTTAAAGCTAAGGTCATATTTGCAATGCTATGAGATCAATTAGACTTTTATGGTGTACAGTGATTCAACAAATGCATAAGTCATGTGCTGAAATCCTCCAGGTATATTCCAGCAGAGTTGATATCCCATGTACAGTTGATACAATAAGCATTATTGGACAGTAAACAATATTAAAGAGTCAGATTTCAGAAAGGGTAAGTTCCATGTATCTAATCATTTTAATTATGACTTTTGATGTGGGTGGGTCACCTAGCCAATGAAATTGCATTGTGTTTATTGAATGAAAAAGGCCTTTGTAGCAAACATACAGCTACAGGCTTTTGTTAACTCCTGCAAGTTGAGTTGGTCATTCATGGAAAATCTCATTGGGGAAATTCAGAATTAAAGCAGTGAGCAAGTTGGGCGCTTGGTGAGGGAGGATCAGACAAGCAGCCCCTTCTCTCCTCTGAGTATAATATGCAAAGTTAAGAGTGCAGTTTGCCTAAGGTGACAAGTTCTTTGTGAACACAGTCCTGCCAGAGACCGCAGAAGTGTGTCACATTCCAGTCATCAATCTGCTTGTTCCTGAGTGTTTCTTCTGAACCGCTTTCATTCTGTGAGACTGATGTCCTGCATTCAGAATTCCTGGCGTCCAGCAGGGAGAGTTTATTACCTTTCAGTGAAACCATAAACATGTTTACTTTGGAGAAACTGGTGTCTACTATTGCCAGTGCAAGTTTACACTGTTTTCCTCTGACAGGCAGGGCTTGTGCTGTGCAGTCGTAAATTGTACGGTCATAAACTCCTAGGCAGCACATGAAACTAACGGAACAAGAACCTGACTGATCTAACTATGTCGCAAAGAATCAGCGCACATGCCAGACAGTAACTAATTGTAGTTGCTTTTCTATTTGCATTTTCCAGTCAAGAGACTGCATTCTAACACTATATTTATATCAACTGGACTGAATGTAAATCTGGTGGCTTTTAATCTATCCTTCCCTGATCTTAAACATTTACAATCTATAGATTTGTACATAGTCCTTTTTGATTTTGTGAGAGATATGCCAAAGTATGACAAGGTAAGAGGAGACACGGTCTAAGGGTATAGGGTAATCCATTTCAGACTGAGATGAGGGGATATGTCTTCACCCAGAGAGTGGGGTGTCCCATGTCCTACAGCACGGAGACAGGCCCTTCGGCCCAAACTGATCCACGCTAATCCAATTTTCCTGCACTTGGCCCATGTCTTTCTAATTCTTTCCTATCAAATTATTTATCCAAATGTCTTTTAAGTGTTGTTAATGTACCCACCTCAACCACTTCTGCTGGAAGCTCATTCTATACACATTCCACCCTCCATGTAAAAAAAGTTGCCCCTCAGCTTCCCTTTTATTCTTTTCCCTCTGACCTTAAACTGATGCCCTCTACTCCTTGATTCCTCAACCCTGAGAAAAAGACTGAGTGCATTCGCCCTATGCATGCCTCTCATGATCTTATACACTTCTATAAGATCCCCCTCAGTCTCCAATGCTTTAAAGAAAAAAGTCTAGCTTGTCCAACCACTCCCTATAACTCAGAACATTGAGTCCTGGCAACATCCTTGTAAATTTCTTCTGCACTCTTTCCAGTTTAAGACCATCCTTCCTATATCAAGGCGACCAAAACTGAACACAATACTCCAGTCTTTCTATGTTAGGAAAATTAAAATCCCCTACTATGACAACCCTGTTGCTTCTGCAAGTCTCTCCAATGTCCTGTGTATTTGTTCTTGGGCCATATTTGGGCCTGTGGAATTCTCTCTCACAGAAAGCAGTTGAGGCCAAAACATTGAATGTTTTCAAGACAGAGATAGACATAGTTTATCATAGGGATCACAGACTATGGGGGGAGAAAGAGGGAACAAGGGATGATCAGCCATCATCATATTGACTGGAAGAGCAGGCTTGAGGGGCTGAATGGCCTACTCCTGCTCCTATTTTCTAAGTTTCAATGTTTGTCTAGAGAAAAGGTTCCTGATATTATGCTATACTGGCTTCTGATGGGGGTGATAAACCACCATTCTCATCACACAGTAATGTCAAAGTTCATTCTGCTTCTAAATCATTATCTAAATGGAGAGAAACTTTAAAAATGCTGAAGATTCTTATAGCATTTTTCGAGTTTCTCTAAAAATTCTTATGTCCTCATGCATGAGTCAAAGAAAGCTAGTGTGCAGGTATGACAGGTAATAAAGAAAGTAAATGGAATTGTGGTGCTTGTTGCTGAAGGAATGGAATATAAAAGCAAGGAAGTGTTGTTACAATGATACAAGGCATTGGTGAGACTATATCTAGAGTACAGTGTGGAGTTTGGTCAGCTAATGCTTCATGTTTGAATAAAAAAGGATTTACTGCCCGATCTTAGGGCACCTTTGAAGACAGTGCCATGCTTTTGAAGTGTTGTGTAGTCATCCTTCAGTATCGAGGTGAACACTGGGTGAAGAATCACTCTGTGGTTCCCTGACAATGGGCTGTCTTTATGAAAACTATGGCTTATAGCTGATAGGGTATCATTACCTGATACCTAAATGTCATTGTATAGGCTCTTCTCCATGGTTTGTTAGGTAGTGATTGACATAAGAACAGTGAGCATTGCTTGACATTATCACAATGGCTCAACTGCCCGTCTGATTCCTATTTCAATACCTGTGAGAGCTAATGTGATTGATATGATCAATTAATTCCAGAGATGAGGAGATGGTCTTATGAGGAGAGATTGAGCAGTTGAGGTGACATAGAGTTGAGAAGAATGAGAGGTGATCTAATTGAGATCTATAAGATACTATGGGGATTGACAATATTGATGTAGGAAGGATGTTTCCCCATGTTGGACAATCTAAAATGAGAGGTTTTGGTTTTAGACTGACAGGTAGCAGATTTAAAACACAGATGAGAAGGAATTATGTTTCTCAGTGTGTCAGGAATCAATGGAATTCATTCCCCCAGTTACTGGGACAATGAGTAAATTTAGGGAGGTTATAGACAGATTTTTAATCTGTAATGGTTTTGAAGGGTTAAGGAGAGTGGGCAGGAAAGGGGAGCTGAGGCTGAGATGAGATTGTATTAAATGGTAGAGGGGCTGATGGCCTACTCCTGCTCCTAGTTCTGATGTCCTTCTGTTGGTCATTGCCAAGAAGTCTCTGTTAGTATTCTGAGCTCACTCGTTCTGACGTTTTCGCTTTGTTGGAGAGAGCTGGAGTGTAATGTGGCACTCTGTACTCCTGCCAGCACCTACCCAAACATGAAGAAAGGTCTTTTGTTCCTCAAACGATTCATTATCCGAAACACTTCGCCCACAGCGTCAGGTTTCAGTTCAGAGAAGGCAGATCTTTGCCAACGGAATGTGGACAAAAAGTATTTGTACGGAGCCCAAATTGTAACAATTCACTTGGTGTGTTGAACTATTTTGCTGTTGGTTTGTTCGTGTTGTGGGTAAATTATGTTGCTTCATGGCTAATTATTCCTGGTTCTGCTGATTATGGGCTGCTTCCTTAGTATGTGAACTTTTCTGATCTGCCTTCATTACTCATTTCCATTACTAAAAGTCTCCCAGCGTCAGTGCTGTTACGTAATACAATGCACAAACAGAGTCAGTGCCCTTCATTTCCTCTGTAATAACTTTCATTATCTCATACGTAGATTAACACAGATTATTCTGTCTGACAGCACACTTCAAACTCAGAAAACTGTTTGGTAATTACCTAAAATTATAATTGTATGTATCATCAGATATATTCTGGAAAGCTTTGTTATGTGATTCAGTAAGTTTAACGTAAATGCTCAGCTATTTTTACACAGAATTTAACAGCAGTGAAACCGGGTTCTCCAACTCTTTGCTGGTGTTTATGCTGCTCACCCTAATCCTCTCAATGTAACCTCCTACTATATTCTTGCTTGTGTGTTTATTTCCGCTGGGCTGTAGGAGTTTGATGGGTGACCTTATAGAGGTTTATAAAATGTTGAGGAGCATAAATAGGGTTAATGGTGGTTGTCTTTTCCCCAGGACGGGGGATTTCAAGATGAGGGGGATTTTTAAGGTGAGAGATTTAAAGAAGATATGATGGGCTTTTTTTATACACAGAGGATGGTTCTTGTGTGGAATGAACTTCCTGAGGAAGTGGTGGATGTGGGTACAGTTACAATGTACATGAATAGGAAAGGTTTGGAGGGATATGGGCCAGGCGCAGGCAGGTGGGACTAGTTTAGTTTGGGATTATGGTCAGCATGGACTGGTTGGACCCTATGAGTCTATCCAGCTTCCCCTTTTTACAAACTGATTTAAGGTAAAGCAGTGGGAGCTAGCTGGTCCAGCAGGCTCCATGTCTTTTCACAAGCTTAGATGTTTAGAATCCCAACAGTGTCGAAACAGGCCCTTTGGCCCAATAAGTCCACACTGACCCTCCAAAGAGTATCCCACCCAAATCCATTCCCTATTACTCTACATTAACGCCTGACTCATACACCTAACCTACACATCCCTGAACACGATGGGTAATTCAACGTGGCCAATTCACCTAACCTGCACATCTTTGGATTGTGGGAGGAAACTGGAGCACTCAGAGGAAACCCACGCAGACACAGGGAGGATGTACAAACTCTACGCAGACAGTGGCCTGAGGTTGGAATCAAACCCGGGTCCCTGGCGCTGTGAGGCAGCAGTGCTAACCACTGAGCCACCGTGTCACCCCAAAATTTCGAATCCCCCTCAGTTCCAAGCCAGTTGGCTGTTGACTGAAATCTTCTATGTGGAACCAGTTTGACATCTCAACCCTTCCACATGCTGCTAGAAAGAGTCACTGAGGAAAGGCCCATAGCCGTCCTGGGGGATAGTGCCAGATGATGATCCCACCAAATCTCTCCAGCCCGGGAGCAAACTGCAGCCTGGCCCAGATCCACTAGCCTCAGGGAGCAGTGAGTCCGGAACACCATGCGTCCCGGAATACTGTGAGCAGTGAGTCTGGAACACCGTGAGAAATGAGCCCTGGAACACTGTGAGCACCGAGTCCCAGAAGACTGCAAGCAGTTAGCCCGGAACAACGCATGCTCAGCCACTGTAGTATTGGTATTATGGTGGAGGAGTCCCTTGGCACGTGGATCAGTATAAGTCGCAGGAACACTGGAGGAGGTGATGATTGGATTAGAGAGTCAGAGTCCATTCCACAGACCCCAGAGCCTGCAACAAGAAGGAAATGTAAAGATGAACTCTGTTGCTGTCTTTTCTACCTTTGTGTTCAGCATCTTGCTTCATTTTCTGTGTTTCAAGATGGTGCTGAAAGTTGGTGAAACTGGACAACACTTTTCACGGTATTTGTAATAGATGTGACAATAATTATATCTATGTAAAACAAATAAATCTGAATCATTGGGAGTGTCAGTCTGGATTCTGTGATTAAGTATCAGAGGAAGGATTTGTCAGTGTGACCTCAGCCTCAGAGGGGAGGGTGCTACCAACTGGTCTCATTGAACCATATAATCACAGGATGTAGATGTAGGTAACTGGCACTTGCTACCTGATGAGAATTGAACTAACAGCAGGATCAATATTAATCAGGTCCCTTGTCATTATTTACTATCTATATCTGTTAAGATCACTATTGATACCACAGCAAAGGAATGAAAAGGAAGTTCAGTGCCATGATCTCATTGAATGGTGGGGCAGACCTGATGGGCCGAATGGCCTGATTCCGTTCTTCGTCTTATAGTTTTCTGTGACCCCAGGATTTATTTTTGTTTTGTGAAGGGAACAAGGTGTCTTTTCCCGCCACCTGTACGTGGGGCACATCGAATAAACCATGGCTTTGGCAAACAGAACCTGAACAACAGACAAACAAAGATGGTTGAAAGAAGTCGTTGGGTGGATCTAATGACTTTGCTGTAATGCTATTAGACATGGTCCTAAGCAATGCTGTCGGCGAGATGTACTGACAACCTCACCATGTATCCACTCCATTCCCACTTGAAATGAAGTGGAGAATGAGGGATTATTCTTTTGCTAATGGCTGTGTCTTTGAGGTCTTGACTTGTGACCGGACTGACCCTTGTGCAGAGGTGTATGAGCTTCAGCAGCCTTCTGATTGAAATAGCTACCTGGAAGTGATTACTTTTGACAGTGATGGATGATTGATGCTACCAGTGCACTCACTTAAATATAATATTACATTGCATTTTTTTAAAAGAAAAATACATCCCTTTGGTGCAGTAGCCAAAAGATAAATGTTCCAGTGTACATTTTTATACTCACAGTAAAAGCATTCATCACTTGCAGTTGTCCACAGCCATTCATCTATATTCCCCACCACATTTTCACAGCAAGCCTGTAGTAGGGAATGTATTAACTACCTTCTTCAGAATTTATCTTTGGCCATCACTTCAACTTTATTTTCTTAACTTTAAGTGTTTATTCAAGCTTGGAGACCTAGCTGTCTTGGGTTGAGAATCGTGCAACTTTCCTGCTTTTGTCAAGAGTTATACAGACTTGAACTCATCCCTGTAGCCGTCCTGTGTTGGAAGCTTTGTGATTCCTGCGCACCCATCTCCTGCTGTGCTCAGTCACCTAGATTAGTCACTGGCTTGACAATTTTAAAATTCACGTCCTTGTTTCCAAATCCCTCCACAGCTATTATTATTCATGAGAACAGGAGCTTGCTGTGTCTGTCCTATTGTGTGCACGAATGGGTAATGAGAAAGAGGTGGCCTCAATGATGTGTTTATTACGGCATTGGGACATAAGAGCCAATGAGGTACGTCTCTGAGGTGCAGCCACTCATCCTGTTGGTTAGACTTATTTATACACAGCAAGATCCAACAAAAAGCAGCAGTGAGATGGAGATCAGATCATCTGTTTTCAATGTTGTTTGACCAGGACTATAACCTGGTGTCATGTGACTTCTGACCTTGTCCACCTCAATGACCACACCCTTGGTTGTCTCCTGACAAAATAGTTGCTTGTGTGGCCTCAGCATCGAACCTTATTTGACCACACAGTGCGGAATGCTGTTTAGGCAGAATTGCTGTGTCTGTGCTAGCCTTTCCCTCTAAGTCACTGATTGGTAACCATGAGAACTTGCTGCTTGTATTTGCATTTGCATCAATGACTCTTCACCTATTGACCCTAAGATGTGACTCCTATACCTACCATGTTATTCCAGTCATTTGGTTTGTCTCCAACACCACCTTAGTGTTTTTGTACTTTTTCCTCTGCCTCGATTAATTGGGTTAGAGGTTATCCGTTCACTTGCTACTCAGCTGTTGACACTTCACCCGCAATGTTGAAGAGTGTGGATGCTGGAAAAGCACAGCAGGTCAGGCAGCATCTGAGGAGCTGGGGAATTGACATTTTGAACATGTGGCCTTCATCAGGAATCCCAAAACATCGATTCTTCTTCTCCTCAGATGCTACATGACCGGCTGTGCATTTCCAGCACCACACTCTCGACTCTGATCTCCAGCATCTACAGCCCTCACTTTACTCACACCATCTGACACTCTTAATCACCCACAGAGACTTATTACTCTGCCTGTCCACACACTACTCACACCATTTGTGTGATGTTTTGATCTCTCTGATTATAAATTCTGTGCCTGTGTGTCTCTCTTCACTTCACCTGATGAAAGGGCAGTGCTCCGAAAGCTTGTGCTTTGAAATAAACCTGTTGGACTATAACCTGCTGTCATGTGACTTCTGACCTTCTCCACTCCAGTCCAACAGTGGCAGCTCCACATCTAAGATCTACATTGGAACTTGGTCCAGCAGCATTGCAAATAAAAACCTCTTATCCTTGATTTCAAATCACCATATGAAGGGACCCCCTCCTTATCACCATAATCTCCCCAGCCCTACAGAGCTCTGTGTTCTCTGGCCACTTACACATTCATTGTTCCATCTCAGGAAGCCATGTATTTATTAAGTTCTGGATGTTAAATTCTTGAATTTCCCCCATTTCTGTCTCCTCCTTTAAGATACTCCTTAAACCACACCTTATTGACTAAACCTGGCAAAATAGCTTCTTTGGTGACCTCAGCATCGTACCTTATTTGGCAACACAGTGCGAATGTTGTTTATGCAAAACTGTTGTCATTGTCGACACATGGGAGAGGGTGCTCAGAATTAATATACAGTGCCTAAGCAATTTATTTGTTTGAAAAATCACATTTTGGATGAAAAGATCAATAGATGAAGGTTTTTTTTGGAGAATATCAGGGTGATAAAGGGAGATAACAGCTTTGCTTTGTACAAGATGCGTTGTGTTTGATGAGACAACCCATTAAATTAAGACCATGTTGGTGTGATTAAAATAAGAAACGATTGATCAAACTGAAATATATAACAGTAAATGCAATTCAACAGACCCTTTTGAAAATTGGGATTTTGAGTTGACTTTATCTTTTGGCAGATGTGCACCATTCCTTTTCATGTATTTCTCCAGATATGTTAAAATTCCTCATTTCTAAGCAAGTGTCAAATATTCTTAAAACAAAAGCAGACAAGAAGATAAATTGCTTTTATAAACACAACTTTCTTCCCACTAATCAGTCTTTCTTTCATTTCCAAATGGAATGAAATGTTGTCATATGTATGTTCAAATCAAATTGGAATCAGTCTGTAATCTCTGTTTCATGACTGTAGAATTTTAACCCTTCCCGGTTCAGATATAATGTGGACTGAGAATGTAAAGTGCTCCAAATTTGTGGAGGTGAAAGCATTGCTTAACTTCAGATGAGCACATTTGCAATGTTTGCTCAAACTGCTATTTCTACCTCTGTGACTTTGCCCAACTTCACCTCTGTCTTAGTCCACCTGCTGCTGAAACCCTTGTTCTTTTCTTCAATGCCTTTAGACTGGACTATTCCAAAGCACTCTTGGCTGGTCTGCCATACTCTCCCCTCTGTAAATGTGATGTCTTCCAAACTCTGCTGCCCAACGTCCTTAATCACACCAAGTCCTACTCCCCAGTCACCTCAGGCTGATTTGCACTAACTCAACCCACTCAATCAACACCCTCATATAAAATTTTCTTTCAAACCCTCCATAGCCTCATTCACCCTGATTTGGTTTACCCGCGAGTAGTTCTGAGTTAGATTCTCTGAACATTACAGCTTGGGGTACCTCAAAGCAATCAATGTGTACAGGAATCTGTAAAGAGTGTAAGTTCTTCACTGCTGCTAGAGGCCATGTAAAGGGGATTGGCAAAAAAAATTGACAATGACGTGAGGGAAAACCTCCTTAATATAGCAAGTGGCTAGGATCGGGAATGGTACTGCCTGAGGCTTCGGTGAAGGCAGATTCACTTGTTGCTTTCAGCTGGGAATTGGGATGATTATTTGAATTGAACTGTTTACAGGGTGAAGACTGGGGGATTTGCTGCATGGTTGTTGGGGAGAGCTTGTATGGACATGATGGGTCAAATGGATTCCTCCTGTGCTGTAACAATTCTGTTTCAATAATCTCCTCCAGTACACCCCAAGATAGCTGTCCATACCTAATACAGGCCTCCAGACTATCCATGATTTTAACTGCTCCACCAAGCGATAGCCATGCCTTGACCCCAAGGTGTGGAATTCCCTCCTTAAGGGCCATCTGACCCCTCAGCATTGTGCAATATTTAATGTGATACTTTTCGGTGAAGGCTGGGAAAATTCTCTTGTCAGTATTTCTCCCTCATCCTGCATCATAGAATCCCTACAGTGTGAGAGCAGGCCATTCAGCCCATCATGACTCTCTGAAGAGCATCCCACCCAGACCCACCCTATCCCTATAGCTCTGCATTTCCTCATGGCTAACCCACCTGGTCTGCACACTATGGGCAATTTAGCATTGCCAATCCACCAAGCCTACACATCTTTGGACTGTGGGAGGAAACTCACACAGACAAAGGAAGAATGTGCAAACTCCACACCAGATAGTCAACCAAAGGTAGAATCGAACCCGGGTCCCTGGCTCTGTGAAGCAGCAGTGCTAATCACTGAGCCACTGTGCCACCCCTGTATTCACTTGAGAAACAGATTATCTGTTCACTATTTCCTTTTGTTTGAGGCAGCTTCTTGTGCACACAGTGGCTGCTACATGTCCGAATATTACAACAAGAACCACACTTGTGTTGTGTTTTAGGGTATCCGAAAGGAGAGGTAATTAAACTTACTAAATAGATATTTTATTGTAAGTTTTAATCAACAGAGCAACCATTTAAAAGCATTACTGAAAAGCAACATGAGCATTTTATATTTACTCAGCACAGTCTCACACTATAGCCAATCTATAATCACGTTGGAATTGTTGGGTGATCTTCAAAGTCAGTGGTATCGTGTGTCTTTAAAGGTTGCTGGTTTGATGTAGAGTCTCAATTACTTCATTCCTGTTTGGTTCCTACAGTATACAAGAAGCTTGGTTTTTTTTTTATTAGTTACCTTGACTTTCTGATCAACAGAAACATACTCGCAGTGTGAAGTGATGCTTGAAGGGTTTTTTCATCTGCTAGTTGACAGAATACAGAAAGCAGGCCTTTACTTAAATTGACTCCTCAATCATTGGAGGCAAAGTAGAAGGAACACAAGGAAGAAATGCAATTCCCATCCAACTCTCCAAAGCTAAAATGACATAGGAACGCTTGAAAGTCCTTGCTGAAATTTAATACAGATTAATTACACTCATTAAAAGGTACAAAATGGAAAGGAAATTCTATTGAAAGGGTTTTGGCGATTTAAAAGTGCCCCGTGAGGTCAGAAAAGGTTTGCGACTTAGCTCAAGAATGCAGCACGGCTGAGTTAACACTGTGCAGCCTGGTTGCTCTCAGGCCTGAGTCCAGCCACATTTCCTGTTCCAGATAGAAATCGAGGAGAGAGTCCCTGGCACCCGGAGGACACAGACCGAAGGTGATTTGGGAAAGAGCCAAAGGGGAGATGGGGACAATTTTCTTGTTCTGCCCAGCGAGGTGTCATGATTTGGAGTCTGCTGCCTGAAACTGCAGTGGTCAGCGGATTTAACGATAAGTTTCAGGGGGGAATTGGATGAATACTTGTGCAGGAAATATTTTGCAGGACTCTGGGGAAAGGATGGAGGGGTGGGATTAATGGTAAGTCTCTTTCCTTGACAGGTTGGCATGGGCAGAATGGGCTGAATGGCCTCTTTCTGTGCACTATGATTCTGTCCTGTGTCACCTATTTATCATCTGGAATACATCAGAATTCAATGTGTTCAGTGCTAAAACATTTCATGCTGTGGAATATGTGATCTTATCAGAAAAGGGCTGGGGGTAATGTCAGGGGGAGGTGGAGTTGTTGAGAAGGGAGGGTACTATACCTCAGTCTCAGGTGCTACCTTCCCCAGGACAGGCGGAGAGTAGAGGACAGCAATTTCTATCTGGCGATAGCAGGAGGCCTCGGTGCAGCGAGTTATCATGAGTCACTTAAACCTTAGAGACTATCAGAGAGAAGCATTGGCAGCAGTTAGGGGTCTTTGTGCCCTCTATCACCCCATTGACCCCATTTGCACGATGCAAGAAAGTGGAAGATGGAGAATGGGGAAAGAACATGGGGAGATGTTAAAGGTAGGTTCTTTACACAGAGAGTGGTGGGTGCGAGGAATGCACAGCCAGCGGTGGTAGTAGCGTCAGATACATTAGGGACATTTAAGCGACTCTTGGATAGGCACATGGATGATAATAAAATGAAGGGTATATAGGTTAGTCTGAGCTTAGAATAGGATAAAAGGTTGGCATGACGTTGAGTGCAGAAGGGCCTGTTCTGAGCTGTACTGATCTATGTTCTATGTCTATGAACAGTTAAAGGAGTGAAGTAGCTATATTTGGACAAAAACAATCAAAGGTATTAAATCCAGTTTAGAAAGAGAGAGCTTTCAAAAGCAAACCAACATTTTTCAAAGAAATATTCCAGTTTTACAATCGAAGTGAGCAGCCTGTGGCAGTGAGCAGCCTGTGGCAGTGAGCAGCCTGTGGCAGTGAGGACAATGTGAGCAGCCTGTGGCAGTGAACAGCCTGTGGCAGTGAGGACAATGCAGTGCTGGCAGAATCTCGCACTGTTTCTCTTTAATGGGGCTTGAAGAAAACATCGCAGCGTGCCGATGAGATGGTCATGGCTCAGGAGCTTCAGCTTGGAAACATTTAAATGAGTTTCACTTCTGTCTGTGATTTTTTTCGTCATTTGGACAGTTTTGAATACCAAGCTATGTAAATCAGTAACTGAGTTTTGCCTTGTGAGAAGTTTACTTTGAGATCATGAATTGACTTTTGTGTATTCGACAGAACATGCAAATCACATTTTCTGAAAGATTGATTTATATCAATGATGATGTACAGTAGATGTTAGGCTGGGCAATTCTTCATGCAATCAAAACTTCTTTAAAAATATGCTAGAAGTTGATCCAGAACGATAAGATGCCATTTGCTGATGCGAACATTATTCCATACTGCCCTAACATCAATGTGAAACCATAGCTAACATTCAGTAGCATAGCTTTTGGCTTCTCATTAGGACACGATGGCTCAGTGGTTAGCACTGCTGCCTCACTGCACCAGGGACCCATGTTCAATCCTACCATCAGGTGACTGTGTGAAGTTTGCATATTCTGATTAGATTTCCTACGGTATGGAAACAGGCCGTTCGGCCCAACAAGTCCACACCGACCCTCCGAAGAGCAACCCATCCAGACCCATTCCCCTTCAACTAACACTACGGGCAATTTAGCATGGCCAATTCACCTAACCTGCACATTTTTGGACTGTGGGAGGAAACCGGAGCACCCGGAGGAAACCCACGCAGACACGGGGAGAAGATGCATACTCCACACGGAGAGTCGCCCGAGGCGGGAATTGAACCCGGGTCTCTGGCGCTGTGAAGCAGCAGCGCTAACCACAGTGCCACCCAAAATTTAACATGACCAATTCACCTGACTTACACGTTGTTCAATTGTGGGAGGAAACCCATGCAAACACGTGGAGAATGTGCAAACTCCACACAGACAGCCATCCAAGGTGGGAATTCAACCCAGGTCCCTGGTGCTGTGAGGCAGCAGTGCTAACTACTGAGCCACCGTGCTGTCCATGTGCTGCCTATTCTCCCTGTGTTTGCATGGGCTTCTTCTGGGTGCTTTGGTTTTCTCTCCCTGTCCAGTGATGTGCACGTTAGGGTGGATTGGCCATGCTAAATTACTTATCCTGCTCAGGAATGTGCAGGCTGGGTGCATGGGAAATGCAGGGTATTAGGATAGGGTCGAGGGTGGGCTGCTCTTTGGAGAGCCGAATGGCCTGCTCCCACATTGGAGGGATTCTGTGATTTAAATATATGTTGATACAGACCATAGATCGAAAGACGGGCACCAGATTATAGGAGAAGGTCAGTACCTTGAAAGCTTCTCTCCATTATCTCTCTCTCACACACATATACACACATGTACACGCGCACACCATTCTGACTTGGGGAACATATTGTATGTTCCTTCACTGATGCTGGGTCAGAAACCTAAACCTTGGTTGTGGAGACTGTGGGCACTCTACAAAACGAGTATTTTGCGTCAGCATTTACTGCGGCAAGGAATACAAAAGTGAGAAAGTTTGTGGAAATAAATGTTGATATCTTAAAAAGTGTCCACATTACAGAGGAGAAGGTGCTGAACATCTTAAAACACCTAAAGGTGGATAAATCCCTGGGACCTGATCAAGTGTCTCCCAGAGCTCTGTGGGAAGCTAGGGAAGTGATTGCTGGACCCCTTGCTGCGATATCTGTATCTTTGATACTCACAGGTGAGGTGCTGGAAGACTGGGGAGTGAAATCAGTGTTCCATTGTAGTTACCAATGTACCACTACTGGCACCACAGTGGTACTGTCTCTTAGACAACTGCCAGGGGGCACTTTCAAACATCAAAGGGGCTTGAACACTCAGCAGCACCATTTGCTCACTGACCTTTCATCACAACCAAGAGAATGCGCACATCTGGTAGCTTCTCACCAATGGCTGGCATATGGCAAAGTCACAAGGCACACCCCCTTCCCCTACAACCCTACTAGAATGAGATGAGCCCCATTTTGAGTTCTGCCCTGGTTTGTGGCTGCCTTATCTGGACACCTTTGTTGGCAGGTCAGGCTGCACCCCTGATCAAAGAAAGACAGAAAATAGAGTAGGCCATTGAGCCCTTCAAGCCTGCTCCGCCTTTCAGTGCGTTCTTGACTGATTATCCAACAAGAACCTTGCAGATGCCTAAACCTCATGAGTAATGGTCCCTGTCTCCACACTAAAGTGCTGTACTCAGCTGGCAGGACTGTAACTGGTTTCCTTTTTGGCAAAGTTCTGTGGGCGGCACGGTGGCACAGTGGTTAGCACTGCTGCCTCACAGCGCCTGAGACCCGGGTTCAGTTCCCGACTCAGGCGACTGACTGTGTGGAGTTTGCACGTTCTCCCCGTGTCTGTGTGGGTTTCCTCCGGGTGCTCCGGTTTCCTCCCACAGTCCAAAGATGTGCGGGTCATGTGAACTGGCCATGCTAAATTGCCCGTAGTGTTAGGTAAGGGGTAAATGTAGGGGTATGGGTGGGTTGCGCTTCGGCGGGTCGGTGTGGACTTGTTGGGCCGAAGGGCCTGTTTCCACACTGTAAGTAATCTAATCTAATCTAATTCACTCTATGTTATTTTTCTTCAGTTCATGTCTTTCCCCAAGGCCCTTGAATGAGCTGCTGACTCAGCTCACTATTACTTCTGGACATGGGTTCTGGAACTAATGTCTTCAATAACCTTAAAAGATGGTATGAAACCTCTACGCCTCGTTCTTGTAGATTTTACTTCTAGGCAACTCGTGACTTCTCTCCTCCTGACCTGACTGTTTTGGAGACTTCCTCACCAACAGCACCTCTGCTGTTACAGACCTTTTTTTAACAGTGCGGGGGATCCTTCCAGTCTCTCTGTCTGGATTATAAAGCTTAAATCAGCAAGCATCTTAGCAACTACATCTTTGTTGCACTTGTTAGTTATTTAGTTAAAGTCACATACTTTCTTGGAAATGCTGCATTTAGCTCACTATTCAAAATGGCCTTCTGAGTTTATGTTTGAAAAAAAATGCGCCAGAGCTTTGGAGATCAAACAATAAAAATCCATTATTCTTCCACTTTAGAACTTATATTCCCAAATGCTGTAATAACAAAAACATAATTAACCTTCATCAAACCTGTGAATGGTCTAACAAAACAGATGTGACAAGTTTTATTGAATTTTGGGCATTAGCCATTCACCCCACACTATAAACTGGTCACATTGTACAGACTCAATTCGAAAGGAGAAAATAACTTGTATTTATATAAGGCCATTCATGTCTCAAAGCCGTTTTACAGCCAAATAAACGCTCTCTGAAATGGAGTAGATGAAGTCAGCATACTGAATCTCAGAACAGAATCATAGAGCTCTTTTTATTTGGAATGGAAGATTATTGGGGATGTGCAGGATTGCACAGCCCCGATCTTATTGAATGATGGAGCAGGCTAGAATGGGGGAATGTCCACCCACCCTGTGCTTGCCAGCCTCGCAACAACTTTGCTTTAAAACTCTTATCTCTTGTTTCGGTTGATCTCCATGGCCTTTCCTCTCTTGGCCTCTGCCCCTCTCCCTACAACTCCCCAGGATCTTTGTGCTTCTCTACTTCCAGCCTCTTGAACCTCCTGAATCATAATGGCCCCAGCTTTGGCTGTGCCTTCAGGTGGTCTGGCCTCTTCACTCTGGAATTCTCTCTCCAAACCTCTAAAACACACTCCCTCTCTCTTTACATTGTTCCTTTTAAAAAAAAAGCTCATTGATCAGTCTGTGCTGATACCTCCTTCTGTAGCTCAGCATCAAGTATTTAGTAAAAAGGTACAGTTGCTAAAAACCCTACCAGACCGTAGGGCTGCTCTCTCATTCGAGAGAGAGAGAGAGAGAGAGAGAGAGAGACAACTGGTGGTGATTTAACCTGAGGGTCACCACGTTTCAGGTGGTATCAGAGTTGGAAAAGGGGAGTCCATCATGGTAACCTCAGTGGGTGCAGGAATTGAACCCTTGCTGCTAACCACACTCTGCATTGACAAACCAATTGTCCAGCCACCTGAGCAAACCAACCCCCGATTTTATTTAACATTTCATAGCGCTCCTCTGAAGCTGCTTTGGGGTGGTTTACCCATTAAAAATGCTACACAAATACAAATTGTTGTTGTTGTGACAACACTTCAAGGGCTTGCCGGGCACATTGACTAGTTGTTTAACACAGAAATGGGTTGAAAAAATTCATAGCTGATCTATGGCAGAAAATTTTGCAAGGTCCCAGAAAAGCCATAAACATTATGCTGTATGTTGCCAAAATACCTATGCAACTGGAAACGGTATCTAAACATTACAATTATGCTGCTGAGTAATAAATTGTCTGTGCATTAATAGCTGCCATTCAAAGCTATTGAAAGTATAGTTTCTCGTATGAACACAAGCTGTTCCTCATTCAGCAACGTTGGAGAAAGAATTGAAGCAGACTATCCAATCATCCAATGGGTTATCTGCCCTGTTTTTTTGTGGACAGCATCCTGGGTAATTTTCCACCTTGTTGGGTAGGTGCCAGTGTTGGTACCCGTACTGGAACTGAGCTAGAGAGATCTACATCTTCATTCTGACACGCTCCCAGAGTATCAGTCTGTTTGGGCCAGAGCTATCGAAGGTGGGTCAAATGTTTTGACTCGGGTGGGGAGGCAGTAGCCTATGTTAATGGATAGCCTATTTCCGACTGAGATAAGGAGGATTTCTTTCCACTGAAAGGGTGTAAATCTTTGGAATTCTCTGCCACAGGGTGCTGTGGAAGCTCACTCATTGAACAGCTTCAAGACAAAAATCAATAGATTTTGGGTGACTGATATCATCAAAGAAAATGCAGACAGTGGGAAAGATGACGCAGAAGTAGATGATCAGAGAAGATTTCTTTTAATTCAGGATGTGGGCATCACAGTACAGGCCAATATTTAATGCCCATTCCTAGTCGCTTCAGAGCTGCCTTCTTGAACTACGATGTGGAGGTGCCAGTGTTGGACTGGGGTGGACAAAGTCAAAAATCACACAGCACCAGGTTATAGTCCAACAGGTTTATTTGGAAGTACAAGCTTTCGGAGCTCTTGAGAGAGAATACGCCTTTATTTTGATAAAACGTGAAGTTATCTTGGGGCAGTGACTCGAAAGAAATTCTAGGATTTACATATTAATCAATTGAAACCTGCACCTCCATTCTAACTAATTAAAGACTTAATGATCATCTAGGTTTGTTCAATACATTCGCATAAGTTGTATGATCCTTTGATCTTTTACTATAAATTCTGTATCCGAAGTCTTCTCTCTCACTAGCTGCCTGAGGAAGGAGCAGAGGCTCAAATAAACCTATTGGACTAAACCTATTGGCTTCTTGAACCATAGCAGTCCATGTGCTGTAGGTAGCTAATACCATTAGGGAGGGAGTTCCAGGACTCTGGCTCAGCAACACGAAAGGTACGGTGATGTATTTCCAAGTCAGGATGTTCAGTGACTTGGAGACTTTCTAGTGTCGAGGTTGATGCTGATGGTCTGTTCGTTTTTGTTTTCCTTTCTTTAGACTTTGTTGTAGCTTTTGATACAATGACTAGCTCGCTAGGCTGCCCCAGAGGGCACGTAAGAGTCAATCACATTGCTGTGGGTCTGGAGTTACGTGTAGGTCAAATCAGACAAGGAGAGCAGATTTCCTTCCCTAAAAGACACAAATGAGACAGATGGATATTTACAACAATAGTGATTATTTCACTGTGCTGGGATTCAAAACCATACCTACAGTACATTAGTCTGGGGGCTTCTGGATTACTATGATCCCTACACTGCCACCTCTGCTATGTTTGAAGGGCTAAAAGAGGTGCTCCTGCTCTAAGTGAGTTAGAAAGGCAGCTATACATCCTCCCAGTAACACAGTGTGATTGTTTTCAAGTCACTATAATCATTGAGTCATGCAGGATGGAAACATACCCTTTGGTCCAATGCGTCCATGCTGACCAGGTTTTGCAAACTATATCAGTCCCATTTGCCTCTCAACTGGTCCAAATGTCTTTCAAATGTTGTATAGGTTGTTCAGCTATAACACACATTTCATCAACATGATTGACGAATTGTGGATGCTGTTTCTAAAGCGCAAACTTTTAAAATGTGTATTGGATGTAATGCAAATACATTGGCAACACTTTAAGTGCTGTTTCTAAAGCTTTGTTTTTCTATAATGTGACCTTGGACAAGAACACAACCATTGCGTAATAGAAGAACCACCTGTAACTGTATCAATCACTTCCTCTAGCAGTTTATTCCACATGCGAACTACCTTTTGTGCCCCACTCTCTCATTAGGGAGAGAGAGAGACAACTGGTGGTGAGTATAACCTGAGGGTCAGCACACCTTAGGAAGAGGAAGAGTCCTGTGTGGGAACCTCACAGGAATTGAACCCACAGTTAGCTGCATGCTACATCAGAGACCAGCTGTCCAGCCAACTGAACTAACTGACCCCCACTGAATGTTGTGAAGCATTTATTGAGAAGGTATTTATATGCCTGAACAGAGGTGGAGTGATATGAGGCAGGTAATAGTGGTTCTGTTCGCTGAGCTGGAAGTTTTTGTTGCAACTTCATCAACAGATGCCTAAGAGATAGACCACGGAACGAGGACATGCCACAACCAAAAGGACTAGCCACACTACCATACATCAGGAGCGTTTCAGAACTGACAGCCAGACTACTGCGACCCCTAGGACTCATAACGGCACACAAACCAACAGCCACGCTCAGACAACAACTTACTAGAACAAAGGAGCCAATACCCAACATGAGCAAAACTAATGTAGTTTATAAAATACCATGCAAGGACTGCACAAAACACTATATAGGACAAACAGGAAGACAGCTAATAATCTGCATACATGAACACCAACTAGCCACGAAACGACACGACCAGCTATCCCTAGTAGCCACACACTCAGACAGCAAGCAACATGAATTCGACTGGGAAAACACTACTATCATAGGGCAAGCCAGACAGAGAACAGCCAGGGAATTCCTAGAGGCATGGCATTCGTCCACAAATTCCATCAACAGACACATCGACCTGGACCCAATATACCAATCACTACAGCGGACAGCTGAAACTGACACCCGGAAGCGGCAAGGACAGATCACTATAAATGCCGGAAGAAACATCAAAGAAGCGCTTCGCAGGAGGCTCCAGAGCACTGATGATGTCTCCTAGCCAGGGGACGAAACGTTTGCAACAAAAACTTCCAGCTCGGCGAACAGAACCACTACAACAAGCACCCGAGCTACAAATCTTCGCACAAACTATGAGGCAGGTAAACTAGCAAATAAGCTAACCCAGTAACTTGTAGAATAAATGGAAGCACTCTCCATATCAGTGCCTTTGAAAAACAAAGAGACTGCGAGCTGTATAGAATGCCGGAAGGCAAATTATATGTATAGAGGTTTGTGATAAGAGTGCTGACATGTTATCATAGCTTAGCTGTAAAGAAGAAACACTTTGTATTGCCCCTGGATCTAAACATTGCATCCAGAGGGACAGACAATATGGAGAACATTTCCGATGTTGTGTCTAGTTCATCTGTTCAGGTGCAATGAGGAAGAAATGGTATTTCGGTGCTATTTGCCTTTTCAACTCATTGACATTTGATTGGAGCTAAACTCATACAGATAAATAATTCAGGAGGATTTTGTTTTGTTTTTGGTGTGAGGACTGACATCAATAATCTTCACTAGGCTGCGTCGTTTTGCTAGGTAAATAAGTAATTCTTTCCTCAAGGGCAGATTCACTTCATTTATTGCCAATCTAGAAAGAGCCTGTTGTGTTAGAAAGTCCTCACAGAGTTTGCTCAAGGGGAAATCCCCTTGAATTGGACCATTTCCACCCCACCCCCACCTCTCCCTGCAGTTTGCAAATCAGAGTGAATCTTCTGGGGGTACTCCATTCATCAAACAGAGCTAACATCAAATCATGTGAGGGAATGTGAGGTTAGCTGACCTATAGCTCGGGCAGAGAAGCGAATACTTGGGAGGAGAGAGAGGTAGTCAGGTGGAGAACTTTACATAAGGAATTCCAGAACTTAGGGTCTAGGCAGCTGAAGGCACCAACACCGAGTGTGGGGCAGTGACAACTGGAGATGCACATGGAACTTGAAGCAGTTCAATAGATCCTTCCAAGGGTTATACTGCTGCAGGAGGTTATAGAGGGACAGATCAGATGGGGATATGGTAGAATTTGAAAACAATGCAAATTTAAAATTGTTATTAGAATCAGAATCAATGTAGATCAATGAATATAGGAGCTGATTGTTGACTCAGTGCTAGTTAGGAGTATTTTGCATGGGTAACCTTTTATTACAAATGGGTCAGGGAAATTGGAGAACCTAATGCCTAGAGCAATTTACCAGTTGATGTCCATTTTGGGACGCTCTGATTATAGTGAAGATAAAATCACCATAATCACAGAGTGCATTCTCATGGAGAGAGAGAGGACTGGTGGTGGTTTAACCTAAATGCCACCACACCTCAGGTGAGGGATGGGGTTGAGGAGACAGGACCTTTATGGTAACCTCAGCTGACACAGGAATTGAACCCTGCTGTTGGCATCACTCTACATTGTAGACCAACATCCAGTTGGCTGAGTTAATCTACCCCTGCTCAGATAACACTGCAAACACCACACCAGTCCCAGCCCCAACTCTGCATCAGATGTTGAAAAATATATTTTTAATCAATCTCTTTGGATATTTCACAACAAATCGCCAGGGCAGATGGGACTTGAACCCAGACCGTCAAGCCTAAATACACGGACACTGCACCACAAGATCTCCAAATAGCAATGGATAATTGTGATGCATCAGTCTCTTAGTTATGGACCCAACACACCTCATGCAGTGATATTCGGGGTGTATTTATACAACTCCTTGCAGATTCTCCTGTTTCACCATTTCTTTCAAGCACTGGCAACTGTAAATCATTACACTGGAAAAGAACTGCTTCAATTTCACAAGCAATGAGCTCATTTTAGTGTCAAAATAATTCTTAATTCCTCATGACACCTTTTAACTTTAAATCTCTTGCCGAAGAGGTATGATAATTACTGAAGCTGTACTTGACAGAAAACGTGTCAGATTCCATTAGGACGTTAAAATGTCAAATAAAGACGTGAGTGTCGCAGCTTCTGGCAGTCCGCAAGACTGCTGATGGAATGTTTCGTCTGCAATTACTAATAAGTAACATTTTTGCTGTAAAAGTTTCCAGACGAGAAATGGCATTTCCTTTATGAAAGATGACATTGGATTTCTGGGAATTACATTTCTATCTAAAAAAAAGTAGCACAATTCAATCTTCTTTCGGTTCACAGTGCGTCGGAATGTTCCACCTGCCTGTAAAGTGCAAATGTGTCTCAATTCACGATTAATGTGAATTTAAACTTGACATTCTGGGAAGAAGGTGACACCAAACGATGAATGAGTCATTGGCCTTGACAGAGCTTGGATTCAGTATTTGTTTTGCAAATAAAGTGCAGGATTACTTTATTCACCAGAGGGAGGACACTCAATGACCATCCCCAAAGTGACAATATGGTGAGTGACTTGCTCTTGCAGTCAGGTGACAATATCACTTCACCAATCCCCACCGAGCTTTTAGTTCATGAAGCTGAGGAATATTGTAGACTATTCTATTCTATAATCATGCAAACTATCTGAAAACAGCCATGACAGATAACTCGTTCCTCTCCATAAGCAGTAATTTCAGGGAAGTTGGTTTGTCATGTTCAAAGTTAAAAATCACACAACACCAGGTTATAGTCCAGCAGGTTGAATTGGACTCACTAGCTTTCGGAGCGACGCTCCTTCATGGTGGTTGGGGAGTACAGAACTGTAAGACACAGAATTTATAGCAAAAGTTTACAGTGTGATGTAACTGAAATTATACATTGAAAAATACCTTGATTGTTTGTTGAGTCTTTCATCTGTTCGAATACCATGATAGTTTCACTTCTTTCATTTTTTAAAAGTTGCATTCTCAAGTTAACTGTAACGATTGGTGTTAGCTAGACAATATGTTGAAGGTGTTATCCCCCTGTGTTCTCAACAAACAATCAAGGTATTTATCAATGTATGATTTCGGTTATATCACACTCATTCAATATGATGCTCTCTTTCAATGCGTAGGTCCTGCTTTCTCTCCATACCTCTTAATGGCATTACCATTGATTCTTGCTTCATGCACCACGTTAAACATTCCCTCCCTCCACCACCAGCACACAGTGGCTACACTGTTCACCATGTACAAGATGCACTGCAACAACTTGCAAAGGCTTTCTTGCCAGCATCTCACAAACCTATGACTGCTATTGTTTAGAATCATGTGGGAAGCTAACACATAGGGGATGCTCCCACCTGCAACCTTTCTAATGTCACTGAGTCCTTATAACGTCATTGGCGTTCTTTCAGAATCCTGGATGCACCATGCAGCGTTCAACAGTGCAACTCACCACAACCTTCTCAAAGGTAACTGGCCATGGCCAATAAATGCTGGCCTAGTCAGAGTTGCCACAATACCATGTGTAATTCAAAATAATTAACAAAACATGAACAAAAATTCAGTCACCATCACCAATCCCATTCCTACCTTGTTACTGATCTATACTCTTGGTGCTGATTTAATCACCTCTCCCCCTCCCCCAACTCCTTAGATCTCCCTCAGTTTATCCACATTCACCTGCTCCACTGCACTACGAGTGACTCTTAATTACTCTCAAGGGCAATTGGGGAGAGCTTTTCCAACAATGAATGCATGGCGTGAAATGATTGAACAGAAAAATGAAAACTTTTCGAGGATTGCTGTTGATCTTGGCACAAGTAAATTACCTTCATGGCTCAGTCCTTTGAGTATAGGAGTTGGGACGTCATGTTGAGGTTGTACAGGACATTGGTGAGGCCTCTTCTGGAATACTGTGTCCAGTTCTGGTCACCCAGTTATAGGACTGATATTATTAATCTGGAGAGGGTACAGATGTTTGCCATGATGTTGCTGGGTATGGAATGTTTGAGTGATAAGGAAAGGCTGGGTAGGCTGGGACCTTTTTCACTGGAGCACAGGAGATTGAGAGGCGACCTGATAGAAGTTTATAAAATAGTGAGAGGTAAAGATAGAGTTAATGGGAATTGTCTTTTCTCTTGGATGAAGGATTTTAAGACTAGGGGGCACACTTTTAAGGTGAGAGGAGAGAGATTGAAAAAAAAGGCATGAGAGACAAATATTTTACACAGAGGGTGGTTCACATGTGGCATGAACATTCTGAGGAAATGGTGGATGTGATTGATTGATTGATTTATGTATTGCCACTTGTACTGAAGTACAGTGAAAAGCTTTGTTTATGAGTAATACAGGCAGAATTATAGTAAGCCAAGGATATGCAGAACTAAAGATTTAGACAGAGGCAGACAAATAACATTGCACAAGATGTACAAGGGAGATCAATATCAGCAAGATCAGCATTATTAAAAACTAATCTCTCCAGCCCCTGAGGCTCCCAGCCTCATTCCTGATGAAGGACTTTTGCCCAAAACGTCAAATGTCCTGCTCCTTGGACGCTACCTGACCTGCTGTGCTTTTCCAGCACCACACTTTTGACTCTGATCTGTAGCATCACCAGTCCTCACTTTTGCCTGGTCCATTCATCAGTCTAATAATGGCTGGGACGGAGCAGTCCCTGAACCGACTGGTGCACAATTACAACGTTTAAAAGACATTTGGATAAATATATGAATAGGAAAGGTTTGGAGAGATATGGGCCAGGAGTAGGAAGGTGGGGCTAGTTTAGTTTGCGATTATGGTCAGCATGGGCTGGTTGGACCAAAGGGTCTGTTTCTGTACTGTATGAGTCTATGGGTTTATCCAGCTTCCCCTTTCTACAAACTGATTTAAGGTAAGAACGGTGGGAGCTAGCTGGTCTAGCAGATTCCATGTCTTTTCACATTCCGAATCCCCCTCAGTTCCAAGCCAGTTGGCTGTTGACTGAAATCTTCCATGTGGAACCAGTTTGACATCTCAACCCTTCCACATGCTGCTGGAAAGAGTCACTGAGGAAAGGCCCTTAGCAGTCCGGGGGATAGTACCCGGCGATGATCCCACCAAATCTGTCCAGCCCGGGAGCAAACCGCAGCCTGGCTCAGTGCCACTGGCCTCGGGGAGCAGTGAGCCCGGAACACCGTAAGTGATGCCACAGGAAAACGAATGGCCTCCTGCACCTTTTCGTTACGGTGTCACGCTCTCAGGAGCATCACCCAATCTCACTCCATGGTTCTCAGAAAGGATCGTGGTCTGCAAGCCTCAGATCCACATGCACCATGTCTGCTCTCTGATGGCAAATTGTGGGTTTCTTATCTGAGCAGCCCATTGTTTTATTGCCCTGAAGTGGCACTCATGAAATTTTAGGCCGAAGGGAGTCCTTGCTGAGGGGCAGCTGAAAGAGGAAGGAGGGCTTAGAAGGATACGTTGTTAGGGCAAGATGAAATAAAGGATGAGCTAGCAGGTTCGAACAGAGCATAATCACAGCATGGGTGAATGGGCTGAGTGGCCTGTTACTGTGCTGTAAGACTCAGTGTGGTGCAATGTCTAAGATCTGTGAGTGAAAAGTTCCATAGTTGTGCTAAGTGTTTTGGGAGCCCTGTTGCAACTGGAAAAAATACCCACAGATGTACAAAGCAAGCTGCCTTCAAGTCTTTTGCTGCAGCAGCTAGATATAAAAATGTTCAACATTTATTAGATAACATCAGTGTGTTGGATTTACATTGAACAGAACACATCTGCTTTTAAATTTTAAGGGTCCCTTTTGTCCTCACAGAAAAAACTATCTTTAAAAATCGTTTACGATTGCATCCTCATCATGAACAACTAAAGGGATCTTGGCCATATTATGGTCATTGCCATGGCAACACAGATTTTATTTCAGCCCAAATGAAAGCCCTTTTTATTAAATCAAGATTGCATTTCGGAAAAGGGAGGGAATCTTTTACGAACATGTGGGCAGGAGGCTTTGATTAGTGTTTCACAGCTAGCCAGGGTCTTTACTTCGGTGAAATTTAATGTGGGCTATGAAGGAGTACAAATGTAAATGTTTTAAATGGCCAATATTTCCTCAAACTTCAGCTTGTCATATCTACAGATTCGAAAACAGCTAAAAGTGCCTTAATACACTGAGTGAAATCCTGTTACTGTACCGTAGGCTGACTTTCACTTCACAAATTGGTCTATCATTAATCCACTTGCATTGGGTTTGTGTCTGTCTTTTGGAATGATGAAGGTGTGTATGTCATTGTCTGTTGGATATGTGAGTGTGAATGGGTGTCTGCCTATCTGTTGGAATTGTGTGTGTGTGTGTGCGTGTGTGTGTATCTGTTGAGTTTGTGAGAGTGTGTCTGTTTGTCTGCTCGATATCTGAGTGAGTATGAGTGTATGTCTATGTGTGCGTGTGTACCATGCAACAGGCAATCAAGATGGTTTGCTGGCTTCTAGACTGCCTGTATTTTTTTTTCCTGTGCCCTTGAGGAATCCATGTTTCATGCAGACACTGTGCAGACTGGACTACAGTCCCCTGTTTCGTTTTCTGAGCGGTCTGCTCCTTGAAGTTTGGGTGTACTTCAGGCACATGACCCTGATCTTTGGCCTCTCAGTGTGGAGAAACCTGGGCAGATTGAAGGATAAGTCTCCTGCTTGGCCTAACCAAGGTGATCATAAATAGGTCCAGGCCATGAAGGGGCTTTTTGACCTGATTGTCTGCTCCACTTCCATGGTAACATCCACACTTGGCTGTCCTTGGAGAGAGCTGTTAACACCGCTAGAGTCTTTGCACAATAGGAGCTGAAGTGCATTATCTTGACCCAAAATAACATTTTAATGCGATTTCAAGTTTGCTGTAAACATTTAGGTTTTGTTACAATGTACCTTTAAGGAACACATCCTTTAATTTAAGTTGATCAAATTTGATTATTTTAATTAAATTGGTTATTGCTGAGATTTTCCAGCATTTTCTCTCTTTTTTGGTAACAATATGACTCTTTCTTCTTCAAAACGTCACTTTCAATTTAAATCTCCCAATTATGAAATTTGATTTTCTAACTAAAGAAGACTAAGACAAAAGTGTTCTTCCTTTTCTTCAAACCCCATCATGATCTCACTGCTTCCTCTCTGCGTATTGCTTAGGCTGAGCTTCCTGATCTCACAGCTTCCTTACTATCCTGGATTTTAATTGCTATCCCATTGGTGGCTGTGCCTAGGCTGTGGAATTTCCTCCACGAATCTGTCCATCTCTTTCCCTCAATATCTCCTCAGCAAAGTTCTCTTTATACCAGACCCTGAAACTCACTGCTTTGTAAAAAGAGAAAGGAGTCACCCTTTGAGGACGGAGATCAGGAGAATGTTTTTCTTACAGAGGGTTTTGATAGTTTGGAAGTCTCTGCTTTAAGCAGAGCCTTTGAATCTCGTTAAGACAGAGGTAGAAAGATTCTCAGGGAGCAAGGTGGGAGGTCACCTCCATGGGAGTTATCTGGGGTAGCAGGGAGTATGGAATAATTAGATCAGTCATGAACATATTGAATGACAACTGGCCTCCTCTTACTCCATCTTTGTCTGTTTGTATGAAGCACTAAAGAACATTCTGTTATGTTAAAGAGACGGCTCATCTTCGCCTTCTCAAGGCCAATTAGGGATGGGTGATAAATGCTGGCCCAGCCAGCAACCTCTACATCCCACAAATGGATAAAAAAGAAGTAAAAGTACAGGTTGTAATTATTCTCATGAAATTAACCAAACATCCCCCTCAGGAATTTCTTCTCTCAGTGGGTTGTGAGTCTTTGGAACTCTTTGGCACAGAGAGAGCTATGGGAGCAGTCTGTATGTTTAAGGCTGAGAGAGACAGACTCTTGATCATTTGGGAAATCAAAAGTTTTGGGGAAAGGGTAGGGAAGTGGATATGGGAAATGTCGGATCAGCCATGATCCTATTGAATGGTGGAGCAGGCTCGACAGGCCGAATGGCCTGCTTCTGTTCCCGTTTCCATTTGTCCAATGGTCTTTAGAATGCTGCCAGAGCCGTCCTCTTTTCCTTGGAATATCCTTTGCTCCATGCTATTGACTATTGCCCCATTACTCCTTAATGCCCCAAGATTTCCAAAGTCCAGGTTTTCACACCAAGGACACATATTCTGATCAAAGTGCCCAGATTCACCACACCAGCCTGCTGAGTCCTGAGGCGGTTGCGCTATTCATTTCCTCTCCCTCCAGTCCGTACTGCACTCTGAAATACCTCACTTCCAAAGGACTGAGTAGGTACACTGAACACTTCAGAAATAAAGGGTCAAGGGATTGGAATAGGCAAGTGGACTAAAATAAAAATGCAGATGGTTCAGTGCTGTGGAGCCTGAAATAGAGTTAACCAATATGACTCGTCTTCAAGACTTATCCCTGGTTTGGAAGGATTCACACTGGACTCAAAATATGATTCTGTTTCTCTCTGCGTTGATGTTGCCAGGCTGACTGATTCTGTCCAGCCTATTCTGATTTTATATTAATTTTCTTTGCTCATGTTTCATGGGCATACTGGCTGGGCCAGCATTTATTGCCCATTCCTAATTACCCTGGAGAAGGTGGGGGTGAGCTGTCTTCTTGCATCACTGAAGTCCTTGGGAAGTAGGCAGACCTTCTGTGTCCTTAGGGAGGGAATTCCAGGATCTTGACCCAGTGACAAGGAATAGCGATATATTTCCGAGTCAGGATGGTGAATGGTTTGGAGGGGAACTTGCAGGAAGTGGTGATGTTCCCACATATCTGATTAGATTAGATTACTTACAGTGTTGAAACAGGCCCTTCAGCCCAACAAGTTCACACCGACCCGCTGAAGCACAACCCACCCAAACCCATTCCCCTACGTTTACCCCTTCACCTTACACGACGGGCAGTTTAACATGTCCAATTCACCTGACCTGCACATTTTGAACTGTGGAAGGAAACCCATGCAGACATGGGGAGAGTGTGCAAACTCCACACAGACAGTTGCCCGAGGCAGGAATTGCTTCGGAGCATCTGATATGGTGAAAACTGTTGCAGAGATCTGAATACTTTCTTTATATGTAAAGGACTGAACGCCTTACTGAAGTCCATATAGATCACATTTACCACTCTGTCCTCATCAATCCTCTTTGTTACTTCTTCAAAAAAACTTAATCAAGTTTGTGGGAAGGCATGTTGGCCTTCACAGTGTGAGGATTCGCATACAGGAGTAGAAGTGTCTTGCTACAAGTACATAGAGCCGGGTCCCTGGCGCTGTGAGGCAGCAGTGCTACCACTGTGCCACCGTGC
This sequence comes from Hemiscyllium ocellatum, assembly GCF_020745735.1. Taxonomy (NCBI): domain Eukaryota; kingdom Metazoa; phylum Chordata; class Chondrichthyes; order Orectolobiformes; family Hemiscylliidae; genus Hemiscyllium; species Hemiscyllium ocellatum. The sequence goes on along the minus strand of NC_083436.1, from coordinate 42,130,461 downwards.
TGCCTTTATCCTCCTGGATGGAAGTGGACCTGGATTTGGGAAAATATGCTTAAACACTCCATTTAGCTCTGGCACATCATGGGGCGTAAGGACACCCCAGTCATTGCGTGAGATGGAGTTCCATGATTTTGACCTGGTGACAATGAAGAAACAGTGATGTGGTTCAGTCCTTTACATATAAAGAAAGTATTCAGACTTCTGCAACAGTTTTCACCATATCAGATGCTCCGAAGCATTCTTCAGCCAATGAAGAGAGTTTCTGCTTCCATACACAGTCACCAATTTTTGGGAATGGATGGAGGCTGTGGAGATAGGTGGAGGCCCAATCAGTCACAACTAAAGCCTAATTTCTAGATGTGCCAATAGACTCTTACTGTAGTCATGCTAACAAGACATTTTATTGAAATTCGTTCTCCGGTGTATGGGTGTTACTAGAGCAGCAACTATTGCCCATACCTAAGCTCCTGGAGAGGATCTGATGTCACACTGCCATCTTGAACCACTGTCGGCTTTTTCAGATTCTCTCCAGGAGATTAGGGATGGCACAAATGACCAAACATTGCCAGAGGTAATGGTAGAGGAACATAAAAGCAGGAAGGAGGCCATTCAGTCCATCAAGCCTGCTCTACTATTTAAACATAGCATGGCTGATCATCTAGCTCTACTCCATTTCTCTCACTCTATCCTCATATTCCTGATTTCTATCTTGAATTTGATCAATTCCGTAGTCGTCTCAGGGAGAGAGTTCCAACGACTCATGCTCTGATTAAAGAAATTGTTCCTCATCTAAGTCTAAAATGGGCTGGAAATTCAGAGACCTGGTCTATTGCAGTGGGGAAATGGGTTCAAATTTGACCTTGGCAACTGGTAGAATTTAAATTCCAAATCAATTACACATTTCAAATCATCCCGATTTTTATTGATTTATATGTACAGTCTTTTCCGTAAAACCTGAGCTCATTTCAAAGATTAATTCTCTGAAATCAAGTTCCAAATCTAAGAAGGGCAGCTATAGAAACATAGAATATAGGAGCAGGAGTAGGTCATTTGGCCCATTTAATATGAACATGGCAGACCACCCAACTCAGTCACCTTTATCCTTAGACTATGACCTCTGGCTCTGGATTCCCCAGGTCATTGAGGTCATACTTTCTGCATCTAATCTGTCTAATTGTGTTAGAATTTTACAAGTTTCTGTGAGATTTCTCCTTCATTTCTCTAAACTCTAGTAAATGGTAAATAACTGATCCAGCCTCTCCCCGTACATCAGCCTTACCATCACAGGAGTCCATCTGGTGAAATTTTGTTGCATTCTCTCCAGAGCCAGAACATCCTTCCTCAGATTAAAAAAAACTGAAACTGCACGTAATATTTGAGGTGTGGTTTGACCAAGGTTCTGTGTACTTGTAGCAAGACACTTCTACTCCTGTATGCGAATCCTCACACTGTGAAGGCCAACATGCCTTCCCACAAACTTGATTGAGTTTTTTGAAGAAGTAACAAAGAGGATTATGAGGACAGAGCAGTAGATGTGATCTATATGGACTTCAGTAAGGCATTCGACAAGGTTTCCCATGGGAGACTGGTTAGCAAGGTTACATCTAGGATTATGAGGACAGAGCAGTAGATGTGATCTATATGGACTTCAGTAAGGCATTCGACAAGGTTTCCCATGGGAGACTGGTTAGCAAGGTTACATCTCATGGAATATAGGGAGAACTAGTCATTTAGATATAGAACTGGCTCAAAGGTAGAAGACAGAGGGTGGTGGTGGAGGGTCATTTTTCAAACTGGAGGCCTGTGATCAGTGGAGTGCCACAAGGATCGGTGCTGGGTCCTCTACCTTTTTTTCATTTACATAAATGATTTGGATGCAAGCATAAGAGGTACAGTTAGTAAGTTTGCAGATGACACCAAAATTGGAGGTGTAGTGGACAGCGAAAAAGGTTACTTCAGATTACAACAAGATCTTGACCAGATGGGCTGAGAAGTGGCAGATGGAGTTAATTCACATAAATGCGAGGTGCTGCATTTTGGGAAAGCAAATCTGAGCAGGGCTTATACACTTAGTGGTAAGGTCCTAAGGAGTGTTGCTGAACAAAAAGACCTTGGAGTGCAGATTCATAGCTCCTTGAAAGTGGAGTCGCAGGTATATAGGATAGCGAAGAAGGCGTTTGGTATGCTTTCCTTTATTGGTCAGAGTATTGAGTACAGGAGTTGGGAGGTCATGTTGTCGCTGTACAGGACATTGGTTAGGCCACTGTTGGAATATTGCGTACAATTCTGGTCTCCTTCCTATCGGAAAGATGTTGTGAAACTTGGAAGGGTTCAGAAAAGATTTACATGGACATTGCCAGGGTTGGAGGATTTGAGCTATAGGGAGAGGCTGAACAGGCTGGGGCTAGTTTCCCTGGTTTCCCTGAGGAGTGACCTTATGGAGGTTTACAAAATTGTGAGGGGCATGGATAGGGTAAATAGGCAAAGTCTTTTCCCTGGGGTCAGGGAGTCCAGAACTAGAGGACATAGGTTTAGGGCGAGAGGGAAAGATACAAAAGAGACCTAAGGGGCAACTTTTTCACACAGAGGGTGGTACATGGATGGAATGAGCTGCCAAAGGATGTGGTGAAGGCTGGTACAATTGCAACATTTAAGAGGCATTAGGATGGGTATATGAATAGGAAGGGTTTATTGGGATATGGACTGGTTGTTGACAAGTGGGACTAGATTGGGTTGGGATATCTGGTTGAACCGAAGAGTCTATTTCCATGCTGTAAATCTCTATGACTCTATGCTTCAAGGACACCCGGCTCTCATTGCATTTCCCCCTTTCCCAATCTACACCATTCCGATGATAAATCTGCCTTACTGTTTTTGTGACCAAAGTGGGTAGCCTCACATTAATCTACATGGTATCATCTGCCATGCATTTGCCCCTTCACTTAACTCGTCCAAATCTTACCGTAACTTCTGTGCTTCCTCTTCACAGCTCACTCTCTGACCCCACTTTATCTTAAAAAAAAGTGATAGTAGATAGTGGACCAGTCGTTAGTTTTAAATCTGAGATTTTGTTAAGCGAAGGTGTAAATGAGTATGGACTAATAGTATGCATATGGATATTTAGGTCACAGGTCAACCATGATCCTGTTTTATGGTGGAACAGGCTTGATGGGCTGAATGGCCTACTCCTGTTCCTATGTATCATCAGTCAACTTAGAGATGTGATTCATGGTTTCCTAATGAAGCCAGCTATGTTTTGGCAAGTTGACCTTTTTTTTAATGTAATAGGCTGCTGGGTGAGAGAATGGAAGCTTCATAAGGACATAAGTACCAGGACCAGGAGGAGGTCATCTGGCCCTTCGAGCCTGCTCCACCATTCAATAAAATCATGGCTGATCTTTTCGTCAACTCAGATCCAATTACCCGCCTGCTCATCATAACTGTTAATTCCTTTGCTGTTCAAAACAAAATCTATCTTTGTCTTCAAAACACTCAACAAGGTAGCCTCAACTGCTTCACTGGGCAGGGGGTTCCACAGATTTACAATCCTTTGGAATGAGGAAGTTCCTCCTCAACTCCGTCCTAAATCTGCTCTGCCTTATTTTGAGGCTATGTGCCCTAGTTCTAGTTTCCCCCACCAGTGGGACGCAGCACACAATCCATACTGGAAATAATTTTCTGATTTACATTTGCAACAAAATCATAGCTGGGATTTTCATCATCTCATTTCTGAGCTTGGTGAAAAATTTGATAAAGTTGTATTCAGGTAAATTGAGCTGGAAGACCATAGACTCTGGCCTTATGGCAGAGATGAAACAGTACACCGTTAAATCTGCAGCATTCTAAGTTGATGTCTGCATTTCTGCTTATTGTAATTCCTCAGAATATTAGATTAGATTAGATTCCCTACAGTGTGGAAACAGACCCTTCGGCCCAGCAAGTTCACACCGACCCTCCGAAGACCAACCCACACAGACCCATTCCCCTACATTTACCCCTTCACCTAACACTACAGGCAATTTAGCATGGCCAATTCACCTATCCTGCACATTTTTGGTCTGTGAGAGGAAACCAGAGCACCCAGAGGAAACCCACGCAGACACGGGGAGAATGTGCAAATTCCATACTATTCACAACATCAGGATGTCCTGAAGCTCTTCACAATATTCAGTATTTGTCTTTACATCTAGTCTTTGGCAATTGAACCCGGGTCCCTGGCACTGTGAGGTAGCAGTGCTAACCACTGAGCCACTAATATTGCACTCAGTAAACCCCGTCTGGACGAATACCCTGACATGATATCATAGGAACTTGTGAATAAAATATCAGAAATAGAAAAATAACAGTACTGATGTGAGTGTTGATAATAATCTGCTGTGATTGTTTGATTTGAAAGATATCCTGATACTGACACATTCTTGAAGTTAATGTTTTGTGTTTATCCTTTTCTGACGGTCCATGCTTGCATCAGTAAAATGATTAGAAATCTGAAGAATTGGAATTGATGTATCTTGACACATACTGAGTGTTAAAGTATTGACTGTGCATGATGAGATTTCTATGGCATTATTGTCGGGGTGTGTGTAAAATGTCAGAGGAGTCACTGATCCCCTCTGTTACTGGGCACGACGGCCAAGGGTGGCAGTGAGAATTGAGGTCAAAGATCAGCTATGATCTTAATGATTGGTGGACCAGGCTCATGGGACCACATAGTTTACTCCACCCCCTTCTCCTTAAGTTCTTATCAACCTCCCTGAGTCTGGTAAGGTCACGCAACAGCAGATAGAACATGATCTAATGGAGACAGCTTATCAACAAACAAAAGAGGGCAGTAAATACACATCTGACCAGCTTTTGCTTCCACCCTGTAGTTCTGGGAAAGTCTAATGATCAATCCAAGTCTGTGATGCATAACGTTTCAAATCAACTTTGGGTATTAAAAATTGCTTCTGTAATACTTGCATTAATATTGCACTATTCACAACATCAGGATGTCCTGAAGCTCTTCATAATATTCAGTATTTGTCTTTACATCTAGTCTTTGGCAACTAATGACTAGATAAATAAGAGTCATACAGCACAGAAGAGGCTTTTCCACCCATTGAGTCTGTGATGCCCTATGCACGCTAATCCCACTTTCCAACACTTGGCCCACAACCTTTGAGTGATGACATTTCAAGGTCAGTTGGCCTGTTTTGTTCGGGAAGTAACTATCATCCAGGACACCACAGCTTTTTTCAAAGTAATGCCAAGGGATCTTTTGGATGCACCTGAGAGAGACCTGGGTTCAACCTCTCAGCCTCTGGGAGTGTCAGCCCAGATTTTGCGATTGAATCCTTGGAGTGGGGCTCAAACCGCCATGCCTAAGCAGTAAGAGGACCCCACAGAGCCAAGCTGAAATCTCAGATTGCATTTCCAAAGCGTTATTTATTTCTTTGCTCAGTTACATATTGGGTGCAAAAATAAGAAAACTGAAGACAGCTCGTCTTGGTGTTACAGAGGGAGAAAGGCAGCCGCTCATATGTAATAGATATGCCGCACTATCCCTGCGGGAATGTAGCCTTTACTTTAGACTAATGGATGGTAATGTGAGAAAAGAGAAACTAAGGCAAACACTGCGAAAGTCAAGCAATATATTCATGTGGGAGAAATTAGTAAAGGCAATGTGCATTAAAGGAAACATCAACAGTACCTAATAAAATGGCAATAAAGGACCAATAACCACTAGAACATAATGGAAAGTTTTAAAATAACAAATGTTAATATCTTAAGAAACCTAACATAGTCTAACAGCCTCAGTATATTTGATGAACGGACTCAACAACAAATGGGCTCAGTGTGGGTTTCAATACTAATTTCTCCCGTTGTGGAAATGTGTATTTCTGTCTATGTAGAGGCTGCCATTGTTAACTCCAAGGGTAGATCAGTTTTACTTTCTCTGGGGGCGTGTTGGTTATTCTCCATTTCTGACCATGACCCTGACCCTTTCAGCAGCTGAGGGTCGTCAGGCTGGAATGTCAGGGCTTCCCTGAAGATATCGAGCTGGCAATGCCATTGAAAAGCACGAGTCAATGCTGTGCTCTAGTTACTACATTCTACTTCACCCCCCGAATTCCCTTTATTTATATCTTCCATCCACTTTGCTTTCTTTATGCGTTAATCTTTCAGTGTCACCAGCAGAACAAAATCCCTTTGTAAGATAGTTGTAACCTAATATGGCATCCAGTGTTCTGCTCCCTGGAATAATATACCAAGCCCCAATTTCTTCATTCCACTTGCGTATTACTGAAATGATTGTCCCATCGCTGTCGCTTTTCATACTGCACTCATCAGGACAAATGCAAGAATGCCAAATCTCAAATAGTCACAGCACCTTATACTGCAGGAGAAAAGGATGCTGATTGGTTGTTAGATGAACTCTTAATAAGCCAAGGTATTTCTATGGAGAAAGCAAAGAGGGAGCTACAGGCTTTCCAAGCTCCTGGCTTATTCAGGAAGGGTGCAAGGCTGGAATGTATTCCTTTTGTTTCATGTACAACGTAACTGTCACCAGCTACAAATGTCTGCATGATAGTTCCTCAGCAGAAGTCTGGATCTCACCTAACATTGCTCTTCCTCCTGTTGTGTCACTAAAAGGTTGAAAATCCTTAGAGAGATTGTCAGGATTAATGCTGAAAGGCTAGAAAGTCCCAAACTAGGGCGTTCTCGACTCAGGATAGCATGTTGGTCACTTTGGACTGAGTTGATGAGAAATTTCTTGGAGCTTGGGAATGTTTGGAATTCTCAATCCCAGAGGCTTATGAATACACAGGAGTTGACTATTCAAGACTGTGATTGAGTTTGGGCGTTGAGGGAAACATCAAATGTAGAAATTGGGAGAGTGTGTGAAATTCAGTGAGGATCAGCTGTGGTTGCAGTATTTGGCAGAATAGGAGTAAAGAACTCTAGCCTCCTCCTTCCCTCGTGCTTATGTTTCCTGCAAACTGCACACACCCAGATCAGATTCTGAGGTTTTATCAGGCTACCATGTGCTTTCACAGCACAGACCACGGCTGACTATAGACAGACAGTCCCTGGCTAAAGCCTTGCTTTCAAAAAGGACGCCAAGGGACTTGATTAGACAAGAGTAGAGGCAATTAATTGGAAATAAACTAAGTGTGATGCTTATATATAAGCTGCAATTCTTTGCATCGCTCCGTGATTAGTTTGCCATAAACCGTAGCAAAAAGTATCCAACACTCAATAAGTAAATAATAAGTTGTTTGTTTGCAGCTGCCATGGATGGTGCTGTTTTAAAAAGGAGACTATGTTGTGTGTACAGATGGTGGGAACTTGGTGAGAAAGTAGCTCAGAATGCATCAGGCTAGCTGTCAGCTGAAGAATAATTGTACTCGGTCACATTTCCAAGTCTCTAATGGGCCAGTTGATGGAATAGTGCAGGATTTATGCTCATACTTCATCAGGTACTTTGGAACTAATGACAAACCTGCTTGTGAAAACATGAACAATGAAACATCATTTCTAATTTTGGGTAATAAGAGTCAGATTTGGACGTCACTTTGTCCATTCTGTGTGCTGTGATTTCTCTCACAAGTAAATTATTCCAAGAGAGGATTCTGCAGGATTAAACTTGCTGGTAACTAATTACCGCTGCTCAATTCTTCAGAGTTCTGATGACAGAATTCCCATATTTAAAATATTTATTATTATTTCACTCTGCCCCTCTGTAGACAGCTCCTCTTCACTTGCATAGGTTGATGGTAAAATATTCCGGATAAATTACATCTACCTGACAATGAACTGTGCAACATGAAGTCTGCGGATGCCGTCAGGTGTACAAGTGATTGTTGAACAAGCACTGAAGCATTGTGCAAAATTAAGAGTGTTTGAATCTTGGAACTCTGATGGAATTTTCCAAGGACTATGGAAGGTGGAGTTTCTTTAACTTTTTTTTTGTGAAATAAAGCCCACATTCTAAAGAAAATTAACTCTCCAGTAGGATTGATGATCTGCTTTGCATTTCGTGATTAACATCATTCTAATATCATACAGATGTCAACTCAGAAACACCGTTTACTCTCTGTTTGGTGTAGGTTGTATTTCTATTGTCACAGGATCAGGGAATACAGGGTCAAACTCACTCAACAACCTCCACCTCTGGTTCTAATTGACCATGAGGTTTTAACTCCTGTGCTCACGGTTTTGAGAATTTCTGCCTTTTCTATGGAATATTGTTTTAACCATTAACCTTGTTCTGTTTCCTGAGCATGAATCAGTTATGAGTGATTAAGTCCAGTTATATTTTACAAATGATGCAATTGCCTGAGGTGAAAGTTTATATTTGTACGTATGCCTGTTTCTTTTGCAGTTGTGTATACACAGCATATATGGTTAGCATATATCTTGGTATCATTTAAAACACATGGAATTATAGAAGTTAACAGCATGTTTTGGGAGTGTTTGGATTGTGATTGTGTTGGATCTTTGAAGGAGCTGTTTAATTTCGTTCCAACATCTTGCCCAGAACTCTGCAAATTAATTAGCTTCAAATAATTGCCTTTCAAAACCTCCTATGGAAGCTGATGGCGCTGTATGCTGTAGCATGCTCCAGTTTATTTCACTTATTTTGGATTTGGTTGCTGTCTCTGTTCCCAGCTGGAAATAATTTTTCTGTACACGCTGACTCTAAACTCCCCCCAACTTTGAATACCTTCATTTAGGTCTCCCCTTACCTTCCTTGCTCGACAATCTCACTTTGTGCAGTCAGTCATCACAGTGGCAGGGTAATCATTGAAACGCAGGGTAACTCTTTCGCTGATTGATGTAATCAGGGCTGGTCACACAGCCAATCAAAACATTTGGGCTCTCTCATATAGTCCTTTGAGCATAGCTTTATTACGTGCAAGGATCATCCACATGCATTTTCCAGTGTCATATTACTCCTGAGTGTGAAGGTTCCTTATGATTCTGGCATTCTGTTGAATTTGGAAAAGGGTGTATCTAAAGGCTATTTAATTGTGGTCCCAAGAGATTTAGAATTTAATGAATTTATGCTAATGATGCAACATTGGCCCCTTGGACTCGTGTTGCATTTTCCTAAAAAACTGAGAATTTGGCATGCACGTGAAAAAATTTGCATTGGTTGTTTCTTTACCCTGCACAACGCTCACCCTGTTGATTCTCCATATTTTTCCTTCAGTTTATTCACCATTTATTGTAGATCTGGCAACTTGTTTGGTTCCAATTCAGCATACGAGCCTCACTGAGTTTATTTCACTGAGAAGGGAAGGTGATCCGATCTTGGTTCAGAATAAAAAGCATTGATTTTAGTGAAATGATGTTATCCTGCTGTAATGGGATATCCCCACTTTGCAATGAAGTGCATGGCATTTTGTAGCATAATTCAGTTCAAGGGTTACAAGGACGCAGCTGTCAATGTACACGGTTAAAATAGCTAATAGTAGTTAATGGACAAGTTAAGTTAAATAAAAAAAGGATAAGCAGTTCCGTAAAACCTGTACCCCCCCAAAAAAAAAGAAACAATTGTGCTCAGTCACAGAGCAGGCTTTGTGTGGATGGAACACAATGTGGTGACCGTGTAAATCTTGGATGGATGTTTTACAATGAAGTGGTTTTACTGCCCACAATCAGTAACAGATGACAGTCTATTAAACAAACACATTGGTAGTTTACATATAAGACATGAAAACAAAATCCAAAGCAGCATTAAGAAATGGTAATGATCAGGAATAAAACCTTATTGATGAATGGAGTGACAAGGATGCTAATCAGCTGCCTCAGACCAAGCCCTCAGTCTAACATAATGATCTGCATGTGCAACGGTCAGTAATTTTGTTTCATTTCCATAGTTATAATTCAGTCTGGGTTCATTGCAAACATTTGCGATGATCCGATGGAAGAATTCAATCCAAGTCAAGGAGTTTTGTGTTGGCTCTTTTTTCAAGGGGGTTGGAGTATAAGAATAGGGAAGTCTTACTGCAGCTGGACAAAGGGGGTGGTGAGACCACACTTTCAGTATTCCGAGCAGTTTTAGTCCCTTATTTAAGGAGAGATTTTATGTCATTGGAGATAGTTCAGAGAAGATTTGCAAGAATGATCCCTGGTACAGAGGGATTGTCTTATGAGCAAAGGTTAAACAGGTTGGGACTCTACTCACTGGAGTTTATAAAAGTGAGAGGTAATCTCATTGAGACATTTGGGATTCTTAAGGGGCTTGACAGGGTCAGCACTGGGAGGATGTTTCCCCTTATGTGAGAGTCCAGGACCAGAGACCATGGTCTCAGAATAAGACCAATTTCAGACTGAGATAAGGAGGAATTTCTTCTCTCAGAGGGTTGTGAGTCTTTGGCACTCCTTGTACCAGACAGAGCCATGGGGCAGAGTCCTTGTGTATATTTAAGGCTGAGATCGAGAGATTCTTGATCAGTCGGGGAGTCGAGAGCTATGAAGAAAGGGCTGGAAAGTGGACGTGAGGAATGTTGGATCAGCCATGATCTTATAGAAGGCTTGAGGGGCTGAATGGCCTACTCTGGTTCCTATTTCCCATGGTCTAACAGAAAAGGAAAAACTGTTTCCAATAGCAGGTCAGTGATTTCAAATATCTCACAAAAAGACAAAGTTTTGTTTTAAAATTGGTGAATTGTTGGTGATCCTGAGGTGTGCTGCCTGAAGGATCTGGAAGTAGATTCAACAGGGACTTTCAAAAGGGAATTGGATAAACACCCAAAAATAATGCTGGGGAACAGGGAAACAGCAAGTGGCACCAATCAGGTAGCACAGAAAAATGGGTTGAATGGCCTCCTTGTGTACCCTATTCCTCAATGATTCTATTTTGCTGAGAAATATTATAATGGGTGATTGAGTTACAAAAATTGCACATGCCAGAAACAGCCCAACTCATCACTACTCTTATTAATCTTTGAGGCCCTCCATACTGAAACTGTAGATTCACTTACAGAATCCGTATCCCTCTATTCCCTCCCTTTTCATGTATTTATCCAGGTGCTTCTTGAATGCTGTTATTGTGTCTGCCTCCATCGTCTCCTCTGGCAGTGCGTCCCAGGCACTCACCACCCTGTGTTTGAAAGACTCTGCCTCACACATCTCTTTTAAACTCACTCTTCCCCCCTCTCACCCCTTCCCCCTGCACCTTGAACCTGTATTCCCTGGTAACTGACCCCTCCACTCTGGGAAAGGGCCTCATACTTTCCACTCGATCCATTCTATTCACAATCCTATAAACTTATATCAGGTTGCCCCTCAACCTCTTGTATTCCAATGAAAACAAACCCAATTTATCCAATCTTTCGTGATCACTAAAATCCTCCATACCAGGCAACATCTTGGTAAACCTTTTCAGTACCTTTCCAAAGCCTCCACATCCTTCTGGTAATGTGGTGAACAGAACTGTATGCAACAATCTGAGTGTGGCCTAACTAAAGTTCCATAAAGCTGCAGCATAACTTGTATGTTCCTATATTCAATGCCCATTCCAACTGAGGCAAACATGCTATTGGCCTTTTTTTACCACCTTATCTACCTGCCACATTCAGTTATCTGTAAACCTGTACACCCAGATCCCTCTGCATATCAAGGCTCCTAAGGTTCTGCCATTCACTGTATAATTTCCACCTGTATTTGCCTTCCAAAATGCATCACGTCACATTTGTCCAGATGAAACTCCATCTGCTATTTTTCTACCCATGTCTCCAACTGATCTATATTCTGCTGTATCCTCTGACAATCTTCCTCACTATCCGCAACTCCACCAATCTTTGTATCGTCTGCAGATCAGCTACGTTTTCCTCTAAATCATTTATGTAGACCATGACCAGTAGAGGTCCCAGCACTGATCCTTGGGGAACACCACTATTCTCAACCCTACATTCTGAAAAGCATCCTTCCACCGCTCCCCTCTGTCTCCTATGACTAAGCCAGTTCTGTATTCATCTTGCCAGCTCACCCCCCCCCAATACCATGTGACTTTACCTTTTGTACCAGTCTGCCTTGTCAAAGACTTCACTGAAGTCCATGTACAAAACGTCAATCACTTTTCCCTCATCAATCATTTTTGTCACCACCTCAAAAAACTCAATCAAGTTAGTGACGCATCGTTAATAAGTCCTTTTGCTTCTAAATGCGTGTCAAATTGTTTATTAAATACATATCGAATTACATATAGATCGTTTTTAATATTGTTTTCCTGTCTTCCTCCAGCTCAGTCCCGCTGTCATGGACACTGTTCTGAAGGGTACGTTCAATGCTACTTTAACGAACCCACTCCTGAACCCGCTGCCAATTCCGACGCATCCTGACCCACCATTATTCCAGGACATCTGACCCAGATCTGACCTTCAAATCATGTCAAATGGTAAGTCATAGTGTCATTCAGCATGGAAACAGGCCTTTCAGCCCAACTGGTCCATGCTGATCAGGGATAGCAGAGGGAACTTGTGCATGGAGTCTGAGTAGATAGGGGAGCTTTTTGCTTTGGTTTTCACCAAGGAAAGGGAACTTGTTGTAAATTAAAACTTAGAGGAGCTGGGAAACAGTCCTGATCAGATCAAGATTGATGAAGTGATGTGCTAGAAATTTTGGAAAACATTGAGATTGTTAAGTCCCCATGGTCAGACCAGATTTATCCTAGGCTGCTCTGGGAAGCGAGAAAGGAGGTTGCTAAGTCTCTGGCGAGGATATTTGCCTCCTCAGTCTCCACAGGAGTTGTACTGGAGGATTGGAAGGAGGTGAATGTTGTTCCTTTTTCCAAGAAGGGTAATAGGGAAATCCCTGGTAATTACAGACCAGTCAGTCTTACGTCTGTGGTCAGTAACGTTGTGGAAAGAACTCTGAGGGATAGGATTTATGACTATTTGGGAAAGCATAGTGTGATTAAAGGCAGTCAGTATGGCTTTGTGAGGGGCAGGTCATGCCTCACAAATCTTATTGAGTTCTTTGAGGAGGTGTCAAGACAAGTCGACGATGGTTGAGCAGTGGATGTGGTGTATGTGGACTTCAGCAAGGCAATTGATAGGGTTCCCCATGATAGGCTCATTCATAAAGTCAGGAGATATTTGATACAGGGAGATTTGGCTATCTGGATTCAGAATTGGTTGGCTGACAGAAGGCAGAGAGTGGTTGTAGATGGAAAGTATTCTGCCTGGAGGACAGTGTTGAATGGGGTCCCACAAGGCTCTGTTCTTGGGCCTTTGCTCTTTGTAGTTTTTATAAATGATTTAGATGAGGAGGTTGAGGGGTGGGTTAGTAAATTTTCAGATGACACAAAGGTTGGACGTGTCGTTGATAGTATCGACAGCTATTGTAGGCTGCAGCGCGACATAGACAGGATGCAGAGCTGGGCAGATGGAGTTCAATCTGGATAAATGTGAAGTGATGCATTTTGGAAGGTCGAACTCAAATGCTGAATGTAGGATTAAAGACAGGATTCTTGGCAGTATGGAGGAACAGAGGGATCTGGGTGTGCAAGTACATAGATCCCTCAAAGTTGCCACCCAAGTGGATAGGGTTGTTAAGAAAGCATATGGTGTTTTGGCTTTCATTAACAGGGGGATTGAGTTTAAGAGCCACGAGGTTTTGCTGCAGCTCTACAAGTCCCTGGTGAGACCACACTTGGAATATTGTGTTCAGTTCTGGTCGCCCTACTATAGGAAAGGTGTGGAGCTTTGGAGAGGGTGCAAAGAAGGTTTACCAGGATGCTGCCTGGACTGGAGGGCTTGCCTAATGCAGAAAGGTTGAATAAGCTCGGACATTTCTCTCTGGAGAGAAGGAGGAAGAGAGGAGACCTGATTGAGGTGTACAAAATAATGAGAGGAATAGAGAGAGTCAATAGCCAGAGACTTTTCCCCAGGGCAGGATTGACTGGTACGAGAAGTCATAATTTGAAGCTATTAGGAGGAAGGTATAAAGGAGACATCAGAGGTAGGCTCTTTATGCAGAGAGTTGTGAATGCATGGAATGCGTTGCCAGCTGTGGTGATGGAAGCAGAGTCATTAGGGACATTTAAGCAACTGCTGGACATGCACATGGATAGCAGTGAGTTGAGGGGTGCGTAGGTTAAGTTACTATATTTTACATTAGGATTAAATCTCGGCACAACATCGTGGGCCTAAGGGCCTGTTCTATGTTCTATGAAATAGACCCATTTGCCCCATATTCCTCTCAGCCTTTCTTGTCCATGTCCCCAGGCAAATTCCAGTAACTCACTCCAGCTCTGAAACCTTGGCTTTCAGGACAAATCCTATTGGGCTTGTCAGCTTACGAATCTGTGTGCGATCACAACTGGTGTAAGAAATCAGATTTACCTGAGGCTTCTGTGTAAGGTAACTATAGTCCCAGAGGGTGACTGTCTCATTAGAGAAAGAGAGAGAGAGAGAGATGACTAGTGATGGTTTAACCTGAGGGTCACCATGTCTTAGGTGAGGGGGTCAATTGAGAAGCAAAGTCCTTCATGGTAGCCTCAGCCGGTGTGGGAGTTGAACCCACGCTGTAGACAGTATTTTGTATTGTAAGCCAGCTGTTCAACCAACTGAGCTAACCGATGCTCTGCCCCTCTATAAATTTGGTGTGCCAGAAAGAGAATATTTTGTTAGAAGGGGAAACTGGGAACCAGATGGTTAAAGCCAAAATTCTGTGGATGTTGGAACAATAGAAAATGCTGGATAGACCAGCAGACCTGGCTGCAAGTGAGGAGATTTGATTGGGTGGGGTGGGGGGGGAGGACCAGAGGGAGCTGCTGCTAAAATAGAAAGGTCTGTGTCATGTTGCTTCAAGTATGGAGTTGATAAAATGTGGAGCTGGAAAGGCACAACAGGTCAGGCAGCATCGGAGGAGCAGGGAAGTCGACGTCTTGGGTCAGGACCCTGATGAAGTCAAGTCCTGATGAAAGGTCCTGACCCAAAACGTCGACTTCCCTGCTCCTCCGATGCTGCCTGACCTGCTGTGCCTTTCCAGCTCCACACTTTATCAACTCTGACTTCCCACATTTGCAGTCCTTCCTATCTCCATGCCTCAGTATGGATGATTTGGAGATGCCGGTGTTGGACTGGGGTGTACAAAGTTAAAAATCACAAAACACCAGGTTATAGTCCAACAGGTTTAATTGGAAGCACACTAGCTTTCGGAGCGACGCTCCTTCATCAGGTGATTCATCAGTACGGAGCAGCTCTCTGAAACGTGCTGATAGTTAAAAATGGAAAGCAGCCCATGGTTGGTTTGGAATTGAGGTAACCATGGAAGGGATTTCCATTGCCAGGTCCTTTATGTCTGGCTTGGTTTGTCGCTCTATCCTCTCTGCAACTTTAGCTGACGAACCTTACCTCCTCTACTCTCTACATAGGTACTGAGAGTCATTCCAACTCTGGCTACTTCGCTATAGTGCTTGACTTTGGTTCCATTCCCCTCTTCTCCACCTCCCCCAACACTTTGCTGTCAGTGGAGAGGACCCACTCTTTCCCTTTTGTACATTACTTTACAGCCATTTAAAGTACATCTCTTTTTCTCTTTCTCCACTATTAACAACCCCTTTGTCTTTTCTACTAGGGTCGCTCTGCCATCTGTTCCCTTCCCCTGGCTCTGTCTCTGTCAAAAATATACATAAAAACATTTTGCAACATTCTTCAGCTCTGAAGTCATACTGGACTCGAAACGTTCACTCTATTTTCCTCTCTGCAGGTGCTGCCAGACCTGCTGAGTTTCTTCAGCAGTTCCTGTTTGTGTTCCTTCATGAGTTTAACTGGTTGCCCAATTTGCAGACAGCTTGCCCACTGCTCACCTCCCCCCACCGAGAGCAACATCCCCGGAGCCATCCCCACAATGTTCCTGCTTATTTCCCCCCCCCCTCCAAACCTACCACCATGGGACTGGGCAACACTCTGGCCAGTGATTAACCTCAATGCTTCTTCATCAGAGCTAGCTAACTATAGATGAGGAGAAGGAATGAAATCAAAAGGGTGGAAGAGGAGGAGGAGGACAAAGGGGTGGTTTAAGAACATAGAACATAGAACATTACAGGACAGTACAGGCCCTTCGACCCTCAATATTATGCTGACCTGTGGAACCAATCTGAAGCTCATCAAACCTACACTATTCCATTCTCACCCATATGCTATCCAGGTTTGTGGGAGGGTGAATGGCAGGGCTATTTCTATGTGTCTTCGTGCGAATGTCACCAGACTTATTAATGCAGAACTGCAGGCCCATGTTCTCTGGACAGGAATTCAAATCCCACCAGGAGAGATGGTGAAATTTGAATTTAGTGCAAACCTGAGAATTTAAAAAAAACTAGTCTAGTGACAAGCTATTTGCAAAAACTCGTCTGTGTCACAAAATCTGCTTACTTGATCTGACCTACTTGTGACTCCAGACTCATCTCAAGGTGGTTTGGTTCTTAACTGCCCAATGGGTATAAATGTTGATCTATCCAGAAACACCCACATCCCATAAACGAATGCAACAAAATGATGTACTCAGACAAGGTAACAAGTTGGGTCTGGAGGAGCTGCAAAAAACAATAACAGAATGATTACCAACACACACTGACTGAGAACATGGGAGTGCCATTAGGATCTGATATTGTTGAATTCGCTGTTGAGTCCAGAAGTTTATAAAATACCTCAATTAAAGCTATGGTACTGCTCCTAGACACAGGTTAACTTTGGCTTTTATGAGTTAGCAACAAAATAATAGTTCTGTTTCAGACAGAGGAATGGCCTTTGGAGTAGTAACCCAGAGCAATATCCCTTCATCATTTCAGGAATTAAAACTGAAATGCTCCAATTACATAGGAAGGCTTCTTCAAACTGTCTTCAAAATTGATAAAAGTCAAACTCTATATTTCAGGCATTTCTTAAGCAGCGGTGTCAGTGTATGCTTCAAATCAGTGTCTGAGAAGAACAAACTCATTGCAGAAACTGGAAAAGATTGCAAACAAGGAAGGGGTGTGTGTGTGTTTATTGGTGTGTGTCTGTGTATGTGTCTGTATGTGTATGTCTGTATGTGTGCACGTGTGATTTGTGTGTGTGTGTGTGTGTGTCTGCGTGTGTCTGTATGTGTGTGCCAGTATGTGTGCACGTGTGGTTTGTGTGTGTTTATTGGTATGTGACTGTGTGTGTGTCTGTATGTGTGCACGAGTGAGTGTGTGTCTGCATGTGTCTGTATGTATGCGCATGGGGTTTGTGTGTGTGTGCCTGTGTGTCTGTATGTGTGCATGTGGGGTTTGTGGGTGAGTATGTATTGGTGTGTGTCTGTGTGTGTGTTGGTGTGTGTGTGTTTTTGTGTGTGTGTGAGTGGTTGTGTGTGAGTTGGTGCATGTATAGGGGGTGATTGATGTGTGTGTGCATGTGTGGATTGGCGTGTGTGTGTGTTGGGGGGAGGAGGCTTGGTGTGGGTGTGTGTGGGGTGGGTTGGTGTGGGTGTGTGTGTTGTGGGGGAGGGGGTTTGGTGTGGCTGTGTGTGTGTGGGGGAAGGGGTGTAGTGGGGGTTGGTTTGTGTTGGGGATGTTGGTGTGTGCATGGGGTGGGTTGGTGTGGGAGTGTGTGTGTTGGGGAGGAGGGGTTTGGTGTGTGTATGTGTGTGTGTGTGTGTATGTGTATGTATATGTGTGTAAGGCTGTTGTGGGGGTTGGTATGTGTGGGGAGGGGTTACTAGTTGTTTAAGGCCTGTGGAGCCTAGGCATGAACTGGCCTCTGTGATTCATACGGTCTGGTTCCTGTGCTATTAAGGGCGATAAATCAGCTAGCAAGTTCTCAGTCGAGTTATAACTCCCTTTTCATTCTTATAAATCTCCCGAGGCAGCAAGAAATTAGTGAAGTCAGTTCATTGATCTTGCAAGGTTAATGTTAAATTGGCAACAAAAGTTATTATTGGCCACTGGGACAGTTCAAAGAAGTTTTGGAGCTGGTCAGTGTACCTCTTACAGTGCATTATCTGATGACATGCAGTCATTATGTTGTATTGGTGCTTTCATATTCAGCCTATTAATCTAATGACTAACTGTTCCATTCTCTCAGCACTGAGCATTCACTGAAGTGTCTACACTTAATGCAGCCAGTTATTTATATGTGTACATACATCGCTTTCCTTAGTCTTTCATCAGGAGGGGTTCTTTACTTCTTCAGCTAATCAAAATGAAATAACTCATGCAGTGTTTGATCAAATCCCAGGAGTGTATAAATCAAGGTGTAGTTTGTGTGCACTTCACAAAGACCACAGAGTGCTACTATTGTCGAAATGTTGACTGCACCTTTGTTACAAACGATCGATGGCTATCAAGTTTGCTTACAAAGACACTTTGTAGCTGCATTCTTGTTTAACATTGGTAAGTAGTGCATTAAATTTTAAAAGAAATTCATCTCTATGACGTGGGTATTGCTGGCTACACCAGCATTTATTGCACATCCCTAATTACAAGGGTAGTTGAGAGTCACTGCTGTTAGTCTGGAGTTCACGTTTAGACCAGGCTGGTAAGGATGGCTCTTTCCTTCCTTAAAGGATATCAGTGAACAGGCTGGATATCTTTTCCCCTGACAATTATTTCATGGTCATCGGCAGACTCTAAATTCCAGATTTTTGTTGGAAATTTTCCATCTCTCATGATGGGATTTGAATCTAAGTCTCCCTGGGTCTCTAGATTATTAATCTAGTAATGATACTGCAAAGACCATCCCATCCTCCAATGCACAGAAACAGGCCATTCAGCCCATTTGATGTTTATGCTTCATGTGTACTTCCCCCTATCATTCCCAGTTAATGCACCCATGTATTCCTTCCTCATTCACCATTTTATCCAGCTTCTCATAAGTGGACCAATACTATTCAGCTGATCCACTCCACATTTTGCTGTTTCCATGTTCTCATTAGGTAAAAAAAACTCTTCCCCTGGATCGCTGTTATTTGTGACTACCTTCTTATATGAATGATCCCTGGTTTTACGCTGGCTAACTTTTAATGTTGGTGACTGGGATCTCACCCACTTGTTGTTCAGGAGCCCCTGCACTACCCATATTGATGAAGGACTGCTGGAATTAAATGGAAAATATTGCTCCTTCCCTGGGATTTAGGATCCTGAGAGCAGAGCTGACCTCTCAGAGGCACCGGGGGTTGCGATAGTTCCCTCTCAGGGGCTAACCATCACCAAGCCATTGATAGGGTGGGGAGGATGGATGGCTGTCAGAGTGAGTCAGAAAGTAACTCTGGGTGAGCCACCCCCTTCTTGATGTTAGATGTCTCAATTAGGCAGAACTCCGGGCATAAATAATACCAGCATTTTTATCAATTTTTTAATATAGAATCTCTATAGCATGGAAGCAAGCCATTTGGCCCAGCAAGTCCACACCAACTCTCTGAAGATCATCCCACCTAGACACACCCTACTACTCTATCCCTGTATTTTCCACGGCTCATCCACCTAATTTACACACCGCTGGAGATTATGGGCAATTTAAGCATGGCCAATTCACCCCACCTACATCACTTTGGACTGTGGGAGGAAACCCAGGCAGACACAGGGAGAATGTGTAAACTCCACACAGACAGCCACTCGAGGCTGGGATTGACCCTGGGTCCCTGGTACTGTAAGGTTGCAGTGCTAACCACTGTGCCACCCCTGTTTCTGATGTCTGTGTATCTGAACAATCTTGTGACCATAGGTGAACATGAGTGAAATGTTTGAAAGGTTCGCTTTTCTAAATTATTACAAGAACTCCCAACAATTTGTGTTCAGAATGATTAGGGGACAAATTGGTGAGGGAGCTTAAGTATCGTGCCTCTACTTTCCTCAGGAGACTCCTTCAATGACTAACATCCCATAAAGTTGGATGGCGAAATGCCTCTTGGGATAAGTGGGAACTTCCCAGAACAGGAAATTGGGAATAGATTCTTCACGGTTGCAAAATGGGATCTTGCGAATTGACTGCCCATATAATTACCCAGCTCCCTTGATTGATGACACATTGGTGGTATATAATTTGGAATTTAAAAACGTGTTGCTGGAAAAGCGCAGCAGGTCAGGCAGCATCCAAGGAGCAGGAGAATCGATGTTTCGGGCATAAACCCTGCTCCTTGGATGCTGCCTGACCTGCTGCGCTTTTCCAGCAACACATTTTTAAGCTCTGATCTCCAGCATCTGCAGTCCTCACTTTCTCCTAGTATATAATTTGGATCCAATTTATACTTTCATACGTTCACTAAGTCTCTTCCAAACTCTTCCTTCCACTATCCCCAGCCTACAAATATTTTTCAATCAGAAATGTTACAAAGGTGAGGATGCTATAGTCTTATCAGACCATATGGTGACTGTCAGAGGGACAGGAGACAACAACATACAGCTGGAGCAGGTGAGAATTGAACCCAGGGCCTCTACCACACACACACTTCAAAGACTCTTAGAGCAGCTATTCTGGATCCAAACAGAGAGTAGCTATACCGCACGATAGGTTTGCTTGTGGGATTGCACTATTCTAATTCGGTGAAAAGCTATCAGTCACTTCTTTTGAGAGGAGGCAATTGTGGGAAAAATATTGATGGACACCGATTGTCACTTGTGTGTTACTATGGTTGTCAGTTTTTCAGCAGCCAGTCGCTGAGTACGTAAACTACAACCACATCCACCCCATGAAGCTAGGCCTGTTTCCCAGTCAACCATGTACTATCATGGTGGGCAGACTCTCTCCTCCCTCAGCATCGAGGATTGGGAATCATTTCCTTTACTAAGTGCAAGGAAAGCATTTCCATGGAAAATGCTTATGGGAATTAACTATCTTCAGGAAGAGACCATTCAGCCCATCTGGTCTGATATGGGTTATGTCTATTCCAGATGAGTCTCCTTCCCATCCCTCTTTATCTCATCCTATCAATGTACCCTTTATTCTTCACTTGTATTTAGTTAGCTTCTTCATAAATACATCTGTGTTTTTTGATTCAACGATACAGTTTGGATTCATCACATTCCCTGTGGGAACAAGTTCCATATTCTCCCCATCTTCTGGGTTAGAACAGTTTTTTCAGAATTCTTGGATTTCTGAGCAACTTTTTTAATGTTTGCATAAATTAATGCACAAAGCTTCTTTAAATAAGCAGCTCACAGACTGACTGTGAAATATTTACCTTCCTTTGGTTTTCTAGAGGTGATATATTTGCCAAGAATCTCAGCGACTGCCTCCTCACAGTTTTAAATGACAGTGGCTTTTGGGGAATGATCACAAAACTACTTTCTGAAATAAAGGCTGGTTTTTGAACATTGGCTGAAGAGCCAGCAATATTAACACCTCTCTTTGAGAAAATGGAAGGGCCCACTGAGTCTGTCTGCCAATTAGGCACCTAACTGGGGCCCTTTGACAGGATTGAGGACTCCAGGGCGGGGTTTCTGTCCACCAACCAGAAGCTCTTCATTACTCAGGAGTGCCACCAGAGACTGTGGCTGCTGCCGGTAATGCACCACTTGAGGCTCAGGGTCTCCAATGAGCACAAGCCATCGGAAATCGGAGCAGGAATAGGCCGTTCAGCCCTTCAAGCCTACAATGCCATTCAGTTTGATCATGGCTTACAGTCCATCTCAGTATCCTGTTCTCATTTTTTTCCCCATCCCTTTGATCTTTTTAGCCCTAACACCATTAAAGATCCCAGATTGGTGGTGGGGGGAGTGGGGATGTGTGGGAAGTTACTGAGGTAGAAAGAGAGGGAGGGAGGTCAGCAGTAAGGGCAGTTGGGTGATTATCAGTGCCCTTCCTTTCTAGGGTCCCTCCATTGGACACTGAGTTCCTTTGATCGCTGCTGGAAACTCTCAATCCGACAGCATTTGCTTTCCAGGCCTCCTACATTGAGAGAAGGCCACTCAGCCCTTTGAGTCGGCTGATCTGGTTTCAACCTCAGTCCTACATTCTTGCACTGCCCGTCCATCCATCAACCCCCTGGGTATTCAAGAATCTATCTCCTTTGCAATGGAAAAGGAAATCTTCAGTTGCTGGGTCTGAAGCTGTGCCATTCTGTTCCTGCACCTCTCCAACTCTTAAAGTCCCTCTCCTCCCGGAATATGGAAGGTAAAACCCTTTAGAATGTTCGGTCATCTGTCCTCATATCTCCTTTTATGACTGGGTTCATATTGTTTATAGCAAATGTCATAGTTTTACAGCAAAAACACTTTGGAAAGCTTTATTGTGTTAAAGGCTCTATATAAATCTGGGTTGCTGGATTTTATGTATGTACTGTACACATTGCCTGTAATGGCACAATAGTTGCACTTGTCTAAGTACAAATTTGTACTTAAACAAAAAACAAAACCACTATAGTTAAGAACAATGCTCCCATACATGACGTGATTGGGTGTATATGATGCTCAGTGTATCACTGATCACTGTGTTGTGTGCCTTAATTAATCAATAATTGTCTCCGTAAATTATCAAGGGATTGCATTGGCAGTGACGTCTTTAAATTATTGAGTTGGTCTCAAATTGCAGAACTGTACGGACCGTCCTATTGAAGGAGGATAACGGTGCAGACGGAAAGAGAAACAAACCCTGCAGCTGTGACTGGTTCTAGTGTCACGGATAGTTGGTGTTAACTCCCTCCAAGGCATCCTAATCCTGCGTGTCAATGAAATGGCACGCTGCTACCTTCCAACTTTATTGCTTTGCTGCTTGGCTTTAGACAAGAAGCACACACGGCAGTCTGAAAGAACAGATAATCCCAGAGCAGGGGATTAACAAGCTGAGTTCTGCTGAAGTGAAACCATGTCACAAATCCTTCTGGAGTCTGACATGCAGGTTATAAAGGGAAAGATTGAGCACTGAAATCAAGTAAGGTTTGATTACTCAATCAGCTTACAATTGGCAAATTGCTGACCGAATACAAATGTACAGGAACACAGGAACAGGAGTAGGCCATTCAGCCCCAAGAGTGTCCCACCATTCACTGAGATCTTGGCTGATCTGTGGCCTACCTCCATATTACCTGTCTTTGGTCCATATCCCTTCATACCTTTACTTAGCAAAAACATATCCACATCAGATTTAAAATGAACACGTGATCTAACATCAACTGCCACTTGTGGAAGAGAGTTCCAAACCTCTCCCGCCCTTTGTGTATAGAAGTACTTCCTAACATGTCTCCTGAATGCTCTGACCTTAATTTTCAGACTCCACCCCCTAGTTATAGAATCTATAATCAGTGGAAATCGTTTACCTTTATCTCCCTTATACTTTCCTAATAATATCTTGAAGACTTTGATCCGATCACCCCTTAACCTTCTGAATTCTAGAGAAAACAGGCTCAACTTGCATAACCCCTCCTCACAATGTAACCCCTGAAGTCTAAATATCATGGAGCTTGATTGGAAGCCAGTTGTACTACAAAGACTCCCTATTCTGGTTAATCAGTTCAGAGAACCAGTTCAGCACAAATGCAGGATATTCAACCATCGAGTCTGGCTCAGTTCTTATAAAGAACTATCCACTTTGCCTCACTCCCTACTGCTCCTTGTTCATGTCCCTGCAATTATTGTTCTTTCAGAATGTGAGGGCCATTATTGAATCTGTATGTACTACCCAGTTAGGCACTGCATTCCAAATCTAAATCATGGATGTAAAATTATGAATGAGCAGTAATTTCCTCTAATTTAATATTTCTTAGGCTCATTCTCTTCAATAAACTTTGGTTCCTAGCCCACTGACTCTATGCTTTGAAACTCTGAGACTGAACCATACATTGCAACCTTAGTATCATGTTTAACTTCAAGGTGAACTTAATACCATGTAACCTACGCCATTGCAAAGATTGCTTATTTCCAGCTTTGGAACATCACCCAGTCCTGCCCCTGCCTCAGCTCATCTACTGTTGAAACTCTAATCCAAGGCTTGATGTCTAGACTTGATTATTTTCAAACAATCTCTTGGCCGACATCCGCATTCTACTTTTGCAATGATACATTCCTCCCAGAGCTCTGCTATCCCAGCTAAGCCTGAGTTCTGTTCTCCCTGCACCTCATTTACCTGCCCTACCTCCTGGTTAGGTGAAAGTGAGGACTTCAGATGCCTGAGATCAGAGTTGAGAGTGTGGTGCTGGAAAAGTACAGCAGGTCAGGCAGCATCTGAGGAGCAGGAAAATCGACATTTCAGGCAAAAGCCCTTCATCAGGAATCTCGAATGTAGGGCTTTTGCCCAAAACGTCCTGCTCCTCGGGTGCTGCCTGACCTGCTGTGCTTTTCCAGCACCACACTGTACCTCCTGGTTAAGCACTGCCTCAATTTTTAAATATTTTTCTACGTCAATTTCCTCATGTTCACACTTCTCCCTTCATCTATAATCTCCAGGGGATGGCAGAACTGTGCTGTGGGGTGAGATTGGATCCAACTGGGCCTAGAGTTTAGAGGAATGAGAGTGAATGTGATTGAAATGCGTAAAGTTCTAACAAGGCCAGACACGGGATGCAGGAAGAATGTTCTCCCAGGTTGGGGGATTCTGAAAACAGGAGACGCAGTCTCAGGATACGGTGTAGGCCTGAGATGAAGAAGCATTTCTTTACTCTGAGAGTGGTCAACCTGTGGAATTTGTTGCCAGTGAGAAGTGTGGAGGCCCCATCACTGAATATCTTCAGGAAAGAGATATTTTCGGGTGTTGAAGGCGTTGAGAGGTATAAAGCGAAAATGGAAACATGGTGTTGAAATGGAGGATCAGGAAGGAGGAGCCAAATGACTTACTCCCAACCCTGGTTTCCACAGCCCTCTGATGTCTTTATTCACATTTAGCTTCAGCCTATTAGCCACCCCTGAGTATAAAAGTCCGACCATCTCCCTGTGCGACCTAATGACAGGTCATCAACAACAAACATTACCTGTTTCTCTCTGCACAGATACTGCTGAGATTTTCAAGCAATGTTTTTGTTTCTTCTTACATCAGTTTGCCAGCATATATGGTATTTGGATTTTCCCGTATTTGACTCAGTGTCAGCTGTTGCTCCATATTGATCTTGCAAAGTCACTCGAGACGCGTTAATACATCAGTGGCTTGATAACAATATAAGTCATCCCCCCATATTTGTTTGCAGCTGCTGCCTGGGTCAGGGGACAGTCAACTGTATTTTATTTCCTGTCTGTGATTCCTCAGATTAAGGTAAACAGATGAAGGGAAGTGGAGAATATTTTGAAGACAAAGAGAAACGTATACTGACTCTTCACAGCTCTCAGAGAAAATGCCTTAAAGTACTTCAAATGGAAGACTTTCTTCAAAATGAAGCAGCTGTCCCCAAGTAAGCTTTCAGCGTTGTCTTAATTTGATGCAGATTATTTTGCCTGTTTGCACCTTCCTGACTGATCTCCCAACTGAAATGGACTCGTCGGAGCCACACTAAAAAAACAAGACTGTCGATAGGACCATGATCCTTTTTTTGATGATACTATTAGTTAATCTTCCATGTCATTATCCAGGAACAGAACTAATAAATAAATTGCATCTCTCTCATCTTTGCCTTTCTGTATCTCTGTCAGTGCTTGTCTGACCTTGCCTGAAGGTTTCTGTGGTAGGACTCGCAATCTCTCTTTGGGTCTTTCAGGCCTTTGCCCCTTCAGTTTCAATTGCATCCAGTTCCTCCCTTCTTTCAGCTCTGAATCCTCCAAAGGGTTGGTGTCCTTCCAATTCCTTCCTCTCCCAGTCCCAATTTGGTTCCAGCGTCACCCAATTCCTTCACCTCACTGTGCCTGATCGCTAATTTCTGGAATTTCTGTCTGAAACGCTTCAGCTCTCTACTCTGACTCTCTTCTGGAAGTCACTCCTTTAAAAACTACTTTTTCCACCAAATGTCTTCCCAGCTAGTAGATAGGTGCTAGATGGATGGAATGGACAGGATAGGCCAAAGGGCCTCTTGCGGTTCTCAAATTTCTGAATGGACCTCACAAATTTCAAATCTAATGTTGATCTTGCTTTTTATTCAGCTTCTCTGCAGCTGTAACTTTGCGTTCTTCGCTCTGTTCTATTGCCCTATGATCATTGAATGAAGTCACACAGCGCCAGGGTATAGTCCAACAGGTTTATTTGAAATCACAAGCTTTCAGAGCACTGCTCCTTCATCACCTGACAAAGGACTATAACCTGGTGTTGTGTGACTTCTGACTTTGTCCACCCCAGTCCATCACCAGCACCTCCACACCATGATCACCGTGTGATATGACTTGTGTGTACTGCACTCAAAACAAAACTTTTCACTGTACCTATATACATGTGACAATAATCAATCAAATCAAAATCAAATTTCTGTGTAGTAAAATTCTACTACTCCATCCTTATACATCTGTATACATCTTGGTGTAAGATTCCACCTGATTATTCTTTACCATTTATGTGCTAAATAAATGCGAGTTGTTGAGTATTGATTACATTCCTGGGAAGTGCTGTGGGACGGTGAAATTGTTTTTCTCATTCCCTGGCATACAAACCTCTTCAGGCTTGCTTACAGTATAGAAATGGTCTCATCTCACCTAACCAATATCAAATCCTTTCTAAATCTCAAGGATTCGAGAAATGTAGAAATTCACGAGTCAAACAATTGAGGAGGCAATGACCTAGGTTTTATCACGCGACTATTAATCCAGATACCTCCCAGATAATGGAGAACTGAGTTTGAATCCCACCATCACAGTTGGTGGAATTTGAATTCAACCAAAAATAATCTAATGATGACCATGAATCCATCGTTGATTGTCAGAAAATCCCGTCTGAGTTAATAATGTCCTTTCGGGAAGGATAATGCTGCCCTCTCACCTTCTGGCCTATATGTGACCTCAGACCTCACAGCACTGTTGTTGCCTCTTAACAGCTCTCTGGGCAATTAGGGATGGGCAATAAACCAGCAATGCTTTTATCCCATGAATGAATTTTAAAAAAGTTTGGATCCCACTGTCATCCCCCTAATTTGTCAGTCGTTAGCACTGCTGCCTCACAGCGCCAGGGACCCGGGTTCGATTCCACCCTTGGGCGATTGTCCATGTGGAGTTTATATACTCTCCCCGTATCTGCATGAATTTCCTTCCACACGCCAAAGATGCGCAGGTTAGCTGGATTGGCCATGGGAAATGCAACGTTACAGGGATAGATTAGGGGACTGGATCATGTGGATTGCTATTTGGAGGGTCTGTGTGAACTCAATGGGCTGACTGGCCTGCTTCCACGCTGTAGGGAATCTGTTCAATGATTCCACCCAGTTTTGAGAAGCCAACACTCAGGATTGGGGCTCATTAGCATCATCCAAGTGAGGTGCCAGCCAGGACTCCAACAGTTTGGGGAGCAATCTGAGATGGAAAACACTTGAGAAAATGTTTCGGTTATGGGCAAACCCAAAGCTAATGGATCATAAATCTATGATGGTCGCCAATAAATCCAAAGGCATGTCCAGGAGAAACCTCTTTACCCTGAGATTGCTATAACATGGTGCATGGAAGTGAATCGTACAGATGTACCTAAAGGGGAAGCTGTGTAAACACAGATGGAAGAGAGGGTTAGAAGGATACGTTGGTAAGGTAAGATAAAGTAGGATAAGAGGTGGCTCGTATGGAGAATAAAGACCAGCATGACCTAGTTGGGCTGAAGGGCTTGTGTGTATGCTGGAAATTCACTGTCAGCTTTATACAATAAGAGGAGGCCTCCAGAATCACAACCACTTTGTGCGACTGTATATAATATCTGTGACCCATGAGAATCACATCGAAACTGCTCCCCCCACCAAATGAAGATGTCTCCACCATTCATCAACTAGCTTCTAGAAGTCCTTTCACCATCTCCTCCACACTCCTGAAAATCTTCAGAATTTGTTCCAGACTTCAGATTCAAAGTTAAGTCAATGTAAGGGAGAGAGTTGGGGAAGGCTGCATGTGTCTGGCAGAATGGTAAATGTAATTATTTAACCATTTCAATCAACCACATTAAAAATTAATGAGATCCTCATAACTTTAGGCAGTAGAGGTGAATGTAGGAACAATGTAAATTGATAGTAAATAGTCTTTGGTTCCGTGACCTTACGGTGAAAAGTTAGTTTTTGTTATTGTCCATTGCCTCATATGTTTTATGTTGTGAGTTGGTCACAAGCGATTGTGGTGTACGAACGGAGAATGTCAGCTCCTCTTTGCTGTGATACATCGATCTGCTGTAAAGTCAATAAACACAACATTCAATGAAACCCTGGATCACTTCTCGTTATTTTTACAAAGTCACCCCATCTTTCCTCCTGCCTTTCCTTAATTTGAGCAATTAGGAATCACAATTACCCTTTATGGCCAGAAACAAAAGCTGCACAACAAATGGAAGTCTGATTGATTGAAAATAAATCACCAAAAGCTCATCAACTTAAAACAACACTCTCCCAGCTAATATTTATCCCTTAATCAACATCACACACAGAAAGATAGATGATTTGGTAGTTGCCAGTTTGTAGGAGTTTGCTGTGTACAAATTGGTTGCTAAATTACAGCACTTCAGTGAAAGAAATTCAAATTCTGTCCTTCCCCTACTGTACATTCTGTGTGATAAAGGGAAAAGTCACCATAGTCCTGCTCTCTCATTATAGAGATATGATGTTGGTGATTTAACCCTGAGGTTGAGGAAGGGAGCCCCTCATGATAATCTCAGCTAGTGCAGGAATCAAACACATGCCATTAGTGTTACTGTGTATCACAGCCCATCTGTCCAGTCAACTGAGCTAACTGTTCCTCCTTGTGGTAGCGTGGCAGTGGTGCTGAGGTTGGGAGAGGGGGTTAAGTCAGGGCCCACTAACCAGGGTCCATGGGGACCTGCTGGTCTCTAGATGGGTTGGGTGGTGGGACTGGAGGACCCAGACTTCAGCAGCATTGAGGACCATGTTCTCTGTCACTTCCTCTGCCCAGCAGTTGAGGGAAGTCCCAACTGTGACTGGTACCCACTGCACATTCTTCCTCCAGAGATACCTGGGGCACAGACAAAACTGTGGAGGAAAGGAGTCTTGCAAGTCAATAGCTTGTGCTCATGAATCAATCTTTGCCAGCCTTCTCACTCACCCCCATGTCTGCTTTGTTCCTTTCCTTCTGAGATACGGTTGCAGATTCTCTCACCCACTCTGCCAAGCTGTAATTTTAGTTTTCATATGTGGAATGTGCCAGCAATGATCTTTGAGTGGCGCTTTAAGGTACGAGGCAGGAGAATGTTTCGTTGAGTGGTTACATTTTTGTGACAGAATTAAACATTATCTTTCAGAATGTCCTTACCTGAGTCACATTCTCCTGGACAATATTTATTCCTTAATCAATGTCACACACAAAAATTCAAATGATCTGTTTGTGTTTCTAATATTCTGTATTCTGTCAAGACTGCAAGTTTCTCTTCATACATTTGTGTGTTAGCGTGTGACTGTGGGATTACACCAGGGTCAGCAACTTCTCCCGAGTGGTGCTCAAAGTTATGCCAGCTTCGAGAAGTGTTTCTTTTCTCAAGATTTCTGCTCAAACTCACTTCCGCGTCGATGAACGTAAAACCTGCCAAGAAACTGCCTCTGCAATTCACCAACCCTTTCAGAGTTGGTTTTTCTTTTTGAAAAAAAAAGTTTGCTTTAGAAAATAATTATTGATTATAGTTAAGAGAAGGTTTTGAGCAGTTTGACTAATGCAGCTAGAAAAGGGGAGACCACTGCAACTGGTCGTGCTAAAGTCCAGCCGCTGTGAGGAACCCAACAAGTGAAAAATGACTTTTAAAAAAAAGGAACTGTTGTCATAAGCAGTTGTGCTGATTCCAATCCAGAGAAGAGTCAGATACTAGCATAATGAGTGAAATCTTACCAGAAATTCAGCTAAGTGTCAGATATAGTTAGTAAGAGTTCAAGATAGTTCTTAGGGTCAAAGGGACTAGGGTTTGGGAAGGAAGCAGTATCAGAATGCTGAGTTGGGTGATCAGCTATGGTGGAGAAGCCACAAAGGGCTGAATGGCCTCTTCCTGGTACCATTATCCTGCTCCCTGGGCTCCTGACTCCAATGCCAATGTTTCAGCCCAGCTGTGCACCCAATCAAAGAAACAAGCACCAAGAACAACAAACAGTACAGCACTGGAACAGACCCTTCGGCCCTCCAAACCTGTGCAGACACATTTTGCCTTTGCATTCTAAGACTGTCTTCACTTACAGGAGCTATATCCCTCTAATTTCCCTTCATATTCACATGTTCGTCCAGGCGCTTCTTGAATCAAGGGCTGGCAATCTGCAGCTGCCCTGTACCGTTCTGATCTATTGCCCCGACATGTTGGGCAGAGGCAAATTGGCACCCAGTTTTGTTGACAGGGATCTGGCCATCCTGGTGGACCAGAGGTGGGTCACTGCCCATGGTGCCCTGAGCTGTTGGTGATTAATGGAGGTCTGGAGCAGCAAGCAGTGAGTTGGAGTCACCAGGTAGCCACACTGATTCTCAGGTCAGGAATTGTCGCCATGTAGTTTCTAACTGATGGGTGGGAGCATGGGAACCCGTATAATTCAGGAGGCAAGGTCATTTAAGAATGTGGATGCTCATGCGTGCAACTGCTGAATGTCCCATCTTGCTATTGACCATCCCATTGGGAAGTGGAACTTCCTGCTCTCCGCATCGATCACCTCACACCATTTCCTAAACGTTCTCACCAAGGTCCATGTTGACCAGGGGATGGGAAGTTTCTGCCTAATGTTTTGTGAAAAAGATTGCCAACTCCGTATTTTACAACCTGTGATCAGTATGCGTAATCTTGTATCAAGATGTAGGTACTTTCTTACCCTCAGGATACATGACCCAATTAGATAATTCCTCAGCACGGTTTTGTGAGTTTAAACACAAAGATTATTTATTCTCACACACTTACACCAAAATTCAACACAATGTTTCACCCATCTGCTCTCATACATGCTGTCTCTCAGACACACAAAGTATAGATACAGATGTAGATAAAACCATGTTACACATAATGGTTAACTTAATTTATCATCACTATTTACCTCATGGCAGGCCTGTAGTTTCTCAAACAATTCTTAACGCGTGAACTCATTCAAAGGTAAAGTACTCATTCAACAGTGAGCTGACCTTTTGAATACGCCTGAAAGGGTTGTTGGGCTGTTTGAGAGGGCAACTATTTTTCTTGAGTTACATACAAGTCATATCAGGTAAAGACTGCAGATTAGCCTTCACGAAGGGGTATTACTTGGGGAAGCAGATGGCATATTTGCAACAAGCCTCACCATCAGTGAAGCTCAAGGTTTTTATTCTGGATCTTACATCATGAGTTGGATTCATACCTCCAGTTCATTAGTCTTAGATAGAGTCTGAGAGTGAGAGAGTATTACAGAGCAGAAAGAGATCTCCGGCCCATCATGTCTCTGCCAGTCATCAAGCACCTGCCTGTTGCAGTCCCATTTTCCAGCACTTAAAATCATAATCATAGAGAGGCACAGAATATACCTTTTGGTCCAACTCGTCCCTGCCGACCAGATATCCTAAACTAATCTAATCCCCTTTGTCAGCATTTGGCCCATATCCCTTTGAACCCTTCCTATTCATATACCCATCCTGATATCTTTTAAATTTGGCCTGTAGTTTTGTGTGCAGTGGTATTTCAAGAGTTCATCCTCTTAAATGTTGTGGTAGGGATTTCCTGATAGCCCCCACTCACTGGGTGAGAAACTGTTTCCTTAAATCCCCTCACTTTGTCTATTAAGCCTAGCAGTTGTTTTTATAGTTATTTCACACACCCTCAAGGCTGTCCACATCCGCACTCACACTTCCAGACATTACTTCCGATCTTAGTTTGAGGATAGATTTCACTTGCCTCGCTCAGTGATCTAAAAGGTGGAATAATCTCTGTTGCTCTTTTTCACAATGACAATGAATAAATCAAGGAATGAAAATGAAAGGATGAAAGCACAGTAAGTAAATGAGACGTGAAAGTAAAGCAAAATCTAAAGCAAAATGATTGACTGTTGACTGTTCTCTTGATGCATTTTCACGTACTGATTTATAAAAGAAAATTACATAAGGCTGGTGGGAAAAGAATTGTTTTGGGCACAGAAAAGGTTTGATTATGCAGTGAGTCCTTTGGTCTTAATGACACTCACACATTAGAAGCTGCTTTGG
Source organism: Hemiscyllium ocellatum (assembly GCF_020745735.1). NCBI lineage: Eukaryota > Metazoa > Chordata > Chondrichthyes > Orectolobiformes > Hemiscylliidae > Hemiscyllium > Hemiscyllium ocellatum. The sequence continues at coordinate 42,098,339 of NC_083436.1, read as the reverse complement.
AGTTCAATCTCATCAAAATAAAGAGTCTAATCTCCTGCTGAAGATTTCAATCTCTTCATTTTGAGCAACTCACCTCCTTCATTCTGACAACTGCACGACGAGGTGATGATAGTGTTGTGGTAATATGACTGGCCTGCTAATACAGAGGTCACAAGATAATCCTCTGGGGCCATTGTATTCAAATCCCATCATGGTAGCTGGTGAAATTTAAATTCAGTTTGTAACTCTACAAAAGGAATAAGAGATGTCCATTCAGTCCTTCAAGCCTGCTGTCTCACCAATTAACAGTGATGTGGAGGTACTGGTATCAGACTGGGATGGACAAGGGATAGAAGTCACACAACACCAGGTTATAGCCCAACAAGTTCATTTAAAATCACAAGCTTTTGGAGCGCTGCTTCTTCATCAAGTGAAGTCGAAGGAGCAGTGCTCCAAACGTTTTGTAATTTCAAATGAACTTGTTGGGCTATAACCTGGTGTCATGTGACATCTGACTTTAATTAATCGACAAGATCGTGGTTGAGTGAGTTCTGAAGAAGAGACATATCACATTTGAAGCATTAATTCAATTCCTGGCTCCACGCACGCTGCCAGACCTGCTGGGTTTCTCCAGCTTTCTCTGTGTTTGTCTCAATTACTCTTTCATTGTCAGTTCAGCATTGCTGTCCACTCCCGGTATTTTGGAAACTCTATCTGCCTCCTTTTTAAAAACATCCAGTGATCTAACCTATAACTCTCTGGGGTGGAGAACTCCAGACACTCACTATCCTCTGGGAGACAAAATTTAGAATATAGCAAAGCCAGTGTCAGTCAGGATGACCATGAAAGCTAACGCCAGTTGTTTTACAAACTCACCTGCTCATTTCATGAAGGAAATCTGTGGCTCTGCCCTAGTCTGACTTACGTGTAACTCCAGACCCATAGCAATGAGGTTTACTGTTAACTGCCCTCTAAAATGGCTTGGGGAGCAGCTCACTTCAAAGGCAGAAGCGAGGACCGCGGATGCTGGAGAGTTAGAATCCAAAAGTGTGGTGCTGGAAAAGCACAGAAGATCAGACAGCATTCCAGAAGTGGGAGAGTCGACGTTTGGACTTAAGCCCTTCATCAGACATTTGTGATGAAGGGCTTGTGCCCGAAACGTCGATCCTTTGCTCCTCAGATGCTGCCTGACCTGCTATGCTTTTCCAGTGCATACTTTACAACTCAAGCTTCTGTTGCTTGTTTGTTCAAGCACTTACTTGCAGCTCCTGATGAATAGCGTGAGTCTTTGTTAAATGCTGTTCAAAGGCAGTTAGGAAAAGGGGCAACAATTTCTGGCCTTGCAGCAACACCCATAACGCATGAATGAGTGCAAGCCTTGACTTCCTTAACTTTGGCCCCTGTTCTCATAGGAATGATCTGAATTTTTCTGATCTTTTCCCATAACTGAATTATTTCATTCCTAGTACCATTCTAGCAGTCTCTTCTGTGTTTTCTCTAAGTTCAAAACCTATGAATTGCTTATCCCATTGCACGTGATTGAGGTCTCAGTGGGGGAGCACTTTGGGGCCAGCGACCATAATTCTATTAGATTTAAAATAATGATGGAAAAGGATAGACCAGATCCAAAAGTTGAAATTCTAAATTGGAGAAAGGCCAATTTTGACGGTATTAGGTAAGAACTTTCGAAAGCTGATTTGGGGCAGATGTTCACAGGTAAAGGGACGGCTGGAAAATGGGAAGCCTTCAGAAATGAGACAACGAGAATCCAGAAAAAGTATATTCCTGTTAGGGAGAAAGGAAAGGATGGTAGGTATAGGGAATGCTAGATGACTAAAGAAATTGAGGGTTTGGTTAAGAAAAAGAAGGAAGCATATCTAAGGTATACACAGGATAGATCGAGTGAATCTTTAGAAGAGTATAAAGGAAGTAGGAGTGTATTTAAGAGGGAAATCAGGGCGGCAAAAAGGAGACATGAGATAGCTTTGGCAAATAGGGTTAAGGAAAATCCAATGGGGTTTTACAAAAGGGTAACAAGGAAGAGAATAGGGCCCCTCAAAGATCAGCAAGGCGGCCTTTGTATGGAGCCGCAGAAAATGGGGGAGGTACTAAATGAATATTTTGCATCAGTATTTACTGTGGAAAAGGACATGGAAGATATAGACTGTAGGGAAATAGATGGTGACATCTTGCAAAATGTCCAGATTACAGAGGAGGAAGTGCTGGATGTCTTGAAATGGATAAAGGTGGATAAAACTCCAGGACCTGATCAGGTGTAACCAACAACTCTGTGGGAAGCTAGAGAAGTGATTGCTGGGCCTCTTGCTGTGATATTTGTATCATCGATTGTCACAGATGAGGTGCCAGAAGACTGGAGGTTGGCAAACGTGGTGCCACTGTTTAACAAGGGTGGTAAGGACAAGCCAGGGAACTATAGACCAGTGAGCCTGACCTCAGTGGTGGGCAAGTTGTTGGAGGGAATCCTGAGGGACAGGATGTACATGTATTTGGAAAGGCAAGGACTGATTAGGGATAGTCAACGTGGCTTTGTGCATGGGAATCATGTCTCACAAACTTGTTTGAGTTTTTTGAAGAAGTAACAAAGAGGATTGATGAGGGCAGAGCAATAGATATGATCTAAATGGACTTCAGTAAGGTGTTTGGCAAGGTTCTCCATGGGAGACTGATAAACAAGGTTAGATCACATGGAATACGGGGAGAACTAGCCATTTGGATACAGAACTGGCTCAAAGGTAGAAGACAGAGGGTGGTGGTGAAGGGTTGTTTTTCAGACTGGAGGCCTGTGACCAGTGGAGTGCCACAAGGATCGGTGCTGGAACCTCTATTTTTTGTAATTTACATAAATGATTTGGATGCGAGCAGAAGAGGGACAGTTAGTAAGTTTGCAGCTGACACCAAAATTGGAGGTGTAGTGGACAGCAAAGAAGGTTACCTCAGATTACAACAGGAGTTTGACCAGGTGGGCCAATGGGCAGAGAAGGAGCAGATGGATTTTAAGTCAGAAAAGTGCGAGGTGCTTTATTTTGGGAAAGTAAATCTTAGCAGGACTTATACACTTAATGGTAAGGTCCTAGGGAGTATTGCTGAACAAAGAGACCTTGGAGTGCAGGTTCATAGCTCCTTGAAAGTGGAGTTGCAGATAGATAGGATAGTGAAGAAGGCGTATGGTATGCTTTCCTTTATTGGTCAGAGTATTGAGTACAGGAGTTGGGAGGTCATGTTGTCGCTGTACAGGACATTGGTTAGGCCACTGTTGGAATATTGCATGCAATTCTGGTCTCCTTCCTATCGGAAAGATGTTGTGAAACTTGGAAGGGTTCAGAAAAGATTTACAAGGATGTTGCCAGGGTTGGAGGATTTGAGCTACAGGGAGAGGCTGAACAGGCTGGGGCTGTTTTCCCTGGAGCGTCGGAGGCTGTGGGGTGACCTTATAGAGATTTACAGAATTACGAGGGGCATGGATAGGGTAAATAGGCAAAGTATTTTCCCTGGAGTTGGGGAGTCCAGAACTAGAGGGCATAGGTTTAGGGTGAGAGGGGAAAGATATAAATGAGACCTAAAGGGCAACTTTTTCACACAGAGGGTGGTACGTGTATGGAATGAGCTGCCAGAGGAAGCGGTGGAGGCTGGTACAGTTGCTACATTTAAGAGTGATTTGGAGATGCCGGTTTTGGACTGGGGTGTACAAAGTTAAAAATCACACACCAGGTTATAGTCCAACAGGTTTAATTGGAAGCACACTAGCATTTAGAGCGCGCAACGACCTGATGAAGGAGCAGCGCTCCGAAAGCTAGTGCTTCCAATTAAACCTGTTGAACTATAACCTGGTGTTGTGTGATTTTTAACATTTAAGAGGCATTTGGATGGGTATATGAATAGGAAGGGTTTGGAGGGATTTGGGCCAGGTGCTGGCAGGTGGAACTAGATTGGGTTGGGATATCTAGTTGGCATGGATGGGTTGGACTGAAGGGTCTCTTTCCATACTGTACATCTGTATGACTCTACTGCTCTGTCCGCCTCACACATGTACGATATCCTGTAGAAAGCCCTGTCCAAAATTTCAGGGTACTTATTTCATAAGTAAATAAAAATAGTTGGAATATATAGGCTGCCCCTGATTGACCAGGTCAAATCCTTAATATTATTGGTGAGGAACACATGTAAAAATCAGAGCTACAGGAACTTTCTGGGAATCTACTGAAGGAAAACCTTTGCATCGCCCTGACAATAGTTGCCATGGCAACTCTAACTAGATCACAGCAAAATCACACAGACTTATTTAAAAGGGCAGCATCTGTTATTTTTTTTCTCTTTCAGTGAATGCGCGAAATAGACAGAAAGAAATGTCGAGAGTCAATGGAAGTGAGTGAGCAGTCAAAGAAAAGAGGAATTGCAATCAGACCAATAGAGATGGGCAGAGCAACTCATTTCTAATTAACTCCCTGTGTGCTGCTGTGTGCAAAGTCAAGAGAAACGTGATGGGCTAATGATTGAAATATATGTGAACACTTTTGTCTGGATTTCTAAAACAAAATTCTATAACGATAAAGGGGCTTGTTGACCATTAGCCAAAAAAACCCATCCAATTTCCTGAAGAAGGGCTCATGCCCGAAACGTCGATTCTCCTGTTCCTTGGATGCTGCCTGACCTGCTGCGCTTTTCCAGCAACACATTTTCAGCTCTGATCTCCAGCATCTGCAGTCCTCACTTTCTCCATTAGCCAAAAAACCCAACCAATCACTTGGAAAGCATCCATTTTGTTTTTTGATTGGCTAGACAATGCAAGGGCTGGACTCCATGGGGGACCAATAACAGGACTGTTGGGAATGAACCTGGAGGTTGGGAATGAGACAGGATGTCAGAAAATGAAACCAATTGGAAACCTTGGAAGAGGTGGACAAAATTCATTGTGTCAAAATTCATGTTTGTAAGCAACAACACAGTAACTTTGGAGAAAAATGTAAACCTGAGTTCAATTTGTTGCAGGTTATGATAACTTTCTGGGGGAGGTCAGTCTTTACATTTAGTCTGTATAATTAAAAATAAGATAGCTAATGTTCAGACAACTGTTTCTCTGGGAGTTTTCCTTTATGCTGTGGCCAGAGTACACTGTGTATGACTGATACAGGTAACACAGTTGGACCCACATCCTCACCCATTGTGAATATCTGCTCTGTCACATGTTCTCATCTTGGGCTTTTCAGAAATTGTTGCATGCTGAAGTCTAATTTCACAGTAACTGCTGTTCTGTATTCCTTGTGGCTCTGGACATGATGGTTGGGCCACAAAACAGCAAGTTCCAAAGCTGCACAGTGTCCAACTCTAACACATAGCCATGATTAACTAAAGCTTAGCTACAATATCATTATCATCATTGCCATGTACATACATATCCTTCAGGTTGGTTTCCTCTCTACGTTTGGCCAGCTAGGTGTCTCTTGCCCGTCCGCTCAAAGACCATCACTAATGAATTTTTCTTCACGATGGTGGTCTAAGAAAAATAGATTTCCTACAGTGCAGGAAGCAGCTATTTGGCTGCACCAGCCCTCCGAAGAGCATCATACTCAGAACCTCCCCCTTCTTTATAAACCTGCATTTCCCATGGCTAATCCAACTAGCATACGCATCCCAGTTCACTGTAGCATGGCCAATCCCCCTAACCTGCACATCTTTGGGATGGGGGAGGAAACCCACGTGGAAATTCCACACAGACAGTTGGCTGAGGCTGGAATTGAACCCTGGTATGATGAAGCTGCAGCACTAACAGGGGGTTGGCCCATCCTCTCTGTGTCTGCATGGATTTCCTCTCAGTGCTCCAGTTTCCTCCCACAGTCCAAAGATGTGCAGATTGGGTGAATTAGCCATGCTAAATTGCCCATAGTATTCAGGGATGTGTAGGTTAGGTGCATCAGTCAAGGGGAAATGTAGAGTGATAGGGGAATGGTCTGGATGGGTTACTCTTCGGAGGGTCAGTGTGGACTTGCTGGGTCGAAGGGCCTGTTTCCACACTAGGCATTCTAATTCCAATTCCAAGTCTAATTCTAATTCTAATTCACTGTGCTGACTGTCATATAAACACTGTAACATCCTAGGTCTCAAAAAGTAGGAAGGAGTGACGGTCACAACAATGAATTATTCAGATTAAACTCACTTTCTATGTTCCCCCACGGCTCCTGCCCATAACATTTCCCATCGGTATTTTATTACATTTAAATACACACACTACACTTCCTCATTTTGAAACCCATCAGCCATGGGTCAGTCAGCCATGGTCTCTGCCTCCTTATACCTGTGTGTTTCTATCCACACAGCTGACAGTGTTTCTTAATTCAGTGCTGTTCTCAAATTTGGATAAGCAACATCTCCATTCAAAGTTATTAATATGGACGATGAAAAGCTGAGCTCCACATTGGGGGGGGGGGTTCAATTACTCCATTTAAAAGGTATCTGGATGGGTGTATGATTAGGAAGGGCTTAGTGGGATATGGGCCAAGTGCTGGCAAATGGGAGTAGATTAATTTAAGATATCTGGTCGGCATGGATGAGTTGGACCAAAGGATCTGTTTCCATCCTGTACATCTCTGTGACTCTATGTAGATGCCTCAGCAATTCATTGTTCACATCCAATCGAACGGTAAATATTCCCTTTATTCCCACATGTCTAATATTTTTAAATACAACAAATATTTTTAATAAAGACCATTTTCATTTTTAATCATCTCTATGTTGTGGTTCTGTTCACCGAGCTGGGAATTTGTGTTGCAGACGTTTCGTCCCCTGTCTAGGTGACATCCTCAGTGCTTGGGAGCCTCCTGTGAGGTGCTTCTGTGATCTTTCCTCCTGCATTTATAGTGATTTGTATCTGCCGCTTCCGGTTGTCAGTTCCAGCTGTCCGCTGCAGTGGCCGGTATATTGGGTCCAGGGTGATGTGCTTATTGATTGAATCTGTGCATGAGTGCCATGCCCCTAGGAATTCCCTGGCTGTTTTCTGTTTGGCTTGTCCTATAATAGTAGTGTTGTCCCAGTCGAATTCATGTTGCTTGTCATCTGAGTGTGTGGCTCCTAAGGATAGCTGATCGTGTCGTTTCGTGGCTAGTTGGTGTTCATGGATGCGGATCGTTAGCTGCCTTCCTGTTTGTCCTATGTAGTGTTTTGTGTAGCCCTTGCATGGGATTTTGTACACTACATTGGTTTTGCTCATGCTGGGTATCGGGTCCTTCATTCTGGTGAGTTGTTGTCTGAGAGTGGCTGTTGGTTTGTGTGCTGTTATGAGTCTTAGTGGTCGCAGTATCCTGGCTGTCAGTTCGGAAATGCTCCTGATGTATGGTAGTGTGGCTAGTCCTTTGGGTTGCGGCATGTCCTCGTTCCATTATCTTTCCCTTAGGCATCTGTTGATGAAATTGCGTGGGTATCCGTTTTTGGTGAATACATTGTATAGGTGTTCTTCTTCCTCTTTTTGCAGTTCTGGTGTACTGCAGTGCGTTGTGGCATTTTGAACAGTGTCTTGATGCAACTTCTTTTGTGTGTGTTGGGGTGGTTGCTTTTGTAGTTCAGGACTAGGTCTGTGTGTGTGGCTTTCCTGTGTAGCTTTGTGTTGAATTCTCCGTTCGGTGTTCTCTGTACCATCATGTCTAGGAATGGGAGTTGGTTGTCCTTTTCTTCCTCTCTAGTAAATTTGATTCCTGTGAGTGTGGCTTTGATGATCTGGTGTGTGTTCTCTATTTCTGTGTTTTTAATGATTACAAAGGTGTCATCCACATATCTGACCAAAGCACTGAGGATGTCACCTAGACAAGAGTCGAAATGTCTGCAACACCAATTCCCAGCTCGGCGAACAGAACCACAACAACGAGCATCCGAGCTACAAATCTTCTCACAAACTTTAATCATCTCTATGCTTTCTCTCTTGGATCACTTGTTTTTGTGTCAATGAGGGAATGAAGGATTGTTGGGAAAAGGCAGGAAAGTGGAGTTGAGGATTATCAGATCAGCTGCAATCTCATTGAGTGGTGGAGCAGACTTTGATGGGCTGAATAGCCTATTTATGCTTTGACGTGTTGGCATTGTCCTGTGTAGCTCTGGATATTGGGCAATAAATAATCCATCCAATAGCAACTCCAGAACAAGGTCAAGAGCACAGAATCATTTCAGTGCAGAAGCTGGCCATTCAGCCCATCATGTTTGCACTGGGTGTAAGCGAGCAATTCATTGTGTGCTACTCTCCTGCCTTCTTCCCTTAACTCTGCACATTGTTCCTTTTCAAGTAACCATATATATCCCTCTCAGGTGCCTCAAATGAAGCTGCTTCCATCACATTCTTAGCCAATGCAATCCAGACCCTAACCACTCACTGCGTAAAAAAGTCACTTTTATACTTTATTGTCAATTAATTGACATCTGTGCCCTCTCATTCTTGATAGAGCTCAGTCTGGGTAAATGCAAGATGTTGCGTTTTGGTACAAAAAGTAGGAGTAGGACTTATGCAATTGACAGTAGGGCCTTAGGTGTTGTTGTAGAACAGAGAGTGCTAGGGGTGCAGTACTTAATTATTTGAAGTTTGCGTCACACACAGACAGGGGTGTTAAAAATGCGTTTGGCACACTTACCTTCATTGGTCAGTCCTTTGAGTATGGGAGTTGTGGTGTTGTGTTGAGTTGTACAGAACATTGGTGAGGCCTGTTCTGGAATACTATGTCCAGTTCTGGTCACCCAGTTACAGGAAGGATGCTATTAAGCTAGACAGGGTTCAGAAAGATTTACCAAGATGTTGCTGGGTTTGAGCTATAAAGTAAGGCTGGGACGTTTTCACTGGAGTGTAGGAGGCTGAGAGGTGACCTTATAGAAGCTTACAAAGTAATGAAGGGTATGGATCGTGTTCATGAATATTGTCTTTTCCCATAGGATGAGGGATTTCAAGCCTGGAGGGCACATCTTAAGGTGAGAGGAGAGAGATTTAAAAAAGACATGAGAGGCAACCTTTTACACAGAGAGTGGTTTGAGTGTGGAATGAATTTCCTGAGGAGGTGGTGGATGTGGGTATAATTACAATATTTAAAAGATATTTAGATAATTACATAAATAAGAGGGATATGGGCCAGGTGGGACTCAGTTAGTTTGGGATTATGATCATCATGGTACCAGTTGGACTGCAGGGTCTGTTCCCGTGCTGTATGACTCTATGACTCAAAGTGCGAACACTTTCTCCATAATTATTCTGTCTTGACTCTTCATGATTTTGAATACTTCCCTTAGATCTCCTCTCAGCTTTCTTTTCTTTGAGGGCAACAGTCCCCAGTACTCCGATCTATCGTTATAACTGAAGTTTGACAACCCTGGAACGACTCTGGTGAAGCCTTTCAGCACATCCTTCCGAACATTCACCTCTTTTCTAAAAGTGTGGTGTCCTGGATACAAAGGTCCATCTGAGGTTGACCCAGTGCCTTGTACAAGTTCAGCAGAGTTTTCTTGGCTGTGAATAAAAGCTTGGGCCTTGCATTGCCTTCATCCTGATGACCCCTCTTCTGTTTGGCTCAGCTAGTTCTGTTTTGGCTTTCTGTATGTAATCCCCCAATTATTCCACAAGGTGCTGAGGTTCTATCTGACTGTGGTGCTGCGAAGAATGGGTCTGCTCATGTTGCTGTGGAACATTCCAACCTTTCAGACTCTGTCTCATAGGGAAATATGGGCAGGAAAACAGTTTTGACCACAAGACCATTGGGAAAGTCTTTGAGGCCCTGCAGGAAAAGGAGACAACAGTCCCTGCCAGATGGTGCCCTGAGCAGACTGACAAAGTCCTTTAGCAGAATTGACATGACACACTTTCCTCATTCCTGAAGAAGGGCTCATGCCCGAAACGTCGATTCTCCTGCTCCTTGAATGCTGCCTGACCTGCTGCACTTTTCCAGCAACACATTTTCAGCTCAGAATTGACATGACATCAATCAAGAACAAGACATTTAGTTCCACGAGTTCCCTTCCTCTGTCACCATTTTGTTTTTCTTAATGAACTGATTATGAAGCATACGGTGAGATAACATTGATATACAGAATTGTGCAGAGGCACATGTCTCAATATATGCTCCTGTAAATGCATTAGGAAATGGGAGCAGGAGTAGGCCATCTACCAGTCAATACAATTATTGCTGATCTATATCAAGTCTACATTCGCTGATTACCTCCAAATCCCTTCATAACCCAAAATCTGACAGCCTCTGTTTTGAATATAATCATCGACTGAGTATCCATAGCCCCCCAGGGTAAAAAACACCAAAGAGACACCACTCTTTGAGTGAAGACTTTTTTCATCATCTCAGTCCTAAATTTTTGACACTTTGTTCTACAACTTTGAGCTGTAATGTAACTACACCAATATGAAATCATCGTGTGATTACATTTTTAAAATAAAACTCTCCTCTACTGAATGCGATCTTATGAGCAGAGGTTGAGTGGGTTGGACCAGTACTATTGGAGAGGAGACCTTTGAGAAACACACAAGAGTCTTAGGGGACTTGACTGGATAGATACAGAAAGGTTGTTTCCCTTTGTGAGAGAGTTTAACACCAGAGGGCATCATCTCAAGAGAAGGGGTTGCATATTTAAGACAGAGGTGAGGGGGAATTTCTTTTCTGAGAGTGTAATGAATCTATGGAATTCTTAACAAGATGGGCTGTTAGACCGAGTTGTTGAGTATCTTCAATCCTGAGATGAATGTTTAATCAGTAATGGAATCAAGGGCTTCAGGGAAAAGGCAGGAGTGTGGAGTTAAGGGTTATGAGATCAGCCATGACCTCATTGAATGACAGAGCAGACTCAATGGGATGAATGTCTTATGGTTTTATGGTCAATCTTGCAATTAAACTGAGCAAGCTTTTCCTTTATATGTGTCACCACAAACCTGAGAAACAACACATTGTAAATCTTATAATATTATTTCACAAAATTCATGATACTTGTGCAAGGCTGTGATTAAAATTGTTGTTGTAATCCAACTTAAGAACATAATCACTTCCATTAAAGGATTCTAAGATCCAGAAAGCTGGTGTGCATCACATTAAGGAGTTAATTGAACAAAGTTCACTGTCTTTACATTCTGTGTCATTTATTTGTGTTGAACATAGTAACCTTAAGCACTTTATTTTTTTTTCAGAAGCGTCTTTTGTTGGGCTGCTAATTTGCAGGTGTTTGATCCTAAGTAGTGACTCTTCGTATGCTAATTAATGACACTCTGTCAGTCTACAACGGTGATGTATCTGCATCATTTGGGAAATGAAGTGCTTCTAAATGCATAATTTCAAAAAGCAACGAGTAGATTTAAATGAATGCAAGCCGTAAAGTGATTCAAATCTATCATGATGTATGCTCGATTTTTCTGACTGGTCACTATCTTCACGGCTATTTAAGCAAGCGTTCTAAATGGAAATGTACTTGACTTTCTGTAATCAGGTGTAATCAAACAATGTTAGAATTCGACTGACATTGAAGGCTGTGATTAATTTTTCAATGGGATGGAAGGAAGGTATTCTGCATAATGGGCCACCCCACTGTCCCCCTATGGCCGTCAACACAAATGAAACGAAGAGAATAAATTTTAACAAACTCTCAAAAAAGAAAAGTGACTTGTTCTCAGCATATAGTAAAATTGTGTTCAGCGCTAGATAACTAGTTTAACAGCCTCTGTGGGAGAAATGATCAACTGATAGTAAAGACAAAGTCAGCATTATCCCAGAGGGCTACTGTCTCATTAAAGAGAGACAGATAGGCGACTGGTGGTGGTTTAACCTGAGGGTGACCACACCTCAGGGTGAGGGGAGAGGTTGAGAAGGAGATTCCTTCACGGTAAGCTCAGCTGGTGTAGGGATTGAACCCACACTGTTGGTATCACTCTGCATCACAAACCAACCAATCAGCTAACCAACCCCGATAAAGTGATAATGCCCTGCTTAGTGATTACCATTGCCGCAGTACTGGCCTGGTTTGCTTTGCAAACTCTCCTGCCCATTCCCTTATCACAAGCTTTACTCTTTGTTCTTGCCTCCCAGTAATTTCTTTATTCGTTGCTGAGATATGTGCCTTCCTGCATGTATTGCCCATGCCCTTGTGAAGGTGGTGGTGAGCTGCAGTCTATATGCTAGTTAGAGAGCAGCGTCGTCTATAGCTGAAAGTCCATCTGTGGGAATTCTTCAGAACTGACAAAGGTCAGCTCATTAACTCGGTTTCTCTCTCCCAGATGGTGCCTGAGTATTTTCCCATTCACATTAGTTTCCTACATTCATTTCGATTGCCTAATGGGACTGTGGAAGAATTTCCTGGAGTCATTTCTGCCCAAATAGATCTTGGATTCATTTTATTTTGTGCCTGAGTGGGGTGGGGTTAGGTCTGACAGTTTTGGCGGGAGTGGGAAGTCTATAAATTATGATACATAATTCATCATAGACATTCCTAGATAGACCAAAGTATCTTCACACACAGACATATGTCTGTATGTCATTGGACATTTCATCAGAGGGGTAGAAGAGAAAATAACACATTTGATCAGCTGAAATCTTATCGAATCAGGGAAGTAGTCTCAAGGGCCTACTTCCATTCCTTACCATGCTCCCCACTCTCCCTGCCTCCTCTCCCCCCCCTTCCCCACCCCCCCCCCCCCCCCCCGCCCCCCTCCGTATAACACTGCATTTCCCATAGCTAACTCACCTAGCCTGCACATCCCTGGACACAATGGGCAATTTCTCAATCCAACTAACCAGCACATCTCAGAACTGTGGGAGGAAACCGGAGCACCCGGAGGAAACCCACATAGACACGGGGAGAATGTGCAAACTCCACACAGTCACCCAAGGCTGGACTGAACCCAGGTCCAGGTGCTGTGAGGCAGCAGTGCTAACCTTCGAGCCACCATGCTGCCTGTTTATTTTTAAGCTCATGCATAATTTTGGAGATGATACAAGAGTCAGTCTTAGTGTCCTAAATTCCACGCTGAAACTGTGTTAACTTTATGAGATGCAAATCATTTTAACAGATTTACTTTGTTGGCCCCTTGCACTTGGGTTGAGGAGAGGAGAATTTGTGTGCCTCATTTCTCTTTTGTTTTATTGGATCATTCTGTCGGGTTAACACTGGTAAAGTGAGCATTCACTGTCCATCCCAGAGGGAAGTGATGAGTGAGTCAACTGTTTGAACTGTCACAGTCTCCATGACAATGAATCACATTGATAGAATGTCTTTATAGTGAGACAATAATCCAAGATGGTTAACAGGAGCAGAAGACCTTAAGAAATAACACCTGGAGTAGGCCATTCAGCCCTTCGAGCCTGTTCTGCCACTCAATAGGATCATGGCTGATCTGACATTCCTCACCTCCACTTTCCTGCCCTTTCCCTGAAACCCTTGATTCCCCGACAGATCAAGAATCTATCTGTCTCAGCCTTAAATTTCCACAGGGACTCTGCTCCCACAGCTCTCTGTTAGACACAAAAAAAACTGCAGATGCCAGAATCCAAAGTAGACCGGCAGAGGGCTGGAAGAGCACAGCAAGGCAGGCAGCATCAGGAGGAGGAGAAGGCAACATCCTGAAGGAAGGTTACACCCAAAACATTGACTCCTCCACCTCCTGATGTCTGGCTTGCTGTGTTCTTCCAGCCTCTCGCCCACCCACAGTTCTCTGTGGCAGGGAGTTCACAGAGGAACTTCCTCCTCATCTCAGACTCAAAAAGGTGCCCCTTTACTTTGAGACTGTGCTGTCTTGGACCCTCCCATGAGGGGAAATATCCTCTTCATTTAATGTGGCAAAACTTTAAAAACATAAAGAGCTATTTGAACAAGTGGGCTTGGTCAAAGATATGGGTTTTAGGGAGCATCTTAGAGTGTGAGGAAAGGGACAAAGGGATGAAGGGTATTAGGTGCTAAGTCTGTTCAATATAATTATCTCATTGGGGCTTTGTATTTGAATTTAATTTAGCTTTTTTGGAAAATGTTTAGTGCATTTTTTTAAAAAACGTGCTCAACTCATAAGCTTATAATAAAGGTCAAGGAGGTGGAGTGAGGTTGGAGCAGTATATGTCTATGTACCTTCTAAAACTTATGTTACACACAGAGCAAGCTATTTTCTAAGCATCAAAGAACTAATAAAACTGTCAGACCTGGGAATCAGGTGCTGAGGGAACTTGAAGCTGCTGAATTATGTTCTGAGGAATCCATCCAATGTTTTCAATTCATTCTTGAGATGCCAGTCTTGTATCTTTTGTGAATATCCAAACATTTCAGTTCAACCCAATGAAGTATTTTTAGGTTACATATAAACTAGGAAAGATGTGAATGGATTTACTTAATTTCTTGGAATTTTTATTATAGGTCAGGTAAGTGGATGAAAGTATAGGCTTGAGTTTAAAGTCTAGGCTGATATTAGTAAGGATGTAGTGAGGTCTCTGATGTGTTAATGAAAGATGTTAGGGGCAGAACACAAAGCAATAACAAGCGCTAGCTGCACTGCTGTGGACGTGATGCGCTGTGTGACCTCCCTGTACAATGTAGAAGTTCTGCGGCTTGATGATGCAGAGGGAATGCTACACATGAGAAGTACCACTCAAGAGTTGAACTCCCACTTTGCCTGTCTTCTCTGGTGATGGACACAAAACCCTTTCAAAGTTTCTCCCTCATCACCTGGCCAAGCATTTATCTTTCCACCAACATTGTTTGAAAGAAAAAGGATGATTGTTTATTCATTTCATTGCTGCCTGGGAGATCTTGCTGTGAGCAATTTTTCCACAGGTCCTTCATTATAACGCTCGAAAAGCTCTCAATTAGATGCAAAGTGTTTTTTTTAGAATTTTGGTTTTAGAATTAATTCCTGGGATGTGGCCGTCACTGACTAGGCCGGCATTTATTGGTCAGTTAAAAAGCAACTAATAAGAAAATTGCTGGAGAAACTCAGCAGCTCTGACAGCGTCTCTGTAGAAAGAAATAGAATTAATGTTTCTGAAGGGTCACCAGACTCAAAATGTAAACTCTGCTTTCTCTGCAAAGATGCTGCCTGACCTGCTGAGTTTCTCCAAAAATTTCGGTTTGTATTTCAGGTCTCCAGCATTGGCGTTTCCTTGTGTTTGGAACTACAGAGCCTGTTGTGCAACATTTATCAATCATCTGGGAAAATTGCACCACCTGTTCTCCCTCTTTTGAAGATATTTCTTAAGAAAGATCGCTTTGGCAGTGAATTTGATCCCCTGTGTTTGTAGCTCCTTGCTTAATTTTTGTCTGATTATATTCATGTGCAGCACATCTGAGATTCTTTAATTTAAATGAGAAACTTTACCACAGAGGGTGTTTGAATCTGGGTTATAGAGTCATACAGCACAGAAATAGAACCTTCCATCCAACTTGTCTGTGCCAAAGAGATATCCCAATCTGATATAGTCCCATTTGCCAGCATTTGGCCTCCTCTGAACCCTTCCCATTCATATACCCATCCAGATGCCTTTTAAACATTGTAATTGTTCCCATCTCAGCCACCTCACCTGGTAGCTTGTTTCATATACCCCAGCCTATTCAGCCGCTCCATAGAGGTGAAACCCTCAACCCTAGCAATATTCTTGCACATCTTTTCTGCACCCTTTCAGGTTTAACATCTTTCCTATAGCAAAATTGAATGCACTATTCTAAAAGTGGCCTTACTAATGTCCTGTACAGCTGCAACATGACATTCCAACTTCTATACTCAAAGCACTGACCAATAAAGGCAAGCATACCAAATGCAGTCTTCCCCAGCCCGTCCACCTGCAATTCCACCTTCAAGGAACTATGCCCTTGCACCCTTAGGTCTCTTAGTTCATCTACATTCAGCAGGGCCCTATCATTAATATTTTCATGCTGAGATAGACAGATTTTTAATTAGCAAGAGAATAAGGGTTATGGAGAAAAGGCAGGAAAGTGGAGTTGAAGATTATCGGATCAGCCGTAGCCTCATTGAATGATAGAAAAGACTCAGTGAGCTAAATGGCCTACTACTGTTCCTATGTCTTATGGTCTTTTGCTGCTATATTAATGCAAACTATTGTTCTTGTTTGAAGGAGGTTACTGCTCTGTCTTGGATGTAGAAGGTACCTGACCTTGTTGCGAGATTGGAAATGGGCACCATGACATTTTGGGAAGATGGTAAATAAGGAAATTGGGACGCAAACATATGAGAAAATTTTTCACTTTCTTTTGTGCTACTCATTAATGGGGAACACTAAGATAGGGAACAAATCTGAATTGGACAGTTAACAATAATATGCAGATCGAAAAATCCGTTCATGAAGAACTGCAGCACTAATTACTTGTGACTGTAAGTAGTACTGTAGATAAGGAAGATATATGTCCTTTCAATAATGATGTCGTCTGCCCCGCTGTGTCTAATTAACTTAGCAATCCTTATCTTATCTAAAGCGTGACAAACTACGATGTCTTTTTCTTGAAATGTAGGAGATGTTTTGAGTCACTAATTTCTTCTGTGCTTAAAGGGTTTGTTGAAGAAAAGAGAATTTGGATATTAATTAGTCTTAAGTCGCCTTTATTATTCAACAACGTGGAGGACCGTGCCTCAGATCCAATCAGAGTGAACTCTCTGTCACCTTGATCTCCATACATATGCTTGTATGCTCAGATCATTCTGTGGTGAAGCTTAGTTTGAGTCTCAGGGCTGTCCCTGTCACTCCTGGTTGCAATTCAATGGATGACAATGATGCTGAGGGTGTGAGTTGTTCTTCCCTGAAGATGCCGGTGGGGTTGGGGGGGTGGTGGTTGGTGGGGGGTGGGGGTGGGGCGGCGGCGGTGGAATTGGCCCAGGATATAAACTCAGCCCCTCCTCACCTCCTCATTATTAAGTCCTGGGACAGGAGGTCCATCCCCAACTTCCAATTAAGGTCCTACACTCTCACAGTATCGAGGAGAGCACCCTGAACATGGACTTGCCAGACTCCCATGTTAATGTTCTCAGACAGATTGCTGCTGTTCTTTCGTTCACTTGCTTGCTGCCATTTAGCTCAGTTGGCTGGATGCTTGGTTTGTGATGTGGTGTGACACTGACAGTGTGGGTTCATTTCCTATCACTGACTAAGGTTAGCATGAAGAATTTTCCTTCTCAACCTCTTTCCTTGCCTGAGGTGTAGTAAACCGCCACCCAATCATCTCTCTCTGTAGTGAGAGCGCAGCCCTGGGGTCTGGTAAGATGATAGTGACTTGACTCAAGACTGGAATGGGTTGTTGGCAGGTGAAATTTCACACAGAGCAATGACATACTTGGTAGGAAGAAGGAGAGGCAATTGTAAACTAAATAGAACACCCTTAAAAGGGACAACCTCACAACACTACACTGCAAAAAAAAAAGTCTTAAGGTGCTGTGGAATTCTTTGCTACAGACAGCTGTCTAGGTTGGTTCATTAAATATATCCAGGGCTGAGATAGATGGATTTTTAATCCGTAAGGGAGTCAGGGTTAATGGGGAAAAGGCAGAAGTGTGGAGTTGAGGATTATTAGATCAGTCATAATCAGATGGGCTGAATGGCCTCCTTCTGTTCCTCTATCTTACTAATAGGACAAGTTGAGGGGCCTGTTTAAAATAAAAATAAATCGCTTTATTAGTAAAAGGAGAATTTTTCTCCTCCCCATTCCCTCTGGCTGTAGCTTTAACTCGGTAACCACACCATTCTATGACAATGTTGTCTCTACAGCTCGTCTAGCTGGATGGACCTGCTCCCATCTGCCTCTGTTCTTGCCTGTCTGATCATACCCACACAATCACTTGCAATGGTTTCCCTCCTTGCCTCAGAGTGTGCCCTTACCTCTGGCGCAATCTCCTATTTCTCATTTTTGCTGATATGAATCGCAGACACAGCATTAACCTTTATGTGTGCACCGAAGACTCTCAGCTCCACCTTCACCACCAGCTTTCTTGACTCCTCCAGTATCAATAAATCATCAAACTGCTTATCTGACACCCAGTGTCCTCCAACTGAACACTGGGAAAGTTGGGACCATTGTTTTCAGTCCCTGATCTGAGCTCTGTTCCCTAGCAACTGGCTCCATTCTTCTCCCTGGCAACAGTCTGACATTAAGCCAGGCTGTTCACAGCGTTGGTATCACTTATAGATCAGCTTCTGACTGCATGTCGTGCCGTTGTAAAGATTGCCCATTTCACCGGACTGCACTCCCGGGCTGTGGTTGTTAGTGGTTGATGAAGAGCAGGAGGCCAGCTGTCTTCATCTGAAAACACCCCGTTTCCCCTCTTTCCATGATCCCCTCCAGCTCCAGTATTCAGGGCTGTTGTGTGTCCTGGCTCTGGCCCTAGAAGACCCAGGTTTAAGTCCCACCAGCTCCAGGGGTGCATCATAGCATCTCTAAACGGGTTGATTGGAAAATATTGATTATCAAGACTCAGACCAATAGATCTTTGGATTGAAAAGAATCAGGAAAGTAGAATTTGAAGTTTCTACATGATTTTGAATGGTTGGACAAGTTTGAAGAGACATTGGATCTACTGCTGTTCCTTTTTTTTTATAGGAAGAACTATAATTTAAAAATAAAAGAATTATAAGTTTTATGATATACTGTCTACAGAGTATATTATTGTGCTCTTCCAAATATGCAGTCTTACCCATTTAGAAGGGACAAGGGCAGCAGATATATGGGAACACCACCACCTCCAATTTCGCCTCTAAACAACTCACCATCCTGACTTGGAAATATTTTGCGGTTACTTCAGTGTTGCTGGAATTCCTTCAGTAGGACTCCCTCGCCACCAGCACTGTGGGTGTCCCTATTCCCCAGGGACTGAGACATCTCACTTTCTCCAGGGCAATGGGAAAGGGTGATAAATGCTGGCCCAGCCAATGACCTTCACATTTCATGAACAAACGAAATGACTTGGAGTTTGTTGGATGAAACAAGAGAAAGTATGCGATGGCACAGATTTGCAATCAGGAACAGTTGCTTCCTGAGGTAACATTTACAAGGAATATACGATGCACAGTCCTGTCATTACGCAGAGGTCTCATTAATGATCCCTCAAAACAGCCACCCAAGATAAGGGCCTCTATAACCTCATTCCAAGGGTTACAACATCTTTCTTACCATTAGAAAGGCTTATCTTCCACTGCATGCCTTAACCTTTGCACTTTCATGGCCTCCCATGGCTTATTTTCAACATTATTGATTACTGAACCCATCTGTAATTAAAACTTGCGTTGGCCTGTGTGAGCGCACTGTGGGGATTGGGAGATATCTGCTTTAATGAACCAGTTGTCTGTGGTAGTCTGAGTTTGCCAGTTGCTGGCTATTCAGTGGGTCACAGTGAGGCTTAATAACTGGAGGTGGGCTTGTTTGGTTTCTCCTGGTGATTACACAGCATCTGGTTTCAGCATTTCATGCCATCAGCCTGCCGTTTAGCTTTTGTAGATTGTAACTCAGTCTCCGCTTTTGTACAAAAGTACAAAGGGAAACTCAGATGGACAAAGAATCTTTCAAAGGCTTGTGGAGAAGAAGCTGAATTGTGGGTCTAATTTGGACAACTCTTTTGAAGAGTTGGCCTAACCATAAGAGGTCAAAGGGCTTCTTTTGCTCATCTGTGATATAAAGGTGCATGGGGAGGTGTCCGCACTCACTTTGCTGAATAAAATTTACTTGAGGATAAATTTGCACTCTCACAGCTTTGTAACTGCCAGAGTACCGTGACCTCTTTAGCCCTCCAGCTCTTTGCCCACATGCCCCCTTACACCCAACCCCAGTCCTGAACAAGGGTCACTCCCAAAACGTTGACTTCTCCACCTCCTGCTGCTGCCTGGCTTGCTGTGTTCTTCTGGCCTCCTGCTTGTCTACCTTGGATTCCAGCATCTGCAGTTTTTTTTGTGTCTGACTCAGTTGGCCAGGTGGCGAGGTTGCAATGCAGAATGGTGTCAACAACGTGGGTTCAATTCTCGTGCTGCCAAAGGTCTCAACCTAGTTCCTTCCCTGAGGCGTTGAGACCCTTGGGTTAAACCATCACCAGTCATCTCTCTCTCTCTAAAATGAGATAGAGCAGCCCTAACATCTTCTGGGACGATGGTGACCTTAACCATAAGAAACCTATAAAATTTGAACAGGACTAGACAGGTTAAACACAGGAAGGATATCCCAGTGACTAAGGTGTCCGAAACCAGGGCTTACAGTTTAATTATAGTGGGTATCCCGTTTAGGACTGCGGTAAGGAGAAACGTCTTCACCCAGAGAGCGGTGAGGCAGTAGAATTCTCTGCCATATAGAGTGGTCGAGGCCAACGATTGAATACTTTCAAGGGAGGAGTTAATTACAGTTCTTAGGGATGAAGAAATTAAAGTGGGACCAGGGCACTGAGTTGGATGATCAGCTGTGGCCATATTGAATGGCAAAGCAGGCCTGAAGGGCTGAATGGCCAACTCCTGCTGCTATTTTTTAATGTTCTATATTTCTATGACATCAAACTTATAGCACAGCGGAAAGGCCATTCTGACCGACTGCTCATTGCTGGTGTTTAATTCTCTCCTTGAACCCCCTCCCACTCCTGTTATTCGAACCATATTACCATAACTCTCCCTTTCTCCTTCCTCAGTTTTTGAGCCTCTCCTTTCAATGCAGCAAGATCATTCCCTTCACCACATCCCGTCGATCAAGTCGTCCATTGTCACAGTTCTCTGGGTAAAGGCAGTTCTCCTGTTGTTGATGATGTGATGCCTGAGGTCTCTAGTACTGGCATCTCTGCAAATGGGAATATGTTTGCTCTGCCTAACCCATCAAATAAACTCCTTTATAATTTTAAAGACCGCTATAAGTTAGGACTCGGTTTTCTCATTCCTGATAATTAGAACCTCCCAATATTAGCATCAACCTTTTAACATCTTCTCCAGGTCTTGTATATTTGTATCAGAAAATGGAGTTCAGACTTATTGTCCAAAAATGTGGAAACAGGCCATTTGGCCCAACAGGTCCATACTGACCCTCTGAAGAGTAACCCACCCAGACCCATTCCCCTCCCCTTTTACTCTACATTTTCCATAAATGATGCACCTAATTGACACATCCCTGAACACTATAGGTAATTCAGCTGCCCAAGCCACCCTAACCTGCACATCTTTGGATTGTGGGAGGAAACCAGAGCACCCGGAGGGGACCCACACAGACACAGGGAGAATGTATAAACTCCACACAGACAGTCACCCGAGGCTGGAATTGAACCTGGGTCCCTGATGCTGTGAGATAGCGGTGCTAAACACTGAAGCAATGTGTGTTGTATGATGAATCCTCACCACTTTTCATCTCCACTTATGACGATACTATGACTTTCGGAGTTATATATTTTCCTCATTTTTTTCATGAAGGAAGGTTGAGACAGAGGTATCAAGTGGTCTGCTTAAAGCCAATAAAGGAAACAGCTTGAGGTTCTTTTTCAAAGTTAGAACAATAGAAGCAGCCTGAATGGGTGGGGTCAAGCTCCCATGGAGCCAGGAGTTTTAGTTTTAGCTTTGAGCAGTTGCTAGGGTCTAGATGTGGAAACCTTTATTCCTCTCTCTGTTACAGCTAAAAGCTGGGGTTCTCTTCCTGATGTGGGTGGTTTCCCTGCCTCTGAATCAGAACCTCGAGGTTCAGATCACATCCCAGGGCTTGATGACCAAGGTAGGTGTGTTTGTCACCTGACTAAACTGGTGAATATTAACCTGAAAGTCCTTCCAGTATGGCCAAGGGCAGGTGGTAAGAGCAGAGAGACTCCTGTCCAGCCCTGTGATCAGAAAATGTCACACTCTCTACCATCACTGTCTGTAGACCAAAACGTGTATGCAGAAGAATATTTAATAACAACAGGCAGTGCTGGAGGAAACTCTGGTAGCCCCAAGAAAGTGTTAACATTTTGAGTGCAAAATGACGCCTCTTCAGAACATTCACTGCTTTTATTTTAAGGTTAAGTTAGATGTTACCACAGCAACCCAGACTCCCTGAGTGAATAGGGCAGCTAGAAATAGTGCCAGTACAACGTTAGTGGAGGAGGAAAGCACACCTGGAAGAGGCAAAAGTCCCTTCCTCCTGACAACGTGGAGAACACATGGGGTGTGGACCACTCCGCTGGGACAGAGGTTAATCAGGGATCCCTATGAGCTCCACCCTTGCCCCATCCCCAGGCCATTCATCCTCCAGTACCCATGTCTCTGGTGCAGGTACTGCCCATTACCAGGACGTGTGCAATGGGATAAAATGGGAGCAGTGATTAATATATAAAGTCAGGACTGTTAATGCTGAAGCTGAAAGCATAATGTGATTGTGCTCTGAGCTTGTGTTGAGCTTCATAGAACGCTGCAGAGCCCACATTTGGAGAGTTATGAGGGGAAACTAAAATCACTCAGAGACTGAGCAGAGGTGTCTGGCAATAGTAATAGTAGGCCACTCTGCCCTTCGAGTTTACTCTACTATCTAATATGATCACTCAACTCAGCTCCACGTTCCTGTTTTTTCCCCATTCCCTTTGAAGTGATCTGTGTTTTGGTCTCCTGAGCGAGGGAACCCCACGCAGAGTAGCAAACCCAGGGGACTAAGTGAGAATGCTTACAGTCTGAAAAACCAGCACTGGAGAGATATTGAGCTGATGTCTGGGGCAGTCAGCATCCATCGAATATTTAAAGCTGTTAAAGCGCCAGTGTTTGTATCGCCTTAACTGAACTGCTTTGAAATGCAGATCGCTGTTGTGGCCGTTCAGGTCTCTCGTTCAAAATTGCTTTCAACTTTCTGTCGGAGTCTTTTGAATTGTTTGATCAGTTCTTTAAAATCCAATACTCTAAGCAATTGCCTTAGGAGCGATGAAATTGTTACACATCTAACAGTTTCCTGCCGGTAATCTTACAAAAGAATATTCTTCTTTCTTGAGCAGGGAGGTTGGAGTTTCTGTATGGCTGAATGGTTTCAGAATAAACAGCCAGGAAAGAAGAAAAAAAAATCCAAAACAATACCATTGATTTTGAGCAAAATAGCGGGGCTATGAATGGTGAGTGGATTTCTTAGGCAGTTTCTGAGATCTCAATCATCCACTCAGCAGCACTACCTCTTGTTTTTCAAATTCACTAAAACCTTGTTTCTAATCCCATGAGGAAACTTAAAGGTCTTAATCTTCAGACATGCAGAAAGGATATTAAAAATATCATGACTTCTTGAAATTTAATAGGATCGAAAGCTTTCCATTTTATCTGAATGCCCCAAGACATAATCTTTGACTAATTAAGAAATTAGAAAGTGAAGAGTAAGCCTTGAGGTGCAGTCACTGACATTGGCCTTTTGGAAGCCTCACTTCAGAATGCAAAAGAGTGAAAGGTGACACATTATTATAATCAGGGATTGCCACAAACACAAATGTTTCTTTGTATTGCGGTGTTTATAAGGGGCTGGTTAACCCAATTGGCTGAAGAGCTGGTTTGTGATGCAGAGTGACACTAACAGCATGGATTCAATTTCCATCAGTGGCTGAGGTTACCATCAAGGACTCTCCCTCTCAACCTCTTCCCCTGACCCTGAGGCACGGTGACCCTCAGGGTAAAGCACCACCAGTTACTTCTCTTTAATGAGAGAGCTGCCCTCCAGCCTGGTAAGGCTATGACAACATTACTGTTTGTAACTGGTCTATACTGCCTCAAAGTATGACCCAAGAAACATTCAGATAGTTTAGTCTCTCCTTTTGTTCTCTGTCCACAGGCAAGTCAGACCCACAGCGCTGTGACCACCACAATGAGAAAAACAAGGAGGCAGCTCTAATCTCAGATTAAACCCTGTTGGCATCAATCTAATCTGGACATTCACATTGTCGTTCAGTCAACTGGAAAATGTGTCCCTCCCCAAGTGCTCTGCATGAGAATTAGAATTAGCTTTATGTCCTCATGTGAATACATGTGACAAATGAAAAGTTTACACATCGCCACTTATGGTGCCACCTTGGATATAAAAATGCCTAGGCACAGATTATTCTGTGTAAAATAGAAAAGTAATGGAATAAAAAGTACACAATTTACAGTCCTTTCACCCCGGTCCGTGCATCGGGGTCTTGACTCCAGTCCTTGTGCCAGAGATTCCCCATCTCCAGACCACACCCCGGGCTCTCCCCCTACAATCCACACCCCGGGCTCTCCCCACTACAGTCCGCACTCCGGGCTCTCCCCCTACAATCCACATCCCGGGCTCTCCCCCCTACAATCCACACCCCGGGCCCTCCCCCTACAATCCACACCCTGGGCTCTCCCCCCTACAATCCACACCCCGGGCTCTCCCCCCTACAATCCACACCCCGGGCTCTCCCCCCTACAATCCACACCCCGGGCTCTCCCCCTACAATCCACACCCCGGGCTCTCCCCCTACAATCCGCACCCCGGGCTCTCCCCCCAACAGTCGCACCCTGGGCTCTCCCCCCTACAGTCCACACCCCGGGCTCTCCCGCTACAGTCCACACCCTGGGCTCTCCCCACTACAATCCACACCCCGGGCTCTCCCCCCTACAGATCGCACCCCGGTCTCACACGCCTAAAATCTGCTCTCTGGGATCTCCTCCCTACAATCTGCTCTTTGGGGTCTCCCCCCTCCAGACCACACTCTGGGGTCTCCCTGCTCCAGTCCGCACTCTGGGCTCTCCCCCCTCCAGCCGCACTCTGGGGTCTCCCTGCTCCAGTCCGCACTCTGGGCTCTCCCCCCTCCAGCCGCACTCTGGTGTCAACCCCCCCCACCCCGGGTCTGCACTCTGAGGTCACCCCCCTACAGTCCGCACTCTGGGGTCAACCTCCCCCCCTACAGTCCGCACTCTGGGGTCAACCTCCCCCCCTACAGTCCGCACTCTGGGGTCTACCCCCTCCAGACCACACTCTGGGATCTCCCCCCCACCCCTCCAGTCTACACTCTGGGGTCTCCCCCCTCCAGACCGCACTCTGGGGTCTCCCCCCTCGAGCCGTACTCTGGGGTCTTCCCCCTACAGTCTGCACTCTGGGGTCACCCAACTCCAGAACACAGTCTGGGGTCTCCCCCCTCCAGCCGCACTCTGGCATCTACCCCCTCCAATTTGCACTCTGGGTTCTTCCCCCTACAGTCCGCACTCTGGGGTCTCCCCCTCCAGTCTGCAGTCTGGGGTCTCCCCCCTCCAGACCACGCTCCAGGGTCTCCCCCCTCCAGACTGTGTGCAGATTTGGTCAGCTAATGTAGAAAGACAGCACCTTGAAGAGTGGATACACCCAAATGGGATTAATACAAGTATGGTTGACAGCTGCTTTCTCTGGAAGTGGTTTTGGATGGTGAGGGAGCAGGAGTTAAAACAGCAGGCGTTGGATCTCTGGAACTACCAATGGAAAGGTGCCTTTGAAGGAAATGAGTGATGGGGGATATTTGAAGAGTAGACCCAGCTGTTGAAGAGGGACCAGATCCTTAGAGTCTTTTAAATTCAATCCCAGGATGACACTGGCTAGAAGAGCATTTATTGCCCATCCCTAATTCCCAGAGAACAGTTCCAAATCACATGTAGGTCAGACCAGATAAGGAAAGCAGATTTCCTTCATCCAAGGAATAATGGCATCTACCTGACAATCAGCAATGGATCATCATTAGATTCTTAATTCCATATTTCCTTCAAAATTTAATTCACATTCCTTGCTGGTAGGATTTGAACCTGGGCACTGAGGAGTAACACCGCCTGACCATCAATTCTGCCAAAGTAGGAGAAGGGCAGATGTATTTGACTGTGGCATCATATTGGTATTGGCAGGAATAGCAGCTGATGTTCCATTAAATATGGAGGTAGTCGGAATGGAAGGTGAGGACCGGGGGCTGGGAGAATGGTGGTCCCATATTATAGGAGGGGGAGGCAAAGGCGTGAGAAATAGATTGGACAGGGTGGACAACTCTGTGAACCATGATGTGGTCCTGGGTGGCATCTTGAATCTTCAGCTGAGGAAGAAAGAGGGACAGTTCTGAAGCATGAGTACATCTTTTCTATCAATGACTCCAGGCCCTGCATAAAAGGCACTTTTCAAAGTTACCCAATGAAATAATTCACAAAGTAGCAGAACTTAAAAGTCATGATAGAATAAAAGAAAAGAACTTTGACTATGTCAGAATTTTCCAAAGGATTTTACAGCCAAGGAATACTTTAAAATGTAATTTAAAAAGACAATGCCCTGCACAATGGTTGGTTTTAAAACAGACTGTAAGAAAGATATCTTGAAACTTGAAAGGTGCAGAAAAGATTTACAAGGATGTTACTGGGTTTGGAGGGTTAGAGCTACAAGGAGAGGCTAAATAATCTGGGGCTCTTTTTCCTGCAATGTCAGAGGCTGAGGGATGACTGTATACTATAGAAGTTTATAAAATCATGAGGGGCATGGATAAGGTGAATAGACCAGATCTTTTACCCAGGGAAGGGGAGTCCAAAACTAGAGGGCATAGGTTTAGGGTGAGAGGGGAAAGATATAAGAAACCTAAGGGACAACTTTTTCACATAGAGGGTGGTGTGTGTACGGAACAAGTTGTCAGAGGAAGTGGTGGAGGCTGGTACAATTACAATTTTTAAAAGACATCTGGATGAGTTCATGAATAGGAAAGTTTTAAGGGATATGGGTCAAGTTCTAGCTTATCTCTCCACGCTTCAGGGTCTCTGCTTTTATTCCTGATGAAGGGCTTTTGCCCGAAACGTCGATTTCGCTGCACTTTGGATGCTGCCTGAACTGCTGTGCTCTCCCAGCACCACTGATCCAGAATCTGGTTTCCAGCATCTGCAGTCATTGTTTTTACCTTACTGGCAAATGGGACTAGCTTAGTTTAAGATATCTGGTCTGCATAGATGAATTGTATTGAAGGGTCGGTTTTTGTGCTGTACGTCTCTAAGATTCTATTCCTTTTCTCATTTCAGTCCACAGGAAAAATAACAGAAAAATAAAATGATACAGTCTTTACACCATCTGCATCACCAAAGCAATGACAGCCATATCTATGAACCTATGGACCTTCTCCCTTCCTTCATTGCTGCAGATAGTGTGTATGGTGCAGGCTCCCCTCCCAATGAGAGCAAGTTTTTAATGATGAGCAAACTGCCTTAAAGATGAATCATACACTGTGCTATCAGCGTAAACTGTGCAGCAGTAAATGAAAGCCATCCCGCACCACATGCTCAAGGGCTGTTTGGGATGGGCAATAAATTCTGGTCCAGTCAGCAACACCCTGTCATGTGAACAAAAACACCCAAGCTAGACACTATTTCCTAATTGTCACTTAGGTCATAATTTGTACAAAGTTTCGCGTTATCATCAATTCTTCCAGATTCATAGGAATTAGGATTGAATATTTAAACACACATCAAGTCAGGCTTATTCTGTAGAGAAAGACAGAAAAGAAACGCACACAAAGATTCAGGCATAATGTACCTTCATTAAAATGTTAACACTTCAGATTTCATGACGAGAGATGAAAGCTGCATCATTAGCTTTTTTTCCTGACATTCTGAGTTATCTTTCATGTTCATTTCAGGATTTCAATCACCTACAGCATTCACTTTCATTTGAACCAACTTGCCAACCACAACTTGCATTTCCATAGCACCTTTACTGTCATAAAATGTCCTGAGGCACATTGCAGGACCAATTATCAAACTAAACTTGACAGTAAGGAGATACCAGGACAAGTGAGAGATGTCTAGGCCTGAGATGCAGCTTTGAAGGGGCATCTTAAAGGAAGACAGAGTGGCAGAGAGAAAGTTCCAGTGAGGGAATTTCAGAGCCAAACATATAACATTCTAACAAGGCTAGACTGATTAGATGCAGTGTAGCCTCAGGGGTGTTTTCCCTGCTTGGGGAGACTAGAACCGGGGACCTGGACCCAGGATACAGGCTAAAACATTTAGTGCTGAGATGAAGAAAGATTTCTTCATTCAAAGGGCACTGAGCATTAGGAATTCTCAACCATAGATGACTGTGGAGGCCAAGTCACTAAATATATTCAAGAAAGCGATGGATACATTTATAGATATTAAGGGCATCAAGGGACATGGAGAGAAAGCAGGAAAATGACACAGAGTTGGAGGAACAACCACCAACAGATTGAATGGTGGAGCTGGATCGAAGGGCTCCATGGCTTTTTAAAAATATTTATTCACTTGCATTTATTGCCTGTCCCTAGTTGGCCTTGAGAAGGTGGTGTCAGGCTATTAAACCATTGCAGTCCTACTCCTGCACCTAGTTTCTATGTTACCATGTATGGCCATTAGTGGTGGGACAATTAACACTCTGTGCTGAAGGACTCTATTCATGGGCTACGTGCAGGGAAATGGGATTAGTGTGGGTGGACATTTTGATCAACATGAACCGGTTTGGGCCAAAGGGCCTGTCTCTGTGCTGTAGGACTCTATGTACAAAAGGCTATACTACAAAAAGGACACATTCACACATTGCAATGTAGCAGAGTCCAGTTAAATACAATCCAAGGCTCACTTAGTAATATAGTTGTCAGAGATCTTAACAGTTTGAGAATCTCAACTCATTATGAAAATTGAGTGTAAGTGTGGACAGGTACATGGATAGGAAGAGTTTCGAGGGATATTGGCCAAATGTAGGCAAATGGGACGCGTTCAGTTTAGGAAACCTGATCGCCATGGATGGGTTGGGCAGAAGGGCCTGTTTCCGTGCTGTATGACTCCATAACAAACCATAGCAAACAGAACCCACAAGTGAAATTAAACACTGTAAAAATAGGGTTATTTATGTTAAAAAAAAAGACTGTGGAAACTTCCTCTCAGATGCTCTCTTCATGAAGAAGCTGTTGGACTATAACCTGGTGTTGTGTGATTTCGAACTTTGTCAACACTGACACCTCCATATCATAGTAAAATGTTCCACCACCTTATGCTCCTAATGATGAATTGTTTCTGTCATTGGCTTGTTGACATGTGTATCTCATTGCTAATGATTGCTCAGGGCTGTTCACCAAACCCAAGCAACCAATGGAAGATGGCCTGCTCCCCCTTGGTATTGTCACCACTTTCCTGATGTGGGAGAGGAGAGAGAGAGTGCAGTGTAACCCAGTACAACAACAACCTGCATTCACATAGCACCTTTAATTTGATGGTAAAAATGATCCTACCTCTATCTCGCCAGGGTGTAATTTTCCAAGACCCAAGCTGCCATACTTCAGAGCTGTTTACAACAAACACTTTCATTTATGTAGCAAATACTGCCCATGGGACAGTACTAGGTCCAGTGCTCTACATCAAAAGGTCAACACCTCAGTATTTTATTCCCGATCTCTATTCTTTGGAGAGTTCTCTAATTTCATTTATTTGTAATCTCATAATTACATGTAATAGTTATTCATGCACAAAAACATGTTTTGCAGACTTATATCCTTAATAGAGTTAGAACTGTTGTTAAATGAAATCATGATTGAGAATGAAGCTTTCCCACAGCTAGATTCATTTTCAGTTGTATTATCTAACTAAAGAAACACTCCCAGTCTTGGATACAGGAACAATTGGATTTTATAACAGAAGGAAGTTCATTTGTGGTCACATTTTTATTTTGACAGAGAGATATCTGTGGTGCTGGAAAAGCACAGCCAGTCAGGCAGCATCTGAGGAGCAAGAGAGAAGAGCTTACGGTCAAAACGTCAATTCTCCTTCTCCTCAGATGTTGCCTGACCTGCTGTGCTTTTCCAGCACCACACTTTTCGACTCTGATCTCCGGCATCTACAGTCCTCACTTCCTCTGAGAGACAGATACCTGTAAGATTATAAATGACTTGACTCAGGTTATGCCTAGTCTCTCTGAGTTGTGAGCAGCAGTTTATGTATGACGCTGAAATAAATAGACTGGACCCTATTGTTTACTAGGCGAAGTGAGGACTGCAGATGCTGGAGATCAGAGTCTGCTTTTCATCAGGAATAAGAGAGGAGGAGAACTTCTTCAAGGTAGGCACCCTTGGAAGATGCTTCATAGTCAGGTTAAAATCAACGAGGAGAACGTGAGGACTGCAGATGCTGGAGATTAGAGTTGAGAGTGTGCTGCTGGAAAAGCACAGCAGGTCAGGCAGCATCTGAAGGGGGCTTTTGCCTGAAACACTTACTCTCCTGCTCCTCAGATGCTACCTGACCCGCTGTGCTTTTCCAGCGCCACATTCTTGACCACATTCATTTACTGACACCTATACTTCTGGAACTGGCATTACAAACCTACTACTCCCCATGTTGATCAAAATGTCCATCCACACTAACTCCATTTCCCTGCATGTAGCCCATGAATAGAGTCCTTCAGCACAGAGTGTTAATTGTCTGCTGATTTCTGCTTCTGATCATTCCCTTATTTGATGCTACCAGTGCAGGATAAAAGAATCAGTTGGATTTATTTAGCACCTCTTTTATCTTAACACTATTCCATGCCCGACATGATGATTGCAGGATGCTGTGGGCATGACTCTCATTGTTGACACAAAAGGTTGTTGGTTCAAGTCGAGGGGAAAGATATAAAAGGGACCTTTTTCACGCAGAGGGTGGTATGTGTGTGGAATAGGCTGCCAGAGGAAGTGGTGGAGGCTGGTACAATTACAACATTTAAGAGGCATTTGGATGGATATATGAATAGGAAGGGTTTGGAGGGATATGGGCCAGGTGCTGGCAGGTGGGACTAGATTGGGTTGGGATATCTGGTCAGCATGGATGGGTTGGACCGAAGGGTCTGTTTCCATGCTAAACATCTCTATGACTCTAAGTCCATCCAGAGACTCCAAGACATCATTCAATCGAGGCTGATATTCCCAGTGCAATACTGAGGGAGTGCTTGGAAATTAAACCAAGGCTCCATCTGGCCTTTTGGCTGTGAAAGGTCTTTCCTTTTACATTTCACAGAATAGTGTCAAGTGCTCCCTGGTGTTCTGGGCAATATTTGTGCATTATTCCTGATTATACAGTCATTATCTGTTTGTGGGAGCTTGCAGTGCCTAATTGAGTGCTGCCTTTCTTAGATCATAGCAATGACTACATTTCAGAGTGCTTGACTGGTTGTAGTGTATGTTGGGACACCTTCACATTGTGATATTAAAGGATCCTTCAGAATGCAAAATGCTACAAATTGTGACAAATCTGAACTGAAAACAGAAAGTTCTGGAAATACTCAGTCGATTTTGAAGCATCTGGGGAGAGAGAAACACGGTGAATGTTTCAGGTCAAAATCAATTCTGATGGAAGGTCATCAGCCTGAAATCTTAACGCTGTTTCTCTCATCACAGGTACATGTCAGGTTGGCTGTGGATTTCCAGCACTTTTTATCTTCATTTCATTCTCTTCATTTTGATTGCTCAGACTTATTAAATGGAGTGAGGACATTTTTACACCCACTTGCAATTAAAAAACGTTTCAGACAGGACTGTTGCATGTTGCTATTGCATATGCCCTCTGTGGAGCTTAGTGTGCAAAAGGCTTCATTGTAAGAGAACATATATCTATTTAAATGCCAGGATCTCACCCTTCTCTATCTCTGTAATCTCCTCCAGCCCCTTAAACCCTTCCTATCTCTGTAGCTCCATCCAGCCCCTGTATCCCTATCTCTGTCACCGCCTCCAAACTATATCCCAAAACTTTGTAACTTTCTCCAGTCCCTACATCTCTCTCTATTTCTACCGCCTCTCTGGCTCCTCCAACTGTCTCTATCTCTGTCTCATCCTCCGGCCCCTCCAACTGTTTCTATCTTTGTCACTTCCTCCATCCCCTACACCCCCTCCCTATCTCTGTCACCTCCAGCCCCTACACCCCCTCCCTATCTCTGTCACCTCCTCCGGCCCACACCCCCCCTCCCTATCTCTGTCACCTCCTCCGGACCCTGCACCCCTCCCTATATCTGTCACCTCCTCCGGCCCCTACACCCCCTCCCTATTTGTGTCACCTCCTCCAGCCCCTACACCCCCTCCCTATCTCTGTCACCTCCTCAAGCCCCTACACCCCCTCCCTATCTCCGTCACCTCCTCCAACCCACACACCCCTCCTTATCTCTGTCACCTCCTCCGGCCCCTACACCCCTCCCTATCTCCGTCACCTCCTCCAACCCACACACCCCTCTTTATCTCTGTCACAACCTCCAGCCCCTACACCCCTCATATATCTCTGTCTCCTCCTCCGGCTCACACACCCTTCCCTATCTCTGTCACCTCCTCCAGCCCCTATACCTCTCCCTATCTCTGTCACGGCCTCCAGCCTCTGCACCCCTCCCTATCTCTGTCACTTCCTCCGGCCCACACACCCCTCTCTATCACTGTCACCTCCAGCCCCTACACCCCTCCCTATCTCTGTCACCTCCTCCGACCCCTACACCCCTCCTTATCTCTGTCACCTCCTCCAGCCCCTATACCCCTCCCTATCTCTGTCACCTCCTCCAGCCCCTATACCCCTCCCTATCTCTGTCACCTCCGCCAGCCCACACAACCCTCCCTATCTCTGTCACCTCCTCCAGCCCCTATAACCACTCCCTACCTTTGTCACCTCCTCCGGCCCATACATCCCCTCCCTATCTCTGTCACCTCCTCCAGCCCCTACACCCCCTCCCCATCTCTGTAC
The DNA here is from genome assembly GCF_020745735.1 of Hemiscyllium ocellatum. Classification (NCBI taxonomy): domain Eukaryota; kingdom Metazoa; phylum Chordata; class Chondrichthyes; order Orectolobiformes; family Hemiscylliidae; genus Hemiscyllium; species Hemiscyllium ocellatum. The sequence continues at coordinate 42,065,760 of NC_083436.1, read as the reverse complement.
CCCTTCCAGCCCCTACACCCCCTCCCTATCTCTGTCACCTTCTCCAGCCCCTATAACCTTCTCTTCCTCCATGCTCCTCCAATTCTGGCCTCTTGACCTTGTTTGAATTGAATGACTCCATCATTGATAGCTGTGTGTACAGCGAGGATAATAATCTAGGATAGAATTAATTCCCTAAATCTCTTCACTTCTTTTGCCTTTCCCTCAGATTTTCACGAAGCATGTTCTAACCTTGGTCATTGCATAATTTGATTTGATGATCTGTGATGTATAGTTGTTTTGGTGCTACATAGCATCGTTAGAACATTACATGTACCTTTTAAATGGATCATACTGTTGCTGCCTATGGTTAAGGATTAGTTCATGTACGTGGATGAACGGTAATGTGTAGTTTATGAGCCTGCAGTCCACTGATCTCCAACTTGGATTACTTTGCAGCAAAGCCAAAGAAAACTGTACACCCAACTTATTGATACAACGTCTTGCATTCCTCTGGAATGTCCACTTTATGTCAAGGAAGGTGCAAATCCAAAGGATATGGAGTAGGTTATGGATATATAATTCCATAGTTAGAAGCTGTACCCAAAAGAGTATTTCTCCCATGTCTTCCCTTATGTGACAGACAAAAGAGAGGGAGTCAATTTGGACGATATTTAAATTAACCCGTCTTTATACAACTCATTAGGTACATTCATTGCAACATTTACTTCTCACTCCATTTAACCAAACTTCAACTTTCATTCACTTCTTTGCTTAACTTACTTTAATTGAATTGTTATTTAATTTTAACGATAAGTTTGGCTTGAAACAAATACTATGCCCATTCGAGTGACGTGGCCAACTGAGCTCTCAGAGTAAATCTTGCCTCCTGGCTCTTTGACATCTGTGAAGGTTTGTGGGTCAGGATTTGTGCTTCTCAAACATTGCTCTTGAATGGTAGCTCCTGCAAAATCCTTTGTGCTGGAAATTTTTATCCCAAAGTGTGATCACTTTCCAGAAACCTCTCTGGTGCTCAGCCAATGAACTGACCGAACATGATCACAATGTTCAATCCCAACCAATGGGGTTTACTGGGAAACAACTCCCAAATGTTTACACCAAGTCCTACTACATTCCATCTCTCTCTAAGGTAACATGGTATCAGAATGTCTAGCAGCCCACCATAACCTTCCTTATTGATCAACACAGCAAACCCAGGTCACAGTTTAAGGACAAGTTTCACCAAGTCCTCACTCCAGTTCTCACTGGGGTCAGAGTCCAAACTAACTTGACCAGAGTTCCCAGCATGCTCCATTGTAGCTCTTAACCAGTTTCATCATAATTTCTGCTGCTGGCCATCGGACCACAAGCCCATCTGGAGAAATGGGTTCAGTTCTTGTCACTGGCCCTCAGGGACAATACAATAGCCATGGAATGGTTTCCACTGCAAATTCACCAGAAGATGCTAAGTTATACAGACTGAGCTTGCTCTCCTAGGAATAGTGAACATTACACCATGATCTAGTTAAGATTTTTAAAATGATTTAAGGAATTGATATAGTCAGTCGACAGAAACTAGTACCTCCGATGTGGTGCTGAGGGTCCCAAACAATGATGTCAAAGGTTAAAGTTTGAGTTAGGCTGTTGGGAAACTTGTCTTTCTGGAAAGGAGAGTGAGTGGGAATCTGGAACACTGTCCACTCAGCAAGATGCTGAGATCATCCTAACTTTCCAACGAAAGATCATTGACTTAAAATGTGAATAAAAAGAGACAATCCCACCCCCCCATATTTCTGGAACAATTTTCCTATTCATCTGGCATTTCCCCACCAGTAAAGTGTTTTCTGAAATACGGTCACTGTTGTAATGCAGCGAATGCGACAGCTCATTTAAAGCGCTCCCACAGACAGACAGCTGTGTGATGTTGTTTGTGATCTGTGTTTCTGATGTTGATTTGAAAGAGAAATATTGGTCAGGACACTGAGGAGGGACTGGGTGTTACTCTGGAACAGGCCTTCTCTTCTTTAAGAAGATCTTGTCCATTCAGACAGGCATAGGCCTCAGTCCAACATCTCACAGAGTCATAGAGTCATACAGCACGGCAACAGACCATTCGGTTCAACCAGTCCATTCCAAACAAAATCTCAAACTAAACTAGTCCCGCCTGCCTACTCCTGGCCCATATTCCTCCAAACCTTGTCTATTCATGGATTCATCCAAATGTTTCTTAAATGTTGTAATTTTACCTGTATCCACCGCTGCCTCAGAAAGTTCATTCCACATGTGAACCACTCTCTGTGTAAAAAATTTGTCTCTTATGTCTTTTTTAAAGCTCATTCCTAAAAATGTCCCCCTGAGTCCTGAAATCGCCTATTCTAGGAAAAAGGCAACTCCCATCCACTATATCTACAGAGGAACCCCGATTATCCGAAGGACACAGGTGGGGAGTATTTTGTTCGGCTAATCGAACGTTCAGATCATTGAATGTTTGGATAATCGAATTCTGGATAACATAGTTTAGTCGAACATCAGGACCTTGCGATTTTGTTGGATAATCCGATATTCTAATGCCGGGAAATTGAGGTTCCTCTGTATACCTTCCATTATTTTATAAACTTCTATAAGGCGCCTCACAACCTCCAATGCTCCAGGGAAAAAGTCCCAGCCTATCCAGCCTTTCTTTATAACTCAATCCTTCCATACCCAGCAACATCCTGGTAAATCTCTTCTGAATGCCCTCCAGCCTGACAGACGGTGGCATCTCCCGTAGTGTGGCACAGCACCGGGGAGTTGATTGTGATTTTTCTGATCCAATCCTGGAGTGGTTCTTCTTGAAGATTAGATAGCTACCACTGGGGATGGTTAACATACACATACACACACACACACACACACGCATGCGACACACACACTCGTGCACGCACACACACACACACGCCGCATGCACACATGTGCACACACACGCACACACACACTCATACACACATGTGCATGCACGCACACCCACGCGTGCACACACACGCACGCACACACACACATGCATGTGCGCATACACGTGCGCACACATACATGCGAGCACACGCACACACATATGCGTGCACATACACACACACACCCACGCACAGACACATCCACACTCACACTCACACACATACTTGCACAGACATACACACACATACACACATCAATCCAGTTTCATCATTCATGAGCATTTCGGGTTAAGGGGGACCCAGGTGGGTAGATGGAGTGAAGATCGCGATCGTACATTGATAGGATAGAATGGAGGAAGAATCTCATTGGGCTGAATGGCCTTATTCCTATCCCCCCTGTACTGTGGTAGGATTTTCGCAATGTGGCATGAAGTGAATGAAAGCACCAATTATTATCTTCTGACACATGGATCCAGATGGTGTCAGTGCGACGAGGGAGATTAGAGTGACGGCAGCTGTCCGCAAAGTTATTTCCCTCTGACTGTGAGACAGATTTTTGGCGTGAAGCTGGGAATAAAGATGTGGCCTTATTAATTTGCTTTAAAAGGGTGAGCCAGATACTGGAAACATTAGTGCAGGCCCTTGTGAACTGGCCTGACAGTGCAACTGGATGCGCACAATTCACGGCACGGGAACAGGCCCTTCAGCCCAAGGGAGTCTGTGCTGGTCTTTAGGCTTCAGACCAACCTCTTGTCACTGCGACACCCCTCAAACCCGACCAACGAGAACCTTCTGCTTTATCTCTTGCTACTTACACGCGAGGCTGATACAGGGGATGTTGTAGGGCTGCCTAAGTATGGAGAGGCACTAATGTTTCAGTAATTCAGTTAAGTTCCCTGCAGTGTGGAGATTGATGTATCAGAACAAGGTCATTGTGAAGCTCATGCAGACTGGAAAGTGGCAGATATTTAAATCTGATTTGGTGATTTGTTTTAAGCAAGATAAACATTCACTCGTTTTAGTTTTCTTTCTTATGTAAAAAGGTTGACCATGGGTAATGTTTCTTTCTCGCTGAGCTTCATCTTTTCCTGATTCCTTCAATATTCTCTGTGTTCTGCCTCAGTGCAGACACTGCCTGCAGAATGCCCCCATGGGGTTTGCCCCTTCATTACCACAATTACAATCTGTACACATTTCATTAAACAAATATGACTTCTCCAAAGCTTTATCTGTCACATTGCACAGCTGGAGACCTGTTTCCTGTTTTGAGCTGAGGCAGACTGACAGGTTAAAAAGCCCCTTACTGGCTGGAATAACAGGTGCTCAAGGAAATGAAAAAAAACAACTTGCCTTCGAACTGAGGCGGCTGCGAGGTGGGCTGTGGGTCTGGTGAAAGTCTGCCTCATGCAGCCTTCAGCCAATCTGCGCTCTGGCTCTGTGTCTGTCCATCTCTGACTCTCCTCCTATTCTTTCATGAAACATATAAATATTGAGGCAACTTTGTACTGAAGGGCATTCCAGTAATGGATGGAGAGCGATGAATGCTGAGCAAGGAGTCATTCCGTCTGCATGTACAGAAGAGGTAGAAGTTTGTTGAGAATGCAAATGGTTGAAAGAAATCATTGACTAGTGTTAGTGTAAGATGTACTTGGCGGGGGAAGATGGGGTGGGGGGGATCTATTATCATCATAGTGGACATGACCATGAAATAATGATGTACTCCATAACAATGCCGTCTGCAAAACACATGAAGAAAAGCTGAAATAGCCTATACTAATGAGAAATGAAGAATCATAGAGATGTACAGCATGAAACAAGACCCTTCAATCCAACCCGTCCATGCTGACCAGATATCCCAACCCAATTTAATCCCATCTGCCAGCACCCGGCCCATATCCCTCCAAACCCTTCCTATTCATATATGTGTCCAGATGCCTTTTAAATGTTGCAATTGTACCAGCCTCCACCACTTCCTCATTCCATCCACGTCCCACCCTCTGCATGAAAATGTTGCCCCTTAGGTCTCTTTTATATCTTTGGCCTCTCACTCTAAACTATTTCCTCTAGGTCTGGACTCCCCCATCCCAGGAAAAAGACTTTGTTTATTTATCCTATCCATGTACTCATGGTTTTATAAATCTCTATGAGGCCACCCCTCAGCCTCCGGCACTCCAGGGAAAACAGCCCCAGCCTGTTCAGCCTCTCCCTGTAGCTCAAATCCTCCAACCCTGGCAACATCCTTGTAAATCTTTTCTGAACCCTTTCAAGTTTCACAACATCCTTCTGATCGGAAGGAGACCAGAATTGCACACAATATTCCAACAGTGGCCTAAACAACGTCCTGTACAGCCACAACATAACCTCCCAACCCCTGTACTCAATACTCTGACCAATAAAGGAAAGCATACCAAGCGCCTTCTTCACTATCCTATCTACCTGTGACTCCACTTTCAAGGATCTATGAAGGTCCACTCCAAGGTCTCTTTGTTCAGCAACATTTACCATTACATGTTTAAGACCTGCTAAGATTTACTTTCCCAAAATGCAGCATCTCACATTTGTCTGCCACTCCTCAGCCCATCTAATCAAGATCCCATTGTAATGTCAGGTAACCTTTGCTGTACACTACACCTCCAATTTTGGTGTCATTTTCAGACTTACTAACTTTTGGATGCTCACATCCAAATCATTTATATAAATGACGAAAAGTAGTGGACCCAGCACCGATCCTTGTGGCACTCCACTGGTCACAGGCCTCCAGTCTGAAAAATAACCCTCCACCACCACCCTCTGTCTTCTATCTTTGAGCCAGTTCTGTATCCAAATGGCTAATTCTCCCTGTAACATGGATCCAAATTGTTCTGAGCTAATGGAACTAGGGAGTGCTGCTAACTGTGCATTCTTCCAATTTCAGGGATGTTTATAATCTGTTCAGACTCCTGCTCTTCGTGATAAATGTTAATGATCTTGACCTTGGTAAGGAGGCAATTTAAAATTTGTGGACTGTTCTGTTGTTAGTGCATATGATACAGAATGAAGTCCATGTACTCATAGAGAAAAGTATTACATATGGAGGCATAAATACAAGAGTTTACAGAAACAGCTAGGGTCAGGCAACAGTCAATCATAGTAAAGTGAAGCCAGAACAGGTGACAGACTATGACTAGGAACAAAGATAGCTGCTCCTCCAATTTGTAAAATAGAATCCAGAGTCCCAACCCAGTTCATTTCTTATGTCGGCACCTCTTCCTAAACTGGGAGCTTTCTGAACACTTATTGCAAGGTTTCCTGGATGGCCTGTGACAAAAACTCTCATGGGTGATCAAGACTGCCCTGCACTATAGTGTTATTGCCTCGGAAGATGGACAGGAACACATTGTGTCAGGGGATAAAACTCAAACCGCTTAATATAGAAAAAGGATGGAAATAACCTCTTTAAATTAATAGAAAAGAAGAGAGAGAGCCCAAAGTCCCCTTGGAGAGTGAAGTTGGGAAATAATAATGAGGAGCCAGGAAAGGAGTTAATTCAATACTTTCCATTTGTCTTCATTGTGGAAGACTCTAACAGCATTTCAAAATCACTAAATAATCAAAGGACAAACATGAGGTAGGAAATATAGATCAACTATCACCAGACAAAAAGTACTAAGGGAAGCTGATGGGCCTGAAGACTGATAACTCCCTGGATGCGATGGGTTGTGTCCTTGGGTATAAAACGACATAGCGACAGAGGTATTGGTTACACTGGTTGTGACTATCAAAGAATTCTTAGGTTGTGAAGAAGTCCCAAAAGATTAGAAAAATGCCAATTTGAAAAGGAGGGAGATAAAAATACAGGCAATTATTAGGCCAGTTAGCTCAACATTATCACGAGGGAAACATTAACATGTATTATAAAGTTAAAAATCACACAACACCAGGTTATAGTCCAACAGGTTTAATTGGAAGCACACTAGCTTTCGGAGCGACGTCCCTTCAAGAGGTGATTGTGGAGGGCTCGATTGTAACACAGAATTTCTGGTGTTGTGTGATTTTTAACTTTGTACACCCCAGTATAACACCAGCATCTCCAAATCATGTATTATAAAGGATATCTTAAATTACTTAGAAATACAGGATGTGACCAAGCAGACTAAGTATGGATTCATAATGTGCAAATTATAGCAGAACTATTTAGTAGAATTCTTTGAGGTAACAAATAGGATAGACAAAAGGGAAGCAGTGGATGTAATAATAGGATTTTTGGGGTATGTTTGATAAGGTGCCACATAGTAGGCTACCTCATAGGACAAGACCCCACAGCGTTGGAAGTAATACATTAGCATAGATAGAGAATTGACTAACCAAGAGAAGGTAAAAACAAACAATAGAAGACAGAGTTGCATTAAGAGTGACATTTGCAGGATGGCAAACTTCAACTGGTGGAGTGCCACAGAGAGAGTGTGTATTAACGACTAACTGAGGAAAATTAAAGTGCTATAGCCAAGTATGTTGATGACACAAAATTGATGGAAAGACAAGTGGTGATGATGACACAAGCACAGAAGGATATACACAAATGAAGTGAGTATACAAAAACTTGGCAGATGGTACATTATACAGGAAAGTGTGACCTTACGCACTTTGGCAGGAAGCATTTAGGGACTAAATGTTATTAAAATGGAGAAAGACTGCAGAAAATTATGGAACAGAGAGATTTGGGAACTCTCATCACAAAGAGTTAGTATCTCAATGCAGAGGATGATAGGGAAGACAAAATTGCTGTTGGCCTTATTTCAAAAGGACTGAAGAATAAAAATAAGCAAGTTTTATTAAAACTACATAAGACACCATACTTAGAATACTGTAAACAGTTTTGGCCACCTTGTCTAAAGAAGGATATACTAACATTTGAGACACACATGAGAATTCCTAAAAGCATGGCATTCCAACCAGAATTCTATCCCACCTTGGGCAACTGTCTGTGTGGAGTTTGCACGTTCTCCTTGTGTCTGTGTGGGTTTCCTCCGGGTGCTCCGGTTTCCTCCCACAGTCCAAAGATGTGTAGGTCAGAAGAATTGGCCATGCTAAATTGCCCATAATGTTAGATGCATTAGTCAGGGTAAATGTAGGGGAATGGGTCTGTGTGGGTTGCTCTTCAGAGGGTCAGTGTGGACTTGTTGGGCTGAAGGGCCTGTTTCCACACTGTAGGGAATCTATGTAATCTAAACAAACACATTAACTTGGATCCTATTTACCACAGGAAATGATGTCATCACAAGAAATGATATCACCAACCTAAGGAAATCCAAACACATAAGTAAAAAACAGGCTATACCACCAGTGTTTCAGCCGAAGGCTCACTAAAGATGTTACCTAACATGGTGACGAAATGTTTGAAAGTGAACTTCCAGCTCTGCAAACAAACCTACATCTACAACACTGGAGGCAGCCCAGAGCATTCAAAGGTGGAAAAAATTAACCAATGGACAGTCAAGAAAGAGCTGGTCCAAAAATGTTCAGACTTCTGTAAGCTCATAGTTGACCCTAAACAATATAAAACAGAATCTCCTGACATTGGTTATGTTGAAATAAAACAAATTATTTTGCAGTGTAAATGAGGAACACTGTGTCCATTGTGGTTTGGCTGAAATGATTTTCCATTGTTATTAAGACTGAAGTTCAGATTCCAAGTGAAAACAACATTCCAAATGAAGTACAAATAGTCAGTGACTGAACTGTGCACCCCACTCCCACAGAATGTATAGTATTGGACAAACAATGTTAAATGTCTGCAACTAAATTAAGTCAGATTGCAATGCTGAAAAGTGATCAACTCTTTAAGACCAATTCAAGTATGACAATAGGTGCTAAGTTGATTAAGGAGAGACAAGGTCAACCAAATTTTCCTCTTTGCAAAGAACAGTACCACATAATCAACAGTCTCCCTAAGCTGGGAGGCTGTGTGTGTGCAGGCAATCCAATATTCTGCTCACAACAATCAGTATCACCAATCATCCAATCCCTACTGGGTGGAAGCAGGCTATTTGACCCTTCAAGTCCACACCACCCCCTCCAAAGAGCATCCCCTCCAGACCCACCTCCCACCCTATCCTGTAATGCCACATTTCCCATTAACCTGCACCTGTTTAGACCGTGGGAGGAAACCAGAGCACCCAGAGGAAACCCACACAGACACAGGGAGAATGTACAGACTCCACACAGATAGTCGCCTGAGGGTAGAATCGAACCTGGGTCCCTGGCGCTGTGAGGCAGCAGTGCTAACCACTGAGCCAGTCACAATACATTCGTCTGGTTCTGGAAGTTTCTGCCGTATTGGAGCCTTGGAGGCTTAAGCAGCCAGTAAGAAAATTAGAGAGAACGCCATTCACAACATTAACGAGTATAATTTCAAGCAATCTTTAGAGCATACACTTGCAGAAGTGAACAAGACAAATTCAACAATATTTCAATCTTTATGAGGGAGGAGAGAGTCTAAAACATTGAAGTAGTAAATCTACCTACCTCAGCACAAATGAGAGGCAAACTCTACTGACACAAGTTGAAGACGTACTATATATGACTCCATATAAGACACCACCTGAAAGAATTTTTAAAAATGTGAAAATAGCCAATCTAACACAAAGAAAATGTTGCAACTAAAGCATGGACCACACGGACAGTTATAAAGAATGGATATACATACTGCAGTCCTTTATGGGTCAAATACAAGAGGTTAAAGAGTCTCCAGTACAAGACAGAACAACAGACTTCAGATCATGAGGAAGTCAGTTCAAGTTAATTGCCTTAGAATAATAAAACCATACAGTACAGCCCCTTGAGTCTGTACCACCAAGAATACACTCCTACCAACACTAGTCCCACATACCCACACTTACCCTGAATATTACGATATTTCAATTGCTCATCCGTGTACTTATTAAAGTTTGTGAGGTTCCCTGCCTCAACTTCCCTCCCAGACAGTGCATTCCAGACCCCCACCACCTCTGGGTGAGCACATTTTCCCCCAAATCTCCCTTTCACTTTAAAAGTGTGACCCTTGTTATTAACCCTTTGATTAAGGGGAACAGCTGCTTCCTAGCCACCCTGCCCATGCCCTGATTCCCTTGGGTCATTTCAGAAATACTTCAAGGAAGAGGGCAGCACGATGGCTCAGTGTTTAGCTCTGCTGCCTCACAGCACCAGGGACCCGGGTTTGATTCCAACCTCAGGTGTCTATCTATGTGGAGTTTGCATGTTCTCCCTGTGTCTATGTGGGTTTCCTCCAGGTATTCCGGTTTCCTTCCACAATCCAGGTAGTTTGGCACACCGATAAAATGGTAGTTTGGTGCACCGATAACTCAAACCGGCAGACAAGGGAGGTGCGGTGGTAGTTTGGCGCACCGATCTTTACATTGCTGAGGCTAAACACCAGCTTGCGGACACCTCCTCCTACAGCCCTCTTGACCATGACCCCACCTCCCACCACCAAACCATCATCTCCCAGACCATCCATAACCTCATCACATCAGGGGATCTCCCATCCACCGCCTCCAACTTCATAGTCCCACAACCCCGCACCGCCCATTTCTACCTCCTGCCCAAAATCCACAAACCTGCCTGCCCCGGCCGACCCATTGTCTCAGCCTGTTCCTGCCCCACTGAACCCATCTCTGCATACCTCGACAAGGTCCTGTCCCCTTTAGTCCAAGAACTCCCCATCTATGTTCGGGACACCACCCACGCCCTCCACCTCCTCCATGATGTTTGCTTCCCCGGCCCCCAACGCCTACACCATGGACATCCAGTCCCTGTACACCTCCGTCCCCCATGACGAAGGCCTCAAAGCCCTCTGCTTCTTCCTTTCCCGCCGACCCAACCAGTACCCTTCCACTGACACCCTCCTTCGACTGACTGAACTGGTCCTCACTCTGAACAACTTCTCTTTCCAATCCTCCCACTTCCTCCAAACCAAAGGAGTAGCCATGGGCACCTGCATGGGCCTCAGCTATGCCTGTCTCTTCGTAGGATATGTGGAACAGTCCATTTTCCGCAGCTACACTGGCAACAACCCCCACCCCCTCCCAACTTTTCCTTCGCTACATCGATGACTGTTTCGGCGCTACCTCGTGCTCCCACGAGGAGGTTGAACAGTTCATCCACTTTACTAATACCTTCCATCCCGACCTCAAATTTACCTGGACCATCTCAGACTCCTCCCTCCCCTTCCTAGACCTCTCCATTTCTATTTCGGGCGACTGACTCAACACGGACATTTACTATAAACCGACCGACTCCCACAGCTACCTCGATTACACCTCCTCCCACCCTGCCCCCTGTAAAAACGTTATCCCATATTCCCATTTCCTTCGCCTCTGCCGCATCTGTTCCCAGGAGGACCAGTTCCAATACCGAACAACCCAGATGGCCTCCTTCTTCAAAGACCGCAATTTCCCCTCAGACGTGGATGATGATGCTCTCCACCGCATCTCCTCCACTTCCCGCTCCTCCGCCCTTGAGTCCCGCCCCTCCAATCGCCACCAGGACAGAACCCCACTGGTCCTCACCTACTACCACACCAACCTCCAGATACATCGTATCATCCTTCGTCATTTTCGCCACCTCCAAACAGACCCCACCACCAAGGATATATTTCCCTCCCCTCCCCTATCAGCGTTCCAGAAAGACCACTCCCTCCGCAACTCCCTTGTCAAATCCACACACCCCCACCAACCCAACCTCCACTCCTGGCACCTTCCCCTGCAACGGCAAGAAATGCAAAACTTGCGCCCACACCTCCCCCCTCACTTCCCTCCAAGGCCCCAAGGGATCCTTCCATATCCATCACAAATTCACCTGTACCTCCACACACATCATTTACTGCATCCACTGCACCCGATGTGGCCTCCTCTACATTGGGGAGACAGGCCGCCTACTTGCGGAATGTTTTAGAGAACACCTCTGGGACACCCGGACCAACCACCCCAACCGCCCCGTGGCTGACCACTTTAACTCCCCCTTCCACTCCGCCAAGGACATGCGGGTCCTAGGCCCCCTCCATTGCCAGACCACGGCAACATGACGCCTCGAGGAAGAGCGCCTCATCTTCCACCTAGGAACCCTCCAACCACAAGGGATGAATGCAAATTTCTCCAGCTTCCTCATTTCCCCTCCCCCCACGTTATCTCAGTCCCAACCCTCGGACTCAGCACTGCCTTCTTGACCTGCAATCTTCTTCCCGACCTCTCCGCCCCCTACCTCTCTCCGGCCTATCACCCTCACCTTAACCTCCTTCTGCCTATTGCATTCCCCTCCCCCAAGTCCCTCCTCCCTACCTTTTATCTTAGCCTGCTTAGCACACCCTCCTCATTCCTGAAGAAGGGCTTATGCCCGAAACGTCGATTCTCCTGCTCGTTGGATGCTGCCTGACCTGCTGCGCTTTTCCAGCAACACACTTTTCAGATTAGATTCCCTACAGTATGGAAACAGCCCCTTTAGCCCAACAAGTCCGCACCGACCCTCCAAAGAGTAACCCATCCCCTTACCCTATATTTACCCCGACTAATGCATCCAACGTTATGGGCAATTAGCATGGCCAATTCACCTGACCTGCACATCCTTTGGATTGTGGGAGGAAACCGGTGCAGCTCAGATGGATTAGCGATGGGAAATACAGGGATAGGTAGAATGTGCTTTTGGTTGGGATGATCTTCAGAAGGTTAGTGTGGACTTGATGGGCCAAATGGCTTGCTTCTGCATTGTAGGGATTCTATGAAGATTTAGAGGCAGGACAGGCATGATGTGTATTGGTTCCTGATCTTGCATGTGTTTCATCTGCAGAGTTCACCAGCATCTTATCAATCTGTCATAGTTTTTACAGGGAATACTACCCCCTTTTCATATTGTGCCTCTGAGCAGGCAAAGACCTCCCCCCACCCCTACCTGCTGATGGCATCAAGACAGAAATGGGATGCAAGGAGAGAGACCAAACATGGCTTGATCAATCCAATCTGTCTGAGAGACCAATAGCTGCAGGGGGTTTGTTTGCACTGTGGAGCATCTTGAACTATCCCAGTGTTCCTTCTGGGCAACTAATCAAAGGGACTCCCTCAGTAGTTTCAGAACCAGTTGTCTGAAGGGTGACTGCTGGGAACAGATATAGGTGGAGAAAAAGGACTGCTCCTGACATTTGCTGGGAGAGCAGGTGGTGATGGTGGGTGGGGATAGGAACACAGTGACATGACCAGTGATGTATGACCTGCATCCCTGCTCTGCAGATGTCACGGTACGGAGTAAGATTTAAAAAGGAACACCTCACTGTAACAATCAGCTGTATTGAATTGTATTGAATTGAATTTATTGTCATGTGTACCGAGGCACAGTGAAAAGCTTTGTCTTGCGAGCAATGCAGGCAGGTCACAGAGTTAAGTAGCATAGATAATAAATAATAGGTAAACAGCAGCAAAAACAAAAACACAGATACAGGCGAATGTTAAGAGTTTATGAGTCCATTCAGTGTTCTAACAACAGTCGGGTAGGAACTGTTTCGAAATTGGCTGATGCGTGTGTTCAGGCTTCTGTACCTTCTCCCCAATGGTAGAGGTTGTAGAAAAACATTGCCAGGGTGGGATGGATCTTTAAGAATGCTGGTGGCCTTTCCTTGACAGCGGGCCTGGTAGATGGATTCTATAGATGGGAGGTTGGCCTTTGTGATTGTCCAGGCTGAGTTCACCACTCTTCGATCTTGAATGGTACAGTTGCCATACCAGATAGTGATACATCCAGATAGAATGCTCTCGATGGCACACCTATAAAAGTTGGCAAGGGTATTCGCCATCATGCCAAATTTCCTCAGCTGTCTGAGGAAGAAAAGACATTGTTGAGCCTTTGTAACCAGTGCATCCACATGAAGAGTCCAAGAAAGCTTATTGTGGATGACCACTCCCAGGAGCTTGACACTCTCCACTCATTCCACCTCTGTACTGTTAATGTGTAGGGGGGCATGAGTAACATCCTGCCGAAAGTCAGTAATGAGTTGATTAATAATGTGAAGCTGCATGCTTCTATCAATAAAAGAAACCCAGAATGTATCTGACAGAGATAGAATTAACCCTGGATTGGAACATCTTTGTGACCTAAATAAAACAAAACACCAGAGTGTTTTTCTTTATCAATAGAAGGTTAGTTGATGAGAAGTGTTTTAATAAAACATACCTTTCCTCATGCATCCCTGAGATTTGATATGATAGAAACATGCTTACCAGGAACTCAGAACACACACACACACACACACACACACACACACACGTTTTCCAGCAACTTCTGTTTTACAGCATTTGCGGTGTTTTCGGTTTTTACCCAGTTAAAACCTGACTTGATTGACCTTTTATTTTTGCAGTTGGTTAGCTGCTGAAACATGTTCACATAAGGCTGCTAATGGTCCTTAACACAAAGTACAAATTTATTACACAAAGAAAAGGAAATATACAAAGTTAAGTATATATTTTTACATGTGTCAATTCAAAAAGATCTTAATAAAAACAACAAAAGCAAAGACGCCAGGTTGTTTGCAAGCTACATCCTTTTCAGTCATTCAATCCAAGAAAAATATCACGCATGTCTTAATTCCTGCGATAACTGACTTTTCCCACTTTTTTTTCTTGTGTACTGCCAAAACAGTTTTAAAATATTGTTCCAGTTCTGAAGGTCTGAAGCTTCTTTCAGTTTTTAGTTTTAATAGTTTGGAGACTTCTACATATTCTCCCAACATGAAAATTGTACAGCCTCCAGGTCACCTTGAAAACTCTTTCCAACTGAAAACCCTGACAGTTCTGCCAGGATGGAATTACTCTTGTGATGGCATGAAACTGAAATCTGATGTTTTAAAACTGATCTCAAATTAAACTACCAGCGTCACACAATCATTGGTTTTTGTGTCCGTCACTAACGCAGCATTGTGAGGTCACTTTGGCCTGACCAAAACATAGCACCACTCTTGCATTAGCGTGTGTGAGAGAGAGAGAGAGAGAGAGAGAGTGAGAGAGAGATGACTGCTGGTGGTTTGACCTGAGGGTCAACACGCCTCAGGTGAGGGGAGGGGTTGAGAAGCACAGCCCTTCAGGGTAACCTCAGATGATGCACAAATTGAAACCTACACTTTTGGCTTCACAAACCAGCTGTCCAGCCAACTGAGCCCCTTCGATATCACATTACAGAGAGTGGTGGGAGTTAGGAATTCTCCTCTGTAAAAAAAAATTGATGCCTTGGCTGATTTGCTCTAGATTTTTAGGCAAGAAATTTATTTTTCATGAAAACCATCTTAGCCTGAAGAAAGAGTAATGTAATTAACCTTAAAAAAACCCTTATAAAAGGAATTCATTCAAAAGGATGCTCGAGGGAAAATTTATACAGGATATAAAGAATTAACTCTTCGGATATCAGAAGATTTATTATTCAGCTTTTCAAAATGACCTTTATGATGCCAGAGGCTGCATGTTTTATCACAGATTCGATTCAAGCTGATAATTCTTGTGTTATCAAGAATTGTTTTAATACATGCGTTCTATCTATTGTAGTAACAAAATGCTTAGCAATAAGAAAGGACACGTGAGAATATTAAGGTTCGAATTAGGAGCAAGAGTAGACCATTTGGCCTTTTGAACCTAATCTGTCCTTTGGGAAGATAACCAACCTCCCCACGTCCACCTCCAACTGAAATACTACCTCACTGGAGCCTCTTACCAATCCTGGTATCAGTGACATGACAATGGGCTCTACTTCAAGTCAGCTGGAGCCCTAGCAGGGACCAGTCCTCCTCTGATGGCCATGGTAATTGGGTGAGAACATTCATGGAATGCCAGAGGTGGTGCCTGGGAGATATGAGATCTTATTCCTGATGAAGGGCTTATGCTCGAAACGTCGAATTCTCTATTCCTGAGATGCTGCCTAACCTGCTGTGCTTTGACCAGCAACACATTTGCAGCTGTGATCTCCAGCATCTGCAGACCTCATTTTTTACTGAAAGAGTTAATGCCAATCTGCATTGAGCTCCGCCCAATGTGATGTTGCCACACAGTCTCTGGGTGGAGAAGCAGTTCAGCTTGTATGAGGTACTGGTGGAGATACACGTGACATGTCTGGCTCCTGGTAGTTAACATAGAACATAGAACAATACAGCACAGAACAGGCCCTTCAGCCCATGATGTTGTGCCGACCACTGATCCTCATGTATGCACCCTCAGATTTCTGTGACCATATACATGTCCAGTAGTCTCTTAAATGTCCCCAATGACCCTGCCTCCACAACTGCTGCTGGCAACGCATTCCATGCTCTCACAACTCTCTGTGTAAAGAACCCGCCTCTGACATCCCCTCTATACTTTCCTCCAACCAGCTTAAAACTATGGCCCCTTGTGTTAGTCATTTCTGCCCTGGGAAATAGATCACACACATTTGTTTACCATAACTTAAACCTACTGCTATAACTTATACTTACATAAAACACGTTCCACTTCTTGTAAAGACTCTACAGTGGTCCATCTTCTACCATAGATAATTAGGCAGACCATTTGACTTAGCATAGCAAGGAAGATCCCTACCATGGGCTGATTAATGCTTTCATTGAACCATACAATGGAAATTCTTTGGTGCATCAATTCTGTCCCTCCAAAATACAGGACTAGCTACACTAGTCTCACTTTCCTGCACTAAACCTGTAGCCTTGAATGTTATGACACTTCAAGTGCTCATCCAAGTACTTTTTTAAAGGCTGCGAGGTTTCCATCTCAACTCCCACCCAGGCAGTACATTCCAGATCCCCACCATCCTCTGGGTGAAGATGCTTTTCTTCAAATCCCCTCTAAATCACCTTAAAATTATACCCCTTTGTCGAAGGGGAAACAGCAGCTTTCTATCCCCCCACCTCTCCATTCCCCTCATGATCTTGTACACCTCTCTGAGGTTCCCCCTCAGCCTTCCCTGCTCCAAAGGAAACAACCCAAGCAGATTCAGCCTCTCTCCATCGCTGAGATGCTCCATCCCAGGCAATGTCCTAGTGAATCATCTCTGCACCCCCTTCCAGTGCAATCGCTGTGCATGGGGACCAGAACTGTACCCAGTAACCAAGGCTCTGTGAAACTCCAACATAACCACCCTGCTCTTGTAATCTATGCCATTACTGATAAAGGCAAATGGCCCATGTGCCCTTTTAACTACCCTATTAACCTGTCCTCCACCAGCAGAGATCTGTGGACAAGAACCCCAAGGCCCATCTGTTCTTCTCAGCTTCCTGCTGTATTGTCAATCATTGAATATTCCCTTGTCTTATACCTTCTTCCAAAGTGCATCACTTCACATTTGTCAGGGTTAAATTCCATCTGCCACTGGTCTGCCTATCTGACCAATTCATTTTTATCTTCCTCGAACCTAACACATTCCTTCACCAATCCTTGTGTCATCTGCAAGCTTACTTTTCAAGTGTGGCGCAGTGGCTCAGTACTGTTACCTCACAGCACCAGGGTTTTGGGTTCAATTCCCCCTTTGAATGATTGTCTGTGTGGAGTTTGCACATTCTCCCTGTGAGTGTGGGGGTTTCCTCCCACAGTCCAAAGATGTGCACATTAGGTGGATTAGTCATGGGAAATGTGGGTTTAAAAGGATGGGGTGCTCTTCTGAGGGTCAGTGTGGGCTGAATGGCCTATTTCCATGCTGTAGGGATTCCATGATCCTCCCTACATTGTTTGTGAATACCACGTTGTTCTGTTATCATGTGTTTTCTTTAAAAAGAAGATTGGTGACAATGAGCTGGTCCATACAGAAGCTGCCAATTTGAACAGGTCTCTGCTGCCCCGATAAAATTCAGGACAAAACAAGCATATCCTGATAAGCGGATATTTGTGTCATTAAAGCAATTCATCAAGAGGTTTAAAGCAAGTAGCAAGTTCGGGAGATTTGCAACCAGCACCATGTCTCCGAATGGTCACTGTGGCCTCTTTCTATGCCATAAACTTGCCACCAATATGAGTCTTTCAATTGCTGGAAAACTTAGGCATGAATTAACAGCTGTGAGGAAGGAGAAAGTGAGGGATGCAGATGATGGAGATCAGAGTCAAAAAGTGTGGCGCTGGAAAAGCACAGCAGGTCAGGCAACATTTCTGATGAACGGCTGATGCCTGCAATGTCGACTTTCCTGCTCCTCAGGTGCTGCCTGACCTGCTGTGCTTTTCCAGTGCCGCACTTTTTGAGTTCTGAGGAAGGGTCACTGGACCCGAGACATTAACTCTGATTTCTCTCCACAGTTGCTGCCAGACCTGCTGAGCGTTTCCAGCAATTTCTGTTTTGTTCCTGATTTACAGCATCTGCAGTTATTTCAGTTTTCATTAATAACAGCATTTGATATAATCGTACTGTCATCTTTCCAGGAAGATTTGATTCATTAATAAAAATGAATAATGTTCTAACCAGAACACTGTTGTGGAAAGAGTTGAACCCTTGTAGTAAAATGCGGCAATGGTATAACATACTGTGGACAATCAGAATGCCAGAATCACAGCTTTTCCGGACACAATTAAAATGAGCTAGTTTGTGTCAGATGAATATTCATTATCCAGCTGTTGACACGCTCTACTGTTAAAGTATCTTCAACATATTCAAAGCACTTTCAAAAGATTCACGGGACTTCTTTATCTGTTGTTTTTTTTAAAAACTCTTTCATCTTTTGTTCATCATTCAGTATCGTTGCAGCAAATGGAAACTGTCACAAAGACTGCGTTGTTCACTTGTTTTTCATTCCACTTTCCATCGTTACTTCAGTAAAAATATTTCCCTGTGTGTTTTGTGTTTGCCAAGGTAAGGGGCGATGGTGCTGGGTTAAATGTTTGCCTCTCATAAAGTATCCTATTTTTTCTTGAAATTCTGGGAGGGCTCCAACTGGGAGAGGGCTTTTATTCCCTGCAGACTGGGTGGCCGAAGCTAAATCACCCCCAAATCTACCCCAAACAGGAAATGGGGGGAAGCACAAGCATAGTGCAATGTCACAGGACTAATGATTGCAAAGCCCTGGTAATTGCTATGGCAATAAACTGTGGGCCTAGTGTGGAAAAGTGGGATTAGTGCTGATAACAGTACAGACTCGAAGGGCTGAGGGGCCTTTTTTTAATTAATCCACAGGAAATCTGCATCTCTGTCCGGGCCAGCATTTATTGCCCATCCCAAAGTCAACCACATTGCTGTGGGTCTGGAGTCACATGTAGGCCAGACCAGGTAAGTGTGGCAGTTTCCTTCCCTAAAGGACCAGTTGAGTTTTCCAACTATTGGCAATGAATTCATGGTCATCATTAGACTCTTAATTCCAGATTTTTTTTTTCATCCCGTACTGTATGATTCTATAGACTCAAATCCCATTGTGGTAACTGGTTGAAATTAACCTGGTGAAATGTGCAAATTAAACCTTGTCTGAGCAATGGGAGCTGTAAAACTTGCATTGATTCTTGTAAAAATCCATCTGGCTTATCAATGCCTCTACTGTCCCTACCCCGTCTGGGCTGCATGGAACTACAGACCCACAGCAATGTGATTGACATTGCCATTCAAAACGTGCAGTTCTCCACCTCCTGATGCTGCCTGGCTTGCTGTGTTCTTCCAGCCTCCTGTTTGTCTATCTTGGATTCCAGCATCTGCAGTTTTTTGGTCTCTATCTTAAAAGGCGTAGCAGGCCACTCAGTTTGATGGCAATGAGGGATGCATAGTCTTATTGGTAATATTCATTTCCCATGATAGAATAGATAAAAAATAATCATTACTGATCTGGGAGTGTCTCTGTAGTGAGAGAGGAACAACGTGAACATATCATAGAGGTGCACAGTACAGGAAAAGATGCTTCAGCCCACTGAATGGAATTGAATTGAATTTATTGTCACGTGTACCGAGGCACAGTGAAAAGCTTTGTTCTGTGAGCAATACAGGCAGATCACAGAGTTAAGTAGCATCGATAGTAAATAATAGGTAAACAGCGGCAAAAACAAAAACACAGGGTCAGGTGAATGCTCAGAGTTTGTGAGTCCATTCAGTATTTTAACAACACTAGGGTAGAAATTGTTTCAGAATTGGCTGGTGCATGTGTTCAGGCTTCTGTACCTTCTCCCCGATGGTAGAGGTTGTAGAAAAACATTGCCAGGGTGGGATGGATCTTTGAGAATACTGGCGGCCTTTCCTTGACAGCGGGCCTGGTAGATGGATTCTATAGATGGGAGGTTGGCCTTTGTGATTGTCTGGGCTGAGTTCACCACTCGCTGTAACTGTCTGTGATCTTGAATGGTACAGTTACCATACCAGGTAGTCATACACCCAGACAGAATGCTCTCGATGGCGCACCTATAAAAATTAGCAAGGGTATTCGCCGTCATGCCAAATTTCCTCAGCTGCCTGAGGAAGAAGAGATGTTGTTGGGCCTTTGTAACCAGTGCATCCACATGAAGAGTCCAAGAAAGCTTGTTGTGGATGACCACTCCCAGGAGCTTGACACTCTCCATTCGTTCCACCTCTGTGCTGTTAATGTGTAGGGGGCATGAATAACATCCCACCAAAAGTCAGTAATGAGTTCCTTGGTTTTGCCGGCATTAAGAGCTCGGTTGTTCTCAGTCCACCATTTTTCCAGGTCTTCCACCTCCCATCTGTAGTCTGTTTTGTCCCCATCTGAGATTCGACCGACAGTGGTGGTGTCATCAGTGAACTTGTAAAGTTCATGGGTATACAGTGAATACAGTAGTGGGCTGAGTACGCAGCCCTGGCGGGCTCCAGTGTTAATGAGGATGAAATATTGTCGCCAGTCTTCACTGATTGTGGCCTGTGTCTGCACTGGACAAAAACAATCACCTAACCCCTCTCTCATCCCATTTCTCAGCACTTGCCCCACAGCTTTGGCATCACAAACACACATCTAACTACTTCTGAAATGTGATGAGGACTTCTACCTCTCCCAGGAGAAAATGAGATGCTGGAGATCAGAGTAAAGAGTGCAATGCTGGAAATGCACAGCAGGTCAGGCAGCATCCGAGGAGCAGGAGAATTGACATTTCGGGCAAAAGCCCTTCACCTCTCCCACCCTCCCAGGCAGTACATATTAGATTCCCCCCACCCTCTGGGTGAGAAAACTTTCCTCACATCCCCTCGAAACCTCGATCCTTACCTTAAATCCACTGCCCCTGGTCACTGTTATGTCTGCCAAGAGGAAATAGATACAGTTTCTGTCCTGTCTATCCTTCCTATCCTCCAGAATCATGTCTCTCTCAAACATGTCCCCCTTAATACGGGAAATGCTTTAAGTCAAAGATCTGTCCCCAGAACCATACACTCAGCATTTTCTATTTTTATTTCAGATTGTCAGAATCCTCAGTATTTTATTATCACCCTGACCTGGGATCAGCCTGTTGATATAGTGAAATGACTCCAGTCACAACATGCATGTTCTGACACCATTTACAGATACATTAGTGCGAGTGACCAAATGCTTTGTCAAGGAGTTAAGATTGGAGGAGAATTTCAATGATGGAGAGAGCAGCAGAGAGAGGCTTGTTAGGGGATGGGATGGGGGTGGGGGCACAATATCGAGAGCTAGTGGCCCAGGTGGCTGTGGGAATGGCTACCCAAGGATTAAAATATGGAGTTCTCAAAGCCAAAACTGGGGAGTGTGGAGATCCAGTGGGAGCCTGAGATCGAACCAGATCACAGCAGGTGAAGATCAGACAGCTTGATCAGACTGTTCCCCCATACAACATGACCATGACCTGTTTCCTGATCCTTCTCCCCATGTCCTTCCCATTCCTGAGTAGTTAAATTGTTGTTCATCTCTGGTCTCCTTTCTATGTGAAGGGTATTGTGAAACTTGAAAGGATTCAAAAAAGATTTACAAGGATGTTGCCAGGGTTGGAGGATTTGAGCTATAGGGAGAGGTTGAATACATTGGGACTGTTCTCCCTGGAGCATCAGAGGCTGAGGGGTGACCTTATAGAGGTTTATAAAATCATGAGGGGCATGGATAGAGCAAACGGCCAAGGTGTTTTTCCTGGGGTGGGGGAGTCCAGAACTAGAAGACAGGTTTAGGGTGTGCGGGGAAAGATTTAAGATGGACCTAACGGGCAACTTAACGGAATGAACTGCCAGAGGAAGTGGTGGAGGCTGGTTCAATTGCAACATTTAGAAGGCATCTGGATGGGTATATGAATAGGAAGGGTTTGGAGGGATAGGGGCCAAGTGCTGGCAAATGGGACAAAATTAGGTTAGGAAATCTGGTTGGCATGGACGAGTTGGACTGAGTGTCTGTTTCCGTGCTGAACATCTCTATGATTCTATATGAGAGAGGACATACCCAGAGATGGTGATAATGGCGTTCTCTGGGACACGGTCTGAAAGGTACAATTTCTTGAGTATGACTTCAACTGCACTGTGACTGAATAGCTTCCTATGGTGTTTCAGAGGGCAGTTAGGAGTCAATGAATTTGGAATCATGTGTAGGCTAGAACAGATAATCACCAGGTTTCATTCACTGAGCTTCCTAACAAGGCTTCCCAAGCTGAGTTATGTTCATTGACAGAGCATTCACAACCCTCTGGGGCAGACAATCTCAAATAGTCATAGCCTTTTGAATAAAGCAATTTCTTACAATCTCAATCCTAAACAGTTGGCCCCTTATCCTGAGACTGTTGCCCCCACCTCTGTGTTCAAGACTCCAGATTCTTCTAGACAGCCAGGGAGAAACAAGCCCTCCATGTCCACCTTGTTAGACCACTTCAGAATGCTGCATGTTGTGGGAAAGGCGGGCAAACAAGTAGATTATGGTGAGTACTTTTGTGGGGTTGCAATTAGAAGGTTTGGAGTAGCAGCCGGAGATATTACAGTCGACTGATTGTTTCCGAGCGAAGATTTACAGACAGGAGCCAAGGTATCACGAAACAGAAACTGTATCCTTTATGTAGAGCCATATAAGATTGCAGTTAAACTATTAAAAATTAATTCCATGCCACAAGCCCTTCCTTTGTGTATCCCAGCCCTTTCATAAAGACTAGCATTAAATAGAAGCAAGGAGAAATCAGCAGCAAGATTGCAAACACAGGTATCATCTTTCTTAGGGGTCGACAAGGCAATTTTTCATTGCTGTAAGCAGATCCTTTAATGAAACTCAGAAACAGTAGCTTTTTTTAAAAAAAAATGAATGCAGGATTTGCAGAAACTGTTTGTGAGTAGCTTTGATTTGCATGTTTTGGAGTGACAGTCAAAGTGATTTGTCAGCCTGGCAGGTGTTGGTCAAATGTCTCCAGAACTTAAAGACTCATCCCCAGAACACACCACCACAAGCCAAGTCCACAACGACAAACACAGGGGCTGTAACAAAAACTGTGGCTCTCATTATAAAACTTCCCTTGAACTCTTTTGATCTGGAGTTATGAATGTACTCGACACAAGAATAAAAGAAGCTAAAAGTCACAAGTCCCCCCAGTCAGGGTGGCGAGTAGTAAATATAATTTCTGATTGGCTTTGGGGGAGGAGGGAGTTGGAGGTTGCATGGTTTTGTGACCAATTTAGAGGGAATGGGGGGGGGGGGGGGGGTGGCAGGAAATTACATGCTGTAGCCTCCAGCTTTTGGAGCACCGCTCCTTTGTCAGGTGATGTGAAGTCACATGATATCTGCCGAAAAACAGCAGTGCTTCGAAAGCTTCAAATAAACCTGTCGGCCTAAAACCTGATGTCGTGTGATTTCTGACCTTGTCCACCCCAGTCCGGCACCTCCACATCACTTAATCTTCAGGGATATATCCAACTGGAATAAAACAAAGAAATGTGGGTTTTGGAAATCCGAAACTAAGACAGACGTTGTTGGAGAAAGGCAGCAGGTCTCGCAGCATCCATGGGGAGAAAGGGAAGTTAATGTTTTGTATGCAGCTCTCGAAACATTAACTCTGTTTCTCCCTCCACAGATGTTGCCAGAGCTTCTCCAGCATTTTCAGATTCTGTTTTATATCCAGCTATACCTGGCAACCTCATAGCCAAGGCAGACCAATGGAAAGACTGACATTGGCATTTTTTTAATGGGCTGTATTTGGTACCAACGATTGTACTTTCTATAGCTTAGCAATTCCCTGAAACTCCACTGGCTATAATGTTGTGCTTTGACTCAGAGATATTATATGAGTGTATTTTTATATATTTTAGAAATCTAAAATGACTAAATTACTGCTTACAGTTTTTGACATTTTTTTCACCTTCCTCCTCATCATAAGAGACCAGAGAGAAGCTTGCTTTATTTTTGTACTGGCTTCAGCTTTAAATCTTATTCCCTTGCTAAAAATCTCAGTCCTTTCATTATTACCTTCCTATCTTGAGGCCCCATTTGTTGCCCATCTTGCCATCCCATAGTCCCACGTTCTCATTAAGGAGAGAAAACTGGTGGTGAGTTTAAACTGAAGGTAGCCATACCTCAGGTGAGGGGCGAGGTTGAGAAGTTGGGATCCTTTAGGGTCACCTTCGCTGATATAGGAATTGAGCCCATACTCTTGGCGTCACTGGGTGGCAAGCTCAGCAGCTCCCTCCAACCCCTCAGCTATTGCTGCCTCAGCCACCATCTCACTCATCGCCCCACTCCCTGGATGGTGAACGAAGTGAGAAGGAAAGCAGCGAGGAAGGTGCTGAGCAGAGCGTGGAACGTGGTAATGCGTGACAGGCATGATGCTCTTCAGGGTGCTCCGGTATCCTCCCATTGTCCAAACTGTGCAGGTTAGGATAGATTGGCCATGTCCCATAATGTCCAGGGATGTGCAGGCTAGGTTGGTTAGCCATGGGAAATGCAGGGTTACAGGGATGCTGGGAGGGGGATCTGGGTGGGATACTCTTTGGAGGGTCGGTGTGGACTCAGTGGGCTGAATGGCCTGCTTCCAGGCCATTCCTCCTAGGTAGTAACAACAGGCACACAATTAGGATGTCAGTGATACCACTTTGCTCCTGGTTTAAGTTGTCAAGATCCTTAGAAAAAAAACATTGTGAATGAAACATTACTGTCTGATTCGTCATGTTTACTTCAAAGTAGAGTTCCAGTGATACCACTACATTCATTTCCAAGAATTACAGGGTTTTTAAAAAATTGGATTTTCCCTCTGGGTAATGTTTTGTTTTGGCTGTCAGTGGGATTGCACTTCAGCAGTGAGAGCAGGAAGCTTGGAGGGTTGACTGTGACGTGGGTTACTGTGGGTTGCTGGAGGTTAGCAGCTAATCACCACAAGAAGTCCCTCACTGGCTTTTACCTTCATATAAAAAGAGCCAAAATAAATCCAGAAACTGCTGGAGAAACTCAGGAGGTCCAGCAGCATCTGTGCAGAGAAACACAGTTAATGTTTTGGGTCCAGTGACCCTTCATTCGTTCTGAAGTAGAGCTATGCCGGACTTGAAATGTTGACTTTGTTTCTCTTTCCATAGATTCTGCCAGACCTGCTGAGTTTCTCCAGCAATTTATGTTTTTGTTGTCAAGTAATTCCTTGGTAGATGAAGGATGAGCTTTCTTCAGCAGATTTATCAAACCGGAGCTGCCAAGTGTCTGAATTTCCGATTCTCTTTCATCAAAACTGACGACAGGGAATGATCTGTCCCACACTCAAGATTCCTGACATGATCCACAGCTTGATGCATCCGCCAATTTCTTTCCTCCCCTCCGCCCATTCTATCCTGTGGGAGGGGCAGAAGGTACAGGAGGGAAATATGGCCAATAATTAC
Organism: Hemiscyllium ocellatum; assembly: GCF_020745735.1. NCBI lineage: Eukaryota > Metazoa > Chordata > Chondrichthyes > Orectolobiformes > Hemiscylliidae > Hemiscyllium > Hemiscyllium ocellatum. Next base: position 42,040,117 of record NC_083436.1, on the reverse strand, counting down.
TCTCTAACCCCTTTCAGGAGATTCAAGCCAGATCAAGTGATCAGATAGACTAAGTGTCCTAGAAACGTGGAAAATAGTGGCAGGAGTGGGCCATTCGGCCCTTTGGGGCTGCTCCACCATTCAATATGATCATGGCTGACCATCCAACACAGTATCCTTTTCACCCTCTCTCAACTTTGATCCCTTTAGCCCTAAGAACTATATCTAACTCCTTCTTGAAAACATTCAATGTTTTGGCCTTGACTGCGTTCTGTGACAGAGAATTCTACTGGCTCCCTGCTCCCTGAGTGAAGACATTTCTCCTCATCCTAGTCCCAAATGTTTGTTTCCTTAGATTGTGACCTCTGATTCTGGATGCCACAGAACATCCTTCCTGGCTGTCCTTTGTAAGTGGCCTGTATAATGAAGCTGATCTGTAAGTTCTGATCTCTGCCCCAGTCAGAGAGTGATCTGGGTCCCACCTGAAGACGCTGAGTCAGATGAGAGGCACTCTCGTGTATTTTGCTCAGTGCCCCTGCAGGTTGAGTGATGACTCCCCTGTCTCTCCTCCAGGCTTACTGTCACGGGAGACACTGTCCTCTTTCATCATGTTCGCAGTCTTTGTGGACTCCAGGAGGATGTCATGTGATGCCTGACTGACCAGGACGACTCCTCCAATCATGGGCTCCCTGTCTCCTCCCCCATGCTGAGCCTCCAAGTGTTGACCGTGTCTTTTGAGGAGCAGCAGGACCAGGAGAGATGGCGCCCTGAGATTGAAGGCCCAGCTCCACACGGATTCCAAATAAAACCTGAAACAACTGCAGATGCTGGAAATCAGAAACTAAACCAGAAGTGGCTGGAAAACCCCAGCAAGTTTGGCAGCATCTGTGGAGAGAAATCAGAGTTAACACTTCAGTGACCCTTCCTCAGATCTGATGGTAGCTAGGAAAATGTTGATTTTTTTTTATGAGGATAATAGGGTAGGGGGAGGGTGTATGGAGTAAACAATAGGCAGGAATAGAACCTAAAGAGGAGAACAGCTACCCAGACAAAGATGTGGATAATGATCAGCCTGGGTGAATGAATAGCTATTAATTGAGAATTAGTGGCTGAAGATGTATGGTATGTAATAGCAGACGATGTGATAACAAGGCCTGGTGTGTGGGGGATTGGGGTAAGGACATGGGAGAAGGTATTTCAAGCCCTAAAGTTGTTGAATTCAATACAGAACAATCTTGATTATCCGAGGGGAGTATTTTTTTTTGGATAACTGATCGTTCGAATAACTGATCTGATCGGAAACAAAGGAATTATTTAGGGGACATTGAGATCTTGTTCGGATAACCCAAAATTTGGATAATTGATGTTCGGCTAAGTAATAGATATAGAAGTTATAGCGTCATACAGCATGGAAACAGACTCTTCGGTCCAACCAGTTCATGCCGAACACAATCCTCACCCAAACTAGTCCCACCTGCCTGCGATTAGCTTATATCCCCCCAAATGTTTCTTATTCATGGACTTATCCAAATGTCTTGCAAGGGTTGTAACTATACCTGCATCCACCACTTCCTCTGGAAGTTCATTCCATACATGAACCATTCTCTCGGTAAAAAAGTTGCCCCTCGTTTTTTTATTAAATCTTTCTAATCTCACCTTAAAAAATGTCTCCTAGTCTTGAAATCCCATATATGAGGGAAACGACCTGAGGTTGTTTTGTATTGGGTCCAAAAGGCTGTAGAGTTCCCAAGGAGAAGATGAGATGCTGTTCTTCCAGTTTGAGCTGAGCTTCACTAGAGCGCTGCAGCAAGCCTGAGACAGAGATGTTGGCCAGGGAACAGGGTGGGGTGTTGAAATGACTCTCACATTCTGTCTTTGTCTATAATTTATGGGCGGCACGATGGCTCAGTGGTCAGCACTGCAGCCTTACAGCACTAGGGACTTTTGGGTATGATTTGGGCGACTGTATGGAGTTTGCACGTTCTCCCCGTGTCTGCGTGGGTTTCCTCCGGGTGCTCTGGTTTCCTCCCACAATCCAAAGATGTGCGGGTCAGGTGAATTGACCATGCTAAAAATTGCCCATAGTGTTAGGTGCTTTAGTAAATGTAGGGGAACGGGTTTGGGTGGGTTACTCTTCAGAGGGTTGGTGTGGACCTCTTGGGCAGAATGGCCTGTTTCCATACTGTAGGGAATCTAATCTTATTCATTTATGAGATGTGGATGTCTCTGATAGTACATGCTTTGACTGCCTATCCCTAATCACCCTCGGGAAGGTAGTGGTGAGGTGTTTTCTTGAATTTGAGGTGTAGGAGTTCCAGGATTTTGACCCAGTGATGGTTGTCTCTCCCAGGTTGGGGAGCGATATTTGTCTCAATTGTCGGCCTCATCAATGAATTTTCCCTGTGTTTCTGAGAAAGAATATGCCTATTCCCCCTCAATGTTGATCATCAACCCTCCTCGCTACTCTCAGGGTACATTAGAACAGGTATCACCACATTATCAGCTACACCATGGCAACTCTTTTTGAGTTTTATTAATTTATTTCTATTTAGAAAAGTATGCCATATACAAATTGAGGCGAATATTTCCCTTTTCTATATAAATTGTGTGGCTGAAACATATATGCGTTTGCCTTTTCTTCAGTTGAGAGTTTATCTGCTCTCTCATCATCTCTGAACCCAAAACTGAATGATTTTTATTAAAGATTCTGTGACTGTTGTCATGATTGTAACGAGTATTTCAACCAGCATTCGAGTATTCCATCTCTAATAGAAAACGGAGGAAATTAAAATGGAGTTCAATGGGAAGACAATAAATTACTGACTCTTGGAGATTAAGATTGTGAAATACTAAGGGAAACTATTTTACACAAAATAATTGCTTAATTTCCTCTCCCTTGATTTCAGTGAGCGCCTTTGAATGTTGAGGGTGGACCAGGATTCTCATGAGAGAGTGGGCTGGGAGAGAAGGAAAATGCCTCGATGGTGAAACTGGGTTTTCCAAAGTGCTTTGTGGCCAGCGAAGTTCTCATGGTGCTGGCTGAGGGATGGCTATTGTCCTGGAAATTCAACCCTATCCTTCTTTAATATTAGAAGTCACACAACACCAAGTTATAGTCCAACAGGTTTATGTGAAATCACAAGCTTTCTGAGCACTGCTCCTTGGTCAGGTCCCCTGAAAGCTTGTGATTTCAAGTGAACCTGTTGGACTATAACCTGGTGTCGTGTGAATTCTGGCTGAGAGTGTGTACTATGTCTCTGCAAGTGGGAGGCTTGAGGTAGGGTGGCTTAATGGTAACATTAGTGGACTAGTAGTCCAGAGACATGGGCTATTACCGTGGGGACGCGTGTTCAAATCCCATTATGACAGCAAGTCATAAATTAAACAACTAATACATCTGGAGTATTGTAATAATTTGAAAACCTATCTGGTTCGCTGGTATCCTTTAGTTATCAGTCTAACTTACATGTGATGCCAGACCCAAAGCAAATGTGTTTGACTCTTTAACAGCCAGCTGAAATGGCTGATCACACCAATCATATAGAACTCCTACCATGTGGAAGCAGGCCATTTGCCACATCGAGTTCACACTGACCAATCCCAAATCAAGGCCAATTAGTTAAGATACAACAAAGAACTGTGGATGCTGGAAACAAAAACGAAAATTGCTAGAGGAACTCAGCAGTTTTGGCAGCATCTGAGGAGAGAAAGCAAAGTTAACATTTCAGGTTTAGTGACGCTAAGGAATTCAAAGTGTTAACTCTGTCATTTTTCTGCACGGATGTTGCCAGACCTGGTGAGTTTCTCCAGCAATTTCTGTTTTTGTGCAAGGACAGTTATGGATGGGCAATAAATACTGGCCTTGCCCATGCCCCATTATAGAATAAAGAAAACGTTCTGCCTCTGTCTGATTTTGGTATGCCAGGCATGAGTTAGCTACTTTGGAAATTATATAAATCTTCACTGATTTGCATTTGAAATGATGGGTCCATCCCTCTTCTGCTTTTGTACAAGGCTTAAGCAACAGGCTGACCCCTTTAAGATGGTCAAACCCTGTATCATATCTCCATGCCCCGCCTATAAACTCAGTTGAATGACAAAAGCAGATCTGCATATTCATGGAAGATTCATAAAGAGTGTTTTAATCCATGTGACACATGCCTTGTTCTCTCGTTAGCCGAAGTACTAAGCATCCTGGCCGAAGCCTGTTAACTGGGACACATAGGGAAATGCAATTATCTTATCAGACTGGCTCGATTAAGCTCAGCCCATTGCCCATTACTTTGCAAATATTCCAAATCAATTTCAGGTCCAAGAAATGGTCTCCTAAATTACCTCCTCAGTGGCTGGTATGTGTGACAGTGAGCATGTGGAATGTGTGTAAGTGATGGGCTGGTGCACAGAGTCACCTTCTTTCTCCAAGGTAAGGCTTGCTTTGCTTCATAAACCTCCGAGGCAATCCCTGAGTCTTTTGGAATACCATCATTACTTCAATACGCCAATGAAATATTTTCAACGGTTATTCAATTACACTAATGTATTCATTAATGCATTCAAAATGTTATGTCTTTGTTAATGTAATATTCATTCATGACTGTAGCAGCAAACCTAGCTATTAAAAACATTATATTTGATACTTTACTTTCAGAATTCTGAGGCCCATACTGCTCCACGCCCTGTTCATTCATTATCCTCTTGGCCACTCTGACAATGCCGTAAATTTGAATTTTCCTCTTTTGTATTCAAATCCCTCCATGGCCTCGCCTCTTTGTAACTTTTTCGCCCTAAAACTCTTCAGTCTTTTCCTCTAATTCTGGCTTGTGTTATATCTCAGCTTTCAACATTCTCACCTTTAGTTCCTGGGTACAAAGCTCTGATGTTCCATCCCTATCATCTCCAACTCTTTAGCTCTCACTCCTCTTTTAATATGATCCTTAAAACAACTCATTGGACACATTTTTAGTCACTTTTTGTGGTACCATCATATGTGGTTTGTTGTTAAAGTCTCTATTCCCATAATGTTGAAGGCATTTTATCAGGGCGCAGGTTGATTTGGTAATTACTGGTCTGTCACTGTGGTGTGGACATTTCCTCCAGCAAGATACTTGTGTCTGACTTGTGAATGCTTATGTGAGCTCCTGTAATGAGCTCCTATGGGTGGCACAGTGGCTCAGTGGTTAGCACTGCTGCCTCACGGCGACAGGGATCCGGGTTCAATTCCAGCCTCGACGATGTCTGTGTGGAGTTTGCACATTCTCCCCATGTCTGGGTGGGTTTCCTTCGAGTGCACCGGTTTCCTCCCACAATCCAAAGATATGCAGGTTCAGTGAGTTGGCCATGCTAAGTTGCCCATAGTGTTAACTGCGTTACTCAGGGATAAATATAGGCTAGGGGAATGGGTCTGGGTGGGTAACTCTTCGAAGGGTCGGTGTGGACTTGTTGGGCTGAAGGGCCTGTTTCCATACTGTAGGGTATCTAATCTAATCAATGTGGTGTTGAAAGATTCAACAGATGTTTGATTCCAGTTCCCATATTGTCAGATAGATGCCAGTGTTATAGCTGTACTGGACCAGCTTGGATAGGTGTGTGGCTAGCACTGTACCATTGCCAGAATGTTGTTAATGCCCATAGCCTTTGCAGCATCCATTCCCTCCAGCCATTTCTTGATATTACTCAGAGTGAATTGAATTGGTGGTGGACTGGCATTTGGGATGTTGGGGAGGTTCAGGATGAGGCCTGGAGCCTGATCTCTCCAAGATGGAAAGGGTGTCCATAAGCCACATGGATTGCAGGATCAAGGACGTTGCTCATCAGAATTCTGAAAGGAAACGTGGATTGGACAGTAAATGCACAGCCTTGCCAATGGTTCCCAGACCTCAGGAATGATTACTTTTTAAAGGACCCCCAGGGGCAAGAGTTTTTGATGATATACGTGCAGTCACTCTCAGGGGTGGAAACAGAAAAAGCATGAGATGACAATACAGTCAGAGAATGCTGGAGAAACTCAGCAGGTCTGGCAATGTCTGTGGAGAGACAAAGAGACTGACTGCTTTGGGTCTGATATGACTCTTCTTCAGGACTGTCACTGATATGAAAATACATTTCTTATTTCTCGCGTGCTCAGTATAAAAATGTTTGGACTATTGAGTTTAAACACTGTTTACATTGAAATAATAGCCGTCAAACTTCCTTTTATGGTTCAGAGATCAAACATATCTGGGAAAGGTCGGGTGCACAGTTTGAACTAGGGATCCTGGCAGTGAAAATGACTCTGAGATTCCTGCCTACTTCTGCCTCCCTCAAAAAGAAAAAGAAACAACACCAATGTTTTGCCTGTAATTTAATTCCCTGCACTCCAGTTGTCGTTTTTCAAAAAAATGTAATTTATCATTTGATTTTTTTTTTGTTTTTTTTCGGATCTATCTGGCCAGATGCCAGACTGGTTTCATTTCCAGTTGCTTTTTGTAGTTTATTCCTTGTCTTCTCTCTCATGTGGAGAGGTTGCTTTTCTCTTTGACAACAGACCTACCAGTCAGCACTTCCCACAATCTGTATTTTCTAAGCGTCTAGCCTGAGGGCCGGGCCATTAGTAGGAAAGAGGGGTTATTAGTTCATCTTGTCAGCAGAGCGACTGTCAACTGATCTCCACTTACCCCTTTGCTTGGGTTGAAACAGATCCTGTGTCTATGCTGTCTTGTAAATTCTCATCCCTCCCCCAACACCCCCATCATTATCTCTGCACCTTGTGGGAATGTTAAAACAGGCGGAAGCTGTTCAACTATCCTGCCCCTTCTACTATTCACTTCGACCCCTGGTATCTCAATAGAACCAAGGCAGCTTGATCAATAACTCTTTACCACTAACACGCACTCAACACAAATCTCAGTCTTACAAGCTGTATCACAAACAGCTTGCTGGGTGAGAGGCTTTCTGGCTCCCACTCCCCCCTTTATGCGGAGAACTGCTTCTTGACATCATCCCCAAAATGGACTGGGGGTAATTTCAAGTTATGCCCTTGTTCCAGACTCTCCATCCATCAGGAATAGTTTCCCTTTATCGACTCCACTGAATTGTCTCTTTCATTTTCCAGGAATTTCCTGCACATTTTCAAACCTTTGGGAACTGTGAAACTAGAGCAGCAGCGAGTGACTCGGCTTTGGGGAAAAGAAACATGAGATTGTTATATTGTGTTCAGAGTAACTTTCTCTGGAGGCTTGGATCAAACATCAGCACCAGGGCCCCTCATGAATCTCTTGGCTATTGCCTTATAGCATCCTAATGACCTGGCGTTCATCCCTCTGCGATCTCCTCAGCTATTAGTCACACTGTAATAGAGCACTATAATGTTGTTTGAACTGTGATAGGGAGTGAAAATCCTCGAGCATCTCACGATCACTCAAAAGCCCATTTTATTGTGTATCCAAGGATTGCAGATCATTCTCACTACGGATGGTTGAACAATAAATCAAGTATTATTTAAGCGCTACACTTTCCGGCTGTAAAGCCATGAACCTAAGCAGTTAAACTAATGCCCCTCCAGAAGTGATAACTCACTGAAAAAACATTGTTAAATAGTATTGCAGCAGTTTGTTATCATTTACACCCACAAACCTTTCACACAAACTGATATTACAACATAACTTGATAACTAAGGCAAGTTTCTTCAACCCTGCATGAATTTTTTATGCCTCTCTTTCAAAGCCTGGGTTTAAGCACAACTACTTAAAGGGATTACATGACAACATCGTAAGATAAACACATGGGATCATCATCATTTTCAACTCCCCTTTAAGCCTCAACTACCCTGAGTTGGAGCTACTTTGTTTATCCCTGGGTCAAAATCCATATCTAACAGCAGGATAATAGCATCTTCTGCATACACATTGCAGTCGTTCAAGAGAGATAGTTCATCTCCACCTTCTCCAGGACAACTAGGGACAGGCAATAAATGCTGACCCAGACAGCAATGCTCATGTCTCACGAATGAATTAAAAATATACTCATTAACTGCCCTCTGGGCAATTAGCGATTGGCAATGAATGGTAGCCTTGCCAACAATGTCCTAACCTTGTGAACAAAAAAAATGCTTTTAATCCACTTCAGCAGCAGAGTTAAACTGTGTAAAAGAGTTTTACTTTCTCATCAGCAATTCTCATACAGGATCACCAAATTAAAAAGATACTGAATACATGGTCCCATTTTAAGGATTTAATCCATGATGAAACCACACTGTTATTACTGTAAGTCAGAGACGACTAATCATTTGTAGATCTTGTGCCTCTGCTTTTGATTCATTCATATCTCATTCACAGGGTGTGAGTGCCACTGACTAGGTCAGCATTTATTACCCATACCTAATTGCCCAGTGGGCAGTTGAGAGTTGATCGCATTGTTGTGGGTCTGGAGTCGCATGTAGACCAGATGGGCATTAGTGAACCAGACGGGTTTTTTTTTTAGCAACAATTAACAATGGATTCATGGTCATCATTAGACATCTAATTCTGGATTTTTATTGAATTCAAATTCCACAATCTGCCATGGCAGGTTTCAAACTCAGGACTCCAGAGCATTCTCTTGGCCTCTGGATTAGTACCCCAATGATATTATCATGAGGCTTTTACCTCCCTTCAATGTTGATATGGGCCATCAGTTAGGAGAAAGTGAGGACTGCAGATGCTGGAGATCAGAACTGAAAATGTGTTGCTGGAAAAGCGCAGCAGATCAGGCAGCATCCAAAGAGCAGGAGATTCGACGTTTCGGGCATAAGCCCTTGTTCAGAATGAGGAGAGTATGCCAAGCAGGCTAAGATAAAAGGTAGGGAGAAGGGACTTGGGGGAGGGGCGATGGAGATGTGATAGGTGGAAGGAGGTCAAGGTGAGGGTGATAGGCTGGAGTGGGGAGGGGGCGGAGAGGTCAGGAAGAAGATTGCAGGTTAGGAAGGCGGTGTTGAGTTCGAGGGATTTGACTAAGACAAGGTGGAGGGAGGGGAAATGAGGAAACTGGAGAAATTGGAGTTCATCCCTTGTGGTTGGAGGGTTCCTAGGCGGAAGATGAGGCACTCTTCCTCCAACCGTCGTGTTGTTATGGTCTGGCGATGGAGGAATCCAAGGACCTGCATGTCCTTGGTGGAGTGGGAGGGGGAGTTAAAGTGTTGAGCCACTGGGTGGTTGGGTTGGTTGGTCCGGGTGTCCCAGAGGTGTTCTCTGAAACGTTCCGCAAGCAGACGGCTTGTCTCCCCAATTTAGAGGAGGCCACATCGGGTGCAGCGGATGCAATAGATGATGTGTGTGGAGGTGCAGGTGAATTTGTGGCGGATATGGAAGGATCCCTTGGGGCCTAGGAGAGAAGTAAGGGAGGAGGTGTGGGCGCAAGTTTTGCATTTCTTGCGGTTGCAGGGGGAGGTGCTGGGAGTGGAGGTTGGGTTGGTGGGGGTTGTGGACCTGACGAGGGAGTCACGGAGAGAGTGGTCTTTTCGGAACGCTGATAGGGGAGGGGAGGGAAATATATCCCTGGTGGTGGGGTCTGTTTGGAGGTGGCGGAAATGATGGCGGATGATACGCTGTATACGGAGGTTGGTGGGGTGGTAGGTGAGAACCAGTGGGGTTCTGTCCTGGTGGTGGTTGGAGGGGCGGGGCTCAAGGGCGGAGGAGCGGGAAGTGGAGGAGATGCGGTGGAAGGCATCGTCGATCACGTCTGGGGGGAATCTGCGGTCCTTGAAGAAGGAGGCCATTTGGGTGTACGGTATTGGAACTGGTCCTCCTGGGAGCAAACCAACTGACTCTCACAGCTACCTAGATTACATCTCCTCCCACCCTGCCCCCTGTAAAAACGCCATCCCATATTCCCAATTCCTTCGTCTCTGCCGCATCTGCTCCCAGGAGGATCAGTTAGTTTCAGTTTCACTGTCACAGTACAGATAATGGCTATGGCACTGGATTAGCAACTTAACTTGGACTAGTAACTCATGAATTCTGAGCATAGCATTTTGAGAGTTAACGCGCATTGCAAAGGATACCTGGAAAGGAAAAGATGGTTACACAGTAAACATAAGTATTGCAGTGTAGTGACAATGTATATAGGGACAAAATCATGATGTATAGTGTATGCAACAATGTTATTGTGGAAAGCTAGTGAAGAAAGAATGGAACTTTCTTTACTGGGAGATGTATAACCAACAATGGTGTAGTGGTTTAAATATATAAAAGATTTAAGCATTCAGATCCATGACAATACTGTAGCTTTAAGGGGTGTATTTCAGTCCTGAGGGTTTTTTTTGTGAAGTAAGATTGAGAGAGAGGTGACAAGCAGTCTACTCAGAGCCACCAGAGTAAACAGTCTGGGAGGCCTTGGGAATTTTTCTCTAAGGTTAGAACAATAGAAGCAGCCTGTATGGGTGGGGTCAAGCTCTCACACAGCCAGGTTTTTCAGCTTTAGTTTTTCATTTGCAGTTGTTGCTGTGGTCTAAAGCAGGGTTTGGAAGCTGCAGTACACCTCTCCCTGCTACTCTCTCTCAGAGTTTTCTCTTGATGGTTTTCCTCCTGGACTGGAGAATCACCTTTGAAACAATCTAATTTATTGAATTTGCCTTTATCAAGGGTACGTTTTTGGGATATTATTATATTGGAACAGTTAATCAGTGGTACTTAATATATATATATATACTTTGTTGAACATTTCGATAGAATTACAGTTGAGCCATTTCTTTTCTTTTATCTTTATTTTGCATGTATTTTAAATGTAGTGTGAAAATAAAGTGTATTTTACTTAAAGTCCAATAGTTTGACCAATTGAATTGCATCTGGAACACAACGCCTTTTACTTACCTGTAAAATAAAAAAAAATCAAGTTGAGGCTATCTTCTGAAGATATTTTGAGGGGGGTTTGGACTGGTCTATAACAAATGACCTGAAGATACTGAAGCAGAATTCTTTATTCCCGTGGTATTACGTTTTTAAAAATATTAGGAGAAATTAAAGCTGAAACTGGTACTGCAGAATATTTACATTGCATTACACCTACAATTCATACCTTGGTTGGGAATTCTTTCTCTCTGTCTGTGTTTCCAATGGACCTTAGCCTGACCCATTCCTCCAGAGAGTCATAGAGTCATAGAGATGTACAGCATAGAAACAGACCCTTCGGTCCAACCCGTCCACGCCGACCAGATATCCCAACCCAATCTAGTTCCACCTGCCAGCACCCGGCCCATATCCCTCCAAACCCTTCCTATTCATATACCCATCCAAATGCCTCTTAAATGTTGCAATTGTACCAGCCTCCACCACATCCTCTGGCAGCTCATTCCATACACGTACCACCCTCTGTGTGAAAAAGCTGCTCCTTAGGTCTCTTTTATATCTTTCCCTTCTCACCTTTAACCTATGCCCTCTAGTTTTGGACTCCCGACCCCAGGAAAAAGACTTTGTTTATTTATCCTATCCATGCCCCTCACAATTTTGTAAACCTCTATGAGGTCACCCCTCAGTCTCTGACGCTCCAGGGAAAACCGCCCCAGCCTGTTCAGCCTCTCCCTGTCGCTCAAATCCTCCAACCCCGGCAACATCCTTGTAGATCTTTTCTGAACCCTTTCAAGTTTCACAACATCTTTCGATAGGAAGGAGACCAGAATGGCATGCAATATTCCAACATTGGCCTAACCAATGTCCTGTACAGCCGCAACATGACCTCTCAACTCCTGTACTCAATACTCTGACCAGGTTTGAGCTACTTCCCCAGTTCAGTGTCCTCCCTCACTATCACCATCTAGAGGAGGCAACAAGAAACCACTGGACTTTTGCAGAAATGCCAGAGTCAAAAAAGGACACGTTGGTAAGAAAGAAATCACACGGGTCACTCGCTATCAGAAGAAATAGTTGGAGCTGAAGTTAAGAACCTGTCTGAATTGTGGGACAGAATCTTGTGCTCCTAACTTTATGACCAGTTCCCTACCATGAGGACAGATCAAAGATGTTGTAGAACATCTACTGTGTCACCAGTTGTTCCGATTTATAAGGGAACCTGTCTCCCCTTGTGACTCCTGTCTTTCAATTACCCTCTGAAGTGACCAGTCTCAAACCAGACAAATAGGAATAGGCAGTAAAATCCCAGCTTCGGCCTTACCTCCAGAGCAAGGAAATTACAGTGGGCTAGGAGAGCAGCTGATCCAAATGGTATCCAGTGATGCTTCTGGATGTGAATAGACTTCCGAACACTCAGTGCATGGAAGCAAACAAATTTTGGAATGGAAGAGGAACTGGAACATGGCCAGTGACCATAGAAATGTCCCACAGCAATGAGTCAGAACTTTGAGCAGAGTTGAGGAGAATATTAATGCTGCTGTCAGGAAACCACAGTCATAACCCATTTTTCTGAAAACCTCAAGTATATATTTGTCGAACTTTAAATTCGCTGGCAACACTTCATTCCATGAGGCCTGTGGGATTCACAATTGCAAAGCCAAAGGACCTTTTGAAAGTTACAGAGTGAATGAGGGATTTAAAGCCAGACTTCCCTCAGATTCCTGTTTGTTTGCAGTTTTAAAAAAATTACAAAACTTATCAAGAACATTGAAGTCTTGGTGAGTGTAAAGAGGAAATTCATTAGAATGGGGCCAAGGATGAGGAACCTCAATTACCTACAGAGCCATGGGCTCGTACCCCACTGCTATCACTTCTGTTTGTGCTTTATCACACAGAGCCTCTGTATTGATGAGTTCTGTTTTAATTCATATGTTCAAGAGATACAGGAGTAAAATTATACCATTCGGCCCATCGCGTCTGCTTCGACATTCCATCATGGCTGATATTGTCCTCACCCCCATTTCCCTCCCTTCTCCCCAAATCTCTTCAACCCATTCCCAACTAAAAATCTGTCTAACTCCTCCTGAAATTTACTCACTGACTTTCTTGTGTTGGTGCTGCTTGGAGGGCTGAAGGGCCTGTTCCTGTGCTGTATTGTTCTTTGCATCCGGTTGCTGTGATCTCGAATGCAAATTTGACAGTAAGGTTCAAAAGGGAATGGATTGCATAATTAAAACAGGAAAAATTAGGAAGAGCTGTGAGTAAAACAAAGAACAGGGAGTTAATTGGGTTGAGGTATGAAAGCATTGGTACAGACACAATGGACAGGTTTTGGTGTTGATAATGGGGGTCTCTCTGACGGTGTTGATAATGGGGGTCTCTCTGACGATGTTGGTGGAGAAAGGCGAGGTGGAATGGGCGTGGGGTGTTGGAAAGTTCAGGGCTGAACTGGATCGTTAACAGAGTTTCAATCTCCAAAGAAACCTGCAGAATGTTCCTATCATTTTCTGTTTTTATAGCAGATTGCCATTGACTGCCATAACTTTTAGTCCCATTAAAAATGAGATTGGATACTGGATATTGGATATAATTTTGGACAATAGTAAGAAAATGGGCAGTAGTGATTGAGCCCTTGGTGATACATACCCCCTGACTTTTAGGTCTAATCCCTACAATGTCCATACAAGTCGGAAGGAATGTTTTGATATTGGTTCCATCAAAATTACTCTAATATGGTCCAGACAGCAAGCAAGTTACATGTCAACATAAAAATGATAAAATCTATCACAAAATCCTCGGAGTTGGAAATACTATCAACAAGGTGAAGTTATTCTTTGAAACAAAAGTTAATAGCAGATGGGAGGAGTGGGAGGGTGACAAAAGGGGTGAATGAGTTGGTGGAGAGCGGACCCACAGAGACAGAAAAGGAGATAGGCAGACGAAGAGATTGTTGGTGGTAAGCCAGGGAAGAAGAGAAGCTAGGTAGTTGGTAGTGGGCTGTGTGAGTAGTTGAAAAGCAACCCATTACCTGATGGACTGGGGTGTGGGGACTGGGGTTAGATAATGGATAAGGAAAAGGGTATTCATAATTGAAATTATTAAATTCACTGTTGCGTCTGAAGGCTGTAAGATTCCTATGCAGAAGATTAGGTGTTGTTCCTCCAACTTGCATTATTGAGCATTGGATTGATATTTTTATCTTGACAATACAGGGCTGAATAAAATGTCCTAAGTCTTTTATTGGTTGCAAAGCACTTTGGGACATCTTTAGAAAGTGGTATGTTTAACTGGAGAGAAACTGCAGAAAGCTACAACACACAGGGACTTGGGGGGACTTGTACACAGAAAGCTAGCACGCAGAGGGGGCAGGTAATCAGGAAGGGTCATGGAATGTTGCCCCTTACTTGAAGGAAGTGTGGAAGCCTTACTGCAACTGTAAAAGGTGCTGGTGAGACCACATCCGGAGCACTGTGAGCAGTTTTGGACCACTTATTTAAGAAAAGATATTATTTCATTGGAGGCAGTTCAGAGAAGGTTCACCAGGATGATCCCTATTAAATGAGAAAGTGAGGACTGCAGATGCTGGAGAAGCAGAGCTGAAAAGAGTCTGATCCCGATTATGGAGGGATTATCTTCTGAGCAAAGATTAAACGGATTGGGACTGTATTCGCTGGAGTTTAGATGAATGAAAGGTGATCTCATTCAGACATTTGTGATTGTTAAGGGGTTGGACAGGGTAAGTGCTGAGAGGATGTTTCCCCTCAGGGGAGAAACTGCAGCCAGAGGGCATGGTCTCAGAGTAAAGGGGCAGTAATTTAAGATGGAGATGAGGAAAAATCCCTTCTCTGTGAAGGTTGTGAGTCTTTGGAACTCCTTGCCACAGATAGCTGTGCGGGTTAGGCTCCTTGTGTAGATTTAAGGTTGAGATAGATAGATTCTTAATCAGTTGGAGAAACAAGGGTTATGGGGAAAGGGCAGGAAAGTCAATGTGAGGGATATCAGATCAGCCATGGCCAGGCAGGCTTGAGGGGCTGAATGGCTTATTCCTGTTTCTTTTTCTTATAGTCCTACAACGAGCCATTGTTTACCTTTCGTTATTGTTCCACAGTATTCTTGCTGATTGTGGCTAACTGAGAGAGTTAGAACAATCAGATGTGGGGCCCTCTTTATAGAGTCGATCTGACACTTGCCATGACTAAAGGGAACTGAAAATGTGTTGCTGGAAAAGTGCAGCAGGTCAGGCAGCATCCAAGGAGCAGGAGAATCGACGTTTCGGGCATGAGCCCTTCTTCAGGAATGGTTCTGATGAAGGGCTCATGCCCGAAAAATCGATTCTCCTGCCCCTTGGATGCTGCCTGACCTGCTGCGCTTTTCCAGCAACACACTTTCAGCTCTGATCTCCAGCATCTGCAGTCCTCACTTTCTCCTAGATGACTAAAGGGAATACTGAGAAAAAGCTAGATTTCTCCCCTTAAGGCAGAGAAGAGACAAAGTCTCCCTAAGTGCTGTAGATAATGGTATTTTATTCTAGAAACACATTCACAGCCAAATGCAGTGAACTTACATCCAAATGTTAGTATATAAATGAAACAAATTGGAGTTAATGAACAGGGATGGGATTTAGAGTTACTATAGAAGGGAAAACTCACTCCACAGTGGGTCTTTAAACAGCTTTTGGACATTACAATCTAAGACTAAGGGGCTATGCCATTCAGGACTGAGATGAGGAAGACTTTTTTCACTCAGAGAGTTGTGAATTCTCTCCCACAGAAAGTTGTTGGGGTCAGTTCGTTCGATATATTCAAGAGGGAGCTGGACGTTGCCCTTGCAGCTAAAGGGATCATGGGAGTATGAAGAGAAAGCAGGAGATTGCACGATCGGCCACAATTGTATTGAATAATGATACAGGCTCGAAGGGCTGAATGGCCTGCTCCTGCTCCTATTTTCTACGTTTCCATAATTCCTGGTGCCACCGAAGGGAAGCCGAAGCAAATCCAGGCAGCATCTTGTCAACCAGATGCAGTTTTAAATCTTTACTGAAAGAAACTGCCAGTGAGGAAGAAAGCGAAGGATAACGCTCTAGGTTTTGACAGTTGCAGTGAAGATCAGAACAACCCCTTGATTTCCTTGTGAAATTTTGCAGCCTGAGCATTTTTTGGTGTGCTTTACATGGGTAGCTATTAAAATGTGTCAATATTTATAACACTCCAAAGGCGTGGTGGAAGCAATTCTGTGGTAACTTCGGAGAAGGAATGGGAAAATGTTTGGAAAGGGCAGGTTTTTTGTGGGAAAAAACAGAGGGTGCGGAACTCATTGTGCACTGAAGCAACTTGCAAAGAATGATTCCAGGAAAGATAAACTTCAGTGCTGAGGCTAGATTGAAGAAGTTGAGACTGTTCTCCTTGGAGAGAAGAGAGGAGATCTGATTGAGGTTTTCAAGATATTGAGTGGGCTGCATGCATAGAGATTGAACTGCAAACAAAAAGTGTTGGAGATCACAGTGGGTCAGGCAGCATCCGTGAAGAGAGAGCAAGCTAAAGCTTCGAGTCTAGATGACTCTTCATCTGATAATGATGTCTGATGAAGAGCCACCTAGACTCGAATCGTTCGCTTGCTCTCTCTCCGTGGATGCTGCCTGATACACTGTGATCTCAGCATTCTTTGTTTTCAATTTAGATTCCAGCAGTAATTTACTCCTGGATAAAGACTGAAGCTGTTCCCGCTCATAAAAGAAAGTAGAACGAGGGAGCTTAGATTTAAAGCGATGTGAAATCAAGGCCAATGTGGGAAACAAGATCCTTCTCACTTAGCGAGCAATGAGAAACATTTAAAAAGCTGGGTAAAAGCAGGGGAGAGGAGCAGTTGGAGTGGCAGTGGGCTTGTGTGGTGCAAAACTAGCAACATGGATCAGTTGGGCTAAATGGTCTACTTTTGTATTATAACTTTGTTCTATACTATAACTACTGTGCTGTAATTCCAGGTCTCCACCTAGAATCTGAATTTGAAAATATTGATAGGAGGGATCAGGCAAGAAAGTTTGGGACATGGGGACAGTACTTGATGGAATATAGTGAAAATGTCACAAGGCCAGGAGTTCAGAACACCCTGGGGACATAGGTTTGAATTCCACTGTGGCAGATGATGAAATTTCAACTAAAGAAAAATCTAGAACAAGCAGCTAGCCACATGTAACCACTGTCTATTTTTACAAAGTTAAACATCACACAACACCAGGTTATAGTCCAAGAGGTTTAATTGGAAGCACTAGCTTTCAGAGCACCGCTCCTTCATCAGGTGGTTCATCTGGAGGGCCTGTCCTGTGCTGTAATGTTCTATATTCTAAATGGGATTAGATTAATTTGGAATATCTGGTCAGCATGGATGAATTGGATCAAAGGGTCTGTTTCTGTGCTGTACAAATCTATAACTCTGTGACTCTATAACTCTGTGACACTCACCTCCCATGAAAGAAATAAAGAGATCTTGCACAGGTTTTATTCAGACCGAAAGACTGTTGGGAGAGCAGAGAGGCCACATGTGTGTTATAATGTTGGCTGACGTGAATCTCTTAACTGAGCAGTAATGAAACATAAATTGAACAACTTTTTTAGTCACATTATTTATTTAATGCAAATTGACTCTATCAGTCCGAGTGCAACACCAAATATTACCGACTGCTTAATTCAACTAAAGGCAACAATGCTAAATGATTTTTAAATGTCACGCTAGCAAGTTTCTAACATCTAATGTATAATAATCTATCTGGTAGTATTTTCATCTTGAAATCCTATCATGCTAACATAAAGATATAATTGCATTTAGTTTAATTAGACACTGACCGGATTTCACCTGCAAGCTCTCAGTGTCTCGTGCAGTCACCTGAAAGCTTATTAAGCAGGGAGCAAATACGTGTTAAATTTTTCATTACTTTATTCAATGTTGTACTGAATTTTAATGGCCTCTTCAATCACCAATTGCTGTTGCTTCAGTTCCTGTGTATTAATCAACCCTTTCTCAGGGATAACTATCCAAAGTCAGTGCCCAAAAGAGTTGGATGGAAATGAGCAAGAGAAACACAGGGTTCTCTGCAAAAACTGGACACGCTGGTCACAAGCAACACCCTTTTCCCTCTAGATGGTTCCCAAATAAATCCTTTGCTAGTTTGAGTGGGTGGAGAATTCATTGGGGATAATATTTCCAGGACAATGGCACTAGGATTGGCACCATTCTGGGTCAGTGGTGCTGGAAGGGCACAGCAGTTCAGGCAGCATCCAAAGTGCAGCGAAATCGATATTTTGGGCAAAAGCTTTTGCCTGAAACGTCGATTTCGCTGCTCGTTGGATGCTGCCTGAACTGCTGTGCCCTTCCAGCACCACTGATCCAGAATCTGGTTTCCAGCATCTGCAGTCATTGTTTTTACCTAGAATTGCCACCACTTTCTTCTGCCCATTTTATTATGTGTTTCCTCAACAACTTACATCTACATGCAATTTTCAGTACAGTGCAACATCCCAGCATTTCAAAAGTGTATCATAAACTAGAGCAGGATGCAGAGACACCCAACAGAATGAGGTCAGGTGAGGCCAAAACTTACTTCTATCTTCAAGAAAGAGGCAAGACTGAGAGGTGGACAGGTGTAAGGAGCAGATAGAGCTTGGGATCTAGGCAATTGAAAACACAGTTCTCAATGGTCGAGGTGGATAGTAGGCTAGAATCAGAGAGATGCAGAGATTTTAGATTTGTGTGGAGCTGCAGGAGATGGCAGAGTTAGAATCATAGAGTCATAGGTTCATATGACTTGTCTGCACTGATCAGATATCCCAGTCTGACCTAATCCTATTTGCCAGCATTGGAAGACAGAATTGAAAGCAGTATTCCAAAAGTGGCCAAACCAATATCCTGGACAACCATAGCATGACCTCCCAATTCCGAGACTCAATATTATGAATGATACAGGCAAGCGTGCCAAACACCTTCTTCACTACAATGTCTACCTGCGACTCCACTTTCAAGGAACTATACATCTGCACCCTCAGCTCTCTTTGTTTGACAACACTCCCCAGAGCCCTACTCTTAAGTGTATATAAGTCCTTCCCTGGTTTGCCTTTCCAACATTCAACATTTATCTAAAGTAAACTCCATCTGCCACTCCTCAGCCCATTGGGCCATCTGATCAAGTTCTTGTTGTATTCTGAGATAATCTGCTTCACTGTGCATGACACTACCTATTTTGGTGTCATCTGCAAACTTACTAACTATACCTACCTTATTCACATCCAAATCATTTATATAGATGATGAAAAGCAAAGGACCCAGCACCAAATGTTGCGGCACATTGCTGGTCACAGGCCTACAGTCTGAAAAGGAACGCTCTGCCATCACTGTAATAGGGGCATAGGATTAGCTATGAGACAAGGCCTGGGTAACAGCATTTTGAATGGCCTCAAGTTTATGGAGGGTACAATGTTAGAGATGTGCCAGGAGTGCTTTGGATAGTTGAATCCAGAGGTAACAAAGATATAAATAAGGGTTTCATCAGATGAGCTGAGATACGTGAAGCCAGACAATGTGGTGGAGGTGGAATTAGGCAGACTGAGTGACAGGCTGCTAAAATAGGTTATTTGTACATATATTTTAGATCTCAGATTGATGGAGCAAAGAGGTTAGTTTCTGTGTGTCTAACAGGTTATCTTCTCTGTACTTTCAAATGTCTGTTCCATGCTTCAGCTTCCAGCTCTTTCAATAGATTGGCTCACTTTACTCTGAGTCCACACCCAGGTTTAACCAATAAAGTATAGTAGGCATCAACAGTAACAGACTCTTATAATCAAACACAGAATAATCACACCACAGAGGCCCTCAAGTAGGGTTTTCAGCCCTCCACCACTACCCATAATTTCAGACTGCAACACACATGTAAGCATATATGTTGCCACCGCATTTCATTGAGTGACATGTAACAAACCACATTACTAGGAAGTAAATAACAAAAGAGGTTTAAATGCAGTATGAGTTCAATAAAAAATAAAAATCAGCTGTATCAAAGAATCATAAAGAATATTTTCTTAAAACCACATCAAATGTCCCTAGTATAATAAAATGCTTGAATTTCTCAAACTGTTCACTAAAAGCTTGGAGGCTGCTTTTTAACAGAACAGTGGAAAGATTATGATATTCAATTGGCACTGCACAATGAGAGTTGGTGTGAGTATAGAATTTGCCAAAATCTGGTCTGATAGCAATACTGCATGCAGGATTTTCCTGAAATCTTGCTGAAAAGACCTATATTTGGAGGCCTCTGACGTAATACACAGCAAAGATTTTCATTATGTGACTGGGAACATTTATTGAAAGTATTTCATTAACTCTGAAATTCTACTGTTGCTTGCTTGATATTGAAATCTAAAAAATAAACTACTTACAGCGCTAATGGAACTTCAATGGTATTTCTCATGGGTATAATATTCTTGGTCTCATTGTGCTCCTGCAGAGTAATCAGAGTCTGCTGAGGTAAAGAAAACATTAACTTTAGTTAAGAAACATCTTATTGTGGTTTCATCTTACCACAAAGCTGCAAGAGTGGGATTACTGATGACGTTCATAGTGTTTCATTAACACATCACCCAGTCAGACCTAACCCTTATATTGCAATGGAAAATCATAATTTAAAGCAAGATTATTTCAAGTAATTTTAATACTTAGATTTTGCTGTCTATTGGTCAAATAAAATGATATTTTGTGCTACACATACACACACTCACACACACACAAGACACATGCACACAGCCACATACACATAGACACACAGACACAGACACAACACAGACACACACACACAGACGCACACACACAGATACACATGAACACTCACATATACTCAAACACACATGCACACACTGTCACTCACACACATGCACACAAGCACACTCAGACACACATGC
The DNA here is from genome assembly GCF_020745735.1 of Hemiscyllium ocellatum. Lineage (NCBI taxonomy): Eukaryota > Metazoa > Chordata > Chondrichthyes > Orectolobiformes > Hemiscylliidae > Hemiscyllium > Hemiscyllium ocellatum. The sequence continues at coordinate 42,019,398 of NC_083436.1, read as the reverse complement.
ACACGCGCACACAAGCACACACACATGAAATACATATGACAAATAGAAAGAAATAAAAAGAAAATCTTGTATTTATACAACATCCTCAAACATTTCACAGTCAATGGATTAAGTTTGAAATATAATCACTGTTGTAATGTAGGCATCAAGGCAGCCAGCTGTAACCTCTGACAAACAACAATGTGATATTCACCAGATAATCTAATTTTGTGAAGTTAGTTCAGGGATACATATTGGTTCGGATACCAGGGAGAATTTCCTTGTTCCTTTTCACAGTGTCATGTGACTTTTACATCCACCTGAGGGAAAAGACAGAGGTGAACAAGACTGGGACAATGATTGCAGCAGTGGAGTAGCAGTGCAGTGTGTGGGGCTCCTCAGCCCATAGGCCAATTGCTCATCTACTCTGCTCACCTTTACTATTTTTCTTTTTCTTTCTCTGTTTTTAACATTTTCAATTAGTATAGACAGCATAGTTAATATCAAGTTCACCATACCTTCATTTAACAGCTTCAGCCAAGAGCTCCTTCTGTGGGTTGGTTGTGTCTTTGCCCCGAGGAGCGGTCTCTGATGGAATGCTCTGTCCCGTTATGAGGTCTCGATGGTGGTCCAGCGTAATCTTTGGTGAGTGCTTCTGGCTCGGTGTTCCAATGCCTCAATGTGTCATTTTATTCATGAGTGGGAGTGGAATGGGGTAGGGGTTTCGCCCCAGCCCGGTGATCCGATGGTCAGGTGTTTAAGTGATGTTCTTAGCAATGGTTTTTGTTCTGAGCCTTTTGACCCAATGGAGTGGTGTCCCGGTGTTTCACATTCTGTCCCATCGTGTCGTTCTCATCGTGAGTGCTGTTCTCATTCTGGCTGGGTCTAATGTCTCTTGATTGACATTCTTCGAGACCAGGTGCCTTTAAATGGACTTTGATTAACCTTGTCTTAAGTTTACTTTTTTGTAACTTATGAGTTTACTTATGGCTTCTGTCATTAATATAGACACCATGGTAGGGCAATTTACAAAACCTTTCATTGTATTTTTCTTGTAAATGCTAATATATTATCTGAAATAGAACAGCTCTGATAGTGCAACATCAGAGATGCACAAAGTTTGGGAGAAGATTTGTAGCTCGGGTGCTCGTTGTTGTGGTTCTGTTCGCCGTGCTGGGAGTTTGTGTTGCAAACGTTTCGTCCCCTGTCTAGGTTACATCCTCAGTGCTTGAACTGACAGCCAGACTACAGCGACCACTGCAACTCATAACAGCACACAAACCAACAGCCACTCTCAGACAACAACTCACCAGAACGAAGGGCCCGATACCCAGAATGAGCAAAACCAATGTAGTGTACAAAATCTCATGCAAGGACTGCACAAAACACTACATAGGACAAACAGGAAGACAGCTAATGATCCACATCCATGAACACCAACTAGCCACAAAACGACACAACCAGCTATCCTTAGTAGCCACACACGCAGATGACAAGCAACATGAATTCAACTGGGACAACACTACTATTATAGGGCAAGCCAAATAGAGAACAGCCAGGGAATTCCTGGAGGTATGGCACTCATCCACAGATTCAATCAATAAGCCCATCGACCTGGACTCAATATACCGGCCACTGCAGCAGACAGCTGGAACTGAGAACCAGAAGCGACAGATTCAAACCACTACAAATGCCGGAGGAAAGATCACAGAAGCACTTCACAGGAAGCTCCCAAGCACTGAGGATGTCACCTAGACAGGGGACGAAACGTTTGCAACACAAATTCCCAGCTCAGTGAACAAAACCACAACAACGAGCACCCAAGCTACAAATCTTCTCCCAAACTTTGAACACCTACGGGCGAGAGACGCCAAGACAAGCCAGGGAATGGGAATCCTGTGCCAACCGCATAAGCGCCACAAACGAACAACTCCGATTCCTGCATGAATGCCGAAAGAATCGAATCCTTCCACCATGTGTCAGATACAATCCACCAGTCAATAATCCACAAGCCAGGGACACAGCCAGACAGAACGGATTCAGGATGATCCAGGTAATGATTACAGACACTCACAACAGACTTCACAAATACAGATAAGAAATTGTGCGCCAAAAATCATTAATTTCAAAAACCACCAATCAGGAATGGACCCGGACCATAGAACAGGCCGTCACCGTAGTACAGAACTGGACCACACATCGCAAAAAAATGGCACTAAAAGAAAAAATGGCCAAACTAACACACAACAGAGAGGACACCACAACACACAGCTGGGTTAGAAACCTCTCCCACAGATAGCTCACAGACACGGAAAGAACAATACTGGCCAAGGGACTCAACTACAACCACAGGGACGCCATGACAGCAGACTTCCTAGCAGCACTAGAATGCACACTCAGGAGCAATGGACTGACAGAAGAGACACAACAAACAGTGAGACAAAGTATTGTACCTTTGATAACAAGGAAAAGACAAACACAAAACCTCAACACCAAGGAGAAAGAAGCACTAAAATCACTAAGAAACGATAAGAACATAATCATACTACCAGCAGACAAAGGCAGAATGACGGTCATACTGGACAAAGCAGACTACATCCAAAAGGCACAACAACCACTTGCAGATACCAACACCTACCAAAAGAGGGAGTTTGACCCCACCCCACAGCTCACCAATAGGATAAACAACACACTGAGGAATCTACAAAATAACGGACAGATAACCAGGTCTGACCTACAAAGAATGAAACCTGAAAGCAACAACACCCCCAGATTCTATGGACTACCTAAAGTGCACAAACCAGACATCCCACTCAGACCCTATCGTATTGCTACCAGGGACACCATCATACAAACTGACTAAAGAACTACAGCAGAAACTGAAACACCTGATCAGCGGATCCAGACACTCTATACAATCAACACAGGAATTCTTGGACATCATCAGAAATGTACACATAGACAAGGAAGAAACCATGGTCACATTTGATGTAATGGCACTGTTCACCTCTATCGACAAAACCCTAGTCAGAGAAACAATAGCCAACCTGCTGGACATACAGAACAGACAACAGGACGGTGAACCTATCAACAAAGACGGCATATTCAAACTACTGGACCTGTGCCTCACAACACACTTCACACTCAACAACCAAATATATGAACAAATCAACGGCACACCCATGGGCTCACCCATCTCTGGACTCATAGCAGAAGCAGTAATGCAAAGGTTAGAACAAACAGTCTTATCGCAAATACAACCCAAACTCTGGGTCAGATATGTAGATGACACCTTTGTAATCATTAAAAACACAGAAATAGAGAACACACACCGGATCATCAACGCCACACTCACAGGAATCTGATTCACGAGAGAGGATGAAAAGGACAACCAACTCCCACTCCTAGACGTGATGGTACAGAGAACACCTAACGGAGAATTCACCACAAAGGTATACAGGAAAGCCACACACACAGACCAAGTCCCGAACTATGAAAGCAACCACCCCAACACACACAAAAGAAGTTGCATCAAGACACTATTCAAAAGGGCCACAATACACAGCAGTACACCAGAACTGCAAAAAGAGGAAGAAGAACACCTATACAATGTATTCGCCGAAAACGGATACCCCGGCAATTTCATCAACAGATGCCTAAGGGAAAGACAATGGAACGAGGACATACCGCAACCCAAAGGACTAGCCACACTACCATACATCAGGAGCATTTCCGAACTGACAGCCAAACTACTGCGACCACTAGGACTCATAACAGCACACAAACCAACAGCCACTCTCAGACAACAACTCACCAGAATGAAGGACCCGATACCCAGTATGAGCAAAACCAATGCAGTGTACAAAATCCCATACAAGGACTGCACAAAACACTACATAGGACAAACAGGAAGACAGCTAACGATCCACATCCATGAACACCAACTAGCCACAAAACGACACGACCAGCTATCCTTAGTAGCCACACATGCAGATGACAAGCAACATGAATTCGACTGGGACAACACTACTATTATAGGACAAGCCAAACAGAGAACAGCCAGGGAATTCCTGGAGGCATGGCACTCATCCACAGATTCAATCAATAAACACATCGACCTGGACCCAATATACCAGCCACTGCAGCGGACAGCTGGAACTGAGAACCAGAAGCGACAGATTCAAACCACTATAAATGCAGGAGGAAAGATCACAGAAGCACTTCACAGGAGGGTCCCAAGCACTGAGGATGTCACCTAGACAGGGGACGAAACATCTGCAACACAAATTCTCAGCTCGGCGAACAGAATCACAACATCAGAGATGCAATTATGCGCTGGAGTTTCAACATGGAATTGTTTTTCTCTAACAGGACTGTGAACTTTGTGACTCACTGCCTCAGAAGGAGGAGGAGACATGGTTGCTGAATATGCTGAGGGTGGAGGTGCATTGAATCTTGATGGGAAAGGGAATCAATGATTATTAAGGGTAGATGGAAATTTGGAATCAGAAGACAAACAGATCATGATCTTATTGAGTGGTGGAGGAGACTGAAAGGATTGAAAGGTCTCTCTTAGTCATTTTTCATTTTTGTATGCTCAGTTGGCTGGTTGGCAACACAGCATAATTTTGACTGTGTGGGTTCAATTCCCACCCTAGCTGTGGTGCCTATGCAGGTCTCTGCTTTTTAACCTCTCCCCTCACCTGAGGTATGGTGACCCTCAAGCTAAACTACCACCAGTCATCCCTCTCTGAGGTAAGAGCAGTCTTCCCTTTAATAGGAGATCAGAGGATGGGTTACATTGACTGGCAATGTTAACCTCCAAATTAGTGACCAGGTTTCCTTCTGTCTGCTTTAAAATGTTTTCAGGCTAATTTTAACCCCTTTTCTGAATTCCTAATATTTGCTTCCATTGTATAAAACTCTCCAACAGTTCTGTTCCAATGAAAACTCATTGAACTAAAATATTAACTGCTTCTTGGTCCACAGCTACTGTCAGACCAGCTGAGTATTTCCAGCATTTACCATCCTTATTTCAGAGTTAAGGTTTATGGAGATAAATGCAAATTATTTCTCATTCTTGTCAAACTTGACCCTGGGAGTACCGGGGCAATGTTATCACCGCATTGATCTACCAAGCAGCCTCCGTACCATGACCAAAATAAGATGAGGAAGTAAAAAACAATTAGCCCTTCCAGCCTCTTCTGCTATTGAATGATCTCAAGGCCTACCTCCATTTATTTGCCGTGACGCGTGCCCTTTAATGTGTTTGGGTCAACAAAGACAATCAATTTTAGGTTAAAATGAACAATTAGCCAATCATCGACTGCGGTTTGTAAACGAAATGGCCAGATTTCTACCTCTGCTCTTTCTGAAGCAAAGGAGATTAAGTGATGATTTTGGAAGGGAGGGGCCGTGGTGTAGTGGTATTGTCACTGCACTCGTAGTCCTGAGAGCCAGGCTAATGCTCTGTGAGCAAACTCTTCCATGGCGATAGTGACGTTTAGATCCATGTAGTCCAGTTTCCAATGGCTAGCCAATGTTAACTATCCATCACTATTATTAAAAACCTCCATTGTTCACTAATGTCCTTACCTGGGGGGGTCTAGGCCTACACGTGATTCCAGATCCATTGCAATGCAGTTGACGCCTAACTGTCCTGAGCAAGTTACTGAATTTAAGTCGCAATTAGAGATGGACAATAAATGCTGGCCTGGCTTCATCATGAATCAAAAATCTGATCAAGATTTACCACATTGTAAGAGACTAAGGTCAACAAGGAAATTTGTATAAAAACAAAGAGTACTGGAGATATTCAACAGGTCAGACCGAGAATGTAGAGGCAGAGAGCAAAATACCATTAGTGTTCTGAGTTCAATGTTGACTCTTCTGTAAAATCTGATCCTATTGGCTGATGGTATGAGGGAGAGGAACTGGTGCAAAGGGAATGTAAGGATGGATTTTTTTGATGCAGTTGTTAAGTTAGAAGCCATTACCCATGAGGCTAGTGCAACTGAACACAGTCAATTGATTTCAAAAAGAAATTGATGATTTGGTTGGATATTAGGAGGGAGCAGGGAAGTGGGACTGACTGAATTGTCCCACAATGGACCAGCACAGACTCGATGGACTGAACGGCCTCCTCCTGTTCTGCAATAACTCTATAACTCATTGAATTCCTGTCTTGTAATGGGTCATTGTTTATTCTGCCACCATCTCGTGAAACCTCTCCTGCCGTTCCTCATGCAGCCCCATTGCAAACAGAATAAGATTCAAACCTATATGCACCTGATTGGGGATGAGTTGTAACTTTCTTTACCTCATATTTCATGGAGATGCCTATAAGAAGGAATTAGTTTCAATTCTCAGAACTAAAGGAATCAAACAATTTGTGAATAAAGCAGGATGATCACCTATGATCGTGTTGAATGGTGGAACAGGTTCGAAGGGCTGAATGGCCTCCTCGTGGTTTCTAATGCTTCCTCTCCTCCCAACAACCACCATGTTTTTCTTGTTTTGGCTATATGCCTTGCTGTCACTAGCCTTCTCCTTCCCAACATCACTGAGCCAGAGATTGATACCACGTGCCTTGATTTACCTGTACTGGACTCTGGGCTCTTCCAGGTCAAACAAATTCCCGAGTGAGACTTGAGCCCAAGACTGCTGGGTGAGAGGCATGATTAAAAAAAAAGCCTCCCCAGCTCCTAGTGGATCAGTTACAGATCAATACAGCACTTGGTTAAAGCTACATCAGTAATATACAGGTTGTGTTCCTGCACAGGCTGCTGTCTCAGTTGAGAACATCATACATATGGAAAGTAATGAATGCCCTTTAGCTGATTTCTCATTCCCTGGCCTTACCTTGAAGCACAATAGGATTAACAAATCCACTTTTGTCAGGCTATGCTTGACAAAGCTAGGCTGAAATGTTGACAGTGATTGTAAGAAAAAAAATGACACCTTTCTAATATACCTTCCCTTTGCAATCTCCCATCTGTGGTTATTTCTTCAGCAGCAATAACAATATTACAACACTTTCATATTCTAAAGCCAATAAAATAAAGAAGAGGAATGGGAAGGAAAACTTCAGACGCGGGGCTGCAGTACTCAAAGTGTCTTCTATCTCCATCCTGGCATTGTCGTATTGAGCTTAATCTCCCGTCTTTAATTTCTTTATACCTCCCAAATGGTTCATATTATCCTGTCTCTCCTTCATGGCCCGAGTCTCACGAGTATGTCATGTTGATCCATTTTCCTCACCATAGCCCATACTATCTCACATCCCTGATAAACAATATAGTGTCATCTCTTCACAGTAGCCCATATAGTCCCCCACCCTCACTACTCCATTTCCTTGAAGGGTGTAAGCGTTGGAAAAGGTTAATGCTGAGGAGTGCATTAAGCACCAACCACAATGAGATTGTTATATGGGCCTGGTGGGAGAACGGTTTAGTGTCTTGAGCGAGTAAGGCCCATCATCTGTGTCATCCTTATTGTCTCTAAAACAATCAGAGATTGTAGTGTAGTGGTATTATCATGGGACTGGTAATCTGGAGGCCTCTATAACAATCAGAGATTGTAGTGTAGTGGTATTATCATGGGACTGGTAATCTGGAGGCCTATTTAATACTCTGGGGACACGGGTTCAAATAGTGAGGACTGCAGATGCTGGAAACCAGAGTCTAGATTAAAGTGGTGCTGGAAAAGCACAGCAGGTCAGGCAGCATCCGAGGAGCAGGGGAATCAATATTTTGAGCAAAAGCCCGTCATCAGGAATAGAGCTATCCCTGATGAAAGGTTTTTGCCCAAAACATCGATTTTCCTGCTCCTCGGATGCTGCCTGACCTGCTGTGCTTTTCCAGCACCATTCTAATCTAAACACGGGTTCAAATCCCAACTTAATAGCTGTTGGAATTTGAATTTAATTAATGAATCTAGTATCATTTGACATGAAACTACAATGAATTGTTGTAAAAACACAAGTCATAGAACCCTTACAGTGCAGAAGGAGGTCATTCAAGCCTATTGTCTCTCTGAAGAACATCCCACCCAAACCCATCCCCTATCCCCCTATCCCATTCCTGCATTTCCCATGGCCAACCCCCTTAGCCTGCACATCCCTGGACAATCTAGCATAGCCATTCCTCCTAACCTGTATTTCCTGGACTGTGGGAGGAAACCGGAGCACCTGGAGGAAATCCATGCAGACAAGGGGAGACCGTATAAATTCTATTCAGTCACCCGAGGCTGGAATCAAACCCAAGTCCCTGGAGCAGTGAGGTGGCAGCACTAGTCGCTGTGCTGACCCTGTCAGAACCTAACAGTCAAGACTACAATTTAGCAGATATTCTAATGAATAGTGGTGGGTTTTCTGTCCCCTGAACTTTGTCATCTGCCCACTTCTCTTGCCATCAAGTGATGGCCTTTTGAGGAAGGATATCTGCTGCACTTATCTGTTCTGGCCTGTATGTGACCCCAGATCCATGGTTGATTCTTAACTGTCCTCTAAAACAGCTGAGCAAGTCACTCTGTTTGAGGTCAATTAGAGATAAGCAAGCAAATGCTGACTTAAGAATATCCACAACACCAACAAAACAAAGAACTGTGGGTGGTAGGGAAACTCAGTAGGTCTGGTAGCTTCTGTGGAGAGAACACAAGTTAGCATTTTGAGTCCACTGACTCTTCCTCAGAACCAATCAGACTTGAAACGTTAACTCTGCTTCCCTCCACGGATGCTGCCAGACCCACTGAGTTTCTCCAGCAACTTCTTTTTTTGTCTGACTTCAGTCAGTGTGCCTGGTGTTGCTCCTGACATGCTCTCCTGCATCCCTCTTTGAATCAGCGTTGGTGTTTGTGGTACCACTGAGAATGCATTGGGCCATAATGTTACAGATTGCAGGAGCATGTTTCTGCTGCTACTGACCACATGCAATGCCTCGTGGATGCCCAGTCTTGAGTTGTGTTGTCCCTTTCCCTCCCACAATGCCCTGAATATCTCATGTTCCTCACATAACTCATTCCCACCCATTCTGTATCACAATGGCATCTTCTGATCCGTTAGTACCTGGACTGAGCTGCAAAGGTGTAAGATAAATATGAAAGGAATAAAGAAATCATGAACAGCTCCCAGGAATCAGTGAATTTTTTTCACACAAAAAATGAAACCACATTAAAATGTAAACAACTTTGTTAATATTATAGTTGCAACTGACTATTAAGAATGTTTCAATTCCCTCGTGTCCAGAATTTTAATCATAGTTTCTTGTACATTAATAGTAGATCCCTGAAAATGAAAACATATTCCAATAATAACCATTGAACTGTGACACTTAATTATTTTCTAAAGGTTAAAAATAGTCCCCAGGAGCAATAAATGTAAATATGTTAAACTCAATTATCCCACTTCTCAATAGCTGTCCAGAATGGCCATTGGATTTGTGTTAACCATCAGGATAAATCAACAGAACTTTAATGTTCGAATTGTCACCCAAGTGCCTCCTGACTACCTATGTCACTCGCTGAGTGTGTCAATGTCGTTTTTGGTTCATAGTTGCTAGGTGGGACCTGCACTTGGAAATCATTTCATTATCTGTAAATCATCCTGGGATCCCCTGAGGATGTGAAACCAATTAAATAAATGCAAATTTGAGTATATCTGGAAAGAGAGAGAGAGTGAGACAAGGTTGGACAGCACTTGTTTAGCAATCCAAGGTGTGCTAAGAATCGCAGTGACAACCAATTTAAGATTATCACCCCATTCCTGTGTGTGTGGCTCACTTACAACATAAGGTATATGCAGGAACTTGTCCTCTACAGGATTAATGGGTGTGTCTTGAAATTGTGCCTTTTTTGAATGAAACAGAAATTAGTGAATCAAATAAGGTTTTCATGATAAATGGTTCAACATCTACAGGCCAAATCTTGTGATCAAATTGTGTGACTGTCAATCAAACAATCTCTGCTTTCAAATCCTCTTGCCTGTAGAATTCTCTGTTACTGAAAGCAATTGGTCGCAAAACTTTGAATGTTTTCAACAAGGAATCAAATAGAGTTCTAAAGGAACCACAGGAATCAGGGGTTGGATGATCAGCCAAGATTATATTAACCCTGAAGGGGCAACTTTTTCACACAAAGGGTACTGTGTGCATGGAATGAGCTGCCAGAGGAACTTGTAAAGGTGGGTACAGTTACAGCATTTACAATACATTCAGACTGGTGGAAACGTTTGGAGGGATAATTAGATTAGATTACTTACAGTGTGGAAACAGGCCCTTCGGCCCAACAAGTCCACACCGACCCTCCAAAGTGTAACCGACCCAGACCCATTCCCCTACACTCACCCCTTCACCTAACACTAGGGGCAATTTAGCATGGCCAATTCACCAAAGCTGCACATTTTTTGTGACTGTGGGAGGAAACTGGGGCACCCGGAGGAAACCCACGCAGACACGGGGAGAATGTGCAAACTCCATCCAGACAGTTGCCTAAGGTGGGAATTGAACCCGGGTCTCTGGTGCTGTGAGACAGCAGTGCTAACCACTGTGCCACCGTGCTGCCCACTGCCACCATCCCGCCCACTGCCAGATGCAGGCACATTGCATTAGCTTGGTTCAGTTTAGAAGACCTGGTCGGCACAAAGGGTCTGTTTCCGTGTTGTATGACTCTATGAATTATGGACTAGGCTGAAGGAACTGAGTGTCCTACTCCTGCTCCTATTTTCTATATTTTTAATGCTTTCTTATCTCCTGGATGCCAATCTAAACTTGCAGGTAGTTAGTTAAACAAGGTCTGCTGGTGGGAATCGTGCAGTGCCCAGGACTGGATCAGCTGGCTCTCAGATGCAATGCAAATGGTTCAAAATTTAACTTCAACTAGTATTCTCACATGGCAGGATGTTGAAATGGAAAGTTTTATTTAGGAACAGAAGTACTAGCTTTTCAAAGGGGGGTACAGAGAGTACTGCACACTGCATCTATCCAGGTGGGTGCCACGGTGGCACAGTGGTTAGCACTGCTGCCTCACAGCGCCAGAAACCAGGTTCAATTCCCACCTCAGGCGACTGACTGTGTGGAGTTTGCACATTCTCCCCGTGTCTGTGTGGGTTTCCTCCGGGTGCTCCGGTTTCTTCCCACAGTCCAAAGATGTGCAGGTCAGGTGAATTGGCCATGCTAAATTGTCCATAGTGTTAGGTGAAGGGGTAAATGTAGGGGAATGGGTCTGGGTGGGTTGCTCTTCGGAGGGTTGCTGTGGACTTGTTGGGCCGAAGGGCCTGTTTCCACACTGTAAGTAATCTAATCTAATCTAACAGTTCACTCCAAACTGAAGAATCTCATTGAAGCTTAAAAAATCTCAGCATCTGTGGAGACAGGAATGGAGTTAATGTTTCAAATCTAACATGACTCATCTCCCAAAGAGAGCATACTGAACTTGTTAACTCTGTTTCTCTCTCCACACAAGTGCTACCAGACCTGTTGAGTTTCTTCAGCACTTTCTGTTTGTATTTCAGTCTCCAGTATCTACTCTGCTGATATTAAATTGATAGTAGTCATGATTTGGAGATGCCGGTGTTGGACTGGGGTGTACAAAGTTAAAAATCACACAACACCAGGTTATAGTCCAACAGGTTTAATTAGAAGCACACTAGCTTTTGGAGCGATGCTCTTTCATCAGGTGACAATCACCTGATGAAGGAGCGTCGGTCTGAAAGCTAGTGCTTCCAATGAAACCTGTTGGACTATAACCTGGTATGGTATGATTTGTAATGATATTAAATTGGAGCTGATTCTCAGTTGTAGTGCTGAGGGTGTGCTGCTTGACCAAAAGTGCTGTCTTTCAGATAAGGTTTTAGGCCAAAGCCCCAGCTGTCGGGTTCCCCCTTCAATATTTTGGGAATGGATTCTGGCCAAAGGTTTTCCCTGAGTTGAAATTTCAGAATTCCGCGGATACTGGAAATCTCAAACAGGAAGAGGAAATACTGGAAACACAGCAGCATCTGCAGTGAGAGAGAAAAACATAAGAACTAGAAGCAGGAGTCGGCCATTCAGCCCCTCGAGGCTGTTCTGCCCATTTAATAGGATCATGCTGATTTCATCTCACTCTCAACTCCACTCTCCTACCCACTGTCCATAAACTTTCAATCCATTAGTGATTAATAATCTGTTTATCTCCTCCTTAAATGTACTCAATGTTCTAGCATCCATTGTATTCTGGGGGAATGATTTCCACAGATTTATTGAGTGAAAGAAGCAATTTCTCTTCATCTCTGTTTTGAATCTGACCCCCCTTATCCTAAAACTAGGACCTCTCATTCCATATTGCCCCACAATGGGAAATATCATCTCTCCATCTACTTTGACAATCACCTTGAGCATTATGTCTATCTAAACAGTGTTAACATTTCAGATTATGACAATCACTCGGACTGTTCCTGGGAAAGGTCATTGGCTCTATTGTTAACTCTGTTTCTCTCTCTCTTTCCACAGTAGCTGCCAGACCTGTTGAGTATTTCCAGCTCCGTCTATTCTGTGAGAGCCCACAAAGTGGTTGAGAGTTTCATTGTGTTTTTGTTTGTGGAAACTTGATGAATAACTGCTTAGAGCAGGGAGATTGCAGTTCCAACCCATAGCAAGTACCTTCAGCACATCAACCCAGTGCTCACTGACACACATTGGCTTCTGCTCAGCAAGCCTCAAGTTTAAAATTCTTATTCTCTTCTTTCCCTTATCTCTTTCAACCACCTCCAGCCCTGCAACATTTCAAGAAATGATTTGGATGTGAAAATAGGAGGTATGGTCAATGAGTTTGCAGATGACACCAAAATTGGAGGTGTAGTGGACAGTGAAGAAAGTTACCTAAGAGTTCAATGGGATCTTGGTCAGATGGGTCAATGTGCCGAGGAGTGACAGATGAAGTTTAATTTAGATAAATGCATTTTGGAAAGGCTTATACACTTAATGGTAAGGTCATGGGGTGTGTTGCAAAACAAAGAGACCTTGGAATGCAGGTTAATAGTTCCTTGAAAGTGGAATCACAGGTAGATATGATAGTGAAGAAAATGTTTGGTATGCTTTCCTTTATTGGTCAGAGTATTCAGTACAGGAGTTGGGAGGTCATGTTGTGGCTGTACAGGACATTGGTTCGGTCACTTTTGGAATATTGAGTGCAATGCTAGTCTCCCTGCTGTAGGAAGGATGTTGTGAAACTTGAAAGGGTTCAGAAAAGATTTACAAGGATTTTGCCAGGGTTGGAGGGTTTGAGCTATAGAGAGAGGCTGAATAGGCTGGGGCTGTTTTCCCTGGAGGATGAGGCTGAGGGGTCACCTTTATAGAGGTTTATAAAATCATGAGGGGCATGGATAGGGTGAACTGACATGGTCCTTTCCCCAGAGTAGAGGAGTCCAAAACTAGAGGGTGAGAGGGTAAGAGGCTTAGGGTGAGAAGGGAAAGATTTAAAAGGGACCTAAGGGCACCTTTTTCACACAGAGGGTAGTCCATGTATGGAATGAGCTGACAGAGGAAGTGGTGGAAGCTGGTATAATGGCAGCATTTAAAAAGCATCTGGATGGGTATATGAATAGGAAGGATTTAGAGGGATATGGGCCAAGTGCTGGCAAATGGGACTAGATTAGGTTAGGATATCTGGTAGCATGGACGAGTTGGACCGAAGGGTCTGTTTCTATGCTGTATAACTCAATAACTTTACTTTCTTTTTAACATCAGTCTCCTGTCAGCCTTATCACTCTGCTCCATGTCTTCCATCATTGCACAACATTTACAGCTGCTCCAAGCCCTTTAACTTAGCTTTTAGTTACTTCTCGTAAAATCTTGCATTTGCATAGCGCCTTTCACAATCACTGGCTGCCCCATTATGCTTTATATCGAGCAAAGTGTTTTTGAGGTGTTGTCACTGATTGTAATGTAGGAAACTTTGTAGGCAATTTATGTGCAGCAAGCTTCCACAAGTGTCAGCGTGGTAATGATCATATATAAACTGTTTTCCTCGGTGTTGGTTGACAGATGAGTACCATTCAGGGAGGATTCTCGCTTGTTTCTTAAAGTAGCACCATTAGCTTTTATGGGTGAGAGAGTGGAAAAGGCCTCAGTTTAATATCTCACTGAAAAGCAGAACTTCAACTGTGCAGCACTCCCCCAGTGCTGTGCAGGGCGTGCCAGCCTAAATTCAAATCTCTTGCTTTGTGTTTTATTGCTGCCTAATTTGTGTTGCTGTGAAGTATTTTGGGCAGGAGCAGATTACTGCAGGCGCTGGAATCTGTACTGAAAACAAAAAGTGTTGGAGATCAAAGCAGGTCAGACAGCATCCATGGAGAGAGAGAGAGCAAGCTAACATTTCATCATTTCACTGCTTTAAAGAGAAGACATATCAAAAAGAACTTGCATTTGTAATGTGATTCCTTCTACGCCAAACATCTTTGCAATGTTTCTGCGAATTTGATAAGGGCAAATTTTTGACGAAGGCTAGTATGGATGGTTTTGGAATAGTGTAGGGGGAACGAGCTGAGAATAGTTCGCAGGTCGGCGCAACATCGAGGGCTGAAGGGCCTGTTCTGCGCTGTATTGTTCTATGTTCTATGTTCTATGAAAGCAAAATTCTGGCCTTGTTTCTGTGTAGCTGACTTGGCTGCTCCTCTGTCAAAGCCTCTTCCCCTCTTGATCCGATATTTTCATTCAGTTTCTTGTTTTCCCTTTTGTGCAAAAGTTTAGTGCAACGAGAGAGAGAGAGAGAGAGAGAGAGAGAAATCCAAGAGATGGAAAGCCTAATAATATCTATAAAAATCAGCAAAATAAGTTGGAGGTGTGAAATTGTCTTGTTCTGCTTCTATTTTCCATACTGTTCTGTCTCCATTCACATTGCCATGAAAGATTTTGGACACTGACATTTGAATATAGTTTGCTTGCAGCTAATTCCACCTTCACCCCATTTCTTTCTTCCTAAGCTTCAGTTTCTTGTTTGTTGCTGAAGGTTGTTAGTGATGCAGTTTTCCTCTTCCTCTGGCTCTCTTCTCTCTTGCTCTTTTATTTTTCTCCTCCATGTCCCCTTTACCCTCCATCTCCTGCTTCTACCCTCAACCCAATCTTACTGATACTTTTTTTCCCCCGAGGGAATTGTGACTCCTCCCTGCTCTCCTTCCCATCCACCTGTCTCATCTGGTCTGTCAGTTGTCCATTTACTGTTCCTCCCTTGATCATATCTGCTTCTTTTGCCCACCTCCCCTGATTTTACAAGTTCCCTTTTTGTAAAGTATCTGTGATATGGAAGTGCCGGTGTTGGACGGAGGTGGACAAGGTCAGAAGTTACACTACACCAGGTTATAGTCCAATGGGTTTATTTGAAATACAGCTTCAAAAGCTTGTGATTTCAAATAAACCTGTTGGACTATAACCTGGTGTGTGATACTTCTGACTTTGCAAAGTACCTGCAGCCTCCTGTTCCTGCAGTCAGAGGGGACTGAATACCACTAGGTGGCAGAACTATGTCAACCTGCTCAACAATGTCAACCCTGTAAAAGTAAAATCCTTCGGTTTTGGGAGTGTTCAAAATAAGTGTCTGCAGAGGCAAAAGAATCAAAATATTGCATACTGATTCTGACAGCTTATATAATGAGAAGGACAATCTCCTCGCTTTTCAAAGAAGAATTTATTAAAAATGTGTTAAGAAGTCAATGTTTTTCTAAAATGACACCATAAATGTTGTCCATAGAGCAGAGATATAAACTGTGACCCGCAAATGGAAGATTGTTAAGCAGGGGACACCAATTTAAAACGTTTGCCAAAACAGAAATCAGATAAGAGGGAAGTTATTAATGCAACAAATATGTTTAGGATTTGCAAAGTATTAAGCTCTGGGTTTTGGAGCTGGCTGTGCCCTTTTGGATGTTCCTTAAAACCCACCTCCCAGACCAAGCATTAGTTTGCCTGCCTTGCGATGTCAAATCTGGTCTAAAATGTTGAGGGATGGTTTGTGACATTAAAGGTGCTACGGAAGTGAAATGTTGATGTTGTAGTACTGCACTTGACAGGAGATAGTAACAGTCTCAAGATCAACTTTCAAAATAGGGATTTGGATAAATGTTTGGGGGGGGAAAGAAAAATAAATGAAAAATGTTGCAGGGTGGGTGTTATCAGGGAGCAAGAGGGGAGGGGTAATGAGCTGAACAGTTCTTTCAAAAATTTGTCATAGCCACTGTGGGCTGATTGGCCTCTGTCTGTGCTGTCTGACTCTATGGTAAACATATCTGAGACACTGTTCTGTGATCCAGGGGCCACTACTATGAAGGGACTTGTCTGCAACTGTTAACTCCTTGTAGTGTTTGATCCAACACTATTGGCTTTTAATTGAGAGAAAGGTGAGACAGAAACCAGACACAAATTGCATGGTACCCTCCTGCTGTTTGGAGCAGTCGTTGAAGACAGAGTGCTCTTTATAGATGAGAGGACCCAGCTTTGCTGTTACTGTAGAATGAAGCAGAACAATCAGTGTTAATCCTGACGGTACACTGAAGATGCATTGTACTGCAAGGGGCCTGAAAGAATATATTGTCAGAGATCAGATTTCTCTCATTCTGTTTCCAGCTTTCCAAATCTTTGATTGCTTGCCTGTTAGGATTTCAGAAGCTTGTGCGCGCTTTTTAAAATCTTGGGACAGGGAGTGTGAGCGTGTCAGTATTTGAAAGCTTCTCTCTGGAGTTTTGATAACATTTGCAGGGTGTTACAGTGAGTGTGTTAACATTTACATGATGCCTGGGTCAGAGGATGTTTAATATTTGCAGGTTGCCCTCAGTAGTGTATTAATGTTTGCAGAATGGCCTGAGGACACTCTTAATACTTACTGGCGCTCTCGCGCAATATTTACTAGAGTGTCCCTGAGAGTTTGGTAATATTTGCACGTCCTTCTCACAAGACGGTTTCCAGAGCAGCACAATCAGGGAATTTTAATACCAGCTGTCAAACAAGTTGAGTTTTAAACTGCTGCTCCTTTCTCGAGATTCTCAACTTTCTTGGATTTTCCAAGGGACCCCGGAAATGGATGAATCATCTTCCTTGATATTGCAAGCAAAACATCTTGCAATGCTTTCCCTTACTGGAATTGTAACATGCCATTTTCCAGAACGGTACCAAGCAAGGCTCAGCATTGAAATCTAGGGTGGGAGTGGAAAACTGGAAGGTAGTTGCAGATGTATGCTGTTCAGACCCTCAAGAAAGAGATTATAGCTGATCTGATAATCCACAACTCCACTTTCCTGGCCTCTCTCCATAATCCTTGAGGCCATTACTAATTAAACACCTCTCAGTCTCAGCCTTGAATCTACTTAATGACCTAGTCTTGACAGCCCTCTTGTGTGGAAAACATTGCCCCTAATGTCCCTTTCAAATCTTTCTCCTCTCACCTTTTCCTATGCCCTCTCATCTTGAACTCCCCCACCCTACGGAAAAGATATTTGCTATGTCTCTCATGATTGTACAAACCTCCATCAGGTCACCCCTCAACCTCCTCAGCTCCAGTGGGAAATGTTCCACCCTATCCAAGGCAGGTGTAACGGATTATACAGGTTTAGATGGTGACAGACTAGATGTGAAGCCCGTTAGTGAAGCAATCTGAAAGTTACACATTTCACAAAAGGACACAAACTGAACCAGCAATTCCAATGACTACTCAATTCACCACTTGCAGAAACATTGCAGAAGCCCCATTATCTACACAAGGCTGCATTTTCACAAGCCTGCCTGGTGTGGGCAATGGTGAGACAGTTTGGAAAATATGAGGAGAATAAAGAAGATTCTTGCATCAAAGCAAGAAAGGTCTGATTTTCCACATAACATGTCAATGGGTGGATGAAATCTCACTAATGAGTGGCACGGAGGCTATTCGCATGCATTTGACCTCTCCTGGCTCTCTAACCTCACCTTGTTCGCAGACATGCTGCTATTTTCCCAGTGGGGGAGAGTAACTAGATACCCACATTTCCCGAAGTGATGAGGAGAGTGGGCACTTGGGGGCTGCAACTCGCCAGTGTCCTCTTGGTCCAAAATTCTCCAATATCTCAGGGAAGCTCCATGGGCAGCAATCCTAGTCCATAGAGGCTGGCATCAGCCAAACAGATCATCATGGCACATCTCTGCCTCACCTACAGTGCTGCACTGCCCTGATGGCTCACTGATACCCTTCACTGAAAATGTAGCTGCTTGGCCACGTTATGTGTAGGTACCGGCGTCAGGGGGTTCCTTGTTTGTTTTCTTTGTGCTCACTCACTTTACTGCTACTGGAATGCACACAGCATCTCTGTCTTGCCTTGCCTTGTGTTTTTTTGCGTGTTCCCACCTCATTGAGAACTCTCAGCCTGACAGTACTCCAGTCTTGCCTCAGCTTTCAGCTCAGAAACAACGCCCCCATGGTTTGTTGTGGATGTCAGCAGCGAACAGTCAAGGGGCCAGACATCTGGCTGGATGACAACTTTTTTAATTTCAAAAATATACTTTGTTCATAAGCAATATCTTCGTGTGTGTATATATAGATATATATATATAGAGAGAGAGAGTCCCAAACACTGTTGATGAGTGTGGTTCTGGGAAAGCACAGCCTGTCAGGCAGCATCCAAGGAGCAGGAGAATCAATGTTTTGGAGTTTCCGATCAAGGGCTTGTGCTCAGAATGTCAATTCTCCTGCTCCCCAGATGCTGCCTGACCTGCTGTGCTTTTCCAGCATCCACACTCTTTGATAGTGTGAGTAAAATATCAATGTTTCAGCAAAAGCTCTCCATCAGGAATGAGGCTGCGAGCCTCGGTGGTGGAGAGATAAATGGGAGGGGGCTGGGGCTGGGAGGAAGGTAGCTGAGAGAGTGATAGGTGGATGGAGGTAGGGGTTAAAGGTGATAGGTCAGAGAGGAGGGTGGAACGCACACAAAGTCACAAACACAGTTGTGTTCTGTACAATTGCATATGAAGGAAACAAACAAACATTGGAGTTTGACTCTATCTAAAAGCCAAAGACCTCTATGACACAAACAAGATGATCCTTACAGATATTTGAGGCACTAGGATAGCTGAACCGACCTGCATTTTACTTCAGCAGAAAGGCCTCAGACAGTCTTTCCCCACTGCACCTTGGCAGCAGCTGCCCCAAACTTAAGCCACCAACCAGATTCTTTCCAGGTCATAGCTTCTACCTGTGTTCACCTATCATTACCTCATGATGCCACCCCTCCCCCCTCCTCACCCAAAATCCTCCCCCATCACCCCCCCCCTTTACCTGCAGCTCCCTTTACACCCACCTCCAGTCCTGAAACATTGACTTCTCCACCTCCTGACGCTGCCTGGCTTGCTGTGTTCTTCCAGCCTCCTGCTTGTCTACCTTGGATTCCAACAACTGCAATGTTTTTGTCCCAAACTTTAGTGCATCCCTCAGCATGTAGTCCTGGACCTTTGAATGTGTCAGTCTGCAACCCTCGGTCAAGGTCAACTCCTTGTTCTGGAAGACCAGAAAGTTTCGGGCAGACCATAGAACACAGGGTCCAGAGCTGGGGTGGCAGCACCCTGCAGAATAGTGGCACCTATTGGCTTTAGAGTTTTTTGGGTGGGTGATCCTGGGGCATTTGTGATTAGAGGGCTTGGACATGCTGAGATTGGCCTGACCAAACTCCCCCTCCTAGGCTTGAACTTCCACAGTGTTAAGGATCACAGGCAGGATGAAGGTGGGGGAGGCAGGTACTGCTGGAGTGTCCTCAGAGAAGTTTCCTGGACAGTGTGGTTTCTCTTCTGTCTGGGTGCATTCTGGCATCACCCCTCCTCCTTGTGGGGAAGGGATACCTATAGTGAGGTCAAGATTCCTCTTCTCTCTATTACCAAGAGAGCTTCCAGTGTCTTTTTATTTAATTTTTTTGTGGACTGAACTGAATTCTCTGAGGATTGGTATCTGAGATTCCGGGCACCTCTGGAGGAGGCCGAGATGGATCATCTACTTGGGACTTCTCACTGAAGGCTCTTGTGAGTGCTTCAGCCTCATTGACTTGCAGAGCCAAGTTCTGTTAATGCATGTCAATAGGATAAACCGAAATGAGCCTCAAGTATGCTTTGCACGAGATGTTTATTGCCCAGTTTAGAAAACTAATTCCTGGGGACTAAACAGTGATTAAAACTCTTTCACCAATCCATTGACCAATTTAGCAGATTAGTCATTACAGCGTGAAAGCTAATCTATAAAGTCATCAGCAGCAAATTGACTGTAAGACGCAAACACTATCCTGAATCTACAACTCGATGTTAAACAAGGTTAGGCTACTTACTGTGAACAGAGGGGAAGTGTATACCACATCATTTTGGAGTAATGTGAGCCAGAACCATGTGTTATTCAAGGTTATGTCAACAGGAAGGTTGAACTATCTTATTTGATGTGAATGAGTTTGTCAGGCATAATAATTAGGTAGATTTGCCTTGATAATTTACACACCATTCAGGAGTGAGTGAGTGATGAGATGAAGTGTATTGTAAAAATTATAAAAATTGTAAACATCCAACATTGTAATCGCCACCAGGACAGAACCCCACTGGTCCTCACCTACCACCCCACCAACCTCCATATACATCACATCATCCGTCGTCATTTCCGCCACCTCCAAACAGACCCCACCACCAGGGATATATTTCCCTCCCCTTCCCTATCAATGTTCCAAAAAGACCACTCCCTCCATGACTCCCTTGTCAGGTCCACACCCCCCACCAACCCAACCTCCACTCCCGGCACCTTCCCCTGCAACCGCACGAAATGCAAAACTTGCGCCCACACCTCCCCCCTCACTTCCCTCCAAAGCCCCAAGGGATCCTTCCATATTCACCACAAATTCACCTGCACCTCCACACACATCATTTACTGCATCTGCTGTACCCAATGTGGCCTTCTCTATATTGGGGAGACAGGCTGTCTACTTGCGGAACATTTCAGAGAACACCTCTGGACACCCGGACCAACCAACCCAACCACCCCGTGGCTCAACACTTCAACTCCCCCTCCCACTCCACCAAGGACATGCAAATCCTTGGACTCTTCCATCGTCAGACCATAGCAACACGACAGCTGGAGGAAGAGCACCTCATCTTCCGCCTAGGAACCCTCCAACCATAAGGGGTGAACTCAGATTTCTCCAGTTTCCTCATTTCCCCTCCCACCACCTTGTCTCAGTCCCAACCCTCGAACTCAGCACCACCTTCCTAACCTGCAATCTTCTTCCTGACCTCTCCGCCCCCAGCCCCACTCCGGCCTATCACCTTCACCTTAACCTCCTTCCACCTATTGCATTTCCAACGCCCCTCCCCCAAGTCCCTCCTCCCTACCTTTTATCTTAGCCTGCTTGGCACACTCTCCTCATTCCTGAAGAAGGGCTCATCCCCAAAATGTCGATTCTCCTGCTCTTTGAATGCTGCCTGACCTGCTGTGCTTTTCCAGCAACACATTTTCAGCTCTGATCTCCAGCATCTGCAGTCCTCACTTTCTCCTAGGTTCATTGTCCATATATTGATCAGAAATGAGAAACTTTGGAGGCTGTTTTGGAATTGTTCCAACTGAGTCATTGTAAGGAAAAAAAAACCTTATACACAATTCAGACAAATATGACTCATCTGATAAGATTCAAGTGTTTACAAGCTCGGTTTGACCTAATGTTCCTTCCCTTTGAGTTTACAGAGATCTGCCCGATAACTGGTGACTGTGCCCAGTGCTGTGTGTGCTATAGCATTGACTTTGGAGACAGCCAATGTGACAACCTGTCTCTTGACTCCATTTCAGTCTCGGACACTGTTGCATGCCATTGTCAATGTGCCTGAAGCAGACTGAATGTTCGCTGAAATGTTATTATCATTTTAATTCATCCATGGGATTTGTTGCTAATTCATAATTGTCCAAGGACAGTTAAGAGACAACCACATTGCTGTGGGTCTGGTGTCACATGTAGGACAGACCAAGTAAGGACACAAGATTCCCTTCCTTGAAGGACGTTAGTGTTTCATTGCAATTGATGGTGTTTTGTTGGTTTCCATTAGGCTTGTGTTTTATTCCAGATTTTTTATGGAGTTCAAAATTCACCCTCTGCCATAGTGGAATTTTATCTCCTGCCCCAGAATATTAGTCTAATCATGCCGTATCTCCTTGTATTTTTGTTTTGCTGATGCTCTTTAATGATGTATTGTATTTCTGAGTTTGTAGTGATGTTTCAAATTTTTGCAAAGTTATTGGTGAAGCAGAATTTTTTTTGAAAGGGGACGTATATGGGATGAGGTGGCTTTGGTTTTATTTAGGTGTCAGTGAGTCATTGAACAGTTTAGTAACAATGTGTGTCCCATGAATTTGGGAAGGGAACTAAATTCCGAATTTGTATCAGATCAGCTTGACTTTGCTACAATGTGAAACATTGTCCCAGTAACATTGTACAATCTCCCAAATTTGCACAACACTTTAAGATCCCAGTACATGCAGTACATCCTTGAAAGACTTTCAACCCCACAGTCCACCAAAGTAATATAATCCTTCCAACTATCATTCAACAGATATTGTTGCTCTCTGATTGTGGAGGAGAAAGTGAGGACTGCAGATGCTGGAGATCAGAGCTGAAAATGTGTTGCTGGAAAAGCGCAGCAGGTCAGGCAGCATCCAAAGAGCAGGAGAATCGACGTTTCAGGCATGAGCCCTTCTTCAGGAATGAGGAAAGTGTGTCCAGCAGGCGAAGATAAAAGGTAGGGAGTAGGGACTTGGGGGAGGGGCGTTGGAAATGCGATAGATGGAAGGAGGTCAAGGTGGGGGTGATAGGCCGGAGTGGGGGTGGGCGCGGAGAGGTCAGAAAGAAGATTGCAGGTTAGGAAGGCGGTGCTGAATTTGAGGGATTTGACTGAGACAAGGTCTTCAACTCCCCCTCCCACTCCGCCAAGGACATGCAGGTCCTTGGACTCCTCCATCGCTAGACCATAGCAACACAACGGCTGGAGGAAGAGCACCTCATCTTCTGCCTAGGAACCCTCCAACCACAAGGGATGAACCTAGATTTCTCCAGTTTCCTCATTTCCCCTCCCCCCACCTTGTCTCAGTCAAATCCCTTGAACTCAGCACCACCTTCCTAACCTGCAATCTTCTTCCTGACCTCTCTGCCCCCATCCCTACTCTGGCCTATCACCCTCACCTTGACCTCCTTCCACCTATCGCATTTCCAATGCCCCTCCCCCAAGTCCCTCCTCCCTACTTTTTACCTTAGCCTGCTTGACACACTTTCCTCATTCCTGAAGAAGGGCTCATGCCCAAAACGTCGATTCTCCTGTTCCTTGTATGCTGCCTGACCTGCTGCACTTTTCCAGCAACACATTTTCAGCTCTCTAATTATGGCCATATATAGAGTTGTCAGCCTAATTCACAAAGCTGGACAGTGAGTTACAAAGCATTAAGATAATTATCTTGCTTTTGCATACGATGCCTCTATTGACTCCCATGATTTTTTTTGAGTAATGTCCTTTCAGACCTCCTTTGGGATTTCCTCAAAATCTAATGTTCTCGACGAAGAGAAAATCCAAATCTCTCATTCTTTCTTCATTTTGATTCTAAATAGTTCCAATGTTCTCATGAATAGAAGTTCTTATAAGACCCTCAAAGTCCTCTAATTCCTGATTTTGTTCACTAAACCAATTGCTTTCAGCTGCTGAGGCCAAAAACTCTGAAATTATCTTCTGAAGCTTCTCTCTCTCAACGTCTCAACAGTCCTCCTCTAAGATGCTCCTTTAGCCAAACCATCCTAATATTTTCTGTGGGTGAGCATCAAATTTTGGTAGATTATTGCTCCTGAGAAGGGTCTTGAGATGTTTAATTGTTTGTTTGACAATGGATTATCGAGCTTTTCATTATAGTTTTTTCAATAAAAAGGACGTACAGCTAATGAATGACCACAGGTGTAATGGTGCGGCACGGTGGCTCGGTGGTTAGCACTGCAGCCTCACAGCACCAGGGGCCTGGGTTCAATCCTGGCCTCGGGCAACTATCAATGTGGAGTCTGCATGTTCTCCCTCTGTCTGTGTGGGTTTCCTCTGGATGCTCTGGTTTCCTCCCACAGTCCAAAGATGCGCGGGTTAGGTGTATTGGCCATGCTAAATTGCTTGTACAGTTAGGTGCATTACTCAGGGAAATGTAGAGAAATAAGGGAATGGGTCAGAGTGGGTTAATCTCCGGAGAATCGGTGTGGATTTGCTGGGCTGAAGGGCCTGTTTTCACACTGTAGGGATTTTAAGTTCTAAGTAAATAAAATGGCTGTCTGGAGAGAGAGAGAGAGACTAGAACATCACACATGATGAAGTATCAAGGAGCTTTCAAAGGGATGGACTCAAAAGGGAAATGTACCGTACACATTGAACTGTAATCTCCTGGGTAATACCTCAGACTATGAAAATGGGAGAATGTGCAGCAATTTGAGTGAGAGACATTGTGTTTGTCTTGCCTTTTCCAAAATGCACCAGAACGGGGCTATTAACCAATTTAATGTTGGTCTGTGCGTGCTAGTGGAAGAAGATGTACCAGTGAGCTGACGCATTGACATTTTGTAGCCTGGGCTTGAACTCTACTTGCTGTGAAGGTCACAGTAAAAGAAGAGTCCAAAAGAGAATGACTCTCATATCTCTTTATACTAACAGTTATCTTTTACCTGTTCTAATCTCTGTGTATTTGTGTCACATTAGTAATTCTTCTTGCATTTGGAAACTAATAAACCCATTCTTTTTTAACTCAAGAAAGCCTGGTTAAATTGGCTTCTGTGAAAATATAAATTAATTTTATCTGGGAGAAAGGTATCCGCAAGAGATGGGATCTTTCATAAATTAACCTTGTTGAAACCAATGAAAGGGGGAGCAGGTGAGCAATAAAGGGGACACCATCCCTCCTTAATTTCTCATGTCCTGACTGAAACTAAAATAACTTGGGAAACATTGTCCAGGATCAGCTTGTAACATTATTCATATCCAACGTGTCTACTGCTAGTTTCTTCTAAAATAACGCAGAAGGAATTTGATGTGAAAATATTTACAGACCATTATGCAAACATTACAAGTCAAATTTGACTTACCTTTTGCCCTTCCCCACCTCACCACAGCAGATAAGTCTCCAAGTTTGTTCTTATCTTCATTCTGATAAATTGAAGCATTGACTTCACAAACAAATGTCACAAGATTTGAAGCACTTTTCCCTTTATTGAAAAATTCATTAATAAAAGTATTCTTGACAGTAAACATAATTTTGAAACCATTGTTCGTGTAACTGATACATTTAAGATATTATTTCCAATGTATTATATCATAGACAACATATAACCTTCCAACCAGACTGATTTCATTTATTAATTTTTCCATTTTGCTTCACCCCATCAATTTGTAGTAAAATAGATGTTCAACACCACTATCTCCTATTTGTCTACAGTTGGGTTGTCCTTGGCAAACAATAGTTTGAACTCTTTGATTAACGGTATCGGTCTCTAGCCTTGGTATTTAATCAGCACGAGAAGTCATTATTATCTCACAGACTCTGGGTAAATGAAGATGATTGTTTAAATCTGTGCAATGTAGTTCCCAATATAGGAAACTCTACTTTTCACTGAGCAGTTTTATTTATATAGCTGCTAGATTGAATCCAGGAAATCCAAATGAACTTCTATTTATTGAACACCTTTAATGTATACGTCTTCCCAAGATAGTATATAGGTTGTTGTGGTTCTGTTCGCCGAGCTGGGAATTTGTGTTGCAGACGTTTTGTCCCTCAGAACAGCCAGGGAATTCCTAGAGGCATGGCACTCATCCACAGATTCAATCAATAAGCACATCGACCTGGACCCAATATACCGGCCACTGCAGCGGGCAGCTGGAACTGACAACCAGAAGCAGCAGATTCAAACCATTACAAATGCCGGAGGAAAGATCACAGAAGCGCTTCACAGGAGGCTCCCAAGCACTGAGGATGTCACCTAGACAGGGGACGAAACATCTGCAACACAAATTCCCAGCTCGGCGAACAGAACCACAACAACGAGCACCCGAGCTACAAATCTTCTCACAAACTTTGAATAGTATATAGGTGAACAAACAAATGACTATGGATATTGAAAATGTGAAACAACAATAGAAAGTGTTGAAGCAACTCAGCAGGTCTGTGAAGAGAAAGCAGGGTTAATATTTTGAGTCCAGTGACCCTTCGTAGGGCTGGCTAGGATAATATATCAACGTAGGTAACAGATGGCATTGGATAACAGACAGGTCACAGAGTCGGGATAAATGAGGCATTTTCAACTTGGCAGACTGTGAAGAAGGATCATTTCCAACAGACCTGGTGAGATTCTCCAGTACTTAATATTTTAGCTAATAGCTCATTATAAGTTCATATGTTCATAAGACAGAGGAGCAGAATGGGGTAATTCAGCCCACTGAGTCTGCTCCACTATTTGATCATAGCTGATATGCTCCTCACCTCCATTTTCCTGCTTTCTTCCCATAAATTCTCAACCCATTACCGTTTAAAAATCTGTCTGACTCCTCCTTAAATTTCCTCTCTGTCCCTGCATCCATCGCACTTTGCGGTGGGGAATTCCACACATCCGCACCCCTTCAGGAGAAATAATTTCTCCTCAACTCTGTTTTAAATTTCCTACCCCTTATCCTAAGACTATCACCCCTTGTCCTAGAATGCCCCACAAGAGGAAGCATCTGCTCCATGTCTATTTTTCTTCTTCTTCTTCACCTTCATTCTTCTAAATACCAGGGAGTATAGGCCTAAACTGCTCAATCGCTTTTCATACGACAAACCCCTCAGAGAGGCAAAGAGATGTACAGCATGGAAACAGAGCCTTCAGTCCAAATTGTCCATGCCAAACAAGCATGCCAACCCAATCTAGTCCCACCTGCCAACACTGGCCCCATACCCCTCCAAACCCTTCCTATTCATATATCCATCCTGCGCCTTTTAAATGTTGCAATCATACTAGCCTCCATCATTTCCTCTGGCAGCTCATTACATACACGTACCACCCTTAGGTCTCTTTTATATCTATCCCTCTCACCCTTAACCTATACCCTTTAGTTCTGGACTCCCCCACCCCAGGGAAGAGATTTTGTCTATTTACCCTATCCATGCCCCTCATGATTTTATAAACCTCTATATGGTCACCCCTCAGCCTCCGATGCTCCAGAGAAAACAGCTCCAGCCTGTTCAGCCTCTCCCTGTAGCTCAAATCCTCCAACCCTGGCAACATCCTTGTAAATCTTTTCTGAACCCTTTCAAGTTTCACAACATCATTCTGATAGGAAGGAGACTAGAATTGCATGCAATATTCCACCAGTGGCCTAACCAATGTCCTGTACAGCTGCAACATGACCTCCCAACTCCTGTACTCAATACTCTGACCAATAAAGGAAAGCACACCAAACGCCTCCTTCACTATCCTATTTACCTGCGACTCCACTTTCAAGGAGCTATGAACATACACTCTAAGGTCTCTTTGTTCAGCAACACTCTCCAGGACATTATAATTAAGTGTATAGGTACTGCTAATATTTACTTTTCCAAAATGCAGCACCTCGCATTTATCGAAATTAAACTCCAACTGCCACTTCTTAGCTCATTGGCCGATTTGATCCATATCCCATTGTAATCTGTGGTAACCCTCTTCACTGTCCACTGCACCTCCAATTTTGGTGTCATCTGCAAACTTACTAACTATACCTCATATACTCACATCCAAATCATTTATATAAATGATGAAAAGTAGTGGACGCAACACCGATCCTTGTGGCACTCCACTGGTCACAGGACTCCAGTCTGAAAAACAACCCTCTACCACCACCCTCTGTCTTCTACCTTTGAGACAGTTCTCAATTCAAGTGGCTAGTTCTTCCTGTATTCCATGAGATCTAACCTTGCTAATCAGTCTTCCATGGGGAACCTTGTCGAATGCCTTACTGAAGTCCATATAGATCACATCTACTGCTCTGCTCTCATCAATCCTCTTTGTTACTTCTTCAAAAATCTCAATCAAGTTTGTGAGACATGATTTCCCACGCACAAAGCCATGTTTCCCTGATCAATCCTTGCCTTACCAAATACATGTACATCCTGTCCCTCAGGATTCCCTCCAACAACTTGCCCACCACCAAGGTCAGGCTCACTGGTCTGTAGTTCCCTGGCTTGTTCTTACCGCCCTTCTGAAACAGTGGCACCACGTTAGCCAACCTCCAGTCTTCCAGCACCTCCTCTGTGACTATTGATGATACAAATATCTCAGCAAGAGGCCCAGCAATCACTTCCCTAGCTTCCCACAGAGTTCTCGGGTACAACTGATCAGGTCCTGGGGATTTATCCACTTTTGTATTTCAAGACATCCAGTACTTCCTCCTCTGTAATATAGACATTTTTCAAGATGTCACCATCCATTTCCCCACATTCTATATCTTCCATATCCTTTTCCACAGTAAATACTGATGCAAAACACTCATCTAGATCTCCCCCATTCCTGCGACTCCACACAATCTTTGAGGGGCCCTATTCTCTCCCTCGTTACCCTTTTGTCCTTAATATATTTGTAAAAACCCTTTGGATTCTCCTTAAATCTATTTGCCAAAGCTATCTCATGTCCCCTTTTTGCCCTCCTGATTTCCCTCTTGGGTATACACCTACTGCCTTTATACTCTTCTAAGGATTAATTCAATCTATCTTGTCTATACTTGACATAAGTGCTTCCTTCTTTTTCTTAATCAAACCCTCAATTTCTTTAGTCATCCAGCATTCCCTACACATTAGATTAGATTAGATTACTTGCAGTGTGGAAACAGGCCCTTCAGCCCAACAAGTCCACACCGACCCGCCGAAGCGCAACCCACCCATACCCCTACAGTTTTACCCCTTACGTAACACTGCGGGCAATTTAGCATGGCCAATTCACCTGACCCGCACATCTTTGGATTGTGGGAGGAAACCGGAGCACCCGGAGGAAACCCATGCAGACACAGGGAGAACGTGCAAACTACACACAGTCAGTCACCTGAGTCGGGAATTGAACCCAGGTCTCTGGCGCTGTGAGGCAGCAGTGCTAACCACTGTGCCACTGTGGGATCAATTCAGTGAACCTCCTCTGAATGGCCTCCAATGCCACAACATCTTTTCTCAAATAAGGGGACCAAAACTGCGCACAACACTCGAGGTGTGGTCTCACCAATGCTTCGTATTGACACAAATACTGAGCACAGTTTGACACTGAGGCTCATGAGGGTCGGAATGAGCCACTAAAAACATTGATGAAAGAGATAGGTTTTGAGAGATCCTTAAATGAGAACTTATAGGTGGAGAGGCGGTAGGCTTTCGGGAGGGGATTCCAGAGATTCAGATCTTGGCAGCTAAAGGCACAGCTGCCGATGGTGGAGCAATAAAACGCAGGGATGAGCACGAAACCAGTTTTGGAGCGTGCAGAGGAACCTTACAAGGTTGTTGGACTGGAGCAGGTTGTAGTGAGAGGGAGAGCAAAGCCCCTTCAGTATCTTAGCTCAGCCTGCTCTTGAAAATTCTGACTCTGATCATTAATGGGTCAATTCAATTTTTGAAAGTGAAATCGTAAACCATGGAAATGGCCCAGGCTGTTTAGTTTTGCAGCTCTTCTTCCTTAGTGCTCTGTGACAGCAATAAAAGTGGAATCGATAACAGTAAAGAGCACTTGCATCTCATAAATGTCTTTAAAAATATCTATCTGAAGTAATGTTATTGACCGGCTGGTTGAAAGTGTCTAGTTAGGCTGTGGTCATTGTGAAAGGTGCATTATTCCTGTCCAGTGCCCGTTCACATGTCAGCAGCATCCAGTCAAGGCAAACTCAAGGAACGGAGGTCAAAAATGCAACAACAACTGGCGTTTAGCTAGCACTTCCAATTCAGAAAGACATCCTGAGGTGTCTTACAAGAATTAGTCTGACACTGAGCCGCAGAACAGAAGAAAACTTTGTGAAAGTGGTAGGAATGAAGGCATAGGTTTGCAAACTCCCACCAAGCGTCTCGAGGGCCAGTGGCCCAGGGTAGTGTTCCCGCCTCTGAACCAGAAGTTCCAAATTGAAATGCCAGCTCTGGGCTTGACTGTGCTGGAAGATGCACCATAACATGTGCTAACAGATTGAGTATCAGCCTCTCAGTCCTTCTGCTATACATGTGGCAGATGGCAAGTCTCCTGGGCAGGCAAAGCTGGTGCAGAGTGGGTGTATCTCAAGCTGTGACCCGCTCAAAGAAAACCTCAGCAGGGATACACTTGCACTTCACTGGCCCCCTAAGGCGATGAAGGAAGGTATGACCTGGATGTTTGGAACCCTCAAGCCACCCGCCATTCACCAGGCAGCAAAGGGTTAAAGTTGCAACTTTGATGTAGAGTCATCTAGACTTGAAACATTAGCTTGCTCTCTCTCCAAGGCTGCTGCCTGACCCACTGTGATCTGCGTTAGAGACAAAAAAAACTGTGGATGCAGGAATCCAAGGTAGACAGGCAGGAGGCTGGAAGAACACAGCAAGGCAGGCAGCGTCAGGAGGTGGAGAAGTCAACGTTTCGGGTGTAACCCTTCTTTCAGTCCGAAAGAAGGGTTACACCCGAAACATTGATGTCTGCACCTCCTGATGCTGCCTGGCCTTGCTGTGTTCTTCCATCTCCTTGCCTGACACGCTGTGATCTCTAGCATTTGTTGTTTTCAGTACAGAGTCCAGCATCTGCAGTACCTTGTTCCTACAAGGGTTAAAGTTTCCCACATCCTGTTGTGCCTGGGGGCTGCAGGGGGTAAAATGCTCAGAGTATTTCACCAATTTTATTTTATTCATTCATGGGATGTGGGTGTGGCTAGTTGGCCAGCATTTATTACCCAGAAGGCAGTTAAGGTCAACCCCATTGCTGTGGGTCTGTAGCCACATGTAGGCCAGACTAGATAAGGATAGCAGTTTCCTTCCCTAAAAGACATTAGTAAACCACATGGGTTTTTCCTGACAATTGAGTCATGGTCATCCTTAGAATATTAATTCCAGATTTTTATTGAATTTATAATTCCATCATCTACCGTGGCAAGATTCGAAACTTGCTACAATTCAGATATAACCTGAGTCTCTGGATTAACGGTCCAGTGACAAATTCACTAGGCCATTGCCTCCTCTAAAAACTGATAAAGAAAGGATTGCATTTAGCTGACACCTTTTGTAGTCTCAGGTCATTCCTAAAAAGCTTTACGGAGCCAATGAGGCGTAGTCATTTTGTATGGCAGTGAATTAACAGAAAGCAAGCTCCCACAAACACCAATGTGATAAAGACCCAAAAACATGTTACAAGTGATCATAGTTCACTAAAGGGGCAATACTGAGAGATCTGGGTGATCTTGTACACCAGTCAATGAAGGTAAGCATGCAGGTACAGCAGGTAGTGAAGAAGGCTAATAGCATGCTGGTCTTCATAACAAGAGGAATTGAGTATAGAAGCAAAGAGGTGCTTCTGCAGCTGTACAGGGCCCTGGTGAGACCACACCTGGAGTACTGTGTGCAGTTCTGGTCTCCAAATTTGAGGAAAGACATTCTGGCTATTGAGGGAGTACAGCGTGGGTTCACGAGGTCAATTCCTGGAATGGAAGGATTACCTTACACTGAAAGACTGAAGCGACTGGGCTTGTATACCCTTGAGTTTAGAAGACTGAGAGGGGATCTGATTGAGACATATAAGATTATGAAAGGATTGGACACTCTGGCAGCAGGAAACATGTTTCCGCTGATGGGTGAGTGCCGAACCAGAGGACACAGCTTTAAAATACAGGGTAGACCATTTAGGACAGAGATGAGGAGAAACTTCTTCACCTAGAGAGTGGTGGCTGTGTGGAATGCACTGCCCCAGAGGGCAGTGGAGGCCCAGTCTCTGGATTCATTTAAGAAAGAGTAGGATAGAGCTCTCAAGGAAAGTGGAATCAAGGGTTATGGAGATAAGGCAGGAAGAGGATACTGATTAGGAATGATCAGCCATGATCATATTGAATGGTGGTGCAGGCTCGAAGGGCTGAATGGCCTTCTCCTGCACCTATTGTCTATTGTCTATTGTCTATAATTGAGAGATAAACATTGGGCTTAAAACTGGAGAGAAAATATTATCCAATTTAGTTCTTTGCTCTACCATTTTCCCCAAAACCTTGCCAGTTAGCTCTTCAAGTGCATATTCAATTAGAATTCCCTAATTAAAATGTCCCTTTCTTTTCATGAAGGTTTTTCCCACGGATTATGAATTTTTCCAAAGTCACATGGGAGTATGAGATCGTGTGTAGCTTCGGCTGTTTATTTTATTGGGACTTCTCAGCAGTGTCTAATATTGGGCCTGACCAGTTTACAGAGCATTCCAGAATGTGTTCAGAGATTCGGCTGTGAAACATGGAAATTGCAACTGGAGCTCCAGATTCGGGATTGACACTTTTCCAATTCAGTATAGCTCCTGTCCATGATTGAATGGGAAGCTGGTATCCTTAATACCACTATCGTGTGCCCACTCTGCAATGGTCTAACTGGCAATGGTCTAGCCCTTGGTGCTGCCTTTCCCCTTGATTCCTGATCTGTTGCTCTCCAAGTGGCCTTGATCAAGTTCCTCCCTCTCCATCCCAGTCCCTGCTTCATCTCTCATTTCACTCTCTGCTCCCTCCATCCCACTCTCTGCTCCCTCTCCATCCCAGTCCCTGCTTCATCCCACTCACTGCTCCCTGCTCCCTGCTCCATCCCACTCCCTGCTTCATCTCTGTTCCTCTCCCTGCTCCCTGCTCCATCCCACTCCCTGCTCCATCACACTCCCTGCTCCCTGCTCCATCCCACTCCCTGCTCCCTGTCCATCCCACTCCCTGCTCCCTATCCATCCCACTCCCTGCTCCATCCCACTCCCTGCTTCATCTCTGTTCCTCTCCCTGCTCCCTGTCCATCCCACTCCCTGCTCCATCACACTCCCTGCTCCCTGCTCCATCCCACTCCCTGCTCCATCCCACTCCCTGCTCCCTGTCCATCCCACTCCCTGCTCCCTATCCATCCCACTCCCTGTCCATCCCACTCCCTGCTCCCTATCCATCCCACTCCCTGCTCCATCCCACTCCCTGCTTCATCTCTGTTCCTCTCCCTGCTCCCTGTCCATCCCACTCCCTGCCTCATCTCTGCTCCTCTCCCTGCTCCCTCACCATCCCACTCCTTGCACCTTGCTCTCTCTCTATCCCACTCCCTCTGTTCCTCTCCCTGCTCCCTCTCCATCCCACTCCCTGCTCCATCCCACTCCCTGCTCCCTGTCCATCCCACTCCTTGCACCTTGCTCTCTCTCTATCCCACTCCCTCTGTTCCTCTCCCTGCTCCCTCTCCATCCCACTCCCTGCTCCATCACACTCCCTGCTTCATCTCTCCATCCCACTCCCCTGCTCCTTGCTTCTCTCTTTATCCCACTCCCAGCTCTCTGTCTCGCTCCCTGCTCCCTCCATCCCACTCCCTGCTTCTTGCTCTCTCTCTATCTCACTCCCTTTCTAGACCACACTTCCTGCTCCCCTGTCATCCTATTCCTTGCTGCCTCACTATCCTGTTCCATTCACCATAGCCCTGTCCACTCCTGTCACCATGTTCTCAGTACTGCCCTCATCACCTCACTGTCCTCATCCCTCACACAGCACTCTCTACTCCCCTTGCCACTCCAAATCTTGCTCTCTTCTCTTTATCCTTTTCTGCTTCAGTTTCTAGCCCCTCTCATAAGAGAGTCCAGGACCGGTGGGCATGGTCTCAGAACAAAGGGACTCCAATTTCAAATAGAAATGAGGAGGAATTTCTTCTCTCAGAGGGTTGTGAGTCTTTGGAACTCCTTGTACCAGACAGAGCCGTGGGGCAGAGTCCTTGTGTATATTCAAGGCTGAGAGAGAGTGATTCTTAATCAGTTGCGGAATCAAGGGATATTGGGAAAGTGAATATGTGGAATGTGGGATCAGCCAGGATCCTATTGAATGGCACAGCAGGCTTGAGGGGCCAAATGGCCTATTCCTGTTCTTTGTTCTACGGCCTTGGAGTGTACAAAGTATTTCCCAGCTCCTGCCCACTGAGCTTTGTAGTTCCTCCATAACCGACACCTCTGTGGAGAATATGGGTGGTTGGGTTGCCTCAATGTCTGTGGTAATGCAGATTTTGAGAGGGACCAGTTCTCTGACGTGCAGTTGCTGTGACATTATTGGTGGGAAGCAGTGACATTACTGTACTACAGCTGCAAAGGCAACAAATGCAGCTTTTTGGATCCAACCAGGATGGACTCCAAGGTTCAGCCTGACCTCCCATGAACATAAATAACCACAGAGTGAAGAAAAGTAGGAATGCTCTTCTTCATGTCCTGATCATTCGTTATCCCTCAGCTAACATCATGGATAAAGAAAACCAGAAGTGCTGGAGAACGTCAGCAGGTCTGGCAGCATCTGTGGACTGAGAGAGACAGAGTTAACATTTCGAGTCAAGCGAGTCTGCATCAGAACAAACATTCGGATCAGCCCTGTATTATCATTTTGTGGGAACTTGCTCTGCACTCATTGTCTGCCACATTTCCCACATTATAACAGAATTAGCAATGTAACACTTTAGGACATTCTCCATTCATGAAAGACACTAAAGAGTCATAGAGTCATAGAGATGTACAGCACAGAAACAAACCTCCCAGTCAAACTCGTCCATGCCGACCAGATATACCAACCCTATCTACTCCCACCTGCCAGCACCCAGCCCATATCCCTGCAAACCCTTTCTATTCATCTCCCCATCCAGATGACTTTTAAATGCTGCAATTGTACTAGCCTCCACCACTTCCTCTGGCAGCTCATTCCATACACGTACCACACTCTACGTGTAAAAGTTGCCCCTTAGGTCTCTTTTATATCTTTCCCCTCTCACCCTAAACCTATGCCCTCTAGTTCTGGACTCCCTCACCCCAGGGAAAAGACTTTGTCTATTTATCCTATCCATGCCCCTCATGATTTTATAAACCTCTATAAGGTCACCCCTCAGCCTCCGACGCTCCAGGGAAAATAGCCATAGCCTATTCAACCTCTCCCTATAGCTCAAATCCTCCAACCCTGGCAACATCATTGTATACCTTTTCTAAACCCTTTCAAGTTTCACACCATCTTTCCGATAGGAAGGAGACCAGAATTGCATGCAATATTCCACCAGTGGCCTAACCAATGTCCTGTACAGCAGCAACATGACCTCCCAACTCCTGTACTCAATACTCTGACCAATAAAGGAAAGCATACCAAATGCCTTCTTCACTATCCTATCCACCTGCGAACTCCACTTTCAAGGAGCTATGAAGGTCCAAGGTCTCTTTGTTCAGCAACATTCCCTAGGATCTCACCATTAAGTGTGTAAGTCCTGCTAAGATTTGCTTTCCCAAAATGCAGCACCTCACATTTATTTTAATTAAACTTCATCTGCCATTTCTCAGCCCATTGGCCTACCTGGTCAAAATCCTGTTGTAATCTGAGGTAACCTTCTTTGCTATCCACTACACCTCCAATTTTGGTGCCATCTGGAAACTTACTAACTGTACCTCTTATGCTCACATCCAAAACATTTACATAAATGATGAAAAGTAGTGGACCCAGCACCGATCCTTGTGGCACTCCACTGGTCACAGGACTCCATTCTGAAAAACAACCCCGTACCACCACCCTCTGTCTTCTGCCTTTGAGTCAGTTCTATATTGAAATGGCTAGTTCTCCCTGTATTCCGTGAGATCTAACCTTGCTAAACAGTCTCCCATGGGGAACCTTGTAGAATGCCTTACTGAAGTCCATAAAGATCACATTTACCACTCTACCCTCATCAATCCTCTTTGTTACTTCTTCAAAAAACTCAATCAAGTTTGTGAGACATGATTTCCCCCGCAAAAAAGCCATGTTGACTATCCCGAATCAGTCCTTGCCTTTCCAAATACATGTACATCCTGTCACTCAGGATTCCCTCCAATAACCTGCCCAACACCGAGGTCAGGCTCACTGGTCTGTAGTTCCCTGGCTTGTCCTTACCGCCCTTCTTAAGCAGTGGCACCACGTTAGCCAACCTCCAGTCTTCCAGCGCCTCACCTGTGACTATCAATGATACAAATATCTCAGTAAGAGGCCCAGCAGTCACTTCCCTCGTTTCCCACAGAGTTCTAGAATACACCTGATCAGGTCTTCGGGATTTATTCACTTTTATGCGTTTCAAGACATCCAGCACTTCCTCCTCTGTAATATGGACATTTTTCAAGATGTCATTATCTATTTCCCTACATTCTATATCTTCCATGTCCTTTTCCAAAGTAAACACTGATGCAAAATACTCGTTTAGTATCTGCCACATCTTCTGCGGCTCCACACAAAGGCTGCCTTGCTGATCTTTGAGGGACCCTACTCTCTCCCTCGTTACCCTTTTTCTTAATGTATTTGTAAAAGCCCTTTGGATTCTTCTTAACCCTATTTGCCAAAGCTATCTCATGTGCCCTTTTTGCCCTCCTGATTTCCCTCTTAAATATACTCCTACTGCCTTTATACACTTCTAAGGATTCACTCGATCTATCCTGTGTATATCTGACATATGCTTCCTTCTTGTTTTTAACCAAACCCTCAACGTCTTTAGTCATCCAGTATTCCCTATACTTACCAGCCTTCCCTTTCACCCTGACAGAAATATACTTTCTCAGAAATCTCGTTATCTCACAATTGAGGATCTTTCATTCTAACACCTCAGTTAGGTATCCTCTTTCTCATTTTTAACATGATGTGTAGGTGCCGTTGTTGGACTGGGATAGACAAAGTTAAAAATGACACAACAGCAGGTTTATTTCTAAGCACTAGCTTTTCATAAGACCATAAGACCATAAGACATAGGAGTGGAAGTAAGGCCATTCGGTCCATCGAGTCCACTCCGCCATTCAATCATGGCTGATGGGCATTTCAACTCCACTTACCAGCATTCTCCCCCAGCCTTTAATTCCTCGAGACAACAAGAATCTATCAATCTCTGCCTTGAAGACATTTAGCGTCCCGGCCTCCACTGCACTCTGCGGCAATGAATTCCACAGGCCCACCACTCTCTGGCTGAAGAAATGTCTCCGCATTTCTGTTCTGAATTGACCCCCTCTAATTCTAAGGCTGTGTCCACGGGTCCTAGTCTCCTCGCCTAATGGAAATAATTTCCTAGCGTCCACCCTTTCCAAGCCATGTATTATCTTGTACATCTATATTAAGTCTCCCCTTAATCTTCTAAACTCCAATGAATACAATCCCAGGATCCTCAGCTGTTCCTCGTATGTTGGACCTACTATTCCAGGGCTCATCCGTGTGAATCTCCGCTGGACACGTTCCAGTGCCAGTATGTCCTTCCTGAGGTGTGGGGACCAAAACTGGACACAGTACTCCAAATGGGGACTAACCAGAGCTTTATAAAGTCTCAGTAGCACATCTCTGCTTTTATATTCCAACCCTCTTGAGATAAGTGACAACATTGCATTCACTTTCTTAATCACGGACTCAACCTGCATGTTTACCTTTAGAGAATCCTCGACTAGCACTCCCAGATCCCTTTGTACTTTGGCTTTACTAATTTTCTCACCATGTTCTTTCGGAGCACTGCTGCTTCGCCAGGCTACCTGATGAAGGAGCAGCGCTCCGAAAACATGCACTTTCAAATAAAGTGTTGGAACATAACATGGTGTTATGTGATTTTTAACATTTTTAACATATTTGTGGAACTTTTAATGAGAGACAGATGCTCTACAGAATGCTGTTTGTTCATACAAATGCAAACATGCACCAGACTATGTATCAGACTTGACCCTGAGCTTACAGCATGTGGAGAGAAAACAGTGTTAATGTTTCAAATTCACAAGAAGGGTCACTGGACTCTAAACATTAATTCTGTTTTCTCTCTATGGAAGCTGCCAGACCTGCTGAGTTTCTCCAGCAATTTTTGGTTTTGTGGCATCCACAGTTCTTTGTTTTATTTTATTGAATCTGCTCTTATCTGGATCATCCCTCAAAGTTGTCACCAAAGTTGATAGGGTTAATAAAAAGGTGTATGGTGTGCTCGCTTTCATTAGCAGGGGCATTGAGGTTATGCTGCAGCTCTATAAAGCCCTGGTTAGACCACACTTGGAATATTGTGTTCAGTTGTGGTCAGCTCATTATAGGAAGAATGTGGAAACTTCAGAGAGGGTGCAGAGGAGATTTACCAGGATGTTGCCTGGACTGGAGGGCATGTCTTATGAAGAAAGGCTGAGGGAGCTCTCATTGGAGTGAAGAAGGATGAGAGGTGACTTGATAGAGGTGTACAAGATGTTGAGAGGCATAGATAAAATGGATAGCCAGATACATTTTCCCAGGGTGGAAATTTCTATCACGAGGGGGCATAATTTTAAGGTGACTGGAAGAAGGTTAAGGGGAGATGTCAGAGGTAGGTCCTTTACTCAGAGAGTGGTGGGTGCGTGGAATGCACTGCCAGTGGTGGTGGTAGAGTCAAATACATTAGGTACATTTAAGTGCCTCTTGGTTAGGCACATGGATCATAGTACAATGAAGGATATGTAAGTTAGTTTGATCTTAGAGTAGGATAAAAGATCGGCACAACATCGAGGGCTGAAGGGTCGGTACTGTGCTGTACGGTTCTATGTTCTATTATGTAGAGTGAGATTTTCGCATATTTAAACCCATCTGCTACAGACTTAAATTTAGTTTTGCATTTATAAAAATTAATTCATGGGATATAGAAGCTTCTAGCAAGAACAATATTGATTGTCCCAGAGAGGTGTTGGTACACCTCTGTAAATTATTGGTGAGACTACATTGAAGGATTGTGTTTAGTTCTTGGCATTTTATTTAAAGAAGGATTTCAATTGATTTATTTATTGTACTCACATTAGGTTACTTACAGTGTGGAAACAGGACCTTCGGCCCAACAAGTCCACACCGACCCTCCAAAGCGCAACCCACCCAGACCCATTCCCCTAGACCTAATACCAGGGGCAATTTAGCATGACCAATTCACCTAACCTGCACATTTTTGGATTGTGGGAGGAAACCAGAGCACCCAGAGGAAACACACACAGACAAGTGCAAACTCCTCAGAGAGTCACCTGAGGAGGGAATTGAATCTCTGGTGCTGTGAGGCAGCAGTGCTAACTACTATGCCACTGTGCCACCTAAGTACAGTGAAAAGTACAAGGACACACAGATCACAGGCTGTTGAGACAAAGCGAGGCAGACAGGGTTACAGTTGCACAGGAGGTGTGCAAAACAAGATCAACATTATCTGGAGTTAGAAAGGTCCATTAGTCTAGTAACATCAGGGAAGGAGCTGTTCTTGAACCTGTTGGTGTGTGTGTCTAAGCCTCTGTATCTCCTGTCTGATGGAAGAGGGTGTAGGAGAGCATTATGATGTTAAAGCCCAAGAGAGAAAGAGTGCAATGAAGATTACTAGAATGATATCAGGAATGAGGGTTTTTGCATAGACTAATGACTTATTGAGGTGTTCAAAATTGTGAACAATTTTGACAGGGCAAGGGAGGATATTCTGTTTCCACGCGTTGGTGTCACATGACACCAGGTTATAGTCCAAAAGATTTATTTAAAATCACAAGCTTTTGATTTTGAATAAGCCTGTTAAACTATAGAATCTCTACAGTGAGGAAACAGGCCCTTCAACCCAATGAGTCCACATGAACCCTCTGAAGAGTAAACCATCCCCTACTC
This sequence comes from Hemiscyllium ocellatum, assembly GCF_020745735.1. Taxonomy (NCBI): domain Eukaryota; kingdom Metazoa; phylum Chordata; class Chondrichthyes; order Orectolobiformes; family Hemiscylliidae; genus Hemiscyllium; species Hemiscyllium ocellatum. The sequence goes on along the minus strand of NC_083436.1, from coordinate 41,979,637 downwards.
CATTATTTTATATTTACCTCTGACTAATGTACCTAACCTACACATCCCTGAACACTACAGGAAATTTAGCAGGACCAATTCACCTAAGCTGCATATCTTTGAATTGTAGGAGGAAACCCAACAGACACAGGGAAAACATGTCTACTACACACAGACAGTTACCCAAGGCTAGGATTGAACCCAGGTCCTGTGAGGTAGCAGTGCTAACCACTGAGCCACAGTGCTGCCCAACTATAACCTGCTGTTGTATAACTTCTGACCTTGTCCACCCTAGTCCAAAACCAGTGCTTCCATATCATCACTTGTTGGTGTGCGAGTAATGAGGGGTCACAATTTCATGATTGTGAGCAAGACAGCTAGGAGTGAGATGAGGAGAGTTGCTGGGATTTGGAATGCGTTGTCTGGGAGAGTGGTGTTTGGAGATTTCAAAAGAGAGCTGCATATACATTTGAAAGGGATGAATTTAAAGGATCATGGAGATAGGACCAGAGAATGGGACCAGCTGGGTAGCTCTTTGGAAGCTTGTATAGACATGATGGGTCAAATGGCCTCCTTCTGTACTGTAAAATATGATGATTCTAAGATATGACTAGGCAGTTTTCTGAACCGCTTGAAGTGCCACTTCTACACTCAAAGACCACAGTGTCACGGGGTATAAGTTGCAAGATTTTGACAGATCAGAGATATTACAGTGTCTCCAAGTGAGGAAAATGTGCGTTTTAGAGACAAACTTGCAACTGGAGATTTTGCAAGTTTACTTCTTGTATCGCCAATCTGAGGTTCATGTGGAGTCTAAACTGGCTTTAGGACAACTGTCGTTTTTTTTTATCATGATACAAGATCTTGAAAAGCAATTGAATAAAGCTACGAACAAAATCAGAAAGTGCTGGAGAAACTCAGCAAGTCTGGCAGCATCTATGGAGAGAGTAAACAGAGCTAGTGTTTCAAGTCCAGTCATCTTTCTTCAGAAGGATTTCTCTCTCTGTAAATGCTGCCAGACCTGTTGAGTTTCTTTTATTTCAGATCTCCAGTGTTCGCTGTTCTTTGTTTTATTTAATTGAATTAAGTAACCTTGTCATTTACTACTGGCCAAAAATCTTATTGAGGTCCAATTCAGAAAAGTATTCCTCTACCTAGTTAGTTCAAATCTCAAATCCCAACAGAAGTTTGGTGCACAATCAGCATATAAACACAAAATTATACAGAAAGTAGAATTATTGAGCCAAGCAGAGAACAAAGGAAACCTTTAGCAAATTAAATTGCTCTTCAGAAATACCTATAATAATGATTAACAAGGAGTAGGCAGTAATAACACAATTAGCTGAAACAGTACAGAATGGACTAGATTCAGAATTAAACACAATTTAGATCTGGAAGTGTATTATTCAACAATGTGAAGTTTTTTTTAACAGAATAATTGCAAGCTAGTATTGTAGAACTAAGTGAATGGGGAGGTGGATATGATTGTGTTGCACATAATTCAGAGTTAATAAGAATTTTAAATATTCTGAGCTGAGGCAGGGTTCAAGTTGATTTGGTGATTCTATTCTTTGATGTGAAACAAACAAAAGAATTTAAGGGAGACTTCTAAAATTTATGAATTCATTTGACGGAGCAAGGAAGGAGAGACATCAAAAGGGTTGGTAACCAGAGGAGATGATTTAAATACTGACAAAAGAACCAAATGGGGGTAATGGAGATGTTTATGCAGTGAGTTGTCACGGTGAGACCATAATGAATAGGAACAGGAGTAGGCCATTCAGCCCCTTGAGCTTGCTCCACCATTCAGTAGGATCATGGATGATTAGGATGTGGGATAGCTTTCCAGAAAGAAAACAGATTCAATTTCAAAGGGAATTTGATCAACATTTGAAGAGGAACAATTAACAAGCCTGACTGTGAGGCAACAGTGAGGGTTGGGAGCCATGATTCATTCTAAGTTCGACAGCTGGCGTGTTGCAATGTGAGGTCCCTTTAAGATTGTCACTCCATTACACTTGCACAGTTCTGAAAGGGAACACCTCCTGTGTATGGCCTGTTTGTTCCACTCCTGGCTATGGCATCCCTCCAACCTGGAGCACGTACTGGAACCAATCAGTGATCTCTTTCAAAGAGCTAGCACAATTAGGAAGGGCCAGATGTTTCCCTGCTGTGCTGTACAATTCTATCCAACATGGTGTGGAGCCAACATTGTCGAGATTTTATATTGTATGATCGGCATTGTATAATTACATTCTGTGGGGAAAGTTGGCTATAGGATATGGAGGACCATTATCATCATTGCTGTTGTAATATTTTAAAAATTGTTCATTAAGTTTGTAAGGAATAAGAGCAGAAGTCAGCCATTCACCCTTGGCCTGCCGTACAACAGGATCAGAGCTGATCTGTCCCAGGTCTTTACTTCTGTTTCATGCCAGCTCCTCATGGCTCTGGGCTCTTAATATTTCAAAAGTCCATCTCCCTGTTGTTAAATAGTAGCCACAACTTTCTGGAGGCAGAGAATTCCAGATACCCTCTACTCTCAGGGAGAAGAAATTGCTTTACACATCAGTTTTGAACGAGTGCCTCTTTATTCTGTAAAACTGTCTCCTGGCCCGGAGGTTCCACAATCGTGGAAACACCACCTCACCATCTACCCTGTCAGGCCCGCTTGGAGTCTCGAAGCATTGCACACATCTGTACTGTTATACCTTGGTTTGTCCTTGATATCTGACAAGCAAATCACTGAATTGGAGGATAAAGCTGTTTCAGAATTCAAGACCGCATTTATTTATCAAAAGTCTGCAGTCACTTGCATTTCTTGCTGTTCTCGTGTTTGCCAGCGTTTACAATACTTTAAGGTCATTCACATTCATATTTATTTTCCTGCCTATTGCTTGTGAGATCAACAGAATGATCTGTCCTTGTACAGCCACCAAATTGAAAATATCTCCACTATTCAGATGGGAAACCTACTGTCAGTCAAGCCATGCAGCTCAAAGGCTTTAATAAAACATAAGCATAAACCCAGCATTATCGAGCAACTGCATTACATCGAGAAAGACTGGCAATGCTGGATATCTGAAACAAAAACAGAAAATGCTGGGTGGGCCTGGTAGGCCTGGCAACATCTTTGGAGAGAGGCAGAGTTAACATTTCAGATCGATGGTCTTGTCACAATGTCACATTCGTCACTTAAATTCTCCTGCTTTCTAGCAGTCAAACTTTCCGTTTAGTCATAATGGCATACAGCACGGAAATAGACCCTCCAATCCAACGCGTCCATGCCGACCATAATCCTAAACTAAACTAATCCCATTTGACAATAGACAATAGACAATAGACAAAGGACATTCTGCCCTTTGAGCCTGCACCACCATTCAATAGGATCATGGCTGATCATCCTTAATCAGTATCCTGTTCCTGCCTTATCTCCATAACCCTTGATTCCACTATCCTTGAGAGCTCTATCTAACTCTTTCTTAAATGAATCCAGAGACTGGGCCTCCACTGCCCTCTGGGGCAGAGCATTCCACATAGCCATCACTTTCTGGGTGAAGAAGTTTCTCCTCATCTCTGTCCTAAATGGTCTACCCGGTATTTTTAAGCTGTGTCCTCTGGTTCGGTATTTTTAAGCTGTGTTCTCAGCATTTGGTCCATATCCTTCTAGACCTTTGCTATCCATGTAACTGTCTTTTAAATGTTATAATTGTACCTGTATCCACTACTTGTTCGGGCTCCTCGTTCCATATATGCTTCACCCTCTGTGTGTAAAATGTTGCCCTTAGGTCCTTTTTACTTCTTTCTCCTCTAACCTTAAACCTATGTCCTCTAGTTTTGGACGCCTCTACCCTTGACCCTTCACCCTATCCATGTTCCTTATGATTTTATAAATCTCTATAAGTTTCGACCTCTGACGCTGCAGGGAGGAAAGTCCCAGTCAATTGAGCCTTTCATTGTAACTTAAACCCTATAGTCCCAGCAACATTCTTGTAAATTTTTTTCTGCATCCTTTTTAGTTCAATGGCACCCTTCCTATCACAAGGCGACCAGAATTGTATGCAGTATTCCAAAAGTGGCCTTGCTAATGCTTTGTACAGTCCCAACTCCTGTACTCGATGCTTGGAGTGATGAAGGCGAGTGTGCCAAATGTCTGTATGCGATGCTGCTTTTAATGAACTGTGTACCTGAGCACCTGGGTCTCTCTGTCCTGTTTTGTGTACCCGCCCCATGCATTTCCTGTTTAGGTCTTCTCCACTTTTCCCCGGCTCTATTCTTGACTGAAACCTGTTACATCACTGGCTTTCCTACTTGTGACGAAAGACCTGAAGAATTGGGCTGGACTTTCTGGAATAGGTCACGATCCCAGTTTGTTCCCGTGCTGGAACCGGAGTGACTGGGAGTGATCATGGCCATTCATTGGCTGCAATTTTCATGGAGGCAGCCTTCACGAATGGCCTCTAATTGGATGGAGCTGGGAAGTGGGAAGTGCAGGGGGAGGGCAAGGCAGTGCTGTCAAGCTAGCCACCTCTGCTGGAGGTTTGGGCACTACCATGTCAGGCATGAGAATGTGAGCACACCTGAAGGTGGAGGTGCACAACAAAAATGAAAACCCAGCTGTCGGGCGATCCGTGTGACAGAAACCACCTTGGCCTTGTCCACCATATTCCAATGGGTGTGTGCTGGAGCTATAGAGAGAAGGAGTTAATGCCCTCATTCCTCACTACCTTGGGCTGGTTACTGGGATGTTGCTAGGCAAAAGTGAGGACTACAAATGCTGGAGATCAGAGTCTAGATTAGAGTGGTGCTGGAAAAGCACAGCAGGTCAGGCAGCATCCGAGGAGCAGGAAAATGGACATTTTGGGCAAATGCCCTTCCTCAGGAATCAAATGCTGCTTCTGACTCAACTCTGGGCACCAGCCTCAGCGAGACTGCCATCTGCTGTCTAGGAGGCCATGGGGGCCCAACCATCATTCCCTCAGTTGGCCTCTGGATGGGCCTGGTTGGCTACTTAGTGAACAGTTAGCTCCCAATGTGTTGACCCTGACAAGGCCACTCTGAGATAGTATTCTGTCAGATTGCTGATCCAATGTGCTCTATTGTTAGTTTGTTTTCAGTCTTTCCTCACCTTAACTGGATCTGGAATATCTCATTCCATGGGTTCCTTGCTAAATACTCACTTGGTTAGCTCAGTTGGCTGGAAGGCTGGTTTGTGATACAGAGTGACACCAATGGCACAGGTTGAATTCCAACACCGGATCAGACGACCACAAATGTCCTGTCCACACCTCCCCACCTGGGGCGGGGTGACTCTCAGGTTGACCTCAACATCGGTCATCTCTCTCCTGAGAGAGTAAGCTATGGTGAAATAAAACAAAGAATTGTGGAGACTATAAGTCTGAAACAGAAACAGTTGGAGAAACTCAGCATGTCTGGCTGCATCTGTGAAGAGAGAAGAGGAGTTAATGTTTCGAGTCCAGTAACCTTTTAACAGAATGGCTGATCAGGTTCTGAAGAAGATCCATGGGACTTGAAATGTTAACTCTCTTTTCTTCCCATACGTGCTGCCACACCTGCTGAGTTTCTCCAGCAAGATATCTGTTTGTTTCAGGTTTCCAGTATCCGTGGTATCTTGCCTTTATAAATCCCCTCAGTCTCCATGGATATGCACATGGTCCAGTGAGCGAGGGAGTTAGCCTCGGAACCTGGCTTGGTATGTCTTGGCTTGGCACTCTGATGAAGTTGGCATTGCTGAGTTACCCTCTGGCAAATTTCTGAAGAAAGACTGGAAAACACGAAGGAGCAAAGTGATGAGGCACCACCTCCCTCTCAGAAGAATGGACCTAATCGAATTGTACTTGTCCTCACTGATCAATCATCCCCACTAATCCTGTAACTAACCGGGTAGAGGGAACACAGATCACTTTGTCAAGCACAAGGATCTACGGATCTGCAGGATACCAATTCCTGCGGCTTTTGAACAGTGATAAATTTTGCCATGTAATATTTATGTGCACATCAATTTATGATCCTCATTTTTCATGCTCATTGCCCTTGAAGGAGACAGAAATAATTTTTTAACATAGCTTTATTCAGATTTTTTTTTGTTTGAGGACTTTGAAACTCATTTAACGTTTTCCATCTTGAAGTACTTCTATCAAATTGATATGTCAAGAATCTTCTCCAGATTAATTTGAATTGATGAAATCAGCATTGGTGGCACGAAGGAATTTTGCTGCATTGGCTGTTGTCCTTGTAATTTTGGAGGGTGAATTTTTATGTTAGCCGAGGTGATCAGTGATGCTGTTGCAAGAGGGAACAGTCTACCTGTGTGCACCTAGGAATGGTATCTGCCTTTTCCCATCAGAGTCAAATGATTAAATTAATTATTGAAGGTTTTTCTAGTGTGTCTCAGGCAGCAATCTTCTGCATATTTCTTTGTTTTTCCTGAGAATCGAATGCTTGATGCCAGAGGGGATGGAAAATATCCAAGGATTACACGGGGATGCATTGAGAAAGAACTCCACACATGTGGGTATTCAACCATTCTGCCCCTTGAGCACATTCTGCTATTCAATTGGATCATGGTGATCTGGATCTTTACATTAGATTACTTACAGTGTGGAAACAGGCCCTTCGGCCCAACAAGTCCACACCAACCCGCCAAAGCGCAACCCACCCATACCCCTACATTTACCCCTTACCTAACACTACAGGAAATTTAGCATGGCCAATTCACCTGACCTGCACATCTTTGTGACTGTGGGAGGAAACCGGAGCACCCGGAGGAAACCCACGGAGACACAGGGAGAATGTGCAAACGCCACACAGTCAGTCGCCTGAGGCAGGAATTGAACCCGGGTCTCTGGCGCTGTGAGGCAGCAATGCTAACCACTGTGCCACCGTGCCGCCCACAAATCTGATCCCCATTTTCCTGCCTTTGCTTTATGAATACGTTTTTCTGACAAACCTTTTGTCCCTCCAGCCTCAATGGTTCTTAAGTCAGAGAAAGTTCCAGATTTCCACCACTTTCTGTGTGAGAAAGTACTTGCTGACTTCACTCCTAAACAACCTGGACTTAATTTTAAGTTCAAGTTCTTACCCTTGACCCCTCGACTCCAGTCACATACTGAATCAAAACATGTGGCATTGAAAAGCCCAGCAGGTCGGGCAGCATCCGAGGAGCAGGACAGTCGACGTTTCGGGCATAAACCCTTAATCAGGAATGTGACATAGCTGTCACTTGGCCCCAAGCTGTGTACAAGGCAATGGTTCTGAAAGAGTTAATGTTAGGTACAACATTAAGTGCCACCAATGTGATGGTCACACAGAGGCTTGCGTGGGCAAATTGGGAAATTAGGATACGATCTTGAGGCGGACAGCTGTATGGTTATGGGCCGGAGCCCTTCAACAGGATACTTCATAGTCCTGATGAAGAGCTCTGGCCCGGAACGTTGATTCTCCTGCTCCTCGGATGCTGCCTGACCTGCTGTGCTTTTCCAGCAACACACTCTCAATTCTGATCCCCAGCATCTGCACTCCTCACTGTCTCCTACATGTATGGTTATGTCTCCCAATAGTCTTTGTCATCATCATTTTGAACTAGCTAAAATAAATTGTACCTGAATATGTAATAAACCACATCTTGTTAATGACAGATCTTTTTCCTTTTAATACTCATCTGTGGCTATTCCCTGAGCACATAGGTAAACTAACTATGCCCTTAGACTAGCCTTCCCTCTAATTTTCTTACAGGCTTCACAGAGCTCCAAGACCCATGTGTGGCAGTAATTCTGGAATGGGAAGTTAGTGCCACAATCAGTGGAATACTATGTGCACATGCACAACCCCCCAGCCGAGAGGGAATGCAGCCTTAGACCCAGTCCAGGAAATGGGAGTGGTGGCAGCATCTTCTGACACATAAGCACCTCATGGTGATCAGTGGTGGGAACTCAGGGCACGTTGATGGAAAAAAAAAACCACTGGTTCTCAGAGAATACATCTCCAGATGACTATCACTGTTCAATATTTTATAGCTTTTAACAACGACTTTCAAGTCATTTATGTTTCACAGCATTTAATAAAGTCTCGTCATCCATCAGGAGCTGCAAATGCTTGAGCAAACAAGCAACGGGAACTTAGTCAAAAAGTGTGGCACTGGAAAAACACAGCAGGTCAGACAACATCCGAGGAGCAGGAGAGTCAACGTTTTAGGCATAAGCCCTTCATCAGGAATGTTCGAAATGTCAAACTGTCCTGCTGCTCGGATGCTGCCTGACCTGCTGTGCTTTTCCAGTGCCACACGTTTCAACTCTGACTCTCCAGCATTTGCAGTCCTCACTTTCTCCAAGCAATAGGAGCTTGTGGAAGGACTAACAAAGTGACAGTACTCCAGGTTACTTCACTTCAGACCGACAACAAACACAAAAGAAGCTTTGTGAGTGAGAAGGAACTTTAGGACTGGGCCAACATCTACTAGGAAGCGAGGATCTGCAGATTTCCCTGGTTAGGTGCTCAGATCCAATACTCGTACTGGAATTCCATGAATAAAGTTAAAAAATCCTTGTCTGGCACGCAGAGAAGCATTAATTGAGTGGTGCAGGCTGAGAAGGCTGGATTTTAAGAAGGGAGAGTACTTATGGCTTTCAGTGAGTGTTGTTGTCAGGATCAGTGGACACCACAAGAAATCAAAAGCCATACAAGTACACTATTCCGAGATTACAGCTCTCTGCAGCAGAAGTAAGGTGACATCAATTTATAGAAACAGAAACTAGGAGCAGGAGTAGGCCATTCGGTCCCTTGAGCCTGCCCCGCCATTCAATATGATTGCAGCTGATCATCCAACTCAGTCTCCTGTTCCTGCTCTCCCCCATTGGTCCCTTTATCTTCCAAGAACTAATAATGTTTAAGAATATCCTCCTTGTTGATAACTTTCAATGTTTGGCCTCAGTCGCTTTGCATATCAGAGAATTTCACAGGCTCTCCACTCTCTGGGTGAAGACATTTCTCCTCATTTCAGTCCTAAACTCATACAGTGACCCCCTGGTGCTGGACTCCCCAATCACTGGGAACATCCTTCCTGCGTTTATCCTATCTACTCCTGTTATAGGTTTCTACAAAGGGTCAATTTAGAAGGTAAATATGTGTGGAAAGTTCTTTACGCAGAGGGTGGTGGGTGTCTGGAATGCATGGCCAGTGGAGGTGGTAGTGATAGGCATCATTTAAAACGAATCTAGACAGATACATGAATGGGCAGGGAGCAGAGGGATGGCCCTTAGAAAATAGGTGACAGGTTTAGACAGAGGATCTGGATTGGCACAGACTGGGAGGGCTGAAGGGCCTGTTCCTATGCTGTAAGTTTCTTTGTTCTCTTTGTAAAGCAGGTAGAGTCTATCAGAAGATGATAGAAAGCCTTTTCCACTGCAATGTGGGCGCAAGATCCGTAATTCAAATTACCGTCCTGGTGGGAAGAATTTATCAATGTGGCAGGCACAAGGCTGTATTTAAGAAGTCATAGAAAAGGCTGTGTACTGATTATTTGGTCATGAAAGGTGGGAACATCCATTTTGCTTTTCGGCAGGAGAAAAATCCACATTTTGATTGCGAAAATGCAGGGAAACCTTCAATTACGTAAACACACAGATGTACAGCGTTACTATTTAACAAAATTAAAAGATTTAAAATAAGGGAAGGTAAGCACGTTGCTATGTTGCACAGTTTAGCTTTAAAGACAAGGAAAACGAGCCAGCATTGTTGTTAACAGAAGTAAACAATCTTCAAGGGAAAGAAATTGCAGCAGCTTTTAGAGATACTGCAGGATTGAAAAACTTCAAAGTACGAAGAGCAAATAATCTTTGCTTTGAAATCAGAATGCGTAAGAGAAGAAACTGAAGCAGAAATTTCTGGAAAAGCTCAGCAGGTCCGACAGCCTTTGAGGAGAGAAATCAGAGTTAATGTTTTGGGTCAGTGACCCTTCCTCAGAGCAGTAAGGGGAGGGAAGAAGTTTGTCAAATTTGTTACAGCCCAATGAAGATGGATCTTCAGAGAAAGCTGTTCCAATGGTTCCAAGTAGACACTAGAGATAATCGCTGATAAGTAAGGGTGATGAATCTATTGCATGGATCAGTATGTAGAGCTACGATGTTGTGGCTGTTATGGAGACGTGGATATCACAGGGGCAGGGATGGTTGTTGGATGTTCCAGGGTTTAGATGTTTCAAAAGGAAGCAGGAGGGAGGTAAAAGAGGTGGGGGAGTGTATTGCTAATCATTGTCACAGCTGCAGAAAGGGAGGTCGTCGGGAAGGGTTTGTCTACAGAGTCAGTATGGGTGGAAGTCAGAAACAGGAATAAAGCAGTCAATTTATTGGGAGTTTCATATAGACCCCCCCCCCAACAGCAACAGAAACACAGAGGAGCAGATTGGAATGCAGGTTTTGGAAAGGTACAGAAATCACAGGGTTGTTGTCATGAGTGACTTCAACTTCAACTTGATTGGAACCTACTTAGTGCATATAGTTTGGATGGAGCAGACTTTGTCAGGTGTGTCCAGGAAGGGCTCCTGACTCAATATGTAGATAGGCCAGCTAGAGAGGAGGCCATATTGGATTTGGTGCTTGGCAACAAACCAGGCCAGGTGTCAGATCTCTCGGTGGGAGAGCATTTCAGTGATAGTGACCACAACTCCCTGACCTTTACTATACTCATGGAGATGGGTAGAAGCAGACAACATGGGGGAGGGGAAATTCAATGCTATTAGGCAGGAACTGTGGAGCATAAATTAAAAACAGATAGTCTCAGGAAAATGCACGGTAGAAATGCGGAGGTTGTTTAGGGCACACTTGCTCAAGTGCTGGATAGGTTTGTCCCACTGAGGCAAGGATGAGTTGGGAGGTTGAAGGAACATTGGGTGATAAGGGATGTGAAACATCTCAAGAGGAAGAAGGAAGCTTAATTAAGATTGAGGAGGCAAGAATCAACCCCTAGAGGCAGCTAGGAAGGAACTGAAGAATGGACTTAGGAAAGCTAGAAGGGGGCATGAAAAAGCCTTGGCAGGTAAGATTCAGGAAAACCCTAAAGCCTTCTATACTTAGGTGAGGAATAAGAGGATGACCAGAGTGATGGTAGGACCAATCAAGGATAGTAGAAGGAACTTGTGCCTGGAGTTGGAGGAGGTAGGGGAGGTCCTTAATGAATATTTTGCTTCAGTATTCACTAGTGAGAGGGACCTTTCGAGAATAGAGTGAAACAGACTGATACCCTTGAACAGGTTGATGTTAAGAAGGAGGATGTGCTGGGAACGTTAAAAAACATGAGGACAGATAAGTCCTCTGGGCCAGACTGGATATACCCAAGGTTACTATGGGAAGCAAAGAAAGAGATTGCTGCACCTTTGGTGATGATCTTTGTGTCCTCATTATCCACTAGAGTAGTACTAGATGATTGGAGGTTGGCAAATGTTATTTCCTTAATCAAGAAAGGGAATAGGGATAATCCTGGGAATTACCGACCAGTCAGTCTTATGTCAGTGGTGGGAAAATTATTGGAGAGGATTCTGAGAGACAGGATTTATGATTATCTGGAAAAGCATTGCTTGATTAGATGTAGTCAGTATGGCTTTGTGAGGAAAAGCGCAGCAGGTCAGGCAGCATCCAAGGAACAGGAGAATCAACGTTTTGGGCATAAGCCCTTCTTCAGGACTTATGCCCGAAACGTCGATTCTCTTGCTCCTTGGATGCTGCCTGACCTGCTGCGCTTTTCCAGCTCTGATCTTCAGTATCTGCAGTCCTCACTTTCACCTAATGGCTTTGTGAGGGGCAGTTTATGCCTCACAAGTCTTATTGAATTCTTTGAGGATGTGATGAAAATAGAGCAGTGGGTATGGCGTATACGAATTTTAGCAATGCATTTGATAAGGTTCCCCATGGTAGGCTCATTCAGAAAGTAAGGAGGCATGGGAAACAGGGAAATGAAGCAACTCTTGGATAAGCACATGGATGATACAATGATAAGTTAGTTTGATCTTAGAGTAGGATAAAAGGTTGGCAAAACCTTTTGGCAAAGGGCCTGTACTGTGCTGTAATATTCTATGTTCTATGTTCTAAGTCCTGAGAGGGAGGGACAATCTTATCACAGGAAAACAACATAACTTAGCCACTTGTTAAAGTATAAACACTGTAATGACACATTTAACTGGGTTAAATAGCAGGTACTAAAAGTCAATATCAGCAATAAAGCAAGTATTGTCCATCAATAACAAAAGAACATCTGTAAAACTGGAAATTACTTCCAGAAGATGTGCAGAATTAGGACGGACTTCAGAGCAGCAAAAAGCCAAATGCCTTCTCAAACAATTTAATGTGATTGGACCATGAGCATGAGAAAAGATGCTAAATACACGGCTAGGGGAAATTGATAATCCAAAAGACTCAAGCTTGATAGAATCTGTGTATGTCAATGGACATATCATTAATTTTGAGCTTTATACAGAAGTGAATGTCACAGTCTTCTCAAATGAATAGAAACAGACTATAGCCTACAGAGATTAAACTACACCATCAAGCCAGCCCAACTTTTAAGGTTAAAGGTTCATTACAAGCAACTCTACAATGCAAACAGCATAACAGATTTGAGAAGGCAAACATGATTCACAATTACCACTTCTTACTTTTGAGCTTGTGTGTTGACCCCACCATCTTGAAATAGCAGGAGTTTTGAGCTATTTCCAAAGGACATACACAGATCAAGATAAAATAAGCAATGCCAAATCTATTCAAGGAGAGGTGAGAGAGATTCAAAGAGATCAACTGGCCAAGAAAGAAACTTTTGTCATTCATTCACCCAAGGGATGCCAGGAAAAGAATTTGATGGGATTCCTAGATTTATGGCAAAACACAAAATGGAGAAGGAACCTATTGAGGTCAGCTATGTTGGCAGAAGAGAAGTATTTCCTTGTGTCAATAGGATGGATTATTGGTACCATACAGGAATGTTGAAAATGTTCGTCCTTCCTATTGTTATGGCAAGGACTTTCAGATGACCGAAGTCAGTATCATTTGTGTGCAGAGACAAGTACTGACAACAATATAACTATCAAAATTCACAGAGTAATCTTTAATTGAAGTCAGAGAGCAAAATCAGCTGCAGAATAAGTTGTCATATCAGATTTGGATTTGATTTCAGGTAATGAGATGACATGGGTTCAAAAGGAACATTTCAACTCTGTGCCTTCCAAAGCAGAATTGTCAGTACAGTGTTAAAGGTCGTAAGATTAGATTACTTACAGTGTGGAAACAGGCCCTTCGGCCCAACAAGTCCACACCAACCCACTGAAGCGCAACCCAGCCATACCCCTACATATGCCCCTTATCTAACACTACAGGCAATTTAGCATGGCCAATTCACCTGGCCCACACATCTTTGGACTGTGGGAGGAAACCAGAGCACCCGGAGGAAACCCACGCAGACACGGGGAGAATGTGCAAACTCCACACAGTCAGTCGCCTGAGGCAGGAATTGAACCCAGGTCCCTGGCGCTGTGAGGCTGCAGTGCTAACCACTGTGCCACCGTGCCGCCCGAAGGTTGGAGGACTGTAAGGAGCTTGCATGAAAGTGTAACTGAGGTCTGGGACAGATCGTATTGAATGGCGAGAGAAGCTTGAGAGGTCGAATATCTTAATCCTGCTTTTACTTCTCATGTCCTGGTCCTTGTATGTTTCTGCAGCTTGTCCATGTCTCAAATGGAATGGAATCTGGGCCGGTTTGACACTCGGCCTGCCCATTGTCCCATTACTGAAGCATACTTCCAGTATTGTTTAGGTATATATCTAGAGAGATAAACTCGAGCACACAGACAGCATTTTACATGATCCTTCACTCCTCGGTGGAATACACATCACAAGGGGGCAATTGTTTAAGGGTGTTTAACCACCTAAAATTCTTTCACTTCAGTTACGCGGCTAAGTTACATCTCATGAAGAATTGCAAGGACTAGGGAGTCAATGGAAAGATGCCAATTGGTTTCAATGATCAAAAGAACCTGGCTATGGGTAGTTAACTTGCAACCCAGTGGTAAACTTGGCTCTCCGATCAACTGTTCCCGCAGGTCTTTGTGATTAAGGGGCACGTCTGTGGTGACATTCCTGGTGTATCTGAGCTCTCTGTCACAGTAATTTGGGGTGTCATGGTGGCTCACTGGTTAGCATTGCTGCCTCATAGCACCAGAGACCTAGGTTCGATTCCAGCCTCAGGTGACTGTGTTTGTGTGTGTGTGTGTAGAGTTTGTACATTCTGCCTATGTCTGCGTGGGTTTCCTCCCACAGTCCAAAGATGTGCAAATTAAGTGAATTGGACATGCTAAATTGCCCACAGTGTTCAGGGATGTGTAGGTTAGGTGCATTAGTCATGGGTAAATATGAGATAATAGGATAAAGGAATGCATCTGGGTGGGTTACTCTTCAGTGTGGCCTTGTTGGGCCAAAGGCCCTGTTTCCACACTGTCAGACTTCTATGAGATTTTGGCCACAGCCTCCCCGAGGAACTCTTCTCGGGTTTCAGGGTCCTCCTTCCAAACAAGGATACAACAGATGGATAGAAAATCATTTATTACTGAACACCAAGAAAACTTGAACATTCCGACAGACTGGAGAAAACTTAACAGTCTGTATGACATTAAACATCTCTCAGGCCTAATGTGGTCCTTGAGCTTGGTGTTAATTTTGTACGTTTCATGATATCGGTTTCCATATTAGGTGAGGCTTGGGCATTTCCGTTCAGTTACCAAGGTCCCATAAAGCTTTGGGGCTCCCCTTCTCTCAGTTTTCAGTCTGTGGCCCTCTTCAAATGTGCCAGGTCCCCTCGGGGGGGGGGGGAGCCATATCTAATTTAATGATTAGATTTAATTCCCTACAGTGTGGAAACAGCCCTTCAGCTCAACCAGTCCACACCAACCCTCCAAAGAGTAACCCATCCAGACCCATTTCCCATTGAATGATGCACCTAACACTATAGGCAATTTAGCAAGGCCAATTCACCTAACCGCACGTCTTTGGACTGTCAGAGGAAACCGGAGCACCCAGAGGAAACTCACACAAGACACGGGGAAAATTTGCAAACTCCACAGAGACAGTCGTCCAAGGCTGGAATTGAACCTGGGACTCTGGTGCTGTGAGGCAGCAGTACTAACCACTGAGCTACCATGCCGCACAAATGGCTAGTCTATCACATTCAGGGAGAGCAGATTTAGTTAGGAGACATGTTCAGCATTTCACCCATTTATCTTGTGTAGCTCATCCATGAGTTTATTGCCTCTAGGCTTCACTATTCTAACATGCCCCTACAAGACACTCCTAGCTGACTGTTAGTGTTTTACCCTCAATGATCTTGAGATCATCTAAATCTCTGCTGCCTACACCCAAACCTATACCAAATCCCATTCCATCATCATCTCCCTGCCCACTGACCGAGATTGGCTCTGAGTCAAGCAAGGTCTCGTTTCATAAACAAAAATATCACATAGAACAGTACAGGCTCTTCAGCCCTCGTTGTTGTGCTGACCCTTTGTTCTATTCGAAGATCAGACTAACCTACATATCCTTCACTTGATCCATGTGGGTATTCAAGAGTCGCTTAAATGTCCCAAATGTATCTGACTCTACCACCACTGCTGGCAGTGTAACCCATGCACCCACACTCTCTGTGTAAAGAATCTACTTCTGACATCTCCCCTAAACTTTCCTCCGAACACCTTAAAATTATACCATGATAGTGATAGCCATTTCCACCCTGGGAAAAAGTCTCTGGCTATCCACTCTATCTATGCCTCTCATCATTTTGTCCACCTCTATCAACTCACCTCTCATCCTTCTTCACTCCAGTGAGAAAAGCCCTTGCTCCCTCAACCTTCCTTCATAAGACATGCCCTCCAGTCCAAGCAGCATCCTGGTAAATCTCCTCTGCATCCTCTCCAAAGCTTCCACATCCTTCCTATAATAAGGCAACCAGAATTATTCTGAGGATTCACTGGACCTGAAATGTTAACTCTTAGTTCTGCTTCACTGATGTTGCCAAACCTGCTGAGTTTTCCAGCAACTTCTGTTTTTGTTTCTGATTTATTGCATCCACAGTTCTTTTGTGTTTTATCTCATATTTTTAAGTGTTCAGTCTTGTTTTCAAATCCCCTCCATGACCTTACCCCTCCCTATCTGTGCGACCTCACAACCCTCCAAGATCATTCAGTATCTCCAAACAGTAACTGTTCCAATATTGACAGCTTTCAGTTCTCCAGTTCCTAAGCTCTAGAAATCCCCATGCCAAAACCTCCTTTGTAAATAAAAATTCTATCAAGGCAAGGTTAGTCAGAATTTCTTACCCATCCCGAATTTCACTTGAACTGAGAGACTTGCTTGGCCACCTCAGAGAATCAACCCAAGAATCTGGAGTCACATAGAGGCCAGACCAGGTAAGGATGGCAGATTTCCTACCCTGTAGGACATGATTGAACCAGATAGGCTTTTACAATAATTGATGATCTTTTCATGGTCACCATTACCAATAGCTAGCTCTATATTCCAGATTTATTGATGAGATTTAACCTCCAGCAACCACTGTGGTCAGAGTTGAACCAATGTCCTGGAGAACATTAGACTGCGATCCAAAACTACTGGTATTGTAACATGGTAAAAACAATGACTGCAGATGCTGGAAACCAGATTCTGGATCAGTGGTGCTAGAAGAGCACAGCAGTTCAGGCAGCATCCAATGAGCAGGGAAATTGACGTTTCGGGCAAAAGCCCTTCATCAGGAATATTGCAACATTACCATTCATCACCATGACCTCCTTTAAGATACCTCTGAAACCCATCTACCCTAATATTGCCATACATATTGCTACATGTCATATATTGTGTTATTGTGCCTTTGTGAAGCAGCCTGGTTCACTTTCATTGTACTAACAGTATCTACACATTGTGGTCCCCATGTCTGAACAGCTGTTGTTTGCAGTGATGTTGTGTGAGGCCAAGGCACATTGCCACGATCTTCTGGTGATACCTGAATAGTAGCTTCCAATACCCCAACATTTCAACAGTGCCCTGAGGAAGGGTCAGCAGACCCGAAACCTCTCCACCGATGCTGTTAGACCAACTGAACTTCTCCAGCAGCTTCTATTTTTGTTTCAAGAATATCAGGTCGCTCCTTAATGCTTGTAATGGTTTGTTCTGGGACACAGAATTCTCCTTAAAGTTGCTGGCAAAGCAGGTGTTAAAATTCAGGACTCTGTATTTATTTGTGGGCTTTTCATTTGACTAGAAGCAATGTTCCTGCTCCTGACGGTTGACAAAGCACATTATGCTTTTGATGCATGGTGCTGTTTGCAAAAGGATCTTAATGCCTTGTTGCATCGACGAAAGGATGTTAACAATTTCTAATCTATGTTGATTGCCAGGATTTACGATAGTTACCATATTTTAACATCCATCATTACCAGGATTTACCAAAGGCAGCATGTTTTAAAATTCGTCATTGTTAGGATTTATGATAGTCATTACATGCCACATTCAGATTACATGTTCCATTTTATGAAATATATGGAAGCAAATGTTATGCTGGTGCTTGGGAGAAAGGGTGCTCATTTTCACAGAGTGAAAGAGAGTGTAAACTTCAGAAAAACTCTTGCTGGCAATGCACAATGATGCAAATCACGTTTATTCACATGAAATTATAATGCTGAAAAACTTAGCAGGCCAGGCAGCATCTGTGGAGAGAACAGAAAGTCGATGTTTCGGGTCAGTGGCCTTTCATTGTTAACCTTGTTACGGGTACATTAGCACTAAGTAATGATGCTTATTTAATGAGCAGGTGCAGGCACAATGGGCCAAATGGCCTCCTACTGCATCGTAACAATTCTGTGATCCTGTAATATTCTAAAGATGATGAGTGGACATTTTATGTGACATTACTTGATGGGAAAGATTTGTCTGCCTTATTTCCAATTAAACAAGCATGTCGAACAACTGCAACTCATTTCCATTCCAGCAGCCCTCACTTGGATCAAGGAATGGGAATGATAGGAACTCAGTAACCAGTTTGTTGTGACCAACCCCATCCACCGAATGTGAACAGTCCCAATGAGAGTGGTCCTTACTAAAGACATGAGACTATAAGATGTAGAAGCAAGAGTAGGCCATTCAGCCCATCGAGCCTGCTTCACCATTCAGTGAGATCGTGGCTGATCGGATAATCCACAACTCCACTTTCCTGTGCTATCCCCACAACCCTTGATTTCCTTACTAATTGAAAATCTTAATCTTGAATATACTTAAGGACGCAACCTCTACAACCCTCTGCGGTAAAGAATTCCACAGATTCAGGATTCTCCGAGAAAAGAAATTTCTCCTCATCTTTGTCCTAAATGTGTGACCCCTCACTCTGAGTTTATTCCCTTTGGTCCTACACGCTTCCACAAGGAGAAACATCCTCTCAGCGTCTACTGTGTAGAATCCTTTCAAAGAATCTTTTATATAAAACGAAGGACTGCAGATCTTGGAAATCTGAAACAAAAACAGAGAATGCGGGAGTGACTCAGCAGGTCTGTGGAGAGAGAACCCAAATAAATGTGTCTAGTCCAGCAAATCTTCTTCAGGACTCAGGCTAGTGAAGCTTCTCTGGACTCTCTTCAATGGCAAGAGGTTTGGGACAAGTCTGAGCCCCCTGCATAGCCAAGCTCCATCAATGAGGCTTGACTATAAAGTCGTTCTGCATCTTAGAATCCCTACAGTGTGGAAACAGGTCCTTCACTCCAACAAGTTCACACCGACCCTCCAAAGAGTAACCCACCCAAACCCATTCCCTGACTAATACACCTAACCTACACATGCCTGAACACTATAGGCAATTGAACATGGCCAATTCACCTAACCTGCACATCTTTTGGGCCTTGTGCAGAGACACAGACAAAGCTGACCACTTCAGAGTGCCCCCTCTCTAGAATGTGTAATCAACCCATCTTCTGAAACTCAGCCACTGAAGCGGGGATCACTTGGCTCCTGGAAACTTATGTTCATTAAGTAGGGAACAATAATAGCTTCCACTGAGCAATAGATAAAGTGCTATGGGCAAGGCAGTGTTCAGCTCAAACAGTCATGACAGCACTGAACGATAGAGCTGGCTCAAAGGACAAAGGTGGCCTACTCCTGCTCCTATTTCTCAAGTTAACACAACTTATTTGCCTGTAATTCTGTAAAAATAACAGGTGTGCTATGCCACTCCACTGCATCTTGCTAATTTCCTGACTCCTTTCTCCAATCTTCCACTTGTCTTGTTTCCGGGTTCCATAACAGTCAGCTGAGATTTATCTGGCTGCAACTCTCTTCACCTCTGTCTGTTTATCCAAAAATAAACTTCCTTCTGAGATCCCAATACAATGTCGGATGAAGCATTTATGGAAACAAACTGGCAACTTCATTCATTGTGAGGAGTCTTAACCAGAGAATCATTGAGGTCTACAGCACAGAAAATACCCTTCGGCCCATTGGGCCTGCGCCAGTCAAATACTACCCCCCTCACGGTTCTAATCCCATTTCCAAGTACTTGGCCCATACCCTTGTATGCCTTGGCATAGCAAGTGAACATCTAAATCCTTCTTCAATGTGATGAGGGTTTCTGCTTCTCCCACCCTCACAGGCAGTAAGTTCCAGATTCCCCACCCTGCCTCTGGGTGAGAAAGGGTTCCCTCACATCCCCTCGAAACTCCAGCACCCTTCCCTCCAATCAATGTCCCTGGTCATTGATCCCTCCATCAAGAGGAAAGATTTCTTCCTTTCTGCCCTATTTATATCTCATCATTTTATACATCTCAATCTTTTCCACTCTCCCCTCAGTCTCCTCTGTTCCAGGTAGAACAACACCAGTACTAAACCTCTCGCACATTAAATACCTCTGATTCTCCACAGTTCTTTTTCTCAGCTTCACAACACATTGCTTAAAGATACATATTTTGTTGAAGCTTTCTAACTTGCATGAACCAGGATAGGTGGCAAGGATCCCAACTCCAGTGAGAAAATAAACAATATTTTAGTATTCTTTCCAATTATCCTGATGAGTGTAAGACAGAAGGCTTTGACAAAGTGTGCCCTTTTTCCAGCAATACTCAAGTTCTGAACTACCAAACAACTATTTAAAGACAGCTTCATATCAAATATTTTCTGTGCAAAAACTGTTACTCTTGGCTTTTGATATCAATGGAATCTTCCAGCCCTTTGAAGGTCAGTATCCTGGATTGACTTCAAGATTATGTTCTGTTGTGACATGATGTCCCGGTCAATATAAAGTTTTGGGCAGGATGGAGATGAATGGTTAGCTCAAAGGACAGAGATTGAGGTATGGTAAAAGTGAAAGGGTACTCTGAAGAGGAATCAATGGTGGCTAGGTGAAGGCACAGGGGATACATTGGGAGAAAGGGCAGGAAGAAATTCCTGCGGTGATAATCTGAGAGGATGGAGAAAGCTTTCCTTATAACCATAACTCTGAATCGAGCCTGTAACCATTAGTGGCTGCTCCCTTTCCCCACTACACGATATCTATAGCTTCTAACATTTCACACTCAACAGGAAACAAAGTGACATAATAACACAAATAGCTGAAGAAATATCATAACTGGGTCAGAATGAAAGAGAATGGAAAAAAAATCAATCTTGCAGATAGCAAAATACATTTTCTGATACACTGTGTATAATACATATCATGTTCAATTGGGCCCCATGCACCATCTCCAACATCTACTCCTTCCACCACCAGCGCTCAGCAGCAGCGGTATGTAACATCTACAAGAAGCACTGCTGAAATTCATCAAGCATACTTAGACAGCTCCTTCCAAACCCACAAGCACTTCCATCTCGAAGAATAAGGGCAGCAGAACACTTCACAACACAAGTCCCCTCCAAGCCACTCACCATTCTATGTATATCGCTGTTCCTTCAGTGGTATTGAGTTAAGATCCTGGAATTCCCTCCTGAAGGGCATTGTGGGTGTACTGTGCTGACAACACAAACACTGCAGAGGTTCAAGAAGGCAGCTCACCACCATCCTCTTAAGGGACTGACAATAAATGTTGACTCTGGATTAGTGGTGCTGGAAGAGCACAGCAGTTCAGGCAGCATCCAAGGAACAACAAAATCGACGTTTCGGGCAAAAGCCCTTCATCAGCAACCCTTCGCTGCTCCTCGGATGCTGCCTGAACTGCTGTGCTCTTCCAGCACCACTAATCCAGAATCTGGTTTCCAGCATCTGCAGTCATTGTTTGTACCCCATTAAATGTTGACTAGCCAGCGACACCCACATCCCATTAAATAATTAAAAACAACTCAGCTAATATTTAATGTTTAAGAATAAACCTTACTTACCTCAGATCAAAATGGCTAATTCCTAATCAAAGGCTTGTTTCCTTAATTAAAGGCTCATGCTGAAATAACGTATTGTGGGTGTATGACCAGCACATTGAGTGCAGTGGTTCAATAAGGCAGCTCACTGTCACTTTCTCAAGGGGCAACTAGGGACAGGGAACTACATCATGACAGTGATACCGATGTCCCATTAATGAATATTTTAAAAAATTGTTATTTGTCTACATAGTCTATGACTATTCTATTTCATGGTCAGAGAATCATAGAATGACACAGCTATTCAGAGCGTTATCATTGAAAGAACCATAGTATCCAATGAGTCCCATTTTTGTGCTCTTTCTTTATAGTCCTGCAAGTTTTTCCCTTTCAAGTATTCAATCCAGCTCCCACAAGTTACCATTGAATTTACTGGAAAAGCTCAGCTGGTCTGGCAGCATCTGTGGAGAGAAATCAGAGTTAACATTTCAGGTCCAGTGGCCCTTCCTCAGAACTTTTCCAGAACTGGGGAAACCAGATGCTGTGAGACCTGCTGAGCTTCTCCAGTAATTTCGGTTTTTGTTTCTGACTTACAGCATCCGCAGTTATTTTGGTTTCTAATTTACCGTTGAATTTACCTTCCTTTCCCTTTCTGACAATGCTGTCCAGATCACAACAACACCCTAGCTGTTGGAAAGTATTACTGAAGATTCAGTCATTAATGTGTTGGCACCTTTCCACTCCGAGATCTTCTCAATGCATCAGCATTTCAGGCTAATAAACAGCATCACTGCTCTGGGAATTGGCAGCTTGTTTTACTGACTGACATTTGAGTGAAAACAGCGATAGAGAGGGAAACAGCAAGACTTGCACCTTGCCCAACAAACAGCTGGCTCAACTGGAACATCACCACATTCTTCAAGATCTGAACCTCTGATCATATCACTTCAGTCTCTTAGTGAGTTTTGAGAAGATTTGTAGCTCAGGTTGAAGCTCTGGATGTAGGTTTGCTCGCTGAGCTGGAAGGTTCATTTTCAGATGTTTCGTCACCCTACATCTTCAGTGAGCCTCCGGGCGAAGCACTGATGATAATTCCTGCTTTCTGTTTATATGTTTGGGTTTCTTTGGGCTCATTTCCTGTGGTGATGCCATTTCCTATTCTTTTTCTCGAGGGATGGTAGATGGGATCTAACTCGATGTGTTTGCTGATAGAGTTCCAGTTGGAGTGCCATGCTTCTAGGAATTCTCGTGCATGTCTCTGTTTGGCTTGTTCTAGGATGGATGTGTTGTCCCAGTCGAAGTGGTGTCCTTCCTCATCTGTATGTAAGGATACTAGTGAGAGAGGGTCATGTTATTTTGTGGCTAGTTGATGTTCATGTATCCTGGTGGCTAGTTTTCTGCCTGTTTGTCCAATGTAGTGTTTGTCACAATCCTTGCACGGTATTTTGTAAATGACATTAGTTTTGCTTTTTGTCTGTATAGGGTCTTTCAAGTTCATGAGCTGCTGTTTTAGTGTGTTGGTGGGTTTGAGGGCTACCATGATACCAAGGGGTCTGAGTAGTCTGGCAGTCATTTCCAAGATGTCTTTGATGTAGGGGAGATTGGCTGGGGCTTCTGGATGTGTTTTGTCTGCTTGTTTGGGTTTGTTGCTGAGAGATCAGCAGTCTGTGTTCACTGGGTACCCATTCTTTTTGAATACGCGGTATAGGTGATTTTCCTCTGCTCTGCGTAGTTCATCTGTGCTGTAGTGTGTGTTGGTTCATTGAAATAATACATGAACACCAACTAGCTACAAAACGACATGACTCTCTCTCACTAGTATCCTTACATACAGATGAGGAAGGACACCACTTCGACTGCGACAACACATCCATTCTAGGACTAGCCAAACAGAGACACGCAAGAGGATTTCTAAAAGCATGGCATTCCAAACACATCGAGTTCGATCCCATCTACCACCATCTGAGAAAAAGAACAGGAAATGACATCACCACAGGAAATGACATCATCAACCCAAAGAAACCCAAACATATAAATAGAAAGCAGGAATTATCAGCAGTGCTTCACCCGGAGGCTCACTGAAGACGTTACCTAATAGGGTGACGAAACGTCTGGAAATGAACCTTCCAGCTCAGTGAGCAAACCTACATCCAGAACTTCAGTCTCTGCTTGGAGGTTTATCTTCAAGAGGAGTTTGTGATCTTTAGGGAGGGACACACTGTTTGCTACCATGAGGTGCATAGAATCCCAACAGTGTGGAAACAGGCCCTTCAGCCCAACAAGTCCACACCGACCCTCCAAAGGGTAACCCACCCAGACCTATTCCCTTACCCTATTTACCCCTGACTAATGCACCTAACCTACACACCCCTGAACACTATGGGCAATTTAGCATGGCCAATCCACCTAACCTGCACAGCTTTGGATGGTGGGAGTAAACTGGAGCAATCCCACACAGACACAGAGAGAATGTGCAAACTTCACATGGACAGTCACCCGAGGCTGGAGTCAAACCCAGGTCCCTGGTGCTGTGAGGCAGCAGTGCTAACCACTGAGCCAATGTGCAGAGAAGCAGTTATGTGGTTCAGTCAATGCACACAGAGAGAGTGAGGCATGACTGAAAGGATCCCATTTTGTTTACCCTTGAGGCACACAGTTCTTCTGAAGTGGGCCTGAAAACAGGACGCTCAGACATCCATTGCAAATAGGCGAGAGGGAGGAATTTCACATTTGCAAACTAGTTTGGTCACAACAAACCTCCCACTGTGTGAATGCAAAATCAGGGTGTGGTGACGTGGTAATTAGGAAAACAAGGAACTGCTGACGCTGGAAATCTGAAACAAAACCAGGATGTTGCCAGGAATGGTGGGTTTGATTTATAAGGAGAGGCTGGGACCATTTTCACTGGAGCGTAGTAGGCAGAGGGGTGACCTTATAGCGGTTTATAAAATAATGAAGGGTATAAATAAGGTGAATGGTAGGTGAATTTCCTACAGGGTGTGAGGTTTCAAGACTGGGGTCAACCTTTTAAAGTGAGAGGAGAAAGATTTAACTTGTTTACACAGAGTGTAGTTTGTGTGTGGAATAAGCTTTCAGAAGAAGTGGTGGATGCGGGTACAGTTACAATGTTTAAAAGACATTTGGATAAGTACATGAATAGAAAAGGTATGGTAGGGTATGGGCCAAATGCAGGCAGGTGGGAATAGTTTAATTTGGAATTATGTTCGGCATGGACTGGTTGGGCCGAAGGGTCTGCATCCGTGCTGTATGACTCTATAAAAACTGAAATTGGTGGAGGGATTCAGCATGTCTAGCAATGGAGTGAGAAACAAGAGTTAATGTTCCGAATCCTTTTTCAGAATAGTCTTCCAAATGATGGAAGGTGAGTGGGTGTGGAAATTGGCTGACCACCTGCCTGTTTGTAATCACTAGTTAAAAATTATTGAGTTTGGTGACCCAAAGCATCCACAATTTTGAGCTGCCTGTTAAATGTTTTTGTTTATTCTCTTAGCCTGGGAGATTTTGACCTGTTATATAAAGCAAATTGTCTTAACTTTTTTTTCATCTAATGCAGTTTGCCAATAAGACTGTTCGTTAATACTCATGGTGGCAGCGTATTTTACCTCAGACATATTCCTCCTGTCAACTGTGGAAATATGAAAGAGCACTGCTGTGATGTTTGAAGGGGTCTTCCTGGCTGTGCATGGAGGGGCTGGTATGTTAGCAGCACCAGTGCAGGTTTGCTTACAGCTGGTGTGTCTGAGTCCCGGGCAGCTTCACCCGCTCTGCCTAAAACACACCATTGCTGATCCACCAGCAAAGCTACCTTGTAATTTCAGATCACTCATGAATTTACATCAGCGACCTTCACGCCTCGATCACTCCCTTGTTTTAAGCTCTCTTGTGCTCACCCAAGCATCAACAGTTTGGCAGCTTTTTTGCAGTTGATAGGATTTTAACAATGCAGAGGTGGAAAGAAAACATTTTCTGCTTTTGCATAAGGAAGGGCCGTGATTTCCTTTTGTGGGCAGCACCCAGACCTCTGCGTCACAGTCTGTGCAGCACCCCTCATCAACATCCAACATAGATTAGATTACTTACAGTGTGGAAACAGGCCCTTCGGCCCAACAAGTCCACACCGACCCGCCGAAGCACAACCCACCCATACCCCTACATTTACCCCTTACCTAACACTACAGGCAATTTAGCATAGCCAATTCACCTGAAACCGGAACACCCAGAGGAAACCCACGCAGACACGGGGAGAACGTGCAAACTCCACACAGTCAGTCGCCTGAGTCGGGAATTGAACCCGGGTCTCAGGCGCTGTGAGACAGCAGTGCTAACCACTGTGCCACCGTGCCACCCACGACATTTCCACCTTGTAATCAGGACTGGTGGCCACAAAGCTACAGTGGGAAGCCAGCATAAGCTTTCCACAAGGTGATAGGGTCATAATCACAGAGTTGTACTGCACTGGAGAGGAACATTTCAGGAAACATCTCTGGAACACACGCACCAAACAATCCCACCACCCTGTGGCCGACCACTTCAACTCCCTTCCCACTCTGCCAAGGACAAGCAAGTTCAAAGTTTGGGAGAAGATTTGTAGCTCGGGTGCTCATTGTTGTGGTTCTGTTCGCCGAGCTGGGAATTTGTGTTGCAGATGTTTCGTCCCCTGTCTAGGTGACATCCTCAGTGCTTGGGAGCCTCCTGTGAAGCGCTTCTGTGATCTTTCCTCCGGCAATGCACCCCCATCCCCCCCACCAACACCACACAGCATCAACATCAACTTCACCAGTTTCATAATCTCCCCTCCCCCCAACTCATCCCAGATCCAACACTCCAACTCAGCAACACCCTCTTGAACTGTCCTACCTGCCCATCTTCCTTCCCACCTATCCTCTCCGCCCTCTGATCCAACCTATCCCTATCACCCCCACCTGCATCTACTATTTCCCTCTCCCGAGTCTCAGCACCCTCCCCTCCCCGCCCTCAATTCCTAATGAAATGTCGACTCTCCTGCTCTTTGGATGCTGCCTGACCTGCTGTGCTTTTCCAGTGCCACACTCTTTGAATCTGAAGAGGCTGTTCAGCCCATTAAGTCTATGACAACCTATCTGCACTAGGATCTGTAGATAAAAACTGTTTGTGTCCATTTGAAAGAGAGAACTTAAGGTCAGTATTGTTCTCCTCCTGCAAGACAAACAGTGTTTTCACTCTTAGTTACACTGACATTGCTGTGCACACAAAAGACCACTCAAGGTCTATATCAAGTCTTTATAAACCAGATGAGCTTCTTCTGCTCTCATTAACAATCAACAGATATTAATGTTTCTACAGTTCTAATCTCTCATTAGAGAGAGATGATTGATGATGGTTTAACTCGGGGGTGGGGGGTCACCATGGCTCAGGGGAAGGGAGGGGAAAGCCCTTCATGGTAATCTCAGCTGGCACAGAAATTGAACCCACTCGGCTGGTATTTCAGATCAAGTGGAAGTGGGTACTGCAGTTGCTGGAGATTAGAGTCAAGATTAGAGTGGTGCTGGAAAAGCACAGCAGGTCAGGCAGCTTCTGACGAGCAGGAAAATCGACATTTCGGGCAAAAGGCCTTCATCAGGAATTTCGGTCCAGCCAGCCAAGCTAACACACCCTCACAACTGATATAATTACAAGTGAAAAAGACAAAAATATCTCAGTGCAAGGTTATGGTGCTCTGCTGGGAAGTTTACGGCTGAAGATTTTGGAAGTCTTCCTTCAAATGTCCTAAACAAACTCACATTTTAATCAGTCTACTCCAAACCTTGCCTGTAGGGGTGCACTAATCTCATGGGGAGAATTTAAATCCAATTAAGAAATTCGAAATGTAAAGCTGAGTGACTATAATGATCATAAACACGTATCTGCTTTTTTAAACTATCCTTTAAGGGAGAAAATTAATTATTCCTTGGTAATTTGACCTATACAAAGGGTAAAGAGCCTAACATGAACCATCCTCTGAAAGAGTCCAATAAGATCGCAGATTAAGGATGGAGAGAAACAACACTGTCAAGAACCCATGAACTTCTGAAAAAAAAAATGCCAAAGCAGGACCTGCTTTGGGAAAAAAAAATCAGGGAGAGAGACAGAGGCAGAGGCAGAGATAGAGGCACAGGGAGAGACAGAGAGAGAGACAGAGAGAGAGAGACAGAGAGAGAGGCAAGGAGAGAGACAGAGAGAGAGAGACAGAGAGAGAGATAAGGAGAGAGACAGATACAGAGGCAAAGGGAGAGACAGGGAGAGAGATAAGGAGAATGAGAGATAGAGAGATATAGAGACAGAGGCAGAGAGAGAGAGACAGGGAGAGAGACAAGGAGAGTGAGAGATACAGATAGAGATAGAGGCAGAGGGAGAGACAGAGAGACAGACAGAGAGAGATAGGGAGAGAGAGAGAGAGAAAGACAGAGAGATAGAGAGACAGAGAGATGAATTCATCCACAAACTCCATTAACAGACACATAGACCTGGACCCCATATACAAACCACTACAGCTGAAACTGACACCCGGAAGCGGCAAGAACATCCATCAACAGACACATCGACCTGGACGCCACATACAAACTACTACAGCTGAAACTGACACCCGGAAGCGACAAGAACAAACCACTATAAATACCGGAAGAAACATCAAAGCAGCGCTTCACAGGAGGCTCCAATAGCACTGATGATGTTCCCTAGCCAGGGAACGAAACGTTTGCAGCAAAAACTTCCAGCTCGGCGAACACAACCACAACAACGGACACCCGAGCTACAAATCTTCAACCAGACTTTAAACTTTTGGTACAGTATAAAAAAGGAAAGTTAAGGAAGGAAAACCTGCTTTCTGAGTGCCATTAGTTCACGAATTGTCCTGTCCCATGTGCCCAATTCCTGACAGTGAGAATCAGACCTTTCAGAGTCATGGAGACCTGCAGTAGTAGCCTGAGGAGACTGTCTCATTGAATCACAGCACAGCCCTTGAGTATTTTGTGTTCTTCCAAGTTTCTGGAAAATCAATGCCATATTTTCACATTTTCGTCTTGGTATACAGGACAATGAAGAAGGAGTTTAGTATGCTTGCCTTTATTGGTCAGTGCATTGAGTACAAGAGTTGGGATGACATGCTCTGGCTGTACAGGACATTAGTTAGGCCACTTTTGAAATATTGCATTCAGTTCTGGCCTCCCTGCTACAGGAAGGACATTGTGAAACATGAAATGATGCAGAAAAAATTTACAAGGGGGTTGCTAGGTGTAAAGGGTTTGTCCTATTGAGAGAGGCTGAATAGGCTGGAGCTGTTTTCCCAGGAATGTTGGACCCTGAGGGGTGACCTTATAGAGGTTTACAAAATCATGAGGGGCATGGATAGGATAAACAGATAAGTCTTTTTCTCCAGGATAGAGAAGTTCAAAACTAGAGGGCATGGGTTTAAGGTGAGAGGGGAAAGATATAGAGTCATAGAGAAATACAGCACAGAAACAGATCCTTCACACCAACTTGTCCATGCCAACCAGATATCCCAACCCAATCTAGTCCCATCTGCCAGCACCCAGCCCATATCCCTCCAAACCCTTCCTATTCATATACCCATCCAAATACCTCTTAAATGTTGCAATTGTACTAGCTTCCATCACTTCCTCTGGCAACTCATTCCATACACATACCACCCTCTGCGTGAAAAAGTTGCCCCTTAGGTCTCTTATATTTTTCCCCTCTCACCCTAAACCTATGCCCTCTAGTTCTGGACTCCCTCACACCAGGGAAAAAGACTTTGTCTATTTATCCTATCCATGCCCCTCATGATTTTGTAAACCTCTACAAGGTCACCCCTCAGCCTCCGACGCTCCAGGGAAAACAGCCCCAGGCTGTTCAGCCTCTCCCTATAGCTCAAATCCTCCAACCCTGGCAACATCCTTGTCAATCTTTTCTGAACCCTTTCAAGTTTCACACCATCTTTCCGATAGGAAGGAGACCAGAATTGCATGCAATATTCCACCAGTGGCCTAACCAATGTCTTGTACAACTGCAACATGACTTCCCAACTCCTGTACTCAATACTCTGACCAATAAAGGAAAGCATACCAAACGCCTTCTTCACTATCCTATCTACCAGTGAATCCACTTTCAAGGAGCTATGAACCTGCACTCCAAGGTCTCTTTGTTCAGCAACACTGTCCAGGACCTTACCATTAAGTGTATAAGTCTTGCTAAGATTTGCTTTCCCAAAATGCAGCACCGCACATTTATCTGAATTAGACTCCAACTGCCACTTCTCAGCCCATTGGCCCATCTGGTCAAGATCCTGTTGTAATCTGAGGTAACCCTCTTCGCTGTCCACTACACCTCCAATTTTGGTGTCATCTGCAAACTTACTAACTGTACCTCTTTTGCTCACATCCAAACCATTTATATAAATGACAAAACGTAGAGGGCCCAGCACCGATCCTTGTGGCACTCCACTGGTCACAGGCCTCCAGTCTGAAAAACAACCCTCCATCACCATCCTCTGTCTTCTACCTTTCAGCCAGTTCTGTATCCAAATGGCTAGTTCTCCCTGTATTCTGTGAGATCTAACCTTGCTAACCAGTCTCCCATGGGGAACCTTGTTGAATGCTTGACTGAAGTCCATGTAGATCACCACTCTGCCCTCATCAATCCTCTTTGTTACTTCTTCAAAAAACTCAATCAAGTTTGTGAGACATAATTTCCCACACACAAAGTCATGTTGACTACCCCTAATCAGTCCTTGCCTTTCCAAATACATATGCATCCTGTCCTTCAGGATTCTCTCCAACAACTTACCCACCCCCAATGCCAGGCTCACTGGTCTATAGTTCCCTGGCTTGTCCTTACTCCCTTACTTAAATAGTGGCACCATGTTAGCCAACCTCCAGTCTTCCTGCACCTCACCTGTGACTATTGATGACACAAATATTTTAGTAAGAGCCCAGCAATCACTTCCCTAGCTTCTCATAGAGTTCTGGGGTACACCTGATCAGGTCCTGGGAATTTATGCGTTTCAAGACATCCAGCACTTCCTCCCCTGGAATATGGACATTTTTCAAGATGTCATTATCTATTTCCTACATTCTATACTTTCCATATCCTTTTCCACAGTAAATACTGATGCAAAATACTCATTTAGTATCTCCCTCATCTCTTGCGGGTCCACACAAAGGCCGCCTTGCTGATCTTTGAGGGGCCCTATTCTCTTCTTAGTTACCATTTTGTCCTTATTGTATTTGTAAAATACCTTATTTGGATTCTCCTGAACTCTATTTGCCAAACCTACCTCATGTCCCCTTTTTGCCCTTCTGATTTCCCTCTTAAGTATACTCCTACTGCCTTTATACTTGTCTAATGATTCACTCGATCTATCCTGTCTATACTATACATATGCTTCCTTCTTTTTCTTAACCAAACCCTCAATTTCTTTAGTCATCCAGCATTCTGTGTACCTACCAGCCTTTCCTTTCACCCTAAGAGGAATATACTTTCTCTGGATTCTCGTTATCTCATTCCTGAAGTCTTCCCATTTTTCAGCCATCCCCTTACCAGTGAACATTTGCTCACAATCAACTTTTGAAAGTTCTTGCCTAATACCGTCAAAATTGACCTTTCTCCAATTTCGAACTTCAACTTTTAGATCTGGTCTATCCTTTTCCATCACTATTTTAAATCTAATAGAATTATGGTCGCTGGCCCCAAAGTGCTCCCCCACTGACACCTCAGTCACCTGCCCTGCCTTATTTCCCAAGAGTAGGTCAAATTTTGCTCCTTCTCTAGTAGGGATATCCACATACTGAATCAGAAAATTGTCTTGTACACACTTAACGAATTCCTCTCCATCTAAATCCTTAACACGATGGCAGTCCCAGTCTATATTTGAAAAGATAAAACCTAAGGGGCAACTTCCTCTTGCAGAGGGTGGTGCGTGTATAGAATGCACTGCCAGCGGAAGTGGTGGAGGCTGGTACAATTACAACACTTAAAGGGGGTCTAGATGGATATATAAATAGGAAGGGTTTGGAAGGATATGGGAAAAGTGCTGGCAAATGGGACTAGACTTATTTGGATATCTGGTCGGCATGGACAAGTTGGACCAAAGGGTCTGTTTCCGTGCTGTACATTTCTATGACTCCAAACGCATGCAGTTCTGATCTAATGAAACAAGCGAGAAAAGTAGCACATTTTTACCACATTGTCCAGTCCAGATACAATGGCCTGAATGGCCTCCTCCTGTAGCATCAGCCCTGTCAGTAATCAGGATTGAAACACCTTAAAGGTAAGCATTCGTAATGGATGAGATTCTTTCTGACTAAGTAAAAACAACTGTCCATTTTGGGACGCTTGGAGATAAAGTATTCATTGACATAAATTTTCCAGTGAAAGAATTTAAACTAATCGTAAACTCAACTTCAAGTTTGAACTGGGTGAACTTGCAAATACCAAAACAAATTCAATTGGAGTTCAAATTAAGTTGCTCAGTTCAATCTGAGGATTCTGCAAAGACTGCTTCTCCTCTGATATAATTAAAGTCACTTTTGCATGTATGCAAATTGCAAACAAAGAACTAGAGAAAGACGTGCAGTTTCTTACTCTTCAAAATAAATTTTATCTTTTTCATCTTTAACATATTTTCGGTGGGGTCCAGTTCATGTCAAAGCCTACTTTCTTTGTCTTCGCCTGCAGCATAGTGGTTAAGCTTTTTATTTTACATTGGCTCCATCCCAGGTCACACTGGGGAGGTGACAGCCTAATGGTACTACCGCTTGAATGTTAATCTCGAGACGCAGGTCATGTTCTGAAGACCTGGGCTTGAATCCTGCCACAGCAGATCGTGGGTGGCATGGTGGCACAGTGGTTAGCACTGCTGCCTCACAGCGCCAGAGATCCGGGTTCAATTCCTGCCTCAGGCGACTGACTGTGTGGAGTTTGCACGTTCTCCCCGTGTCTGTGTGGGTTTCCTCCGGGTGCTCCGGTTTCCGCCCACAGTCCAAAGATGTGCGGGTCAGGTGAATTGGCCATGCTAAAATTGCCCGTAGTGTTAGGTAAGGGGTAAATGTAGGGGTATGGGTGGGTTGCGCTTCGGCGGGTCGGTGTGGACTTGTTGGGCCGAAGGGCCTGTTTCCACACTGTAAGCAATCTGATCGTGGAATTTGAATTCAATAATGAAAACATCTAGAATTAGGAATCATCTAATGATGACCTGAACCAATTGTCGAGAAAAACCCATCTGGTTCACTAATGTCCTTTCGGGAAGGAAGCAGCTATCCTTACCTGGTCTGGCCTACATGTGACTCCACACCCACAGCAACATGAATGACCCTTAATTGCCCACTGGGCAATTAGGGATCAGTAATAAATGTTAGTCCAGCCAGTGATACTGTCATCCTCTGACTGAATTGAAAAAAAATGTGTGTGAAGACCAGGATGTGTTCTATTCCCACTTTCAGAGGGTGCAGATATATTTGTACCAACTCCAAATAATTTTGCCTGACCAAATCTAATTGTACAGATAGTCATTGTGTGGTATAGATTCCCAGATCCTTTAGGTATTGTTGATATAAAGATGCTTAAAATCAAAGTTTTTTTGTGTTACCCACATCAGGCTAATTTGCAAAAGTGCCAATAAAGGGGAAAACAATTTTCATACCAAATGAGAGGAGAGTGCTGATTGGTTGGTAGAGACAGTACCCTGCAGAATGTAACAGTTAATGATGATTGAAAGTTAACTGCCAAGCTTAGAAACATAGAAAAATACAAATACAAATGGAATTCAAACCAGATAGGTTACCTCTGATTGGTCAGGACCTTGTTGTGGGAAATAACCAAGCGAATGGCTGTCACATTGTTTTAGGAGTGGGCACCAGCTGCATACATGTTTCTTCTGTCTGCAAAGAACACAGCCATGTGTATTCATAGGTGTAGCCTCTAGTACGTGCACGTGCACCACACTGTGGGTCTGAAAGACAATCCTAAACTGGTTGTCAATGTAATTCTTTGAGCTGCCCATTGGAGTGGACGTAACCCATGGGATAAGCAGAAAACTATTCAAGGCCCAATGCTGCCAGGTCAGTACCAAGGTTATCTTTCATCCTCCATTATTGAACTGCAATGTTCAAATGATGCTTGCATCTTGCACACTGGTATACCGAGTTCCTTCACCAAAGGGTAAGGGGACATAGCCCTATGCCAAATATTCATATGGCAAAGGTACTATAGTGACCAACACCACAGCACTCCCCAGTTATCAAATTCCACAGTCCAGGCCTTGGGCAATATGGACCACTTTCCATACCTGCTGTCATTAAGGGACAAATTCCATTGGGCCAGATTTAACAGTCTTCTGTGAGGCAGTGCAGACTGAAAAAGTGTTGAAACCAAGATATGAAACTTGGCCTGAAGTTCATGGTGTACAGAGTATTACTGATACCTGCCCTCCCCATGGCTCAGGGGTGTGGACTGAGTACAGCAGGCACCTCCAGGACAGCTACCAAAGCCCCACCTCCATAAGATCCTGAACCCCATCCAATGACAGGGTAGGTGCCCCACTGTCATAGATCTCATTCAGGGCAACATCACCAGCTTCGAAGCATTGATCAGCTCCTCTAGCTCAGGCCACATCCTCCCCAGGCATGACACGAGGATCCTGAAATGGGTGCTCCACTCAGATCATTGACACAGCCAGAGTGGGAGAAAGAGAAATCCTGGTCAGTTGAAGAAACATTTCACAGACACCCTTAATGCCTCTTTGAAAAACAGCAGCATCCCCATTGGGAAACCCTGTCCCAAAATGAAGGAGAATTATTGAGAAGGACTGATACACCTGGAGTCTCATTGCAGAGGGGAAGCTAAAGTCCATCATCATTGCAGGCAGGAGTGTGGGGGCACTCAGACAATGTACCTTTCTACCTCCCCTACCCATCTTCTGTGACAGAGACTGTCGGCCATCTACTAGACTCTTTGGTCAGCAGAGAACTCATGCCTGGAGTGGAAGCAAGTCTCTTCAGCCATGAGGGAACTACCAAAATAAAGAAGATGTTAGTGGCACATGCCCATTGTGCCATTACTGCACGGAGCTAGTATAAGCAACTTGTTTCACTTCTTACTAGAACCTCTCAATGCCTTACCCTTCCCACACTCTACATACCTGTCTATTCCCTGCCTACTCATGTTTCTGTCAAGCTACCTCATAAACGTTGGCATCTGCGTCTACCCGCTCCTCTGGCAGCATATTCCAGGCACACAGCACCCTGTTCAAAAACATTTGCCTCTCACATCGCCTTTAAACTTTTCCCCTTTTACCTTAAACCTATGTCTCCTAATAATTGACATTTCCTCATTGGAGAAAAGACTACAACTATTTTGGAAAAGCAAATCAGAACTGGATTTATCCACTTAATGGGAGTGTTGCTAAACAAAGAGACCTTGGAGTGCAGGTTCAAGGTCCTTGAAAGTGGAGTTGCAGGTGGATAGGATAGTGAAGAAGGCGTTTGGTATGCTTACCTTTATTGGTCAGAGTACTGAGTACAGGAGTTGGGAAGTCATGTTGGGGATGTACAGGAGATTGGTTACGACACCGTTGGAATTCTGGTCTCCTTCCTATCGGAAGGATGTCGTGAAACTCGGAAAGGTTTAGAAAAGATTTGCAAGGATGTTACCAGGGTTGGAGGATTTGAGCTAAAGGGAGAGGCTGAATTGACTGGGGCTGTGTTCCCTGGAGGGGTGACCTTATAGAGGTTTATAAAATCATGAGGGGCATTAGATTAGATTACTTACAGTGTGGAAACAGGCCCTTCAGCCCAACAAGTCTACACCGATCCGCCACCACCCATACCCCTTATCTAACACTACGGGCAATTTAGCATGGCCAATTCACCTGACCTGCACATCGTTCGACTGTGGGAGGAAACCCACGCAGACACAGGGAGAATGTGTAAACTCCACACAGACAGTCACCTGAGGCAGGAATTGAACTCCGGTCTCAGGCGCTGTGAGGCAGTAGTGCTAACCACTGTGCCACCGTGCCACATGGATAGGATAAATAGACAAAGTCTTTTCCCTGGGGTGATGGAGAGCAGAACTAGAGGGTATAGGTTTAGGGTGAGAGGGAAAAGATATAAAAAAGATCTAAAGGGCAACTCTTTCACACAGAGGGAGGTTTATGTGTAGAATGGGCTGCTAGAGGAAATGGTGCAGGATGGTACAATTACAACATTTAAAAGGTGTCTGGATGGGTATATGAACAGGAAGGGTTTAGAGGGATATGGGCCAACTGCTGGCAAATGGGACTGGATTAGGTTGGGATATCTGGTCAGCATGGACGAGTTGGATCGAAGCGTCTGTTTCTGTGCTGTACATCTCTATTACTCTCTGACTCTATCCATTCTATCCATGGCTCTCATAATTTTGTGAACTTCTATCGTGTCTCACAAACCTGATTGCATTTTTTTCAGAAATTGTTGTTGAGAGCAGGGCTTCGTGGACTTCATTCTTCAACATTCAAGTGAAAACAAATCAAGTTTGTCCAATCTCTCCTCATAGCTAATACCCTCCAAACTAAACACAAACTTCTAAACCTTTTTTGAACACTCCCAAAGCAGCCACATCCTTCTGATGGTGTGGCATCCATAATCTTGTCACAATAATCCAAATGTGGCCTAAATAAAGTTCTGTACAGCTACAACATGACTTGTCAATTTTTATTCTCTGTGCCCCGACTAATCAGACTTGACCACCTTACCCACTTATCTTGCCACTTCCAGGGAACTGTGAACCTGTACTTTTAGATCCCTCTTTATGTTAATGTTTCTAAGAGTTCTGTCATTTATTATATTAGATGTTTAAAATGCAGCCTTCATATTTGTCCAGCTTAAATTCCATCTGACATTTCATGCCCAAGTCTCTAGTCTATCTATATTTTGTATTGTCTCTATTGTCTGCCAATCTTCCTCAGTATCAGCAGTACCCCCATTCTTTGCGTTATTTGCAAGCTTACTGATTAGATCACTGACATTCTCCTTCAAGTCATTTATATACAAAAGCCAACAAGGGTCCCAGCACTGATCCCTGCAGAACACCAAGTTCAAAGATCTCCATTCAGAACCACACCTTTCATCCACAAATCTGTGTCTTCAATGACCAAGCCAGTTCTGTATCCATCTTACCAGCTCCCCACAGAATCCATGGGACTTCGCTCTTCGTATCAGCATTCCATGAAGGACCTTGTCAAAGACCTTGCTAAAGTCCATATAGACAACATCTACTATCCTTCCCTCATCAATCATCTTTGTCATTTGCTCAAAAATCTCAATCAAGTTTGTAAGACATGACCTCCCCTACACAAAGCCTATTGCTAATAGGTTAGTGTTTTTACAAATGTGAGCAAACCCTAAGAATCTTCTACAATAATTTCCCTACCACTAATGTAAAGCTCACAAGCTGTAATCTCCTGGATTATCCCTGTCCTTCCTTAAACAAAAGGAACAATATTGGCTATTCTCCACCTCTCCTTTGACTAAAGAGGATACAAAGGTTTCATGCAATGCCCCAACAATTTCCTAGGTAAAAACAAGGACTGCAGATGCTAGAAACTAGATTCTAGATTAGAGTGATGCTGGAAAAGCACAGCAGGTCAGGCAGCATCTGAGGAGCAGGAAAATCGACTTTTCGGGCAAAAACCCTGAGTCTCATTCTTGATGAAGGGCTTTTGCCCGAAACATCGATTCTCCTGCTCCTTGGATGCTGCCTGACCTGCTGTGCTTTTCCAGCACCACTCTAATCTAGACTCTGATCTTCAGCATCTGCAGTCCTCACTTTCGTCTATTCAATCACTGCAGCCTATTTTAATCCAGAGATATAAAACCAACTCTTTAAACTATTGCAGCCTGAGCCCCACCTACAGAGCAAACAGGAATATATGGCATTGAACTCGGACTCCTCCTGTTCCATCACTCTACATGTTTCAGTGTGAAATACCTGTACTTAGTGCTACTTAGTGCTTGCTAAATGCTATCCTCTTAAAGCTGATAACTTGAAATGGCTTCCACATGA
Organism: Hemiscyllium ocellatum; assembly: GCF_020745735.1. Lineage (NCBI taxonomy): Eukaryota > Metazoa > Chordata > Chondrichthyes > Orectolobiformes > Hemiscylliidae > Hemiscyllium > Hemiscyllium ocellatum. Next base: position 41,942,213 of record NC_083436.1, on the reverse strand, counting down.
ATAAAGTGTTGGGCTATCGCAGAAGAGAAAGGAACTGACTGTCTGGTGAATTTCTGGGTTGTGTTGATGTCTGAAAAACAAGTCACAAGGATGGATTTTGCCCAACAGCCTCGTGGATTAATGAGTCAGTTCTTGAACTCCTGAGGGAAGTGAGCATTAAAGAGTTGACGTGATGCAAAAATCAATCACAATTACTTGAGAATTGAAGTCCCTGATTGCAGCCAGAGGTGGATAACATAGGAGCAGCTCGATACATCCATATGGAAGAAATGTGAATAGGCCTGATTGCGTGCAATTCTGGTCTCCTTCCTATTGGAAAGGTGTTGTGAAACTTGAAAGGGTTCAGTAAAGATTTACAAGGATGTTGCCAGGGCTGGAGGGTTTGAGCTATAGGGAGAGGCTGAACAGGCTGGGGCTGTTTTCCTTGGAGCATCGGAGACTGAGGGGTGACCCTATAGAGGTTTACAAAATTATGAGAAGCATGGCTAGGGTAAATAGGCAAAGTCTTTTTCCCGGGGGCGGGGAGTTCAGAACTAGAGGGCATAGGTTTAGGGTGAGAGGGGAAAGATATAAAAGAGACCTAAGGGGCAACCTTTTCACACAGAGGGTGGTACGGGTATGGAATGAGCTGCCAGAGGAAGTGGTGGAGGCTGGTACAATTGCAAGAGGCAATTTAAGAGGCATCTGGATGGGCATATGATTAGGAAGGGTTTGGAGGGATATGGGCTGGATGCTGGCAGGTGGGACTAGATTAGCTTGGGATATTTGGTCGGCATGGATGAGTTGGACCGAAGGGTCTGTTTCCATGCTGTACATCTCTATGACTCTAAATAGAAGGATGTGCTGGGATTTGGTAATGAGAAGAGGCTTGTCTGGCTCATAAATGCTAATATGGAGCAGTGGAGCCGAATGGCCTGTTCCTGAGCTGTAAATATAATGCAACGCCAACTTTTCCAGGCTGCCCTAGACATTATTGGATAGCACAGCAGATGGTGCTGAAGCTCAGAGCACATAAACGATTTAGGAGAGAATTCATGGTCAATGGAAGCTCACCACAAAGACATGATGAAGCTGGAGAGACAGATAAAGCAACTGTGAAAAACAAACCGCTTCGAAGCTGCTCTCTATCTAATAGGTACTGACAGTTCTCACCTACCTTGCATATTTGTTTTTGAAATACAATTTATTATTTATCAACTGAGAAAGGAGCTCGAGAAAAGGTCAATGTGAAGGCACTGTTTAAAAGAAATCATTCATGCAAAAGGATGACAAGCAAAAATGGTTTATCATTGAACAAGTGACACTTTGCTGATTGTTTCAACTTGTAGTATTAGAGCTCAGACATCAGGAATAATTGTGCAGTATAAAAGGAGAATGGAACAGTTTTAACAAGTAATGTATGTATGTGTAATACCTTGTATTTCAGTATTGGATGGGAGAAATATTTCCCAGAATATTTTATTTCCATTATCAGTTCTGAGTCAATTTCCTCTGATATTGTGGTGTTCCCAGGACACTGTGGTTATGATGGGTGGGTTGCAGGGAGGGGACGTAGAAGATCTAGAGTTTCCTGTTTGGTATGTTCCAGATTCTGTGTGTACACTCAGAAAGTTTTAATTTATTCTGTTCAGGGAGATGTGAGTAGCTCTGCCTGAATGAACATGGTGGCTGGCTGGACAGTTAGGAATCTACTGCATTGCTTTGGGTCTAAGGACAACAGATTTCTTTCCTGAAAAGGCATGAGTGAACCAGATGAATTTTTAAACAACGATTGTTCATATTAAGTATAGCTACCCATGAGGGGCATGGATACGGTGCATAACCAAGGTTTTTTTTTCCCTGGGGTGGGGGGGAGTCCAAATCTAGAGGACATAGGTTTAAGGTGAGAGGGGAAAGATTTGAAAGGAACCTGAGGGGCAATGTTTTTATGCAGAGGGTGATACATGTATGAGATGAGCTGCCAGAGGAAGTGCTGGTACAATTGCAACATTTAAAAGGCAACTGGATGGGCATATGAATAGGAAAGGTTTGGAGGGATATGATGGCAAATGGGAGTAGATTAGGTTAGGATATCTGGAAGAGCATGGACGAAGGGTCTCAAATTCCAGGAATATTAGATTTAGATCCCACCAGTTTCCTGTGGTTGGATTTGAACACACAACTGGGCAACACATTACTGAATTACTGGACCACTGACATGACCAAGGCTGTATCACCAGCTTTTACTTTGGGGTAGTATTGATTGTAAGGGCCAGATTGTCCTGGTATGTGGGAGGGGCTGAGCACAACTAGCCTGTCATCACTATCATACAATCTTATTGAATGGCGGAACAGACTCAAAGGGCCGAGTGGCCTACTCTCACTCCTTGTTTGTAAAAATATGAATTTCATTTGAATCTGTAAAGGGTGAGATCAGCAGTGAGATTGGCAAATGATTTGGGAATCATAAAGTAATAGAGGTCAGCTGCACTGAAAAAAACCCTTTGGCCCATTGAGTATGGTCTAGAATAGCCCCTAACTCTTCTAATCTGATTTTGTGGAACTTGTCCATAGTCATCACAACTGCACATCTAACCATTTCTTAAATGTGATGAGGGTTTCTGTCTCTACCCGCCTTACAGGCACTGAGTTCCAGGTAGCTACCACCTCCAGTGATAAAGTTTTTCCTCACATCCTGACATTCCACACTGTAGGGAATCTAACCTAAGGGGTGGCATGGTGGCTCAGTGGTTAGCACTGCTGCCTCACAGCACCACGGTCCCAGGATCGAATCCACCCTCAGGCAACTGTCTGTGTGGATGGAGATTGCACATTCTCGCCGTGTCTGCGTGGGTTTCCTCCGGGTGCTCCGGTTTCCTCCCACAGTCCAAAGATATGCAGGTCAGGTGAATTGTCCATGGTAACTTGCCCATAATGTTAGGTGCATTAGTTAGAGGGAAAAAGGGGTTTGGGTGGGTTGCTCTTCGGAGGGTCGGTGTGGGGCTGAAGGGCCAGTTTCCACACTGAGGGCAATCTAATCTAATCATGTAGACATTCCTCAACACCTAATAACCCACCTGGAATTGTGCTTGAACATAAATTATTTGCAGGGAAAAGAAATATTTCTCTTTATCTCATGGGTCATCATACATAAAGCTTCCTGATGAAGGGCTTATGCCCGAAACGTCGAATTTCCTGTTCCTTGGATGCTGCCTAACCTGCTGTGCTTTAACCAGCAACACATTTTCAGCTCATCGTACATAAAGCAGGTGGGAGAAGATTGCGAGGGCTGTCGGTGATCCAGTTGTAACCCTATGAATTAGAATTTTACCTGATTTTCCACACTTCTGGTGAAACATATTTGCTGTCTCAAAATGTGAATGATAGCTTTGCCAACTCGGGTTGACTGATGTTCCTGGGTGTTTGAATACATGACTCTTGCCTCCTGTGATCACATGACCACAGCCTGTCAGCTAACATTCCCATCTTAACAGTGCCCCACTTGCTCATAGCTAATTGTAAAATGATCAGACATTTTATTACCAATTTAGAAAGGAGGGGACAGTGGCTGAGATGGCATTATCACTGCATTGCTAATCTAGAGAATGTTCTGGGGTCATGGGTTCAAATCGCTCATCATCTTGCAATCCTTCCCTGGAAAATGGACCAGGAGGAAGACCCAGAGAAAAGTTCCCTAGCACATGGTTTGCAGAGCAGGATGCTGTCCCCACCACATTAACAAGTCCAAAACATTCCACACCAGCAGCCCCTTTGTCCTCTGGTATTGCTGAACAAATCCCAATTGTCATGAATTAAAATTTCCTTTATCTAACAAACTAAACTACTGCTTCTTAACAAACTCAATAATCTTACATACAAATATTAAAATATTACTTACTTACAAATATTAGTATATTACTTACAAATAGTCAACTGCCTTTGTTAGGTAAATGTGATTTCCCCCTCCACCTAAAATTAATGCTGTTAATAGCCAATCTGTCCTGAGAAACCACCTGATCCCTCTCTGAGTTTATGTTTGGACTGAACTTTGCAATTCACTCCCAATGTGAACCCATACCAAAAGGACTATACAAGGAAGGTGCCAAAAACCAATAGATTAGTATTAGCCAAATCCCTGACAGTGTCACAGCTCAGAGAAGTCAAAGTGAGCTGGAAATGTCAACCAGACAACAAAGGGGATAAAAGATTCGGAGATAGTGCAGAGATGATCTAACTGAATGGGAAAAGAGCTTGCAAGGCAGAATGGTCTATATGTTCTTATGTTTTAAGAATACGAGAACATAAGAACTAGGAGCAGGAGTAGGCCGTCTGACCCTTCAAGCCTGCTCCGCCATTCAATAAGATCATGGCTAAACTTTTCATGGACTCAGCTCCACTCACCCACCCGCTCACCACAACCCTTAGTTCCTTTACTGTTCAAAAACCTATTTAAATTTGCCTTAAAAACATTCAACGAGGGAGCCCCAGCTGCTTCGCTGGGGATGAAATTCCTCAATATCACAACCATTTGGGAGGAGCAGTTCCTCCTCAACTCAGTCCTAAATCTGCTCCCATTTTATTTTGAGGCTGTGCCCCCTGGTTCCAGTTCCACCCGCCGATGGAAGCAACCTTCCTGTTTCTATCTCATCTACTCCCTTCATCATTTTATATGTTTCTAAAAGATACCCCCTCATTCTTCTAACTTCCAGTGAGCATGGTCCCAGTCTGTTTAATGTCTCCTTATGAGCCAACCCACTCAACTCTGAGATCAACCTGGAACTGATTCTTTAAGAAGTGAATCTTTAACTGGAGATCAGTCAACCTAGTGTCTCAGTGTGTTGCCTTATTCTAATCTTTTGTATTGTGAAAACAAAATCGATCCCCTCACAAATTACTTGACACTGAACATCATACTGCCTTCAGCAAGGATAATATGCAATACTGTAGGCACTCTCAGACTGAAAGATACACAGGTGTTCATTTATATATCACCTCTCACAACTTCAGGGTGTTCCCAAGATGCTTAATGGCCAATGAAGTACTTTTGAAATGTGGTCATTCCGATAAAATAGGAAACACCACCAATATACTGGGTGAACAGCAAGATTTCACGAACATCAATAAAATAAACAATGACATATCGCAATTTCTTATTTTCTCGTTCTTAAAGATCTCTTGAAATTTTCTGGTGGAAAAGCATTTTAACAAAGGAAAGTTTCTGTGCAAGTTGGAATATCTCAAAGTGTAACAACATCAAAATGATAGGACAGACTTATCTTTAGCAGAATTAATTGTAAGGAAAGATTAAAAGGAATTTCAGCAGCATTATAAAATCTATCACTTTAAGCATCCTTAATTTGTTCCATTGAAAATAAACAATTTCTGCTGTTTTAACCCATCATTTATATTCCACCCATGCTTTTCAAATTCACTGGATCAGATTACATTCCTACTGTGAGATTAAAAATTCCAGATTGTTTTTTGATGAACTTCATCAGTGAAATTCATATTGACATTTGTTTCGGAGAATGTTGTGATTTTCAATAACCTTCAGGACTGAAATGTCATCTCAGTACTCAGTAAACTAGTTTGTTCAGAAACAATAGTTACATTTCTCCTCTTTTGAGGTGCCCAAGATCTACATGATTGTCTCAAAATTACACATGAGAATATTTGACATTGGCTCAATTTTTAACAAACCTTCCAACAAAACAAAACTTCTGACAGTACAGTCAACATGAGGGCTTCCAACTCTAATTAAGGAAAGTCTCCTGGATGTTTTACCCCACAATCTCCCTACCCTAGAATCCCTACAGTGTGAAAGCAAGCCACTCAACCCATTGAGTCTACACTAACCCACTGAAGAGCATCATACCCAGACCCTGACCCTATATAACCCTACATTTCCCATGGCCAATCCACCCTGACCTGCACACCTTTGGATTGCGGGAGGAAACCGGAGCACCCAGAGGAAACCCACGCAGACACAGGGAGAACGTACAAACTCCACACAGACAGTCACCCGAGGCTGGAATTGAACCAATGTCCTTGGCGCTGTGAGGCAGCAATGTTAAACATCGAGCCACAGTCAAACAATTGAATTCCCCGCTTCCAACAGTTCCACCCCTGCTAAGTAAAATATTCAAAGAGAATAATGATAAAAAGGGACAATTGTTTTTGAAGAGATTTCTCCTGGGTTGCTTATTGTGCGGTGATTAAGGTACAATTGATAACTGCTGTTGGACAAGCTAGACAGTCCCAGTGAACATCTGTAAAGACAATACAGGCCATTCTGGTATAATGTGTGTCTCGTCAACGTGAATTGGCTATGGCACAATTGACGAATTGTGGATAACTTCCAAAAAACAGCAAAGGCAGTAACTGCGCAGGTTCTCTCTCTCTCTCGCTCTCTCTCTCTCTCGCTCTCTCTCTCCTGCACTGTCCTCATCATGTGCTTCCTTTGTCTGCTCTTCTCCCTTTTAAAACAGTAATTGCTGCTCCTGGAATTCGAGGAAATCACCTCCAGCACCTAAAATAACTCAAAAAAAGGGGTCGCTGGACATCAGAGTGCACCTGGGAAAATTAACAAACAGTGAATTTCACAATTAATCTTGCAGGAACTGGTTTTGGCGAAGTTCACAACACAGAATCAGATAAGTTAATTGTTGTTTTAAGTCTGTCCAAGAGAAAGGCTGCAGTAGTGAGTATAGTGGGTTCTTTTTTGATTATGTGTTTTTGGAGAAAAGTCTCTTGATTAAACTTAAAATATGAGCCATTGCTCTTAATTTAACCTGGGGCAGTGTTTTGTAGAGGAATAAGACGGTGTTATTTCCTGGGTCTGTAGATTGTGAAGGAGCAAACATGGCCTTTAGTGCAGTGACATGTACTTCTTGTCAGGTGCAGGAGTTTAAAGAGAGTTTAAGGGTTACTGCGGATTATATCTGCCATACATGCTGTTGGATGCGAATCTTATCAGATTGAGTGGATCGGTTGGAGAGATAGGTAGAAGCGATGAAGAATTTGCAACAGCAACAGTATGTGATGGATGGCAGTTATAGAAAGGTTACAGATACAGTCACATAGATGGGTTAACTCCAGGAAGGGTAAGAGAGGTAGGCAGCTAGTGCAGGAGTTTTTTGTGGATATATCCATTTCAAACAGGTATGCTGTTTTGGAAAATGAAGGGGGTGATGGATTCTCAGGGGAATGCAGCACAAACAGCCAAGTTTCTGATATTGAGACTGGCTCTAATGCAATGAGGGGTACATCGGCTTCCAAGAGGTCAATTGTGTTAAGGGGTTCTGCAGTCAGAGGTACAGACAGGCGTTTCTGTGGCCAGCAGAGAAAAATCAGAATGGTGTGTTGTTTCCCTGGTGCCAGGATCAAGGATGTCTCAGAGAGGGTGCAGAATGTTCTCACGGTGGAGAGGACCCAGCAAGAGGTCATTGTCCACATTGGAACCAACGATATGGGAAGGGAAAAGGTTGAGATTCTGAAGGGAGATTACAGAGAGTTAGGCAGAAATTTAAAAAAGAGGTCCTCAAGGGTAGTAATATCTGGATTACTTCCAGTGCTACGAGCTAGTGAGAGCAGGAATAGGAGGATAGAGCAGATGAATGCATGGCTGAGGAGCTGGTGTATGGGAGAAGGATTCACATTTTTGCATCATTGAAATCTCTTTTGGGGTAGAAATGACCTGGACAAGAAGGATGGATTGCACCTAAATTGGAAGGGGACTAATATACTGGCAGGGAAATTTGCTAGAACTGCTTGGGGGGATTTAAACTAGTAAGGTGGAGGGGGGGTGCTGGGGTGGGGGGCGGGGGGGGGGGGGGTGGTGTGTGGGGAAGACCAAGGGAGATAGTGAGGAAAGAGATCAATCTGAGGCGGGTACAGTTGAGAACAGAAGTGAATCAAACAGTCAGGGCGGGCAGGGACAAGGTAGGACTAATAAATTAAATTGCATTTATTTCAGTGCAAGGGGCCTAAAAGGGAAGGCAGATGAACTCAGGGCATGGTTAGGAACATGGGACCGGGATATCATAGCAATGACAGAAACATGGCTCAGGGATGGGCAGGACTGGCAGCTTAATGTTCCAGGATACAAATGCTACAGGAAGGATAGAAAGGGAGGCAAGAGAGGAGGGGGAGTGGCATTTTTGATAAGGGGGAGCATTACAGCTGTGCTGAGGGAGGATATTCCCAGAAATACATCCAGGGAAATTATTTGGTGGAACTGAGAAATAAGAAAGGGACGATCCCCTTATTGGGATTGTATTGTAGACCCCCTAATAGTTGGAGGGAAATTGAGAAACAAACTTGTAAGGAGATCTCAGCTATCTGTAAGAATAATAGGGTACTTATGGTAGGAGATTTTTACTTTCCAAACATCGACTGGGACTGCCATAGTGTTAAAGGTTTAGATGGAGAGGAATTTGTTAAGTGTGTACAAGACAATTTTCTGATTCAGTATGTAGATGTACCTACTAGAGAAGGAGCAAAACTTGACTTACTCTTGGGAAATAAGGCAGGGCAGGTGACTGAGGTGTCAGTGGGGGAGCACTTTGGGGCCAGCGACCATAATTCTATTCGTTTTAAAATAGTGATGGAAAAGGATAGACCAGATCTAAAAGTTGAAGTTCTAAATTGGAGAAAAGCCAATTTTAACAGAATTAGGCAAGAACTTTCGAAAGCTGATTGGAGACAGATGTTCGCAGGTAAAGAGATGGCTGGAAAATGGGAAGCCTTCAGAAATGAGATAACAAGAGTCCAGAGAAAGTATATTCCTGTCAGGGTGAAAGGAAAGGCGGGTAGGTATAGGGAATGCTGGATGACTAAAGAAATTGAGGATTAAAGTTTTGGGTGGGCAAGTTATTGGAGGGCATCCTGAGGGACAGGATGTACATGTATTTGGAAAGTTAAAATTACAGTTAAGAGAAAGAAGGAAGCATATGTCAGGTATAGACAGGATAGATCGAGTGAATCCTTAGAAGAGTATAAAGGAAGTAGGAGTACACTTAAGAGGGAAATCAGGAGGGCAAAACGGAGACATGAGGTAGTGTTGGCAAATAGAATTAAGGAGAATCCAAAGGGTTTTTACAAATATATTAAGGACAAAAGGGTAACTAGGGAGAGAATAGGGCCCCTCAAAGATCAGCAGGTCAGGCAGCATCCAAGGAACAGGAAATTCGACGTTTCGGGCCAGAGCCCTTCATTAGGATGAAGGGCTCTGGCCCGAAACGTCGAATTTCCTGTTCCTTGGATGCTGCCTAACCTGCTGTGCTTTAACCAGCAACACATTTTCAGCTCTGATCTCCAGCATCTGCAGACCTCACTTTTTACTCCTTAAAGATCAGCAAGGCGGCCTTTGTGTGGAGTCACAGAAAATGGAGGAGATACGAAATGAATATTTTGCATCAGTATTTACTGTGGAAAAGGATATGGAAGATATAGACTGTAGGGAAATAGATGGTGACGTCTTATGAAATGTCCAGATGACAGAGGAAAAAGTACTGGGTGTCTTGAAATGGTTAAAGGTGGATACATCCCCAGGACCTGATAAGGTGTACCCGAGAACTCTGTGGGAAGCTAGAGAAGTGATTGCTGGGCCTCTTGCTGAGATATTTGTATCATCAATAGCCACAGGTGAGGTGCCGGAAGACTGGAGGTTGGCAAACGTGATGCCACTGTTTAAGAAGGGTGGTAAGGACAAGCCAGAGAACTATAGACCGTTGAGCCCGCCCTCAGTGGTGAGTAAGTTGTTGGAGGGAATCCTGAGGGACAGGATGTACATGTATTTGGAAAGGCAAGGACTGATTTAGGATAGTCAACATGGCTTTGTGCGTGGGAAATCATGTCTCACAAACTTGATTGAGTTTTTTGAAGAAGTAACAAAGAGGATTGATGAGGGCAGAGCAGTAGATGTGATCTATATGGACTTCAGTAAGGCATTCGACAAGGTTCCCCATGGGAGACTGATTAGCAAGGTTATATCTCATGGAATACAGGGAGAACTAGCCATTTGGATACAGAACTGGCTCAAAGGTAGAAGACAGAGGGTGGTGGTGGAGGATTGTTTTTCAGACTGGAAGCCTGTGACCAGTGGAGTGCCACAAGGATCGGTGCTGGGCCCTCTACTTTTTGTCATTTACATAAATGATTTGGATGCGAGCATAAGAGGTACAGTTAGTAAGTTTGCAGATGACACCAAAATTGGAGGTGTAGTGGACAGCGAAGAGGGTTACCTCAGATTACAACAGGATCTTGACCAGATGAGCCAATGGGCTGAGAAGTGGCAGATGGAGTTTAATTCAGATAAATGCGAGGTGTTCATTTTGGGAAAGCAAATTTTAGCAGGACTTATACATTTAATGGTAAGGTCCTAGGGAGTGTTGCTGAACAAAGAGACCTTGGAGTGCAGGTTCATAGCTCCTTGAAAGTGGAGTCACAGGTAGATAGGATAGTGAAGAAGGCATTTGGTATGCTTTCCTTGATTGGTCAGAGTATTGAGTACAGGATTTGGGAGGTCATGTTGCAGCTGTACAGGACATTGGTTAGGCCAATGTTGGAATATTGCGTGCAATCCTGGTCTCCTTTCTAAAGATGTTGTGAAACTTGGAAGGGTTCAGAAAAGATTTACAGGGATGTTGCCAGGTTGGAGGATTTGAGCTATAGAGAGAGGCTGAACAGGCTGGGGCTGTTTTCCCTGGAGCATCGGAGGCTGAGGGGTGACCTTCTAGCGGTTTACAAAATTATGAGGGGCATGGATAGGATAAATAGACAAAGTCTTTTCCCTGGGATCGGAGAGTCCAGAACTAGAGGGCATAGGTTTAGGGTACGTGGGGTAAGATATAAAAGAGACCTATGGGGCAACTTTTTCACGCAGAGAGTGGTACGTGTATGGAATGAGCTGACAGAGGATGTGGTGGAGGCTGGTAAAATTGCAACATTTAAGAGGCATTTGGATGAGTATATAAATAGGAAGGGTTTGGAGGGATATGGACCCAGTGCTGGCACGTGGAACTAGGTTGGTTTGGATATCTGGTTGGTGTGGACAGGGGTTGGACTGTAGGGTCTGTTTCCATGCTGAACATCTCTATGACTGTATGAGTATGACTGAACAGGTATAGCAATTTTCTATTAGCGATTTTCTAAAGCATGATTTTCAATAGAGTGGAGTTGGGAGGAACGCAACTATTGCATTATAGCAGAACGACCTATAGACAGGTTAACATTTCAATATGTTCCATCGTTCTCCTTGAAGTGAGCTGCCTGAAAAAAGTGAGGGGAATGCCTCCAATGGTAACTTCAAAAGACAATCCTCATACTTAGGGAAAAAAATACACCAGGCCATGGGCAGAGACTGGGAAATGTGATTGAGTAGAGGGTTAATTCTCAAATACCCAAATAGTCAGCCAGATTTCATGGTGGTAGACTGTGGAGAGGAATGATTCTGTGTAAAGCCTCATGCTTCAGAAAACATAGAAAATAGAAGCAGGAGTAGGTCATTCACGAATTTAGGCTGCTTTGCTCTAAACTTATTGGTGTAACTCATTGGGTGGAACGTTAAATGAAATGGTAATCTTGCCAACAGTGTAGATTCTGGTAGTCTCTACATTCTACTAAGGAAGCAACCACTTCAAAGGCCTAACACCATGAGTGTCGTTAAAAACTGAAAGAACTGCAGATGCTGGAAATCAGAAAAAAAACCCAGAAATTGCTGGAAAAGCTCAGCAGGTCTGGCAACATCTGTGAAGAGAATGTTTCAGGTCCAGTGACCTTTCTTCAGTTGTTGTTGTTGACCATGGTAACAGACTCATGGATAGCTGGCACAGCCAAGCGGGTCTTCTGTGCTGCCTGATGATTTGATAAAGTGCTGATGAATTGCTCTTCTTTGTTAGTATTTCAGGTTTTGAGAGTTCAATCTTCCCTTTTCTCTGTCATAAGTTTTCCATACTTCAAATTTCTATATATTCCTTTCAGATACAATTGAGTACAAGAGAACCTACCAACTTTGTTTTTATTGATACATGGAGTTTTGTTTTCCAACAGAAGAGCAGGGATTTTCTCTTGCTGGTTGAGGGAACCCTGGAAATTCTGCAAAGTTTGTGGTTAAAGCTAGAGAGAGCTACAAAGGCTCATTTGAGTGAGATTTCACTCCCAGCGTGGAATCTTTTTCAATGGCATTGTTGATCGGCTTCTTCTTATTCTCCCACCTTTCATTCTGCTGATCCGATAATCAGGAATCCAGTGCACTAACAGCTGTGTCCAATTTTGTAACCTGTATCCCTGTGGAAAAGCACTTTCTGGTTGGGAAAGGAATCTCGAAATGTCCCACCTCTTGCCTCCAGCTGTAGACAGAGGCTTTAGCCGAAGTATTGGCTACAGCAATTTTTGAACAACTACTGGGAAGGGGGAAGCTCGATTTGGTGCTACTGAACAAAAATAAAAATTAGGGAGGATCAAAGTTGATATCCTGAATAAGCATTCTGAACAAATTCTGTTCTACTGTCTATGATATAAAATTTTAGACACTTTGGAACCAAGTAGTCCAAATGTTTTGATCAATGTATGGGGCCAAACTTTGCTTGATGGAGTTGAGATTATGGGTGCATTGGGGAATAATAATATCCTTACCAGATCACCAGGTCATCGGGCTGCTTTCTCATCTCAGAGAGAGATGACTGGTGGTGGTTTAACCTGAGGGTCACCATGCATCAGGTCAGGGGAGAGGTTGGAGAAGGACAGTCCTTCATCTTAACCTCAGCTGGTGCAGGGATTGAACCCACGCTGTTGGAGATAGTGAGGACTGCAGATGCTGGAAAGTCAGAGTCGATAAAATGTAAAGCTGGTAAAAAAAACATAGTAGGTCAAGCAGCATCAGAGGAGCAGGAGAGTCAACTCTGGAAGTGAGCTTCCAAAGTCATGACCTCCTCATCTTTGAAATGCTGTGCTCCAGAGGCCCATGGAAGCGTAATTAAAAATTGGTGGAATTCTGGAGATTAATGACAGGAGGGAATGCAGGGGTAGTGCAGGGAAATGGCACGGGTGCAGTTAAGCTGTCATGATCTGGCTGAATGGTGGAGCACTCTCAATGGGCTGCATGGCCTCCTGTTCCTATGTCCCAATGATGCATTACTAAAAAAAAACACTCACGCCCATCCCCCCCTCCCCCCATGTCTGTCTCTGTCCTTGCTTCTGTGCAGCTGCTGATGGCCTGCCCATCTCCATTGCAAACTTGCCTGGCTGCACTGTGTCATCACAGTCTGTCCGAAGCTCTACTGTCTCCTCGTCATTGTTGGCGGTCCCTCCCACTCTCAGGGTGAGTCTGTCAGTGCCTGTTCAGACCAATGCAGTTACCGCAGGCTCTGTTACACTTGGAGTGGATGGTGGCCACGGGAAGGGGGTGGGTAGGGCATGGGTGTGGCAGTGCGCTCCTTTCCCTGTCTCCGCTCAGCTTCTGCTCTTTCCCCAGTCTCGAGGTGCTCGACGCCTTCCCGGTTGCTCCTCCCCCACTTTGAACAGTCTTGGACCGGTGATTCCCAGGTGTCAGTGGGTATGCTGCACTTCCCCACTGAGGCCTTGTGGGTATCTCTGAAGCACATCCTCTGTCCCACCTGGGGCTTGCCTGCTGTTTCAGAGTTGATGATTGCACAATGTTCAGCACCATTCCCCTCTCCTCAGATACTGAAGCAGTCCATGTTTGAACACAATGATACCTGAACAATATCCAGGTTTGCTGAAAATGTGTTGCTGGTTAAAGCACAGCAGGCCAGGCAGCATCCAAGGAATAGGAAATTCGACGTTTCGGGCATAAGCCCTTCATCAGGAATGAGGAGAGTGTGCCAAGCAGGCCAAGATAAAAGGTAGGGAGGAGGGACTTGGGGGAGGGGCGATGGAGATGTGATAGGTGGAAGGAGGTCAAGGTGAGGGTGATAGGCCGGAGTGGGGTGGGGGCGGAGAGGTCAAGAAGAAGATTGCAGGTTAGGAGGACGGTGCTGAGTTGAGGGAACCGACTGAGACAAGGTGGGGGGAGGGGAAATGAGGAAACTGGAGAAATCTGAATTCATTCCTTGTGGTTGGAGGGTTCCCAGGCGGAAGATGAGGCGCTCCTCCTCCAACCGTCGTGTTGTTATGTTCTGCCGATGGAGGAGTCCAAGGACCTGCATGTCCTCAGTGGAGTGGGAGGGAGAGTTAAAGTGTTGAGCCACGGGGTGGTTGGGTTGGTTGGTCCGGGCGTCCCAGAGGTGTTCTCTGAAGTGTTCCGCAAGTAAGCGGCCCGTCTCCCCAATATCCAGGCTTGGGCTGACAAGTGGCAAGTAACATTTGTGCCACACAAATGCCAAGCTATGACCTTATCTAATAAGAGGCAATCTAACCACTGCCCCTTGACATTTAATGGTGCTACCATTCACTGAGTCCCTCACAATCAAGATCCTGGGCCTGTGCAGGATGAGTGCAACTCCAAGCTTGACATCATTCGGGACAAAGCAGCTCACTTGATTGGAACCACATCCACAAACGTTCACTCTGTCAACTCTGATGCTCGGTAGCAGCAGTGTCTACCATTAACAAGATGCACTGCAGAAATTCACTCAGGCCCCTCAGACAGCACCTTCCAAACCCATGACCACTTCCACCTAAAAGGGCAGGGGCAGCAGATACATAGGAACGCCACCACATACACGTCATCCTCCAATTCCATTCCTATTTGCCCTTTCCTCTCTCCCTATAACCCCCGCCCCCCCCCCCCCCACTCCCCCTTCACTTTATATAGTTCTCATCGCCCTTAATCAGCTTTACTTGTAAATATTTAATTGGCAACTTGGGAGATGCTTGGCGGTAGATAAAGGAATAAGAAATGAGGAAACATTCAGTGATTTTGATGGCCCGAGTGTTGCTCAGTTGTGTGTGGTACTGCTTCTAGATTAAACTCCAAACTTCAATTTTCCTGCTTCTCGGATGCTGCCTGACCTGCTGTGCTTTTCCAGCAACACCACTCTTAACTCTTTCGCCTAAAAAAACAAGAAATAAAAGCAATGACTTGAAAGGGTTCAGAAAAGATTTACAAGGATGTTGCCAGGGTTGGAGGGCTTGAGCTATAGAGAGAGGTCGAATAGGTTGGGGCTGTTTTCCCTGGAGGGTCGGAGGCTGAGGGGTGACCTGATCATGAGGGGCATGGATAGAGCGAATAGCCAAGGTCTTTTCCCCAGGATAGAGGAATCCAAAAGTAGAGGGCACAGGCTTAGAGCGAGAGGGGAAAGATTTAAAAGGAACCTAAGGGGCAACTTTTTCACGCAGAGGGTGGTACATGTATGGAATGAGCTGCCAGTGGATGTGGTGGAGGCTGGAACAATTACAACATTTAAAAGGCATTTGGATGGGTATATGAATAGCAAGGGTTCAGAGGGATATGGACCAAATGCTGGCAAATGGGACTAGATTAATTTAGGGTATCTGGTTGGCATGGATGAGTTGGGCCGAAGGGTCTTGTTTCTGTGCTGTACATCTCTGTGACACCATGAGGAGGGCTCTTGTGCTGTCACGGTAATGTCTCTATTTCTGAGCCAGGAGGTCTGGGTTCAAATCCCATTCATTCCAGTGCGGTGTATTAATATCCCTGACCATGTTGCTGAGCTGATTTATGAACAACGAGCAAGAAAATTCTAATTATTAGTCGTTTCAACGATAAACTTTGTGTAAACAAGATGGGTGAGAACATGAGCCGTAAGGAGTTAATGCTCTTTCTGAATCAGCCAAAAGCTCGACCACCTCAGAGTTTAAGTGACTGTTATTATTTCAAAGTATTGACAGCTTGAGGAGTGGATAATCGTCACAGGGACAACAGCAACTGTTTCGTTTTTTCGCTCTAAATCCCATCGGTAGCTCTCACCCCCTCCTGGTGCTGGGTAATTACACCAATATTTCCTTTGCATTTGGTTAAATGACTTCCAATCTGGCTCTCTGTGATGATGTCCCGGTGATTTTCCTGATCTGAGGCGCCTGAGAGTGCAGTGCTCCTTATCTCACCATTTCACACCATCTGCCCTCAGCAGGGGGTTGGTATGGACTGAGCAGGGGGGCGTCACTTAATCACTTTCAATGGGGCAACAAATGGGGCTGGGGGAAATAGATAGAGACCAGAGCAACCTGCAACTTGCCCGTACTGCACTGCCAAAAATGTAACATGTTTCTGCAGTTCAAAGAGAGAGTGAGAGAGAAGGAAAGAAGCCTCTAAAATCAGAGGCCAGCACTTAATTACACAAACTCAGTGATCAAGGTTATTAGGAGGCATTAAAATAGGGAGATTTAATTGAACGGATCAGTCTACTTTGTAGAAAAGTATTCAGTTCTCCATGAGGGAGGTATTGTGCCTGCTACTTACTGAGATGCTTGTTTTATACCGACATTTAATGAATAAGAGAGAGACAGAAAAGGAACAATAAATGTATATTTCAAGCTGTGTTTTAGCTTCAAAGTAAAATGAAATGTCACATTGATTTACTTCATCTTTTCAAGTTGTCAAGTTTTCCAAAGATCTCACAACTCGCTTCTTTTTAACCCACAGCGTAAATGTTTTATGTACAAACTACTCCTTATTTCCTCATTTCCTCTATTAAGCTGCAGATTAACTGTCCTCCCCATTTCCCTTTTAAACCTGATCCTTCATTAGTAATCTCATCACCACTGGGGAACACTGACACTACCCAGGACACGGTGGGTCAGTGGTTAACACTACTACCTCACAGCACCACAGACCTGGTCTCAGTCCCACCCTTGGATGACTGTCTGTGTGGAGTTTGTATATATTCTCCCCGTATCTGCATGAGTTGCTCCGATTTCCTCCCATAGTCCGAAGATGTGCAGGTTAGATGGATTGGCTGTGCTAAGTTGCCTATAGTGTCCAGGGATGTACAGGCCAGGTGGGTTAGCCATGGGAAATGCAGGGCTATTGGGTGGGTGCTCCTCAGAGGTTTGGTGTGGACTTAATGGGATGAATGGCCTACTTCCACTCTGTAGGGATTCTGTGATTGGCAGCCATATCATCAATTTCATCGTTCACTTTCTCTACCATTTGAGTGTGCAATGGCTGCAGTGCATTAAGGTTTGTCCAACATACCTTTTGAACACAGACCACTACCATCTTGAGAGCAAAGGGCAGCAGATATATGGGAACACCACTTTCTGCAAATTTCCCTCCAAGCCACTTACCATCCTGACTTGGAAATAAATCATCACTGGTCAATATCCTGGAACTGAATTCCCAGGGAGATTTGGGTGGTATTTTCTGTCCTTGTCACTTACGTTCCCATTCCATGGATGGAGAAGATGATGACCACAGATCTGACCTTCTTGTGATAGGGAACAGCTGGCTATGTTGGGAAGGAGGCAGGATCACATCAGCGGCTTGCTGTCTATTTGAGAACAGTGCTGTTTGGATCAGAAAATCCTGATGGATCAATACTTCTCAGCTAAAGAAATGCAGTGACCATCAAAATTAGAGACCAGGCAGCAATGTGAAACTGAATGTGAGATGGGATAGATGTTGGAATTTCCAAATGTATTTCGAAAGTTTGCTTGTGAGTTTAGCTCAGCTGGCTGGTTTGCAATGCAGAGTGATGCCCATATTGAGTCTAATTCCTGTACCAACTGAGGTTGCCACGAAGGACTCTCCTTCTCAACCTTTCCCCTCACCCTGAGGTGTGGTGACCACCACCAGCATCTCCCTGTCTCTCTGTAATAAGACAGCAGCCCTGTGCTCTGGTAAGAATATGGTGACTTAACCAAACCTTACTGACTCCAAGAGAAGAGAAATATTCCAGATGTTGGAAAACAAAAAATGCTTGTGAAACTCAGCAGGTCTGGCAGCATCTGTTTTGAGTCCAGGATCATTCATCTTCGGAACAGAATTGTATCGGATTTGAAATTTTAGCTTTGCTTCCCTGCAAAGTTTCTATCCTGGTTCTGGTCGGTAAAAATTATATTTCTCTGCTGTCCTCCAGTTCTGTCCTTGTTAGATCCGTGATTGGAATTGCACCACAATTGGTCACTGTGCCCTCAGCTCTCCGGGACCTTAACTCTGAAATTCGCTCCCTCCCTCAACTTCTCTGTCTTTCTGCATCTATTCCCTTCACTATGATGCTGCAACACTGACCTGCCCTAATCTCCTGCTACAGCTTGGTGACATCTCAATGAATGCAAGACTTTGTCTATGAACTTGCTTTAAACATTGTTTATGTCAGATTTAGATAAATTCCTGATTATCAAGGGGATGAAAGATCATCAAGTGAATGCAGGAATGCAGAGTTGAGGTTAAAATCAGATCAACTGTGATCTTAGAGTCATAGTGACGTACAGACTCTTTGGTCCAACTCATCCGCACCGACCAGATATGCTAACCTACTGTAGTACTATTTGCCAGCATTTGGCCTGTATCCCTGTAAACCCTTCCTATTCACATACTCATCCCAATGGCTTTTAACTGTTGTAGTTGTACCAGCCTCCACCGTTTCCTCTGGCAGCTCATTCCATATATGCACCACCCTCTGTATGAAAATGTTTCCCCTTAGCTCCCTTTTAAATCTTTCCCCTCTCACTTTAAATTTATGCCCTCTAGTTCTGGACTCCCCTTTGTTGGGGAAAAGACCATGACTATTCATCTCATTCAATGGTGGACCAGGCTATAAGGGCCAAAATGGCCTACTTTGTTCTTTGTCCATCTTATTCTACTAAATTGGTGACGTGACTTTTGATCGCGTATGAATGAACACAGCCTCGGGAGGTTTGGCTGACAGGACTCTGCCTAATCCTTTCACTTCCTAACCCATCTGACGTTTCCCTGCCCAGTTCTGAAGGCCATGGAGAGTAATTCCAGAACATTTATTAAGTTGCATGAGACTGTCCTTCAACCGCAGATGAAACAATTATCTGAACTTTGGCATCAACCCCAGAGCAAGGACTGTGGTGAAAATAACTGCAAATTGGGCCGTTAGCATCGAATGTACTGTTATTTTCACTGCAGTGCCCAGCTTTAGGAAATTCCAAGTAATATAATTGATGCATCTGTGCAGAGTGGATGCAGCTGGTCTCTGCCAATTAAGTAATGTCTCCATAGAACCGTACAGTGAAGGAGTTAATAAAAAGACAAACGTTTACATACACAAAGCTTCCTCCTTTGAAATCTCACTATTGCTTTTTGAAGGCTTAAGACACCAGGGGGTTCCCTTCACTTCCTAATCCCAGTTCTAAGACCAATAATTGATATGCAAGGATGAAGAAAAAGCTTGGATTTGCCAGTCCGTTTACAGATTAACACGCTCTGTATCTCCCGCTTATGTTCCGCATTAGTTGCTCACACTGCATTGTGACAACTGTACGAATTGCTGCCTGTCACTCTGATAGATTTTGTTCAGGCGCAGTCTACTCTTGTACAATGGAATGAATAACACTGGAAAAACACTTTGAAATAGATGGACTCAAGAAATAAAATGTAGAACTTCAGCGTGTAGCTCAGTGAGTCCCATCGCTCCCGCCTGCCCTCCTGCTTTGTCCCTTTGTCCCTCTCTGCAGTCTCCTCTCTACCTCCCCCAGTCTCCTCTCTACCTCCCCCAGTCTCCTCTCTACCTCCCCCAGTCTCCTCTCTACCTCCCTGCTCGCTCTTTTCTCCACCTCCCCCCACCCCTCCCCCCACAACCAAATCCCCCAAAACATCAACATAAATGCTACCTTTTTCTAGTTGTGAAGCAAGGTTGCTGGACTCAAAATGTTAACTCTGTTTCTCTCTCCGCAGATTCTGACAGACTTGCTGAGTTCCTCCAGTGCTTTCCATCTCTGTTTGTTTCAGATACCCAGTGCAGCTTATTAATTTATTGACTCCTTCTCTCTGCAGCCTAAATCAAGTTCATCAGCAACACCTCCTCATCTGTGTAGATATTTTCCCAATCTATCTGTTACCATACACTTCTAAAGCATTAAAAGGAATTGAATCCAGGCTTCCTAGCTCAGAGATAGGGACACTATCACTGCATCACAAGAGTCTCTCTGCAATTATGTAAGCTTTACATTCATGCACATTAAAAGTGGACACTTAGTAGCAAAATGTAGTCCCGTGCTTTTACCTGGGTGTTGCTGCCTGGGTCAGCATTCATTGTCTGTCCCTAATTGCCCCTGAGGTGATGAGCTGCCTTCCTGAACTGCTGCAGTCCACATGCTGTAGGTGCACCCTAAATATCCTTAGAGAGGGAATTCTAGGATTCTGATCCAGCAACACTGAAGGAATGGCGATATATATGGCCAAGTCAGGATGGCGAGTAGCTTGGAGGTCGTGGTGTTCCCATGTATCTGCTGCCCTTGTCCTTCGAGATGGAAATGTTTATGGGTTTAGAAGGGAGATAGCAGAATGAATGCTTTGAATCTGGTGACGCCTCATTAGAACTCATGTCTGTTGAAGAGTATATGGACTTGAAACATTAACTCTGCTTTCTCCCACAGACCAGCTAAGTTTTGCCAGCAATTTCTGTTTTTGTTTCAGATTTCCAGCATCTTTGTTTTTATTTTGTGTGTTCAGAAGATGCTGTTTAAGGGTCTTTGGTGAATTTCTGCAGTGCACCTTGTAGAGAGTATAGACTGCTGTTACTGAGTGTTGGTGGTGGAGGTAGTGGGTGCTTGTGGATATGATGTCAATCAAGTGGGTTGCTTTGTCCTGGATGGTATCAAGCTTCTTGAGTGTGGTTGGGGCTGCACTAATCCAGGCAAGTGGGGAGTATTCCATCACACTCCTGATTTATGTTTTGTATTGTGAAAGGGCTTTGGGGAGTCAAGAGGTGAGTCACTCATTGCAGAATTCCTACGCTCTGACCTGCTCTTGTAGCCACAGAGTTTATACTGGCAAGTCCAGTTGTGTTCCTGGTCAATGGTAACCCCCAGAATGTTAATAGTGGGGGATTCAGTGATGGTAACACCATTGAATGTTAAGGGGTGATGGTTAGATGACCTTTTATTGGTGATGGTCATTGCCTGGCATTTGTGTGGCACGAAGGTTTCTTGCCAGTTGTCAGCTCAAGCCTGGATATTGTCCAGATCTTGTTGTATTTGAACATGGGCTGCTTCAATTCAACACAAAGTGATTGATATTTTACCTGATGTGACAATACTTATATTATTCCCTGTAACATAAGAGTTTAAGTGTAGATAAAATGGTAATGAAAGATCCAGCAGACTTACATTATACCTGCCCAGGAGACAGAATTATTACATTCACAGACTCAAGTATCTGGGCTCATATTGAACTATTCAGTTACAGCAGAAGAGTCATAGTGTTTCATGTTTCCAGTAGTCTCCAGTAAGATGGAGTCTGAAATCTTCATACTGTCAGGTCACATACAGTGATACAGTGATAATATCATGAACATCTCTCTTAAAGGTGTACTACCATATTGACTGTGAAATATAACATAAATGTAGAGCCATAGATGTCTAGATGTGGGTGGACTTCGGACAAACTTGCATTTAAATAGTGCGTTTTACATCCACAGGGGGTTCCAAAGTGCGCCACAACAAACAAGATATTTAGAAAGTGGGGCCATATCTTGCTTCATGGGTAAACATGGTCAGTCTAAGATGAGATCTCTGGAAGGCAGTGAGAGGAATGTTCATTTATCTGGTCTGATATCGTTCAATGCCATTAAAGTGGGACTGAGTTGCAATGAAACATCAAGCTGCTTCACAGTGTGAGGGCATTTCTTTTCTATCCAAAGCAGTCAACCAATTCTCTGGGTCTGATTTGTGCCCTTGCCTTGGTGGGGGGGGGGGGAGTTGGCGGGGGTGGGGGGGGGTGGTGGGTGGGATGAAGTGTGCAGCTGGGAAAAGCACTGGAGGTCAAGCAGCATCAGGGGAGCTGGGGGGTCATTGCTTCAGGACAAAACCTTTCATCAGGACTGGGTGGAATGTGAGAACCATGGGGTCTCTATCCTTAGTGTGGTTGGGTGGGACTTGTTTGAGGTGCGGAAAGTGGAGGAGATGAGGTTGAGGGCATTGTTGATCGTGAGGGAGGGGAAATTGCGGTCCTTGAAGTAGGAGGACATCTGGGAAGTCCTGGATTGGAATCGTTCATCTTGGGAGCAGATACGGCTGAGGCAGAGGAATTGGGAGTATGGGATTGCATTTCTGCAAGGGAGGGGAGGTGTAATCGAGGTAGCTGTGGGAGTCGGGGGGTTTGCAATAGATGACAATGCTGAATCAGTTGCTGGAGATGGAGACGGAGAGTCCAGGAAGGGGAGGGAGGTGTCAGAGATGGTCCAGGTGAATTTGAGGTCAGGGTGGAAGGTGTTCGTGAAGTTGCTAAACTGTTCAAGTTCCTTGTGGGAGCATGAGGCAGCTCTGATACAGTCATTAATATAGCGGAGGAAAAGGTGGGGGACGGTGCTGGTGTAGCTGGGAAGAGGGACTGTTCCAAATACCCTGTGAAGATGCAGGCATAGCTGGGGGCCATGTGGGTGCTCATGGCTACCCCTTTGGTTTGTATGAAGTAGCACTGATATCACCCATTCTCAGATCAGAGTTACAGAGGGAGAGCTATTTGGTTAACAGATATCAATTAATCCCAATGTTAAAATTCACAATTGATTGATTAATTACTGATTAGAAAAGAGAGCTCCAACCTCTTACCACTCTTTGTGTGTAGCAGTCTTTCTTATTTTCACTTCTGAAAGTTTTGGGTCTAATTTTCATACAATTCTCCTGAACCTAGACTCCTGACCAGTGGTGCTCGTTTCTCTCTAACTACCTTATGTTCTCCAATGTTTCCCTTACTGTTTGAAAACTTTGATCAAATTATCCCTTACCTTCTGCTTTTAGGGGCTACAAGCCTCATTTATATAGATTTACCGTGTAATTTTAATCCCTGCACTCTGAATATTTTGCGGGAAATCTGCCTGACACTCCCTCCAATGCTAATGTATCTTGTTTCCAGTGGTCTGGATTGAGGAATAATTTGCTTAGTTGTTTTTCAATTTGCAGAAGAAAGTTAAGGTAAGTTAATAAAGCTTTAGAAAGGAGGGGCAGCATGGGATGTCTCAGTGGTTAGCACTGCTGCCTCATTGCACCAGGGTCCCAGGTTCAGTTCAGCCTTGGGTCTGTGTGGAGTTTGCACATTCCCCCTGTGTCTGTGTGGGTTTCCTCTGAGTGATCCAGTTACTTCCTGCTGTCCAAACATTAGGTGGATTGGATATGCTGAATTCTACAGGGATGTGCAGACTAGGTGGGTTAGCCATTGTCAATGGAGGTTTACAGGGGCAAGGGGTGGTTCTGGGTGGGATGCTCTTCGACAGGTCGGTGTGGACTTGAGGGGCTGAATGGCCTGCTTCCAGATGATAGGGGTTCTACAATGTGGGTCTTGTGGGAGTCACCTCTAGATTATACAATGTGGTAACGAGACCACTTGGGGCAATCAGGAAGACTCTTCAATAGGAAGTCATTGTATTCCCTAAGTGTTCTGTTGGTGTTTAGAGATGCTATATTGGCAGCTGCCATGACATCTTAATTTTTTGGCAATCAAAAATGTTTGCAAAAACATCAATGTAACTACGCAAATCACTTCTAAATGATGTGGGGCAGTTCATGAATAGATGCCCAATGATACCTTCCCTTGGCTGAGCAGCACAGGCACAGACTCTTTACAAGTGAGGACTTCTCCAGACAGACAGCACCATTGAAATGGTCACTGGGCTCCTCGAATTGTAGTTCCTGAGTGTGGGCCAGTCTCCACTCCTGTCCTGCAAGAATCTCATACATTGTCAGAGTCTCTGATGAAGGGCTTTTGCCCGAAACATTGATTTTCCTGCTCCTTGGGTGCTGCCTGACCTGCTGTGCGTTACCAGCCCCACTCTAATCTAGACTCTGATCTCCAGCATCTGCAGTCCTCACTTTCACCACTGGTATCTTTTACCCGAGCAATACTGGCCCAACAGCACTGAGTGCTGTCAGACTCACTTTACTCTAGACGTGGAAATCCATCCACAATGCAGCAACTTTAATCAGTTTCATCTGATTTTTATATATATATATATATATATATATCAAACCAAGAACTGTGGATGCTTGAGATCCGAAGCAGAACAGAAATTGCTGGAGAAACACAGCAGGTCTGGCAGCACCTGTAGAGAGAAAACAGTTGACGATTTGGGTCCAGTGACTCTTCTTCAGAATTAATAGTAGCTTGGAAAACAAAGCATATACACTGATGAAGGGAGGGTGTGGGGAAAAAGAGTGAGTGATAGATACAGATGGAGCTCAGAGGGAGAGAAAGACAGTTAGGCACACAAAAGCATGGATAATGGTGGGCTAGGGAGGAAGAAACACTGCTAATGGGGCTAGGAATGGGTGAGGACAAGTTGGCTGTGTTGAAAGTAGCCCATGGCAATGCAAGGGCTAGGGTGTGGGGGTAGGTAAAGGACACAGAAGAAGATACTCAGGTTCCAAAATGATTGAACCCAATACAGTATTGAATCCAGAAGGCTATAGGGTCCCCAAGTGGAAAACGAGGAGCTGTTCTTCCAGCTTGTGCTGAGCTTCACTGGAGCACTGCAGCAAGCCCGAGACAGAGATGTTGGCCAGGGAACAGGGTGGGGTGTTGAAATGACAGGCGATCATTTTTACAGAGAGATTGGAGGTGTCCCACAAACACAATTGCATGAAAAAAAATCCACATTTATAACCTGTAACAGCCTCCCATAACCCAAAGCAGCCAGAGTCAGAAAAATACACCAGACCACCACCAGCTTCAAGACCCTTCTGAGATGCACACTCTCATGACTTGGAAATATATCATTGTCACTGGGACCATCCTCCCACCCCCTACAGCATTGTGACCATATCTACACTATATGGGGGACTGCAACCATTCACCACCATCTTCTGAAGGACCAGTAGAGAAGGACAATAACCTCAGGCCTTGTCTTTGATGCCTACATCCCTTGAATGATTAAATACCAAGAAATGAATCTAATTTCTCTGACATCGTCGTCACTGTGCAGACAGAAGCCAATGTTATAAATTCTAGAAGTAGCTGGAAAACCCAGCAAGTCCGGCAGCATCTGTGGCGAGAAATCAGAGTTAACATTTCGGGGTCAAGTGACCCTTCTTCAGGGAAGTGCTCTCAGGAAGGGTCACTGAACCACCTGATGAAGGAGCAGCGCTTCAAAAGCTCATGCTTCCAAATAAACCTATTGAACTATAACCTGGTGTTGTGTGATTTTTAACTTTGGACCTGAAACGTTAACTCTGAGTTCTCTCCACAGATTCTGCCGGACCTGCTGAGCTTTTCCAAGAATTTCTGGTTTTCTTGTTTATGATTTACAGCATCCTCAGTTCTTTTGGTTTTTATAAATTCTAGGGTCAGCAGGTAGGGACGATGGAAGCGTAACTGTGGCTTGATGACCTGGCCCTACAACAACAATTTGCACTCATCTAACCCTTTAAATGTAGAAAAATAGCCAAGGTGACAAAATAGAACCCGACAGTGGAGAAGAAATAGACTATGTTCAGTTCAAAGATTTACATAAATGTTCTTATGTCCAAAACTCCGATTCTAAACTGCATTTGACCACAGAAAGGAGATGCTGTGTCATTAATCAGATTTCGCATCAATGATCGTGTGTAGTCATCTGTTTTGGCTGGAGTCTACCTTTTTCACTCGGTATGTTTTTTTCTCATCGTCCATTGACATTTAATGATGCTGATACTGAAAGACATTTTAATTGCAGAACATTCCTGCATAATCATTTTATGATGGGTTTATTGCCACCTTGTACTCATCAGGACCTGGTGCTGTCACAGCTCTAGATGATAAATTATCAGTAGGGCTTGGGGAGATAGTACCACTTTAACTAGAGCAATAAAGCACCTCTGTTTTTATAGTAAGCTCTCAGTACATTTCCATTCATCATTGTGTCTCTGTGATTTTAGCCAGATTTTACACTGCTGATTAGCCCATTACCAGGGTTAATTGGCAACAATAGCTGACAGAATTACTATTCAAGTTTCAAATGGCATATTCCGTTTCCCCTGATCTAAACTACAGGCCCACATGAATTTGCTTAAACTCTTTGAATAAATGCCTGTGATTTCTGGTAATAGTTCGGGTTGTATGATGTGTTACCCTGGATTGTCATGTAATGTCATTCACAATGCCAGTGTTAACTTTTTAAGTGTGACTATTTCATTCTTAAGTCAGCATCAATCTACAATGAGACTAAACAGAAGTGAGTACTGCAGATGCTGGAAATCAGAGTCTAGATTAGAGTGGTGCTGGAAAAGCACAGCATCCGAGGAGCAGGAAAATCGATGTTTCGGGCAAAAGGTGATGAAGGGCTACAATGGGACAAACCAATCCTACAAGTCCATCTTTCAAAATATTTTTATTGCTTTGTTCTTTTAATATTGCGTTGCTCTTTGGTACTTCAACCATTCTGCTGTAACTCTGCTATTGTTCATTGAGTGCTCTGGGCTTTGTTCAGTTCAAAGATTTACATAAATGGTCTTATGTCCAAAACTCCGATTCTAAACTGCATTTGACCACAGAAAGGGGATGCTGTGTCATTAATCATACTGTGTCATATTGACAAAAAACAGAAATTGTTGGAGAAACTCAGGATGTCTGGCAGCATCTGTGAAGAGACAAACAAAATTAATTTTATGAGCCCAGCAACCCCTCTTTAGAACTGTTTAGAGGTGTTCTGAAGATGAGTTACTGGGCTTGAAATGGTAACTATTTTCTCTTCACAGATGCTGCCAGACCTGCTGAGTTCCTCCAGCAATGTCTGTTTTGTTTGTTTCAGATCTCCAGCAACCCACAATTCGTTGTTTTGTTTTGTTGCATATAAAATACACTGCTGAACTGCTCCGAACATGGATTAAAGCTCCATATCTCTACGTTCCACCCTAAAATCTTACCTTATGATATTAAACACAACTCTCTGGTGCAGTATCTATCCTGAGCTACATGGGCCCTTGATGTCTCCACATGCTTAATTTTGCACATTCCCCATTGCTGCTCAATCTAGTTCACCTGACCATTTCAGCATTAACATTATCGTATGCATTTGCCATCACATTACAGTCAAAACAAATGATTTAAAAAAAGACATTCCTAACTCTTTACTCTTAGCTGGACACTTAGTGACTGGTGATGTCACTTTCCCATGGTATAGATTTCTTTACTGATTATTGCCCAGTGTTCTCTTCATCCTAGCTTTTTGTCAGTGGCATCACTGAGGATTAGTCAGCCCTCTGTCCTCTGGAAGTAGCTGAACAAATTCTTGTTAATGTGTTGAGGGGGTCTCTTATATATGATGCTTTAACCATAATATTAGACATTGCTAAATGGTACTCCATAGAGAAACCCAAAGGATTCTATCCATAATGTCAAACCTTCACAAAATATTTTCCCTTTCAGTCATAATGTCATAGAGCATTAGAGTCCTACAGCATGGAAACAGGCCCTTCAGCCTAAACTGGTCCATGCTGACCAATGTCTGTTTTACTTTCTGAAATGTCGCCTCACATGCATCCAAGCTTTCTTTATTTTGTCATGAATAAACTGGGAAGAGTGTCCTTATGATTATAGCCCATTGCTTCTTAATCCATCACAAATATATGGATGTATCAAATCCCAATGAGACACCCCCAAATCACCAATCTGCCTTATGGCCTTATACAGTTCACACCAGACTTTGTCAATAACGGCAAATTAAATATTTATTATAACAAACTTAAATTTAAAAAGAACAGGTAAAAGAAACATTTATAAATTACATACCTTACTAATAATTTATTTTGTTTGTTTTTGTTAAAATTGTGTTACAATAAATAGCTTTCTGTTACTGATAAATTTATGCCCCTTAAACTATATCCAATTAAATCCTCAATGCACACATACACACTCACAGACACACACACTCAGTCACACACAAGCACACACACACACACACACAGGACATACACACACACTCACAGATACACACACAAACAAATACAATCAAGATTAAGACAGCAAAAAGACACAAGGATCAGTGTTAAGGCCTCAATTATTCACGTTGCTTAATGGCATAGACAGTCATACTGCCAAAATGACTGATGACACAAAGATAGATGGCACCATAGACAGTGTAGATGATGGTGTTAAGTTGCAAAGGGATATAAATAGATTAAGTGAATGAGGAAAACTATGGAAGATAAAGTTTTGTGTAAGCAAGTTTGAGGTTATCCATTTAGGACCAATAAAGGATAGATCAAGGTACTTTCTAGAAGATATAAAGTTAAATACAATGGATGCCCAAAGACACTTCTTAGTCTTCGGAACTTTGGGAGTGGTGGGGACAGTGTCCTTGAGAATTTAAGTATACAATAAATGGATTCTTGATCAGTTGGGGAATTAAGGGTTACAGGAAGCCATGATCCTATTGAATGGTGGAGCAGGGTCTGGGGCTGAATGGCCTACTCCAGTTCCTATTTCTTATGGTCTTCTGGTCTTAAGTGCAAGCACCATGTGTATGAAACTGTTGTTTCTCACGAAGATGAGTCAAGCTGGTCTAAAACCTGACTGTGTTTCCAGACTGAGCACTAGGTAGTGGAATGGGATCAAGTGGCAAATAGCATTTCCAGCATAGAGACATATCAGAATGTCGTTGTGATCTTATCAGCTTCATGTTGACGTTGATCGTTAAGCAAATGGTGAGGGGAAAAAATGTTAGCATTTTGGGTATGACAGCTTACATCATGGTTCTAATCCCAACTGAAGAACTGAAGGAAGAATCATGTTTGCTGTCAAAACACACAATTGTTTGTTGGTTTTCCTGGTATCATTGGTGTCTTTTTCTCTAGTCTAATCCAGACATATGAACAATGTGGGATAGAGTTAAAAATCACACAATGCCAGGTTATAGTCCAACAGGTTTAATTGGAAGCACTAGCTTTCGGAGCGCTGCTCCTTCATCAGGTGGTTAAGGAGCACCACTCCGAAAGCTAGTGCTTCCAATTAAACCTGTTGGTCTATAATCTGGTGTTGTGTGATTTTTAACTTTGTACACCCCAGTCCAACACCGGCATCTCCAAATCAATGTGGGACAGGAAAGAATTCCTCTAGTCTTTTCAACCATGTCTCCCGCACAAATATTCTACCTTGTGTTTCACAACATATGCATCTCCTGTTCCACCTGAATCCATGAAACAGACAAAAATAAGAACAAAATCTCAGAATGCAATGAGTCTAAAGAATGTATAAAATCCTTTTCAAATGCATTTAGGTGATCAATACTCATCTACCAGTTCATTCTGGCCCTGATAATTGCTGTGTTCCTATGTGCTACAATACTCCAAGATCTCTCACTCTTCCAATTCCAGCATCTCGTTCATCATTAACTTTTATCACTACATTGTAGATGGCAATGTCTTCAATGGCTTAGCTCCAAATGTCTGGAACTGTCTTTGAAACTATGCAGTGTGATGTCAAGGCTTCATTGATGACACTCCATGAAAGACATTGGGATTAGTATCATGTTCTTCACTGTCTTCCCACATTTTCTGCAGCAGCATCTTATTCCTTGAGTGTGAGAATATTGTAGAATGATTTGTAAAGTTGCAACAATTAGACCTGGTTCAAATTATACTCACTGTGTATGTGGAACAAAGGAAAAAAAATCCATATTCCCAAAGTAACAGTTTTGCTTAATTGTCATTTTAAATTCACAAGCCATTGCCAATTACCAAGGTTGCTCAAAGCAAAAGGAATATAATAATGTGCATCAGCAAAGGTGCCAAAAATAGAGCGAGCAGCATAGTGGCACTCTGTGAAATAGCTTTACCTCCAAAATTACCACTTGCAGCTCAGCTAAAATCTGTTAACTATATCAGAAGGTTACTAAGATTTTAATGCATTGCATTATCAATGAAAGAGCTTTATGAATGTTGCTATGATTCATAGGTCTACATTTTAACCCCCTTCCCCCTGACCTGGAGCTGTATTGACAGGTGGGAGAGGGGGCTGTAACATTGGAGCTGAGAGAGAGTCTGCATGATTGGAGACGGGAGAGGGTTGTAAGATTGGTGATGGGACAGGGTCTGTCAGATTGGAGATGGGAGAGGGTCTATAAGATTGGAGATGGGAGTGGGTCTGTAACATTAGAGATGGGAAAGGGTTTGGAAGGTTGGAAATGAGAGAGGGTCTGTAAGGTTGGAGATTGGAGATGGTCTGTAACATTAGAGATGGGAGAGGGTCTGTAACATTAGAGATTGGAGAGAGCCTGTAACAATAGAGATGGGAGAGGTCTGCAAGGTTGGAGATGGGAGAGGGTCTGTAACATTAAAGATGGGAGAGGGACTAATATTAGAGGTGGGAGAGGGTCTGTAACATTAAAGATGGGAGAGGGACTGTAACATTAGAGATGGGAGAGGGACTGTAATATTAGAGGCGGGAGAGGGTCTGTAACATTCGAGTTGGGAGAGGGTCTGTAACATTGGAAATGGGAGAGAGTCTGTAAGGTTGGAGATGAGTGAGGGTCTATAACTTTAGAGATGAGAAAGGGGCTGTAAGGTTTTGAGATCGGAGAGGGGCTGTAACATTCAGAGATGGTAGAAGGTAAGTAATCTAAGTAATCTAATCTAATCTAAGGTCTGTAACATTGGAGACCCGAGAGGTTCTATCAGATTAGAGACATCACCAGTCACAAAGATCCCAGCACCTTCCCAGCTCCCAGTCTCGGTGTAATTTTGTGGCAAGGGAAGCTGATGCCAACTGACAATGGCAGGCTGGTATCTGGATAAGAGGGCATTGTCTTCAAGGTACCTACATCCCCCTCCCCCACCCTCCGTCTTTCCCATCTCTTCATCAATCACAGGTCCCTACCCCAAAATCTCTTCATCTTCTGCCTCAGACTCTGGCAGCAAGGCCCCCATAAGGGAGTTATCCTCAAACCAAACTCCATCTCAGCTCAATTCCCTTGGACAGTGCTGCATAACTCAGCTCCTGACTCCCCCAAAGCCTGTCCACCACCTGCAAGGCACAGGTCACATGAGTGTGATGGAATGCTCCCCACTTGCCTGGATAGGTGCAGCCCCAACCACATTCAAGAAGCTCGATTCCATCCAGGACAAAGCAGCCCATTTGATTGGCATCGCAATCACTCCGAGAGTGTGGTGCTGGAAAAGCACAGCAGGTCAAGCAGCATCTGAGGAGCAGGAGAGCCCTCCTGCTCCTTGGATGCTGCCTGACCTGCTGTGCTTTTCCAGCACCACACTCTTGACTCTAATCGCCAGCATCTGCAGTCCTCACTTTCACCATATTTATTCTGTCCACCACCGATGCTCAGTAACAGCAGTGTGTACCATCAACATGATATACTGCGGAAATTCACCAAAGTTCCTGAGACCGCACCTTCCAAACCCACAGCCACACCTAGCAGGACGATGACACCAAAATTGGAGGTGTAATCGACAACAAAGAAGGTTACCTTAGATTACAATGGGATCTTGATCAGATGCTGCCAGACCTGCTGAGCTTTTCCAGCAACTTCTGTTTTTGCAGCCTAACATCAGTTTGAGTAAACAAGAACATCAAAAGAATATTATAAAGTGAAAATGGAAACTTGTAGATCATAGATCTCCAAGAGAAAAATAATGGATGTAACAGTTAATATTACAATTCATCATTATCACAGCGTGCCACTTTTGAACAATGCATTTAACAGATTAAAAGTATTTACACTCTAGGGTGTCTTTAGCATTTCTGTGCAATTGCAACAACTCTTTAAATAAGACAAATGAAGCAGTTTTAAATACATTCAGGAGATTGCGCTATTGTAATTTAATGTGAGTGTCTCCATTCTGAAATATTTGTGCTGATGAGTAATTATCAGTCGGATTTTCTGATCAAAGCATTGCAGGACGTGCAGTGTCATCAACTAAAGATGCAAATGCAAAATGTGAAATGAGTGACAACCAGTCATATTTAGTCTATCTTCTGAGGAACACTTTACCCTGTGTATGGAACATCTAATTGCAAAGTAAATGCTTCCAAATCCCATGCCGTTTTCAACCTATAGTGTTAGATGGCTTGCTTGCTTTAATGTCCATGGTGGCTCAATGCATTGTACCCTCAATCACCTGGTCAAGAGGTAGTCAATACAAAACTCTAGGCTGGATGTGACAGAGTGTTGCACTGGCAGAGGTGCTGTCTTTTGGATGTGGTGTTACACATGAAGTGCTGTCTGCCCTTTCAGTTGGATATAGAGAATTTCCTGGTACAGTTTCAAAGGAGAATGGGGGTGGGCAATGATAAAATAAAGGGTGGGTGTGTAGATTTGAGTGGTGCTGGAAAGGCACAGTAGGTCAGGCAGCATCCAAGGAACAGGAAAATCAATGTTTTGGGCAAAAGCCCTTCGTCAGGAATAGAGATAAAATAAAGAACTGCAGATGCTGAAGATTGAGTTGAAAGACTCACCTGCAGATTTGTTTGAAGTTTGACGAAGCAGTGAGGCCAGACACTAGGGTCCCTCAAAGATCAGCAAGGCAGCCTATGTGTGGAACCACAGGAGATGGGGGAGATACTGAACAAGTATTTTGCATCAGTGTTTACTGTGGAGTAAGATGTGGAAAATATAGAATGTGGGGAAATAGATGATGACATCTTGAAAAATGTCCATATTACAGGGGAGGAGTATATTACAGGTGCTGGATGTCTTGAAACATATAAAAGTGCATAAATCCCCAGGACCTGATCAGATGTAACCTACAACTCTGTGGGGCCTCTTGCTGAGACATTTGTATCATCGATAGTCACAGGTGAGGTGCCAGACCTGGAGGGTGGCTAATGTGGTGCCACTGTTTAAGAAAGGTGGTAAGGACAAGCCAGGGAACTACAGACTGGTGAGCCTGATGTTGATGATGGGCAAATTGTTGGAGGGAATCCTGAAGGACAGGAAAGGAAAGGACTAAATAGGGATAGTCAGCATGGCTTTGTACGTGGGAAATCATGCCTCATGAACTTGAGTTTTTTGAAGAAATGACAAAGAGGATTGATGAGGGCAAAGTGGTGGATGTGATCTAGATGGACTTGAGTAAGGCATTAGAAAAGGTTCCTCATGGTAGACTGGTTAGACCTTTAGATTACTTACAGTATGGAAACAGGCCCTTTGGCCCAACAAGTCCACACCGAACCTCCAAAGAGCAACCTGCTCAGACCCATTCATTTACTCCTTCACCTAACACTACGGACAATTTAGCATGGCCAATTCACCTAACCTGCACATCTTTGGACTGTGGGAGGAAACCGGAGCACCCGGAGGAAACCCACGCAGACATGGGGAGAACGTGCAAACTCCACACAGACAGTTGCCTGAGGTGGGACTTGAACCCAGGTCTCTGGCGCTGTGAGGCAGCAGTGCTAACCACTGTGCCACCGTGCCGCCCCTCATGCAATATAGGGAGAACTAACCATTTGGATAAAAAACTGGCTCAAAGGTAGAAGACAGACGGTTGTTTTTCAGACTGGAGGCCTGTGACCAGTGGTGTGCCACAAGGATCGGTGCTGGGTCTACTGTTTTTCGTTATTTATGTAAATGATTTGGATGTGAACATAAGAGGTATAGTTTGCAATGACACCAAAATTGGAGGTGTCGTTGACAACCAAGAAGGTTACCTCAGATTACAATGGAATCTTGATCAGATGGGTCAATGGGCTGAGGAGTGGCAGATGGAGTTTAATTTAGATAAATGTGAGATGCTGCAGTTTGGAAAAGCAAATCAGAGCAGGACTTATACACTTAATGGTAAGGTTCTAGAAAGAATGTGCAAACTCCACACAGGCAGTTGCCTGAGGTGGGAATTGAACCCAGGTCTGAACAAAGAGACCTTGGAGTGCAGGTTCATAGCTCCTTGAAAGTGGTAGGTAGGATAGTGAAGCAAGCGTTTGGCATGCTTTCCTTTATTGGTCAGAGCATAGGAATTGGGAGGTCATGTTGTGGCTGTACAGGACATTGGTTAGACCACCTTTGGAATATTGCGTGCAATTCTGGCCTCCCTCCTATTGGAAGGATGTTGTCAAACTTGAAAGGGTTTAGAAAATATTAACAAGGATGTTGCCAGGGTTGGAAAATTTGAGCTAAAGGGAGAGGCTGAACAGGCTGGGGCTATTTTTCCTGGAGTGTTGGAGGCTGGGGGGGTGACCTAATAGAGATTAGGTTAGGATATCTGGTCGGCATGGACAGTTTGGGGCAGCACGGTGGCACAGTGGTTAGCACTGCTGCCTCACAGCGCCAGGGACCTGGGTTCAATTCCCGCCTCAGGCGACTGACTGTGTGGAGTTTGCACGTTCTCCCCGTGTCTGCGTGGGTTTCCTCCGGGTGCTCCGGTTTCCTCCCACAGTCCAAAGATGTGCGGGTCAGGTGAATCGGCCATGCTAAATTGCCCGTAGTGTTAAGTAAGGGGTATATGTAGGGGTATGGGTGGGTTGCGCTTCGGCTGGTCGGTGTGGACTTGTTGGGCCGAAGGGCCTGTTTCCACACTGTAAGTAATCTAATCTTGGACCGAAGGGTCTGTTTCCGTGCTGTACTTCTCTATGATTGTATGACTATGACTCTAATACACAAGTGAGTCATATTTCAGACAACTGCTTATGGGCATAACAGAGAGAGGAGTGAGAGATTTGTAACAGCAGAACCTGTAAGTTTGCTTTCCATTTTTCCCTGCTTGTTCTCTCAGTCTCTCAGAAACACCCAGGGCGGTATGAAACCTGGAGAAACATCCATTCACTAAGAACTCAAGAAAACCCTCCAACTTTTGCTACTTTTTAAGATGTCAGGACATCAGGTAAACAACTGTGGCCCCAGGTTTAACAAGACACATCCAGTCCTCTAAAGATTTTTGAACTGTATATTCATGATTTTTCAATTTCCATTGGATGCTCTTCCCCCTTTTAAACATTTATTTCTATTTTTGTCTCTGGGCTTGATGTCACAATTTATTAATTTCTCAGTATTCATAAGCAATAAAGTTCATTGTTCTCTCACTCCAGAAAGTCTTCTTCATTTTTTAACTCACAATCAGTGTTTGAATTGAAGTGAGATACAGCTGCATGTGGAAAAGAGTTGACCATCGTTGACTCAAGGATGTAGAAAGAAAGGAGCTGGGTCAATCAGTTCTGAAGAAGAGTCATATTGGACTCGAAATGTTAACTCTGCTTCTCTCTCCAAAGATGCTGCCAGAACTGCTGAGTTTCTCCAGCACTTTCTGTTTCTGTTTCTATTTCACATCTCCAGAACGAGGCTTAATGAATCCATGGACTGAAATGGCCTGATGAAGCAAATGGGAAACACTTCAAACAAGCCCATGCAAGATGTGGGCATAGCCAGCACTGATTATCAATCCTTTATTGCCCCTTGGAAAGATGGTAGTGAGCTGCCTTCTTCAACTCATGCAGATGGAGTTGGGGAGGGCACTGGGCTCGGACCCCACAATGTTTTAGAGAAGGGGTGCTGGGATTTTGACCCAACAGCACTGAAGCAACAGCGATATATTTCCAAGTCAGATGATGAGTAACCCGAAGGAGTTCCAGTGCCAAAGTGTTTGCTGAATGATCTGTTAGTTCCATTACTTTTTTTTAGAGAATTATTAACACAAATAATTGACTTGATCAGCCATTTAAGTGTTAACTCAATTGCTATGGGTCTAGAGTGACGTGTGGGCTGGACCTGTTAAGATTTCCTTCCCTGAAGGATATTGCTGTATCAATTTGTTTCACTAATGATTGTTGTATCAATTGGTGTCGCTGATCATTTCACTGTAAAAAAAAAACAGAAATTGCTGGAAATCTCAGTGGTCTGGCAGCATCTGTAAATGTTTCGAGTTCAGTGACTCTCCTGCAGAACTCCAGTTCAGATTTCCAGCATCGCCAGTTCTTTGTTAAATTTTCATATTTAACTCACTGCTACATCTCCTCCAGGTATGCCCACCTTGAAGATGGACAAAGTTAAAAATCACACAATTTATTTGGAAACACTAGCTTTCAGAGCACTGCTCCTGTAGCAGGTAGCTGTGAGGCAGGACCATAAAACACAGATCCTCAATCAAAATATCTCAGCATTATACAACTGAAGTAACATATTGAACAAGGCTGGATTGCCTAGACTTAACAGCAATCTAGGTTTGTTTAATATACCATTTCAGCTGTATGACACTGAGATCTTTTGCTATAAATTCTATGCCTTATGATCCTACTCTGCAGTTACCTGATGAAGGAGCAGCGTTCCAAAAGTTAGTGCTTCCAAATAAACCTGTTAGACTATAACGGGTTGTGCAATTTTTAATTTTGTCCACCACGGCCCAACACCAGCACCTCCGAACTACACCTCGAAGATGTTCTGCTCCTCTCTCTCTCTGACAGGATTTCCATGCCAATCTTTCTTCTTGTTCACCACCATTACTTTAGATTTTGTTCCTTGTACTTGACAAGGTATTTGCCAAAACTTGCTTCCACATTGCATCATATTCCTCAGGGACTGCCTCTGGCTCAGCCTCAGCCCACATGGATTCCAACTCAAGTATCATTCTGTGTGAATTCTGACAAGCGGTCCCTGGACTCGAAACGTTACTTCTGTGTTCTCTCCACAGACACTGCCAGGCCTGATGAGTTTCTCCAGTACTTTCTGTGCTCGTTTCAGGTTTCCAGTGTGCAGTTTTATCTTAATGGTTTCCCGATCACCATTACATCAGCTTTTAATTCCAGATTTATTCATTCAATTTATTCTCTGCTGAGGAATGTATTTAGTATGAGCATCTAAGGGGGACTCCTATTCTGGGGATGTTCTGGTTGAGGGCTTGCACGCGTTTTACAGTGAACAGGAATCCTGCCATAAAGATCTAATCTTTCCTGAACACTTTTCCTGGGTAGGGCAGGCTCAGCTACAAATTTTTCCAACTCTCACTACATCCAACAAGCGAGGAGGAAGATCCTGGCCCTGATTTTGAAACTGAGTCAAGTGGAGCCCCATTTTGTAGCTGCATCATTACAGGAAGTGATTGTCAGTGTTTAGGTTAGTTGGAGCTGTGGTTAAGTATTGCAGTTTGACAAGTCAGCATCTGTCGGTCATTAAGGGAGCAATGTGAACGTCAATATTATACTTAATTTAAAAACAATGTGAAATGTTATTCTGCAAAATGCAACAAGCTATATATTGACTAACTTTCAGATTAGGCTGCCTCATAGAAATGGCCCCAGGCAGTCATTAATCCCCTCAACCTTTTCTTCTGCACTTGCTAAAATAGACTTTCAATCACTCCGTAACACCCAAGATATTTGACTGTTGCTGCAGCCTGCAGCTCCAATTAATATTTGAACATCAAATAAAGCAATCCTGAGAAATCTATGGGTTAAACGCAAAACAGTGAGCTCTTAGGTTTACACACACTGGAACATTCCCTTGCTACAAATACAGAAGCAAGTTATTTTGTTGTTGCTTGTGAAATAAGGGCAAATGCTAGCCAGAAGATAAGGACGGGCAGAACTAAAATAAAACAAAAGACTGTGGATACTGTGGATCTGAAATATAAACAGCAATTGTTGGAGAAACTCTGAGGGTCTGGCAGCATCTGTGGAGAGAGAGAAACAGAGTTAACATTTCAGGTCCAACAACCCTTCTAAAGAAGAAGGCCAAGTTATTGGAGAACGGTCACTGGACTGGAAATGTTAACTTTGTGTTTTTCTCTCTCCACAGACCTGCTGAGTTTCTCCAGGAATTTCTCTTTTACATATGCAGAGCTATATTAGGTTAAACTGTCAAAATACGTTAAACCTAGGAGCGTGCAGTGTTGATGCTCTAATTGTCTTCAAGGCATGAAGCCCTGAGGAATGATCTTCCAAGGTTCCTATTGCTGATTATCATCCAGTGATAGACACTTGAAGACGTTTGCTTGCAGATTACAGAACAGATCCTGAGGGGGCTTGATCAGGGTTGATGCTGAGAGGAAGTTGGAGGCATGGAGGCATAGCCCAAATCAGTCGATGCTGTGTAAGAACTCGCTTTCTCAGACAGTCACGGATCTTTTGAGTTCTTCATCCCAGAAGGCTCTAAAGACTGAGCCATTGATCGAACTCAAGGCTGAGATTATTTGAACTATAGACCAACTAAGGGTATGGGAACATGCACGGAGATGAGATTCAGGTCAGAGCATCCATGATCTTACAGAGTGGTGGAACAGGCACATGGGGGCATATTAGTGAAAAGTCATGGAGTTGAAACCATTTCTGGTCCTAATGAGGAGCCTGGTTACGTGGGTGGAGAATGAGAGCAGGGCTAATGGATGGATGCATTCTAATTAGCAGAAAGTGTCTAGGGTCCCAAAGACCTGCAATCTTTGTCAGATCAAAGCACATTTCAGTTCTCAAGATGTCATGTTTATCAATTTGAGGGGAGAGGGCTTCATTTGCCCATTGCCAGCTCCTACAGAATGGATTCCTGGGGCAAATTCTTTATGTCAATGGATTTATTGATGAATCTTTACAATCTCTGGCAATGTATAAGATATTATTTTAGAAAGAAAATCAGCTAATATCAGCATTAGAAAATCTAACTGTTCGAAATATTTCTCTTTGTTTCACGATTTCATAATTCTTTTCTCACATAACAGTAATCAACAATAGAAAACTGAAAAAAAACTACGGGTGCTGGAAATCAAAAACCAAAACAGAAATTGCTGGAGAAACACAGCAGGTTTGGTGGCATCTGTGGAGAGAGAGCAGAGTTAATATTTCAGGTCCAGTGAATCTTCTTCACACATTGGTTCAGTTCTGAAAGAAGGTCAGTGGATCCAAAACGTTAACTCTGATTTCTCTCCACATATGCTGCCAGATCTGCTGAGTTTTTTCCAGCAATTTCTGTTTTTGAGTCAACAACAGAATCTCTGTCCCCAAGCAAATCTCTGCACTTCTTGAGCTCTCTCTTTACCTCTCAGATTCTCTTCAAATCCTGCCTTCACCAATCAGGGTTATGGTCACTCGTCATACTTTTTCTTCATCTGGAAAGGGGAGTCCACTGTCAAATCTTCCCTGAATGTGCTTGCGTGAAAGGTTGTGTTACTACTGTAAAGGTGCTATAAAGATGCAAGCTGTTGTTGTAGCATCTGTGGACTGTCCGATAATGTGCAGTGTTTTCGGGAAAAGAAGAAAGAGGTCAGAATTTGAGAGTAAAACTAATGCAAGGCATGGTATCTATAATGTGTTTCATCAAGCAACTCTGTATTCAGATACCCTAACAAAGAAAATACCTTACATCACCTGCAACGAAATGTCACTCATTTATCACAGAGAGACTGTACTCATGGAAAAGAAAGTTTTACAATTTATCCTCAGGCAAGTTGCCTGATACCAGACAAATATCTGTAGACTAATAATTATACTGTCATTCATAGATAGTAATGGGTTTACTCCTTGATTGAAGCTGAATGCTTCAAAGCAAAATTATTACAAATGTGTATTAATAAAGTCATTTCAGATCTTCAGTGTAATCCATGGCTCACTGATTATGCTCTTACCTTATAAATGGCAGGCTCTGAGTTCAGCTCTTGCCTGACAGCACAGTGCTGAGAGAGAGATGCGTTGTCACTATTTTTATCCATTCATGTCACTAGTTAGGCCAACATTTGCTCCACACCCTTACATGCCCCGACGGCCTTTAAGAGGAGTGTATTTGGAGTCACATATAGGTTAGAACCAGGGAAGAATGGCAGTTTATGTTTCCTTAAAGGGCATTAGTGATCCAAATTGGTTTTTAAAACAATTCACAGTAGGTTCATGGTTGCCATTAGGCTGCATTATTTTCATTGCAGGTTTTTAAAATTTAAACCACACCTTACAGCATGGTGTGATCTGAACCGGAGTATTATTTGAGAGCAAGTGAGGACTGAGGATGCTGGAAATCAGAGCTGAAAATGTGTTGCTGGAAAAACGCAGCAGGTCAGGAAGTTAACTAGAAGCCCTTTTTTTCCCTCTTAGGTCTTATACTGATGAGTGACTGCCTCCTTAGAGTGTACTTTCCCCTCTCTCGGCATGTTGTATCTCAATCTCTGCCTTGCCTAAGAGTAACTACTGCCTTACTGTATAGTCAGTTAGTTCAGTTATAGTGTCATACAGTCATAGAGATACAAAGCACAGAAACAGACCCTTCGGTCCAACTTGTCCATGCCATCCAGATATCCTAAACAAATCTAGTCCGCTTTGCCAGCATTTGGCCCATATCCCTCTAAACCCTTTCTATTCATACACCCACCCACATGCATTTTAAATGCTGCAGTTATATCACTTTCCTCTAACAGCTCATTCCATACACGCACCACCCTTTGCATGAAAAAGTTGCCCCATAAGTCCCTTTTAAATCTTTCCCCTCTCACATTAAACCTACACCGTCTAGTTTTGGGCTCCCTCACCCTGGGGAAAAACTTTGTCTATTTATCCTATCCATGCCCCTCATGATTTTATAAACCTCTATAAGGTCACCCCTCAGCCTCCGATGCTCCAGGGAAAACAGCCCCAGCCTATTCAGTCTCTCCGTATAGCTCAAACCCTGGCAACATCCTTGTCAATCCTTTCTGAACCCTTTCAATTTTCACAAAATCCTTTCAATAACAGGGAGACCAGAAATGATTTTTCTTAAATGAACTCCGATGTCCAGCGATACTTGAAACCAAACTGCAAAGCCAGCAGCTGTGCAAATTATAACTGAGTCAGACAACTGTATAGGTTTCTTTCTCCATTCGAATCACTTCCCATGTAGTTGCTGCCTTTGTTTGTCTTCCTCCTTTTTAAAGCTAACTGCATCGCTGGTCTCTAATGAACCGCGATGCCAACAGCATGGGTTCAGCCAACTATGAAGGAATCTCCTTCTCAACCTCTCCACTCATCTGACCTGCTGTGACATTAAACCACCACTAGTTGTCTCTCTCCTTCTCTGTCCCTAATGGGAGAGCAGCCCTCTGGCCTGGTAAAGTTATGGTGACTTTACGGTCGAATGTTTGGGAGCTCTAGCAATGCTCTTCACTTACAATGCACTGCTGTACAGGATACTGATATCTAAATCACAACTATAGGTATTACAGGGACATGGCTTCCTGTATTCTCAGAATCTCAATAACATGTGTCTGCTGATGTTAATGTTACATCATCATGCCAATAATATGTACGTTCTTGATATAAGGCATTGTACAGTAACAGTGTTACTGGGCTGGGTCAGTTATAGAGTCATAGAGATGTATAGCATGGAAACAGACCCTTCACTCCAACTCGTCCATGCCAACCAGATATCCCAACCAAATCTAGTCCCATCTGTCAGCACCTGGCCCATATCTCTCCAAATCCTTCCTATTCATGTACCCACCCAAATGCCTTTTAAATGTTACAATTGTACCAGCCTCCACCACTTCCCCTGGCAGCTCATCGATACATGAATTAAATCAGCAAAGGCAGGAACTGCGCAGGTTCACTGCTGTGTCAGGGAGCAGTGTGAGTTTCTTTCTCTCTCTCTCTCTCTCTCTCTCTCTCTCCTGCACTAACCTCACCATGTGCTGCCTTTGTCTGTTCCTCTCCCTTTTAAATGTGCTGTTGTTTTGACTTTAATCTCTCAAAAGTTCCAAAACAATGCAACAGCATATAAAACAGTAATTGCTGTACCTGGAATTCAAGGAAATCACCTCCAACACCTAAAATACCTCAAATATTTTACAGGGATGTTTTCTCACTCCATCAGTATGTCCATCTATTCCTTTCTCCCTCATGTGATTTAACATTCTTTTTGTTAGATGTGTCAGCCCTTCTTTCCCTACCACATTCGGGCTTATGCCCGAAGCATTGACCCTCCTGCACCTCGGACGCTGCCTGACCTGCTGTGCTTTTCCAGCACCACCCTTTTCCACATCACTGTGGA
The DNA here is from genome assembly GCF_020745735.1 of Hemiscyllium ocellatum. Lineage (NCBI taxonomy): Eukaryota > Metazoa > Chordata > Chondrichthyes > Orectolobiformes > Hemiscylliidae > Hemiscyllium > Hemiscyllium ocellatum. The sequence goes on along the minus strand of NC_083436.1, from coordinate 41,900,274 downwards.
TCTGGAGTCACATGTAGGCCAGACCAGGTGAGGATGGCAGATTTCCTTCCCCAAAGGACATTAATAAACCAGACAGGTTTTTTAGACATGGTCATCATTAGGTCCTTAAGTCCAGATTTTTATTGAATTAAAACTATACCACATGCCGTGGTAGGATTTGAACCGGAGTCTCCAGAATATTAGTTGAGTTTCTGGATTAATAATCCAGCAATAAAGCCACTAACCAATGTCTCCCTTTAAATGGTTTGGATGTTCTACTGGGGTTGTCACTGGAGTTTAGACAGTTGGTTCGAGCCAGGTTTCCCAGGCAATGTGTGTGAAGCTCTTCACTCCAATCATGGGATTACTGTGCTCCATCCCAGGCTTGCTGTCTGTGGAAGCTCAACTGGCAGCTGACGTGACACAAACAAGTTGCATTTATCCAAACAAATGGCTGTGGTACTGGCTCGGAAAATGACAAAACACTTGGATCAAGCTTTGCTGAAATGGAGAGAAGCATACACCTTACTGAAGGGAAGGTCACTATTCTGTGCATCCTTAGCCATTGTTGTGGTTTTGTTCGCCAAGCTGGAAGTTTTTGTTGCAAACGTTTCTTTGATCAAAGAAGCGCTTCGCAGGAGGCTCCAGAGCACTGACGATGTCTCCTAGCCAGGGGACGAAACATTTGCAACAAAAACTTCCAGCTCGGCGAACAGAACCACTACAACGAGCACCCAAGCTACAAATCTTCGCACAAACCTTGAATCCTTAGCCATTTAATCAATGCCACATTTATGAGCTAAGTCTAAGGTTGCCAATTATTTTTAGTCATGTCCCTGAAGATTTATCACATAACCTACAATTGCCCCACCTAGTCTTCTCCCCTCCTCACTGTCTTTATCTTACCATTAGTTATTGTTAGATAATACAAATCTATTGTTAAATAATAGCAAATCTATTGTTAAAGCTGCTGTGAAAGCAAGAGGCACTCGAGGTTTTAAATTACATGTCTACTTCATGTTATCCTCAGAAAGTGGTAATGGAACTTAATCACTGTGGACCACCGGTGATGTTATCCCCACTCTGGGACTATGCAGCAAGTTCAATGACTTTAACTTCACAATGGAAAATTCATTCAATGGAATCCTCCAAGAATTCAATGAATTATCTATGGAATTCCCTGCCCAGTAAAGTAGCTGATGCTGCTTCAGTAAATGTTTTTAAAGCTAAAATAGATTCTTTTGAACAATAAAGGAGTTAAGGATTACAGTGAGAGGGCGGGTAAGTGGATCTGAGGCCACGCCAAGGTCAGCCATCATTCTATTGAATGGTGGAGCAGGGCCAGATGGCCTACTCCTGATCCTAGTTCTTCCGTTCTTATGTTGATCAATCATAGACAGTGCATGACTTTGAAGATTGGACTTTGAGATGATGGCTTTCATGGTCTGTCCTCTCCCTAATTTTGTAACTTCCTACAACTCTAACATCCTTCAAGATCTCTACACTCTTTCAACTCTGGGTAGCTAGACGTTTCCAATTTTAAAAGTTTCACCATTTATGGTCTTGCCTTCAATAGCCTGGTGCCTTAGCTCAGAAATCCTGCCTTAAACCTTTGTCTCTACCATCCTTTGCCTATCTTTAAGATCATCCTTAAATCCTGAAACTTTGTCCAAGCTTTCAATCACCTGTCCTAATTTCTCCTCAAACGAATTTTGTTTAGTAATGCTCCTCTTTGGGGTAAACTGTGAATTGCTGGAGATCTGAAACAAACAAAAACAGAAATTACTGCGGAAGCTCACCAGATCTGGCAGAGTTAATGATTAAAGTCATAGAGATGTAGAGCATGGAAACAGACTCTTCTGTCCAACTCATCCAGATATCCTAAATTAATCTAATCCCATTTGCCAGCACTTGGCCCATATCCCTCTAAACCCTTCCTATTCATGCACACATCCAGATGCTTTTTAAATGTAGTAATTGTACCAGCCTCCATCATTTCCTCTGGCAGCTCATCCCATAAAAATTACCCCTTAGGTCCCCTTTAAATCTTTCCTCTCTTACCCTAAACTTATCCCCTCTAGTTTTGGACTTCCCAACTCTGGGTAAAAAGACTTTTTGATTTATCCTATCCATGCCCCTCATGATTTTATAAACCTCTATAAGGTCACCCCTCAGCCTCTGATGCTCCAGGAAAAATAGCTCCAGCCTGTTCAGCCTCTCCCTATAGCTCAAATCCTCCAACCCTGGCAACATCCTTGTCAATCTTTTCTGAACCCTTTCAGGTTTCAACATCCTTCCTGTCGGAGGAAATCCTGTTACTCTTCTTCAGAACTCCTCTGTAGGGTATTTTGTTGTGTTGCTTTTTGTAGTGATTGTAACGAGGTCAGCCAGGTGGACCTCATAGAAAATGAGTTCCCTGACTGGGGCTGTTAATTTGGTCCAATCAGGGAGCCCTAGCTGACAGATATAAACCGGAGTGTCAGAGGTTATATTCACTCTGAGCGCTGGCTCCGAGGGACCTGAATCAAGGGCAACTTGGTGTTGGATTACTGGTCTCTGTGGAGTTAGTTCACTTTTGTTGATGGCTTTCTGACATTGTTGCAACTCTTATACTTCTTAATGATGAAGGTTGAAGATCTGTAATGTCCTGTCAAAGTAACTTTGACATGTTGCTCCATTGCTTCCTGTTGATGGCAGACACAACACATGTTGATGTGAGAGGTCTGGTTATCAAACAGTTAAGTTCTGGTTTCTTGTTGGAAAGGTGTTCTGCCTCAAACTCCTGCTCCACAAAATGTTCATTCTGCAACTCTTAGCCAACTAGAATTTCATCTGTCCATCATAGTGCTTAGATAGCTTGGCATATCATAATACATTGTATGCACTGTGCAGCATAAAGAGCTTAAGAGATTTAACTTAATTGTGATTGAGTAGTCATAACTGAATTTGATATCTGTGCTTATCAAAAAAAGAAACTAATCTCTGGCACAGTCCAGACATGTAAACCCTTCTTCAATTTCAATTACTAACTTATTTTAACAAGCATGGGGGACTCTGGAATATGATGGTCCTTTTACTATAATTTTATTTTGCAGTCAAGGTTAATGCTACAGCTGCATTAGGTTTGAAAGCAGGATGACGCTACGCATCAAAAAATGTTCCTGCAATGCACAGACTGAACAATAGATATATCATCCCGTTTCATCTTCTTCAGATCTCTACGAGCTGTCACTCTGTTTAATATTCCTGGTCATACTTTTACTGGCAATATTCAGGCAAGATTCAGTTTTAAGTAAGTGTAAACATGTGAACCACCTTTCCTTGCTCAGTACGTAGGGAAAGAAAACAATTGGCTGAAGACCTGCATTTATTCACCTGCTTTCATGGCTTCAAGATGCCTCAAAGAATTTTACTATTTTATGAACAGCTACTGTTGTAATTTTTGATAAGGTCTTTGCAGGAGATGGGAGTCATGGCCTCAGCCCAACGTTTATTGCAAATTGCCCTTGTCAAGATGGTGGGGAGCTCCTTTCTTGAATTGTTGCAGGCTTTGGGGTGGGAATGGGTACACCCGCAGTGCTGTTAGAGACCCAGTGACACTGAAGGAACCTGATATACCTCCAAGTCAGGATGGAGAGTAGCTTGGAGGGAAACTTGCTGGGTTGCCGTTTCCATGTATCTGCTGCCCTTGTCCGTCTATCTTTTGCTCTAAATTCTGTGTCCTATGATCATACTCCACTAGCTACATCACGAAGGAGGAGCACGCCAAAAGCTAGTACTTCCAAATAAATCTGTTGGGCTATAACCTGGTGTCATGTGATTTTTAACTTTATCCACCCCAGTCCAACACTGGCTCCTCCAAATGAAGTGGTTGGGGATTTGAAGGATGCTGTCCAAGGAGTTTTGGTCAGTTTCATCAGTGCATTTGTAGGTTGTATGTGCTGCTGCTGCTGCTGCTGCTACTCAGTGTCTAAGGGGTGCCCTTGTCCATCCCCGGGTGGTCCATCCAGTTTTAGTCTTTCTTTGAGGCTTTCTAGTGGTTGATATAACTGAATGACTCATTGAGCCATTACAGAGAGCAATTAAAAGTTGACCACATTGCTGTATGTCCAGAGTCCAGTGGAGGACGATTCCTGATGAAGGGCTTTTGCCCGAAATGTTGATTTTCCTGCTCCTCGGATGCTGCCTGACCTGCTGTGCTTTTCCAGCACCGCTCTAATCTAGACTCTGGTTTCCAGCATCTGCAGTCCTTGTTTTTACCTATGTTTCAGAAAATGGCAGCCTTCTTTCCATAAAGGCCATTAGTGAACCAGACGGGTTCAAATGATGATGATTCCATGTTAATCACTAGATTTTTATAAAAGAAATTGAAATCAAATTCCAGTCTCTGCTTATGGTGGGATTTGAACCTGGGTTGCTGGATTACTAATGACTCAATTCCATCACCAACCCTGCTTGCAGTCAGTGCCCACAAACAACAGGGTGATATTTTGAGATAAAAACAACGACTGCAGATGCTGGAAACCAGAATCAGAATTAGTGCACTTTGGATGCTGCCTGAACTGCTGTGCTCTTCCAGCACAACTAATCCTGAGGGTGGTATTTTGATTTAGTGATGTTGGCCTGAGGGATAAATCGTTGCCTGGATACCAGGCAAAACCCTGCTCTTCTTTCAGTTAATGCCATTCGATCTTTTGTCCACGCTTGAGGTGGCAGTTTGAAGTCTTGTCCATACTTCAGTGCCTCTCAAAGAACCTTGAGAAGGAAATCAAAGCAGCACTCCCTTGATACACTAGTTAGAGTGTTACAGACTAGGCCAGACCCCTCCAACCATTTTTAAGCAGCGAGTCCAGACCATAACTTTGCTATTTGTTTAGCGAGGTGTGTCGTGGATATTCCAGAGTAAATCAGCTGGGTCAACTGCCAAGTTTTAAACAAGCAAAATGTATTTACAAAATGATGGAATGAAACACAAAGAACAGAAAACAGAATGCTGGATAACTGATCTTATCCAAACCCGAAAATACTTGCAACAGTCCCAATCCAAACATCCCTTTGCACAAATAGTAAACAATGGTGCAGGCAACTTACAGTTTGAAATCACACGGGCAGAAAGACAGAGAGAAGGCTTCCAATTTCCCTTGTGGTTCTGTTCGCCGAGATGGGAGTTTTTGTTCGCCAGCTCGGCGAACAGAACCACAACAACGAGCACCCGAGCTACAAATCTTCTCACAAACTTTGCACTTTGACTCCCTCCCTCCCTCCCGAACTGAACTGAACTGAATTGCACAGCTAGAGAGCTGGCCACGCCCCCTTGACTACACCAGTTTTTCAAAAGACCTTTCAAGCTTTTGGTCTGAAGCGCTATCTGTTAGGGTAAACAACAAGGCCCCGTTGAACCACTCAAACATCAGACACGGTGGAGCCTGGCCAATTACCCCCCTCTCTGAAAAAAATCAAGGGCATAGTAACTTTGTACCAGACCAACATTGTGACTGGGGTCTGCAGCTGTCAGTCGAGAGAGAGTGTTGGATCACTAAGTCGAACTCTCGCTTATTTGCCAGGAGATCATGGTTAACCTCCCTGGGTAATATGTGACTTCCTTTTGGCTCTTTTATGGCGCATTCTAGATCAGAGTGGTGCTGGAAAAGCACAGCAGTTCAGGCAGCATCCGAGGAGCAGGAAAATCGACGTTTCTGGCAAAAACCTTTAATCTATTCCTGATGAAGGGCTTTTGCCCAAAACGTCGATTTTCCTGCTCCTCGGATGCTGCCTGAACTGCTGTGCTTTTCCAGCACCACTCTAATCTGGAATCTGGTTTCCAGCATCTGCAGTCCTTGTTTTTAACCTCTTTTATGACGCAGCAATAGTGTCTCAACATTTGGATTGGTGGGCCTGGGTTCAAATACCATCTGCTCCAGAAGTATTAATAACATCTCTGAACAGGATGATTAGAAAAATAGGAATATTTTTATTTATTGCAAAAATATACTTTCTTCATAAACATAAATATTTGTTTAAAGTTAAAAATCACACAACACCAGGTTATAGTCCAACAGGTTTAATTGGAAGCACACTAGCTTTCTGAGCGACGCTCCTTCATCAGGTGATAGTCAGCATCTCCAAATCATAAATATTTGTGTATGTGTACAGTTAATGAAGCCCTTCAGATCTACACTCTCTTCACAGAGAACAAATTAAGCCTTGATGTTCACCATTCTCTATCTTTACAACCAAGCTCTTGGCATTTAGCTGAGGCATCAGCAGGACCCAATACAGAGTTTTATTGCAAAATATACTTACCTCATGAAAATAAATTATTACAAAAATATTGGGCTCAGTGGTTAGCAATGTTGCCTCACAGCACCAGGGACCCCGGTTCGTTTCCTACCTCGGGCAACTGACTGTGTAGAGTTTCCACGTTCTCCCCGTGTCTGTGCGGGTTTCCTCCGGGTGCTCTGGTTTCCTCCCACAATCCGAAGATGTGCAGGTTAGGTGAATTGACCATGCTAAAATTGCCAAAAGTGTTCAGGGGTGTGTGGGTTAGGTGCATTAGTCAGGGGTAAATGTAAATAATGGGGAATGGGTTTGGGTGGGATCCTCTTTGGAGGGTTGGTGTGAACTTGCTGTTTCCACACTGTAGAGGTTCTAAGTAAGTCCTGATGAAGGATCCTGACCCAAAACATTGACTTTCCTGTTCCTCTGATGCTGCCTGACCTGCTGTGCCTTTCCTGCTCCACATTGTATTGACCCTGACTTCCAGCACCTGCAGTCTTTACTATCTCCAGTCGAAATAAACGGCTTCCTAAACATCGAATATGGCAGCTCAGGAAGGTTATGTTATTACCCAAATATGGAAGCATGTCCCTAGTCAATTTGGTAAAGATGGCCAAATCCACCTGCAGTGTCAACCCACATTCTACAAAGAGTGAAAATCTTTACCAATGTAATTAAGGCTGAAAATGTGTTGCTGGAAAAGCGCAGCAGGTCAGGCAGCATCCAAGGAACAGGAAATTCGACGTTTCAGGCAAAAGCCCTTCATCAGGACTTATGCCCGAAACGTCGAATTTCCTGTTCCTTGGATGTTGCCTGACCTGCTGCGCTTTTCCAGCAAAACATTTTCAGCTCTGATCTCCAGCATCTGCAGACCTCACTTTCTCCTCAATGTAATTAAGGGCCTAACCCCAGCCTGATGGCTCCCATTACATGGTCAGCTTGTTCTGAGGCAGCCAAGACTCAGGAAAACCAGGCTTGTCTTTGGCCTAATGTTATTCTTAAACAGGCAACCGATCAAGTCAGTGGGGGGAGGAGGGGTGGGTGTGTTTTAATTTTGTATAAGCTTTAACCTGACCATAGAGGGTGGGCGACCCTGTAGAATTCTTTGCCACAGAAAGTGGTTGAGGTCAAAACACTGAATGTTTTCAGGAAAGAGTTAGATGTAGCTCTTAGGGATAAAGGGATCAACATGTATGGGATAAAAGTGGGAACAGGGGCCTGAGTAGGATAATCAGCCATGATTATATAGAATGGTGGAGCAGGCTGGAAGATCTGAATGACCTACTCCCACTTCTGTTTCTGATGTTACTATGTTTGTGCAGAATTTATCAAACCTTTCTATGTCTGGTCTAGTGAGTGGGGGTGAAGGTGGCAGGGAATGGTGTTCAGGTGAATAATTGCCTCCGGAGAGGAGTGTTGGGAATTATAATGTGTCATTGAGTCTGGTTGGGTCAAGTATGGTTGCTGTGTAGAATCGTAAAACCTGGAACTGGGTGGAAAGTGAGGAGGTCAGGATCTGGAAGATAAGGCACTGCTTGTGGCTCAGGAGAAGAGGGATTAATTCCCCAAAATGCCAGAGTCTCAGGTTCATCTGCTTCCAGCCCCCCATTTGGCACTTCACCACCTCTCTCCATTGTGACCTCCTCCAGTCACCTCCTTCCTTCCCTTCGAGGATTCTGCCCCTCCCACTCTGCCACACCCAATCACCAGCTAGGACCTTGTACCACAAGGCTTTACCCTATCACATTCCAGCCTCTCAATTTGGTCATCTTCTTTTCATTCATTCATTCAGGAATGTGGCCATCTCTGGCTGGGCCAAATTTATTGCTCAGAAGGCAGTTGAGAATCAGTCACATTGCTGTGGGTCTGGAGTCACAGTAAAAATGGTAAATTTCCTTCCCTAACAGACATTAGTGAACCAGGTGGGTTTTATAACAATCAAAAGTGATTATACAGACATCCGAAACTAACTTTGCCACTCCAAGCTTTTTGATTGAATGCAATTGCAATAACCAAGTCCAAATAAGGACTCTCCTTCCACTTTTCTCAAGCTTCATGACTTCCCAACAGCTAAAATAATTCTCCCCTACCCACTCCGGCCCTGACCCATCAGCTCCTCTACAAAACAGCAGGGCCTAAACTTCAAAAGTTATCATCAACTCTGAAGCAATTTGAGGCGTCCAGTTAGATGTGATTGTGAGTATTTTATTCTTGCTGGGTTGGATTGATTAACTCGATGGATGAAACACTGCTCAGAGATACATCACAGCTCTCAATGCAGTATGTGGCAGGAGATAAGCCTCTGGCATGGCCTGGCACTCAGAGAGCAGAAGTTGCTGTGAATCCTTGTGCAAAAGGACAACTCCAGAAACAAGGAGGTGAATGTAAATTTTCATATCTCCTCAGAAAGCTTGTGTGTGTAAGCAGTTTCATTTCACCCTCCAATTATCCAATGTATACCCCCTGCCAAAGAGGAACTGAAACAAATGAACTGGCCAATGCTTATGATAAATGCATGCTGACTATCCTATTTAAAAAACTCACTCACACTCTCTATAAATCTGTTGAATATCTGCTCAGCACCTTGAAGCACCTTGGCTGTCTTCCTATGCTAAAGTTGCTACATCAATGCAAGTTATTGTCATAAGTCAGCAGTAAGTTTCAGTGTATGGATGTAAGATCTCAATCATACATTCAATCTAAGACCTTGACTGATATTCACATTTACAAGACAGTAGTAGTTTTGAAATCGAACTGAGCTGATGTTTGCTTTCAGGGTGTGGACACATTTCCGATTGGAATAATGGAGGGTGGCCGGGGCTAAATCTTTCACTTGATCTATCTTAATAATGGTGTTATTTTGCTTGACCTTATTTTACAATCCTGATGAAAGGTTCTGACTTGAAACGTCTCGGTCCTCTGGTGCTGCTTGACCTGCTGTGCCTTTTCCTGCTTCACTCTTTATCCACCCTTATTACACAGAAGAATTTAAGGGAAAGACGTCTTTTCAAACTTCAAAATCTTTGACAGAATCATCAGTAGTGGTTGACATGTTCTTTGTACCCAGTGGGAACAGGTGTTTCCTTATCAGCAGAACTCACTGAGTGAGTCATCCATTGTTCGATATTAAAGGAATTGACAAAGGAATGCAAAAAGCAGAGATGAGGATTGTTACTAAAATCCAAAACACGATGTGAGAAAACTGCTTCAAAAGGAACCTTGAAAAGGAAAATCAAAAATAAAATCTCAAAAGCAGGAAGTTACAGGACTGTGAGGAAGAGTGAGACCAAACGGATAACTCTTTCAAAGAACTGCCACAGGCCCAATGAATTGGATGGCCTTCATCTGAGCTGTGAGATCCCACAATTCTGTGCAGTTTGTGACCCCTTGAAAGGTTAAACTGGCAGCAATTCTTTACCCAGCTGCTGCACTCTGAGGGGATGGGAGCATTGTAATATAAAACCTAATTAATATCTTGAAACATAGAGAGAAGCCAGGAAGACTCTGCTCCAAGCATTTTATGCACAGTGACCTTGCCAAATGTGTTTACTTTCTCTGCTTTTGGATTTGGTCTAAGTGTTTGGAATACATCGAGACAGATGGTGGCAGAAAAAGATCATTGCAGAGTGGAACGTATTCAATATACCCCTTTTCCAAACCTCAAGGAGTGATCTGGAGTTTATGCTTTTAGGTAACAGTGACTCTGTTGACGTGCAGTGATCTATTGTCTCATTGATAGGATGACGTAAACAAAGCCTAAACATGCCCAGTGAGTCAGCTCTTGATGGTTGGGACATTGTGTCCCCAGAATGAAGGAAGGGCAGTGCCTGTATAATACCTTGCACATGTATGAGACAGCACATGGTACCCCACAGGCAATATCTTCCTTATGGAGTTTGCCCAATGCTTCTCTTTAGGAAAGCATGCCAGCTACATGCATACACAGCAAGATCCCACAGTTGGATTCCCTCCCCGTCAATTCTAACTACAATTGAACAACAACATGATCACCAAACTTCCTAAGGACTCCTTCTCAAACCTAGTTGTCTCTCTGACTCCCTCTCCCCTGCAATCATGCCATCTATCCAAACCACACCGTGGCCAGACCCTGCTCACCACAACCTCCATCCTGAGTAGCAGGACATCTTCCTGCTTCTGGGTGAGATAAAGGTAGATTGTAAGGTGGAGTTAAGGCCACATTAGATTAGCTGTGATCTAATTATTGAATGGGGGAGCAGACTTGAGGGGCTGAAAGGCCTCCTCCAATTCCTCATTCTTACAGTCTTAAAAGTGCATAATCAATGATACTTAAGCTAATCAAGTTCCTTATGGACAAATATATGAAAGCATCCTCTTTAAGAACTGGGAAATCAGATTAGTAATTTGACAGGTTTGATAACGTATTATTGATTGGTTACTGCCTTGCTCTCAGATCGTGAAACCACAACCGACCCCATTGGCCACTCTGTCTGAGTTTGGGAAGACCACCTCTTGAATGAAGTTTCAGAACTGAGCCAAGTTCTAGATGGCAATTGTAAGAAAGTTAGACCTTTTTGACTCTTTCTGCCTTAACCATAACCTTCTTTCAATGTCGAAATTAAAGCGTAGAGTTAGCATGGACCAGTTTGGGCCAAAGGGCCTGTCTCCATGACTCTGACTGGTTTAAAAGTATACAGTCTATGAGACAGGAGAAAATGCCTTTTTTTTGGTGGCATAGGTATAGGTAACACATTTACTTTCCTATAGCAAAGAATCCCAGCAGCAAATGAACAATTTTTATGTATGTTGTTTGGTATTAAAATATTATCAGCATTGATCTTATTTTATCTCAACATATCATTAAAAGGTAGACTTAATGTATTTCTAAAACGTGTTTCCAGTCAGTTATGATTTTGAGGACTGGTTATATATATATTTGTGAGATGGTGCTGTTTATACTTGGTGCTGCAAAATGTTGTGAACTAATTGATATGAACAAGGTCTTATCCAGGAATAAAATCAACGAGGTAAAAACAATGACTGCAGATGCTGGAAACCAGATTCTGGATCAGTGGTGCTGGAAGAGCGCAGAATTCGGGAATTCTGATGAAGGGCTTTTGCCCGAAACGTCGATTTCGCTGCACTTTGGATGCTGCCTGAACTGCTGTGCTCTTCCAGCACCACTGATCCCTTATCCAGGAATAGTTAAAAATGACAGTGAACTATTTTGTCCTTTGTACCCCATCTTTCCAGGATCTGAACTCATGCTGTCCTGTAATTAATTTGGAAGATCTCAAATGTCTTTGAGACTCTTTAATTCTTTAGCCTCAGCTACAGCAATTTATATTTCAGTATCTTTGAGTGATACACCGTTCCAAGAACATTGACAAACTAAAATCAGGTAGAATTTGTCAGTAAAACAGATGGTGGTGAGGAACCAGCTGATGGGTTTTAAGGAACATCTTAGAAGGGAAGAGGGAGGCAGGGGGTTAGAGAGATTCAGTAAGAGGATTCTGAAGTTCAGGGCTGAGGCTATTGTAGATCTAAAGGTGACGTGGCTAAAAATTGGAGATATTCAAGCAACCAGATTTCGTTTGGTCAGAGATCAGGAACTACTGTTCAGCTGGAAACTCAATAGTTTCCCAAGGCATCTGGAAATCAGGAAACACCTGCTGGGCTTGCTGGTCTCAACAGTGAGAATTGGACTGACTAGCCAGGCTTCTGGCCTCAATCACACATCAATATATGGGCAGCAAGCTTTCAATTGGTTCCAAAAAAGGGTGGGGGCGGATTTGATAGCACACTTGAAAATTCTAACAGGTTGAATGCAGAAGGGATATTCCCTATGACTGGTGAGTCTGGAACTGGAGTCACAATTTAAAGATACAGAGTAGGCCATTTAGGACTGAGATGAGAAGAAATTTCTTCATCCTCAGAGTGGAACTTTCTGCCATAGAAAACAGTTGAGACCAAAACTCTGCATGTTTTCAAATGGGAGTTAAATATAGTTCTTCGAGCGAGAGGGATCAATGAGTATGGTTGGAAAGCAGGAACAAGGGATTGAGTGGGATGATCAACCAGGATCATGCTGAATGGCGAAGCAGGCGCAAAGAACTAAAAGGCCTACTCCTGTTCCTACTTTCTATGTTTCTAGACAACTAATGTATAAGACTCTTCTTTCAGCCATGATGTGCTACACCCGTGTTAGTAGGCACCCTTAACTTTTCTCCCCATTAGTTTTTTGTGGACATCACTGACAAAACAGCACCCGTTGCCAATTCCTGATTGTCTTTGTATTGAGCAGCTTGTCCAATCATTCCGGTTACATCCAGATCTTAACAGCATCTCCTGTCTCTGGAATTTACCCTTTATGGAATATGCGAAAGCTAGCACAGTAACGTAACCTGACTCAAAGCCTCTGTGTAAACTTTGTAAATTTGGACTGACAGACTGATGCAAACTGGAACAGATTTGGTTCATTCATGCGCCCCTGGACCTGACTCCTAAGGGTATTGGGACAGAACGATCACAAGCGTCGACATGCAAACTCTCTCATTCCCAAGACCCATCACCAGAAATTGTAAGCAATCTTGCTTGGCTGTATTTTCAAACCAGCGACAGTGATGATGTGATGGATCTTTGACAAGTCCCAGATTCTTTTCCCAGTCCCTCTGCCGAAGTCCTGGGGAAGAGTTTCGGTTTCGGATGAAATGCCACAGCTCACCTTCATTTCCATTTTATTGTAAACATATTTCTGCCTATACAATACCTTAAAATAAACATCAGATTGAGTTTTCACTGTGTTAAGGATGCTGAAACACTAGTGATCACTGTAAGTTACCGCAACCTGTCTTGGTCATAATAAAAACAAAAAATGCTGGAATAACTCAGCAGGTTTGGCAATATGTGTGGACAAAGAGACACAGAGTTCATGTTTTGCATCCAGAGACTCTCCTACTGAGCTGAATGGGGCTGGGAAATAATGTTTTTTACACACTGATAACAGGGCGGGTGGAGGAGTGAGTCGAACAGACAGTGAGTGTGCCGACAGCAAAAGACAAAGGAAATGCTAATGGTGATAAAGAGTGATAATGATGTGAAATAGATGCCAATGATAGGTGTGAAAAGGGGAACGTGGGTCTGCTCTGTTGAGCAAAGCTATCAGGACACAAACAAGTCGTGGGGATGGAGTTACAATCAAAATGGGAGATGGAAGTTATATTCTGAAGTTGTTCCACTCAGTTTTGAGTCCTGATGGTGTAAAATGCTTAAGCAAAGCTGAAACGTTGCAGCAGACCTGGAATGGGAATAAATGGCAGAAAGATGGTTTATTGAAATGGCAAACAATTAGAAGGTTAGAGACATTTGAGTGGACTGAGTGGAGGAGTTCTATAAAGCTGGTACACAGTCTGCATCCTCTCACTACTGTTTGCTCCATACTTGTGCCCTTTTCAGATTCAGTCAATGTGGGCTTGATGAGCCATAGAGAAATAAAACTTGTATTTATATAGCAGCTTTTACAACCTCCAATAATCCCAAAGTGTTTTACAGTCATTCAAATATCAGAGTATTTGCACCTGTGTCCCAGTGAACAATTATCCATTGAACAACAACATCAAAGTAACTGGGCATTTATCCCAATGCTGTCTGTGGGATATTGCTGTAAGTGCAAGTTCTCTGTCACTTCCCCTGAATCACCAGAATAATTCATTGGCTGTGAAGTGTTGTGAGACAATTCTGAGTGTTTGAAAATTGCATTATGAATAGAGATTCTATCTTTCCTTCCTTATATGGAATATAAAAGATAGTCAAACTGACAGAAGTTAATGGCGCAAAATGGAATAATGATAGATATGATGATTTTATTGCAGACAACTAGAAATCTGTTCGTTAAACAAACCTGTATCCCTTTTACTTCAAAATGCTTTTTATTCTTGTATGGAATTTGAATCTTGCTGACAATGCCAGTAATTATTTATCATTCCTAACTGCCCTTGGGAAGCTATGTTCTTGATGTGGTGTACAGGGGGTGTTCGAGGATTTTGACCCAGGAACAGTGAAGGAACAGTGACGTATTTCTAAGGTCAGGCTGGTAGTGCCTTGGAGGGGAAATCGCTGGTGGTGGTTCTTCTGCTGCCATTATCCTTCTAGATGGTAGAGGTTGAGGGTTTGGAAGGTTCTGTGGAAGGAGGCTTGGTGAGTTGTTGCAGTGCACTTATGGATGGTACACACTATATCCACTGGGCAGCAGTGGCAGAGGGAGTGAATGTTTCATAAAGTAGAAGGTCTGTCGATGAGGTGGACTGGATGGTGTCTCCCTGGTGTTCTGGTCAACATTTATCCCTCAACAGCATCACAACAAACAGCTTTTGTTCTGGTGATTATTGCACTACTGTGTGTGAGAACTTCCTGTACACAATTTGGCTACACATTTCTTACATTGTACGAGTGACTACATCTCAAAAGTACTTCAATAGCCGTAATCATTTCGGACAGCCTGAGGTTGTAAAAAGCAGTATTTCTTTGTTTTTTTATATAGTTAAGTCTGTTACTGTATCCTATCTGAGATTATATTAAAGCCAGAGTAAAATGCATCCCAAATGGAAATGTCCTCAAACAGGCTGTTGAAGGTCTGAGATAACCCATGACTGTGTAAGTGCAAGTCTTTGTCTTTTCTGTGTGTAATTTTCTCTGATTCCTAGGAAGTGTAAGACCCAGATTGCCTGCCAATCTGCTCACCAACTCACTATGTGTACCTCAGCTACCCTGGCAGGCCAATGATTCATTGTATGCTTCCAATTTCCCTGCCACTCTGTTGTAATATGCATCCGAGCTCACTGCTAGTGTAAGCTGATCTGCTTTCGATACTTGCTGTCCTCTTGATACACTCTGTGCTTTTCAGAGAGGCTTAGAAATTAACAACATTCCCAGGTGGCCATTCAGCCCCTCTTGTTTCACCAGCCAACAAAGCAGCCATTGAATGTAATCCTATTTTCAGTTCCTGATATGAAATTTTGTCAGTCAAGTGCATGTCCTGGTACTGTGGGTACCTGCTGCCCCATGTTAATGGGGGGAGGGGGTTCTTTTCCGCACTTGATCTCACAGACTCCCATTAAATGAGTCCCATATGGAGATAGAATGACCAGGCCTCCTCCAGCCGCAACTACTGAGATTGTATCACCCACTGGTTGTGCAACCAATAATATACATCTAATTTCCTGATAACATCACATGAATTGCTACATGACTTTATTTGACTATTTGATGAAGTTAAAAAAAACCCTGATCCTGGATTATAGCCAGCGGGAAAAGAAATGTCAATTTGATCAAAATTCCATGTTTAGGATAAAGAGCTTGAGTACACTTTCCAATGAAATCAGTCTTTGCAATAACATGATCATAAGTTACTGCATGCAAGTCGATTCATTATCAAAAATGATGTGTCCTTCAACATGCTTCACACAAGATGGTCCAAAAATCATTATCTCCATTGAAAGCATAGTGACTCCAACAGCACACCACTGTTATTTATCTACTCAATAATGCAGGCTCCTTTGTTGAGTTGATTAAAAGCAGTCAATAGTTGAGAAAAAAATAATGACCTGACTCGTCGATAGTAGGCAATATTTTGCCAGCTTGTTTTTTAATGTCACAGAATTTCTGATTATGTGCTAACACGGTTCGATATTCTGTATGATTACACTAGGAAGACATTACTTGCATTTATATAGCAACTTTCACTAGTTCAAGAAGGCAGCTCACCACCATCTTCTCAGGGCAACTAGTAATGGGTAATAAATACTGGTGACCTCCCGTTCCGTGTCTGAATAAAAAAACGATTGAGATCCCTTCTGCTGTGTCGCATGAATGTGAAAAATCAATGTAGCTTCTGGGAGGATATCTGAGGTGTGGCCCCTCCTCCCAATGGGGGTACACCCCTGGCTTCACTCTGTCCTCCCAGGTGTGAGGCTGGCAGTAGTTTCAGCTAAACTATTGTATCCTTCAGGCTGAGGAGTGGAACATGTATGGACCAGTAAAGAATACTTTGCTAAACCATGGGCTGTATATGCATTGATCATTCAATACCTTTGGAACTGCTTTAAGCATCAGCTATCAATTTGCTGAAGTCTGAGCTAAAAGTATTTTAATATTTCCTGCCATTAATGATCATATTAATGATGAGAAAAGGTAAGTGAACAATTTGCAGGAGATCCTGCCTTTTAGTTATTGGTTCTATGAACATTCAAGAACTCCACCAATAGGTATTGCAAATATTTGCACTGTCGACTAAAGTTTTATTTTCTGTGCAAATATACAAAACGGCCACAAAATGAGCAAATCCAGGCCTTTCTTTTCAATGCACCAGATTGTTTTTTCATTTTCCTCACTGGATGAATGAGTAAGACAAGATCAGGATTTTAAATAACAATGGAGATTTCTCACTGGATTACTCTAAGGATATTGGGTGGCAAGGTGGCTCAGTGCTTAACACTGATGCCAGGCATCTGGGTTCATTTCCACTCTCAGGAGATCCGTGGGGAGTCTGCACATTCTCCCCTTGTCTACATGGGCTTCCTCTGGGTGCTCTGGTTTCCTCCCTCAGTCTAAAGTGGTTTGGCTAGCTAAATTGCCCAAAGTGTCCAGGGATGTGCAGGCTATGTGGATCAGCTGTGGACATTGCAGGGTTACAGGGATAGGGTATGGGGCTAGGCCTGGCTGGGACGCTCTTTGGTGTGGACTTGATGGGCAGAATGGCTTGCTGCCACACTGTAGGGATTCTATGACCAGCCAATTGAATGTTCCTGTGTTCAGCTGCGGATGGTGACCCAGGAGCAATGCTGGGAAATGTTATAGGAAGCATGGGGTGTGCTGAACACCTCTTTAATGGTAAAGGGGTGGGGAGATTGGTGGTAGGAGAGGATCCTGGGGTTTGACTACAGCCCATGACATGTATGGGAGTTGTCAAAGGAGGGCTGATGATAATCAGAATCCTGGATGAAGAAACCCTCAAGCAAAATGTCATTTCCTTTTTAGACATTTTTCACGATTTATAACAGAGCAGGGGTAGAGCAACAGCTCAGGAGGTTTTGTCTGAAATGGATGAGCATCACCTGCTCTTCTACCAACATGAAATTAGATTCAACTGAAAATCCTCTTCAAATGTCCTTCTTAGCAGGACATGCACAGTGCAAAGTCCATCAAGGACTGTCCCATCAAGGCAATAAGAACCCAACATCTGTCAGAACAGAGCATTACGAACAGGAGAGGTACTGGCCTTCTAGGCTATTTATCGACAAAGGCGAGAGTGAGGACTGCAGATGGTAATGGTGATGGTCAGAGGGGAAGGTGGAACGGATAGGTGGGAAGGAAGATGGACAGGTTTGACAGGTCATGAGGGTGGTGCCAAGTTGGAAGGTTTAATCTGAGATAAGGTGGTGGGAGCCTTATCCCAGATCCAATCTTCCAACACGGCACTGCCCTCATGACCTGTCCTATCTGTCCATCTTCCTTCCCACCTATCCGTTCCACCCTTCTCTCCAACTTATCACCATTACCACACCTCCATCTACCTATCGCACTCTTAGCTACCTTCCCCCCCAGCCCCACCCCCTCCCATTTAACTCACCACTCCCTCAGCTCACAGCCTCATTCCTGATGAAGGGCTTTTGCCCAAAACGTCAACTCTCCTGCTCCTTGGATGCTGCCTGACCTGCTGTGCTTTTCCAGCGCCACACTCTCAACTATTAACCCAGAGACTCAGGTGAAGTCTGAGGAGCTGGGTTCGAATCCTGCCACGGCAGATGGTGGAACTTGAATTCAATAATAATCTGGAATTAAGGGTCAAATTATGACCATGAAACTTTTGATGATCGTCAGCAAAATACCCATTTGGTTTGTTAATGTCCTTCAGGGAAGGAAATCGGCCATCCTTCCCTGGTCTGGCCTGCATGTGACTCCAACCTCACTGCAATACAGTTGACTCTTAACTGTCCTCTAGACAATGATGAATAGACAATAAAGGCTGGACTATCCATTGACATCCATATCTTGTGAATTAATTAAAACAACGGTTGGGTATTAAGCCCCTGGGGTCTGCCCCTCATTCAATATGATTACAACTAATCTGGGACATTCTTCCCTTCCCCTTGATTTGCTTAAGATATAGATCGAGAATATTGTAACACAGAACTGATCACTTCCTTACTTTAAACTCCTTGAGATCATCTCAAGGTGATCATTCCCGCCTCAGGTGACTGACTGTGTGGAGTTTGCACATTCTTCCCGTGTCTGCGTGGGTTTCCTTCAGGTACTCCGGTTTCCTCTCACAGTCCAAAGATGTGCAGGTTAGGTGAATTGGCCAAGCTAAAATGCCCATAGTGTTAGATAAGGGGTAAATGTAGGGGAACGGGTGGGTTGCGCGTCGGTGTGGACTGGTTGGGCCGAAGGGCCTGTTTCCACACTGTATGTAATCTAATCTAATCTAATCTAATCTAAGGCTTTGCTGACTGTGTTTTCCTTGCTCCAAGTCCCATTCACCCAGTATTGTCAGATCACTGACTTACATTCACTCCCAGTTAAGCATCACGTTAAATTTGAAATTTTTACCCCGTTTTCAAATCCCTTCATGGTCTCAGCCCCCACCATCTTTTCCATGCCCAAAACCCTGTGAGATTTCTGCACTCACCTAAGTCTAGTCTCTTGTGCATCCCTGATATCAGTCTCTCCACTATGTGTGAAGCCACCAAGAACTTCCTCTCTAACCCTTCTTAAATTCTCTCTCTCTGTTATTCCATTAAGTATGTCCTTAAAATAATCAAGGTTTTAGCCATCCAACCTAAATTATCTGATGGGGTGCTGTATCTAATTTGTCTTATAAATCAATCATCATCTCATTGAATGGTGGAGCAGGCTTGATGGGCTGAATGGTCTACTTCTGCCTCATGTTTTACATTCTTACAACACTCCTGTGCTATGTTATCACGTGAATGGTACTTGCTGAATATACTCTATGTTCTGGCATCACCAGGTAGATAATTATAGATGTAGGCAGCCGTCTGAGTGAAGAACATTAAAACATCTTCATCTGTAATGGCCAATCCCTTACCCTGAGACCAGTTTTAAACTTAGGAGAAAGTGAGGACTGCAGCTGCTGGAGATCAGAGCTGAAAATGTGTTGCTTGAAAAGCGCAGCAGGTCAGGCAGCATCCAAAGAGCAGGAGAATCGACCTTTCGGGCATAAGCCCTTCTTCAGGAATGGCTGGGGCAGATAAAGTGGATTCCTGAATAAGGGCTCATGCCCAAAACATCGATTCTCCTGCTCTTTGGATGCTGCCTGACCTGCTGCGCTTTTCCAGCAACACATTTTCAGCACCAGTTTTAGACTCTCAACATGAAAATCAACCCCTGAGCTTTTCGATTGCTGGAATGCTGAATTTGTCGATAAATTGGGATGGGGGGAATCTATCTATAATGAAATAAATAAAGCAGATATTGGAAATCTGAAACAAAAGAACAAATTGTTGGAGAAACTCAGCATCTGTGGAGAGAGAAGCAGAATTAATTTTTCGGGTCCAGTGACCTTTCCTTAGAAAGTGGATCTATCCATCTGATTTCGCCATTTGTTATTTCTATAACCCATCTGAAGCTCCCAATGTCTAAGTAGAAAGGTGGTCTGGACTACGCATGACTCAGAATATTCTTATCACTTCACCCATGCTCATTGAAAACTGTTGAGTGTTAAGCCTAAGCACTTCCAGAAAAAAATTCACTTGACTGATGTTTCTCTTGTTCTGAAAATATCATGTTGCCGGGGTTTCGGGTCCCCTGTGTGAAGTGCTGATTGGGCTGTGGAGGGAATGATCCTTCAGTACCACAGACTAACGCATTAATGCAATGAAAGTTGACTTGCTTGAGCTGCCGCATAAAATTAGTTATGATACAGTAATGAGTTTTATTATGAAATGTGTAATGTTTAGAACATATAATTGGATAGCCGTGCAGAACTCTGTGTAAAAACAAAATGTCATTAGAAGCAAATCAAGGTTTGTCTTAAATTCTGAAAGCTGGCTGGGGCAGATAAAGTGGCACTGACAGTTTATTTCACGATGCTGCGTTTGTTAATGTACCAGCAACCTTGAAAGAAAGCGGGTTTACTTGTAGGAGACATCACATGTGTCAAAAGAAGAAAAACACTTGTGTGTTATCTTCTCCCAGAGCAGCCTGGTGGTCTCTCATTCTCGTCGGAATTGCTTTGTGGTCCTCTCTGAGATGTTTGCCAGTGCAGCAGCCAGCACAGAGTCACAGCTGGGCACTGGCCCCGCAGCGTCAATAGGTCGACGAATCTTTGGAGGGTCCCATTAACCTCTTATCGGTTGTCCCATCTTATAAAACCACACGCAACAGCCTCACTATGGCATTGCTCTCGTCTGAGCTGAAACTGTGATGTGGTAATATTTGCCTGTTCAAGAGCACAAGCAACATGAGTAATCACAGCCTCTAAGTACCGATAAAAGTGGATGTGGTGGCTCTATTTGCACCAGAGAAAGTGATTCTAAGGAAAGTACTTCAAACAACAGGTACTACATTTGTGGACAAGGGAATGTAAAACCTGTCCTGTTGTTGTTTACCATCTCAACATGTTGAATTTTTCTGCATATATTAATTTTCATGGAACAATGATGTGTATAAAGAAGGGTGAGCAGGAGATGAGAGTCCGAAAACGATAACAATGTCTGACCAGGCTTTAATGTGGTCGGTGAAATCTCAACAACTGGATGGATGGAGTGTGATGGAATACTCCCCACTTGCTTGGATGGGTGCAGCCTTAGCAACACTCAAGAAGCTTAAAAAGGACAAAGCAGCCCACTTGATTGGCACCACATCCACAAGCATCCATTCCCTTCACCACCAACGTTCAGCAACAGCAGAGTGGATTACCTACAAGTTGCACAGCAGAAATTCACCAAAAGACCCTTAGACAGCACCTCCCAAACCCATGACCACTTCCATCTAGAAGGAGACGGTAAGGACTGCAGATGCTGGAAGTCGGAGTCAGGACAGACAAAGGGTTTCGGTCCAAAATCTTGTCTTTCCCACTCATCAGCTGCTGTCTGACCTGTTGGGCTCCTCTGGTTCCACATCTATTGACTCCATGTCGAAGAACAAGGGCAGCAGATACATGGGAACAGCATCACCTGAAAGTTCCCCTCCAAGCCACTCACTATCCTGACTTGGAAATATATCATCCTTCCTGCAGTGTCACTGGGTCAAAATCCTGGAATTCCCTCCCTAACAGCATAATAGGTCTACCTACAGCACATGGAACTGTAGCAGTTCAAGAAGACAACTCACCACCATCTTCTGAAGGACAACTAGGGACGGGCAATAGGGACAACTAGGGATCAGCCAGACATACCCACATCCCGTGTGAGGAAAAAAAAATGTATCAGACCCATCATCTGATGAAGTTGCTGAACCAATTCAGAGGGCTTCAGCTGTCCGGAGCTGCTGATGCCAGTGTGATCTGGTGGAACCTTCACTAATACTTTTGATGGATCCCAGGAGGGAGGTGAGTGTAGGTAGGGCTGTGGGCACACAGAGGGGTACATAGGTTTGGGCTGTGATTGCAAGTGTGTGGAGATGAATTACTGCAGTTCCCAGACCAGGTTCCTAGTGCCTGGGCTTTTCCTTGGGCACAAAGCATCGGTGTTCAATGGGAACTCCAACCCCTCCACCAAACCACCCCAACCTTCCAACCCCACCATCCCGAGAACACCTCTGACAGGGTTTCCTGGGTGGTGTCACTAGATGGTGAGCCTGTCACCCATGGGGCTTAGACAAGTGAGTTTGAGTTGGGCCTCTCGGGGGACAGTGTGCAGGTCTTCCCCAAATCCATCCCAGACAGGCAGAAAGACAGGAGAATATCTTACCCTTATTCTTCCACTTGCTTCTTATTCCCCCATTTCAACCAACCCCACTACCTTCCGTTCCCACCCTAACCACCCATCTCTGATGTCACTTGGGAAGGGTGCAGATTCCAGCTCAATATCTTTCTTTTGACTGACAGGGTTTCTGTAGTTTAGCCTTTTTTGTATACAATATTTGAAGTTTACGACCTCACAACCCACATATCTAGTTTATTGGGAACCAAACAAACTTGATTCATCACCACAAGATAGGTCAGTCTTACAGAATTCCTTCAATGAGGAGGGGGAAATGTAAAGATTGAGGGAGGACACTTCACAGGTTGGAGGCCCAGGCAGCTGAATGCATGGTCACTAGTGCATGAGAAATGGAAATTTGGGATAGTCAAGTGGTCAGAATTGGAAGATCTTGTTATGGGACTGAAGGAATTTACAGAGGTAAAGAGAGAGTAACTCTATAGTTCAACATTCATGAAAGTTTGATTATTGGGAGGTGGTGGCCTGATAGTATTAATACTAGACTATTAATCTAGAACCCAGGTAAGGTTCTGGGGACCTGGGTTCAAATCCTGCCATAGCAAAGATTGGAATTTGAATTGAATTAACAAGAAATCTGTAATTAAGAATCCAATGATGACTATGAAACTGTTGTTGATTGGCAGGAAAAACCCATCTGGTTCCCTCATGTCCTTTAGGGAAGGAAACTGCCTTCCTTTCATGATCTAGCCCTATATGTAACTCCAGACCCACAGCAATGTGGTTGATTCTTAACTATGTTTTGAACAATTAGGGATGGGCATTAATTGCAATCCTAATCAGCGATTTCCTCATCCCATGAATACAAAAAACACTGGGAATGCATGACAAAGTATCAGTGATCCATTTGTACTGGGACTGGCTCTGGTTACCACTTTGAAAGGTTCAGGGAAACCGTGGTGACTCTCTGTGTGGAGTTTGCACGTTCTCCCCATATCTGCGAGGGCTTCGTCCAGGTGCTCTGGTTTCCTCCTGCAGTTCAAAGATGTGCAGGTTCGGGTGGATTGGCCATGCTAAATTGCCCAGTGTCCAGGGATGCGCAGGCTAGGCGGATTAGCCACGGGAAATGCAGGGTTATGGGTATAGGGTCAAGGGGAGTGGGTTTGAGAGGGATGGTCTTCTGAGGGTCAGTGTGATGACTGAATTGGGCCTGCTTCCATGCAGTAAGCAATGTATAATTCTATGAATTAGCTAAAACTAATGAAGAATAACCAGTAGCTTATTAAAGGCCAATTTCCCAAGAAGAGACGGAGGTGAAGTCTGAGTTTTGCAATGCTGTAAAAGTTTTCATGAACGAGAATCAATGGTTACTAAAAATAAACTCACAGAAACACAAAGACACTTAATAGAAGTAGTGTTTAAAGTGCATTTCAAACGAATCTGACAATGTATTACTTGACAATGCCCATGTGTCCTGGTCGCTTTTAATTAATTTCATCTGCTGTAGTGATTTAAAAGAATAATTGAAGGTCTGGACTAATTTGAAAAATTTTTCTCACCTTATTCTGTGGACAAGAATGTACAATTTTCAACATGAGCTGATAGAATTTTTTTGAAAAAATGACCTGTTGCTTGAGTATTGCAGCCATTATGAAGTGGGTTCAGAGGAACAGAACCTTAGAATGATTACAGAACAGAAGGAGGCCATTCTGCCTATTGTTTCAATGCTGGCTCTCTGAAGAAGCAATTCATTTTGTGCTGATCCCCTATCATTTCCTTTCAACCTTGCATTTCCTTCTTCAGCAGGTAATAATCTACTTTGTGCTTCAACATTTCAATTCAACCGCTTCCACTGCATTGTCAGGGTATGCATGCTAGGTGCTGAATGGTTATTCCAAGAAAAACATTTATCTGTGTTCATCGCCTCTCTTATATTACCTGTGTTAGTAACATCTTCAAAAAATTCAAACAAATTCATCGGGCACAATTTTCCACTTGTAAATCTATGTTAATAATGCCCAGTTAGATCATGCGAGGTGCTGCATTTTTGGAAAGCAAATCTTAGCAGGACTTATATACTTAATGGTAAGGTCCTGGGGAGTGTTGCTGAACAAAGTGACCTTGGAGTGCAGGTTCATAGCTCCTTGAAAGTGGAGTCGCAGGTAGATAAGATAGTGAAGAAGGCGTTTGGTATGCTTTCCTTTATTGGCCAGAGTATTGAGTACAGAGTTGGGAGATCATGTTGCGGCTGTACAGGACATTGGTTGGGCCACTGTTGGAATGTTGCGTGCAATTCTGGTCTCCTTCCTATCGGAAAGATGTTGTGAAACCTGAAAGGGTTCAGAAAAGATTTACAAGGATGTTGCTAGGATTGGAGGATTTGAGCTACAGGGAGAGGCTGAACAGGCTGGGGCTGTTTTCCCTGGAGCGTCGGAGGCTGAGGGGTGACCTTATAGAGGTTTACAAAATTATGAGGGGCAGGGATAGGATAAATAGGCAAAGTCTTTTCCCTGGGGTCGGGGAGTCCCGAACTAGACGGCATAGGTTTAGGGTGAGAGGGGAAAGATATAAAAGAGACCTGCGGGGCAATTTTTTCATGCAGAGGATGGTACGTGTATGGAATGAGCTGCCAGAGGATATGGTGGAAGCTGGTACAATTGCAATATTTAAGAAGCATTTGGATGGGTACATGAATAAGAAGGATTTGTAGGGATGTGGGCCGGGTGCTGGCAGGTGGGACTAGATTTGGTTGGACCGAAGGGTCTGTTTCTATGACTACCTAAGTGCCATTTCAATGCATTCTTTATAATAGATTCTAGCATTTTCATGACAAGCGAGTCTTTATTATCCTTTCTTGCTCCCTTCTTAATTAGCAATTGCTAAAGTCCCAGAGGACGCTCTCTCCTTAGTGAGAGATGACTGCTGGTGAGTTGAACATGGGAATCCCCATACCTCAAACAGGTGGGATACAGAATGCAAGACATTCAGGGTAATATAGAAATTGAACCCACATTGCTAGTATAACTGTACATTAGCAAACTAGCCATCCAGCCAACTGACCTAATAATGGGGCATTATATAGAAACCCCAAACATAGATCCAGAGGAATAAATCTACCTGGAATGAATGATAAAGAACATTCTGATGAAGGGGCAGTACCTCAAAAGCTAATGCTTCTGAATAAACCTGTTGGACTATAACCTGGTGTTGTATGATTTTTAACTTGGTCCACCCCAGTCCAAATCATGGAATGAATGAGTTGTTAAAATTAGACAAATTGCATTATTTTCCACTGAAGAATGTGAAGTGACTTGTTTGAAGTGTACAAGATCCAGAATAGTCTTGATAATGTTGACATGGGAAGGATGTTTCCTCTTCTGGGTGAGTTCAAAGCTAGGGAATGGACAGCATTAAAATTAGGGGTTGCCCTTTTGGGACAGGTAGAGGAGAATTTTTTCTCTCTATCAGAAGGCTATCTGATTTTGGAGCTTTCTGCCTCCGTTAGAGGTGGAGACAAAACAAAACAGGCAGGAGGCCGGAAGAACACGGCAGGCCAGGCATCTTCAGGAGGTGAGAAGTCAATGTTTTGGGTGTAACCCTTCTTCAGGACTGGGCGTGGGTGTAAGGGGAGCTGCAGATAAAGGGGTTGAAGGGGGCAGGGTGGTGAGGTGGGGATAGGTGAAGACAGGCAGAGGGTACGACCTGGTTGGTCAATGGGAGGAATGAATCTGGTTGGTGGCAGGAAGCAGTGGAAGGAAGGGGAGGGGCTGGGAAGGAAGTCAGTGAATAGGGAGGGAGGTTATTTGAAACTGGACAACTCAATAATGTTGAAGTGGAGGCAGGTTTATTAAATATTTTTCAGAGGGAGATAATTGTTAGATAGGGGAATCGATAGTTATTAAATCAAAAAGAGGCATTTAATTTTCTGAATCAGAAAATTGTCTTGTACACACTTAAGAAATTCCTCTCCTTCTAAACCTTTAACGCTATGGGACTGCCATAGTGTTAAAGGTTTAGATGGAGAGGAATTTGTTAAGTGTGTACAAGACAATTTTCTGATTCAGTATGTGGATGTACCTACTAGACAAGGTGCAAAACTTGACCTACTCTTGGGAAATAAGGCAGGGCAGATGACTGAGGTGTCAGTGGGGGAGCACTTTGGGGCCAGTGGCCATAATTCTATTTGTTTTAAAATAGTGATGGAAAAGGATAGACCACATCTAAAAGTTGAAGTTCTAAATTGGAGAAAGGTCAATTTTGATGGTATTAGGCAAGAACTTTAGAAAGCTAATTGGAGACAGATGTTCACAGGTAAAAGGACAGCTGGAAAATGGGAAGCCTTCAGGAATGAGATAACAAGAATCCAGAGAAAATATATTCCTGTCAGGGTGAAAGGGAAGGCTGGTAGGTATAGGCAATGCTGAATGACTAAAGAAATTGAAGGTTTGGTTAAGAAAAAGAAGGAAGCATATGTCAGGTATAGACAGGATTAATCGAGTGAATCCTGAGAGTATAAAGAAAGTAGGAGTATACTTAAGAGGGAAATCAGGAGGGATAAACGGGGACATGAGATAGCTTTGTCAAATAGAATTAAGGAGAATCCAAAGGGTTTTTAAGAATATATTAAGGACAAAAGGGTAGTTAGGGAGAGAATAGGGCCCCTCAAAGATCAGCAAGGCATCCTTTGTGTGGAGCCACAGAAAATGGGGGAGATAAGAAATGAATATTTTGTGTCAGTATTTACTGTGGAAAAGGATATGGAAAGTACAGACTGTAGGGAAATAGATGGTGACATCTTGCAAAATGTCCAGATTACAGAGGAGGAAGTGCGGGATGCCTTGAAATGGTTAAAGGTGGATAAATCCACGGGACCTGATCAGGTGTACCCTCTAACTTTGTGGGAAGCTAGAGAAGTGATTGCTCGGTCTCTTGCTGAGATATTTGTATCATCGATAGTCACAGGTGAGGTGCCGCAAGACTGGAGGTTGGCAAACGTGGTGCCACTGTTTAAGAAGGGTGGTAAGGACAAGCCAGGGATCTATAGACCGGTGAGCCTGACCTCAGTGGTGGGTAAGTTGTTGGAGGGAATCCTGAGGGACAGGATGTACATGTATTTGGAAAGGCAAGGACTGATTCGGGATAGTCAACGTGGCTTTGTGCGTGAGAAATCATGTGTCACAAACTTGATTGAGTTTGTTGAAGAAGTAACAAAGAGGATTGATGAGGGCAGAGCAGTAGATGTGATCTATATAGACTTCAGTAAGGGGTTCAACAAGGTTCCCCATGGGAGACTGATTAGCAAGGTTGGATCTCATGGAATACAGGGAGAACTAGCCATTTGGATACAAAACTGGC
Source organism: Hemiscyllium ocellatum (assembly GCF_020745735.1). Lineage (NCBI taxonomy): Eukaryota > Metazoa > Chordata > Chondrichthyes > Orectolobiformes > Hemiscylliidae > Hemiscyllium > Hemiscyllium ocellatum. Next base: position 41,872,786 of record NC_083436.1, on the reverse strand, counting down.
TGAAAGGTAGAAGACAGAGGGTGGTGGTTGAGGGTTGTTTTTCAGACTGGAGTCCTGTGACAGTGGAGTGCCACAAGGATCGGTACTGGGTCCTCTACTTTTTGTCATTTACATAAATGATTTGGATGCGAGCATAAGAGGTGCAGTTAGTAAGTTTGCAAATGACACCAAAATTGGAGGTGTAGTGGACAGCGAAGAGGGTTACCTCAGATTACAACAGGATCTTGACCAGATGGGCCAATGGGCTGAGAAGTGGCAAATGGAGTTTAATTCAGATAAATGTGACATGCTGCATGTTGGGAAAGCAAATCTTAGCAGGACTTATACACTTAATGGTAAGGTCCTAGGGAGTGTTGCTGAACAAAGAGACCTTGGAGTGCAGGTTCATAGCTCCTTGAAAGTGGAGTACAAAGGATAGTGAAGAAGGCGTTTGATATGCTTTCCTTTATTGGTCAGAGTATAGAGTACAAGGGTTGGGAGGTCATGTTGTGGCTGTACAGGACATTGGTTAGGCCACTGTTGGAATATTGTGTGCAGTTCTGATCTCCTTCCCATTGGAAAGATGGTGTGAAACTTGAAAGGGTTCAGAAAAGATTTACAAGGATGTTGCTAGGATTGGAGGATTTGAGCTACAGGGAAAGGCTGAACAGGCTGGGGCTGCTTTCCCTGGAGCGTCAGAGACTGAGGGGTGACCTTATAGAGGTTTACAAAATTATGAGGGGCATGGATAGGATAAATAGACAAAGTCTTTTCCCTGGGGTCAGGGAGTCCTGAACTAGAGGGCATAGGTTTAGGGTGAGAGGGGAAAGATATAAAAAAGACCTAAGGGGCAACTTTTTCATGCAGAGAGTGGTACGTTATGGAATAAGCTGCCAGAGGATGTGGTGGAGGCTGGTACAATTGCAACATTTAAGAGGCATTTGGATGGGTATATGAATAAGAAGGGTTTATAGGGATATGGACCGGGTGCTGGCAGGTGGGACTAGATTGGGTTGGGATATCTGGTCGGCATGGATGGGTTGGACCGAAGGGTCTGTTTCCATGTTGTACATCTCTATGACTCTATGACTCTAAAATAAGAATATCTTTGATATAATCAAATGACTTTGATACTGATTAATACATTGAATTCAATTTGGCTTTCCATCAATAAACACTTGTAATATGTTCTGAAACATAAGCATGCTAAATGGAAATCATGAATTTCTTAGAAAGCATGTGACAAGAGTGGGTTACATTCCTGACCTGTAGCTCTCATTTTAAAAACATATTTCCTATTCTGAAACTAACTGGACAAAATGTACTCTCTTTCTTTCTCTGGGTGGAGAAGTCCAGAACTATAGAGCATTGCTTTAGGGTGAGAGCAGTAAAATTTAACAAGGGACAATTTTCTCACAGAGGGTGGTATGTGTATGGAATAAGCAGCCAGAGGAAGTGGTGGAGGCTGGTACAATTACAGCATTTAAAAAGCGTCTGGATGGATATATGAATAGGAAGGGTTTGGAGGGATATGGGACAAGTGCTGGCAAATGGGATTAGATTAGGTTAAGATATCTGGACGACATTGGACCAATGGGTCTGTTTCCCTGTTGTACATCTCTATGACTCTATGGACATAGACAGGAATGTGGAATTTGTAATACAAACAGATCAATCATGATCTTATTAAATGGAGGAGTTGGGTTGAGGAGTGAATGGTCTATCTCTGCTTCAAATTCATCTGTTTGTGAAGCTGGGAGAACTGAAAACTGGTTTCTATAAGAACTATAACACTGTGCAGAGTGCAATGTGTGATACCTAAAATGGTTTTACAGTTTAAAGAGCAAGTTGGAGAAAATGGTGTTTGGTTAATAACTTGCTTTGTGTATTTGTCACAAGAACAGTTTGAAAACATGAAATCTTGACATGCCATCCTTTCAACTAATAACTGGAATTTCAAATTTCTCTTTAAACCATTGTCAGTTTTTATGGAGATAGAGGCAGACATATATGGTTCTGAATGCAGAATATCGTACACAAAAATATTGAAGTGGAAAATTCATCTCATTGGATTGAAAGTGCAGCTTTGAAATGTATTTGAATATGAATAGAAAAAAATAACATAATGTTGTCAAATGTTCTAAAAGCATATCTTGGCTGCAATAATATCCTTCAGAGAGAGAAATCTGCCATCCTTACCTGCTCTTTATTCCAGATCTAAGTCCATGTGATTAGCCCATCAATGCCCTCTGATATGGCTGAGCGAGCCATTCTGTTCAATATGGGTAACAAAAGCTGGCTTTGCTGACATTGCCCAGATCCTACCACAGAATAAAGACAATTGTTGGCTCTTTTCACATAGGTACTGTAGATTGCCAAATGTGCAAACAGTTTCTCAAGCACAGTATTGTGGAAGATCCAAAACGGACTCACTGATTATGAGATTTAGTTTTGGCATTGTGTGAATTCTCTGTTGGTGTCTTATCAAATCAAATAATTGTTATGCCATCAAACCATAAGGTAAGCAGTTCAGAGAAGATTCGCTAGGATGGTCCCTGGTATGAAGGGATTGTCTTATGATGAAAGCTAAACAAGTTGGGACTCCACTCATTAAGGTTTAGAAGAATGGGAGGTGATCTCATTGAAAACATATCGGATTCTTTAGGGGCTTGTCAGGGTAAATGCTGACAGGATGTTTCCCCTCGTGGGAGAGTCTACATCCAGAGGGCAGAATCTCAGAATAAACAGGTGCCAATATAGGGCTGAGATGATGAGAAATTTCTCCTCTCAGAGGGTTGAGTCTTTGGAACTCCTCACCACAGAGAGCTATGAGGGTATAATCCTAGTGTATATTTAAAGATGAGAGAGATAGATTCTTGATCATTCGGGGAATCAAGGGTAATTGGGAAAGGGCAGGAAAGTGGACGTGAGGAGTATTAGATCAGCCATGAACCTATTGAATGGCAGAGCAGGCTTGAGGGCCGAATGGCCTACTCCTGTTCCTGTTTCTTATGGTTTTATGGTTTAAGCTATTTGGAGACTGCATCCTGGTGCAGATAGGTGGATCAAGGGAGATTGTTGTCCAATTTTCTAATCATTAATTTGAAAGGGCAGAATCTCCAACAAAAAAACAATGATATCACATTTTAATTGTGGTCAAAATTCTTTGATGCCTGAACAATGTTTCTTTCAATATTTGTGTTGGTGTCAGGATATACGTGCTACTCTGTGCTTGGTGTTGTACAGAATGTCTCTGTGGAAGGTATCTGATCCAATGTATGTCATGATTATTTAGTGGTCATTCCACTTGCTTTGTTATTACACCTGTTACCATTTGTATTTCCATAGAGTGAACAGCTGTCAGTGAAGTGTCGTTTCATATCAGCTCTGATGCAGATTAGTGCATCGTCGTCACACATCTCAAGGTTTAATGATCCATTTTTTTTCATTCCAGCATCAGCAGAAGTTCAACTATCGGTGACCCTGTCTTCAGCTCTTATCTTAACACAGCAAAGCTAACTGACACATACAGACACACACAGGCACAAGAATACATACACACACATTTAAATACATATATACACACACATAGAGGCACATATATAGATAAACATGTACACATGCAGGCACACACAAAGGCACATACATGCATATGCTTAAACACACAGATATACATAGATACATACACAGTCACAACAACACACAAGCACATACATACGTACATACATACATACACATGCACATGAGGACAGGCACATAAACACCCACACACAGAAATGCAGACATACACACACACACACACACACACACACACACACGTACAGACAGACACACATACCCATACATTACTATCAGGGGGGCTGTTGATGAGAAGTGACTGAGAAGGATTCAGGCAGAAGTTGGTTCAGTCACCATGATTAACAAGAGGATTGAAAAAGACCTGCCGTCCAAGAACAATCAACCTTGCATAAAGAAATGATCACCTTCCAAACAGCAAGAAAGAGATAAGGGCAAGGTTAAATTATGAATATATAAATGCATGGAGTATAGTGAACAAAGGTGGAGAACTGGAAGCAGAAATTGCTCTACAGGGATATGATATAGCAGCATTGACAGAAACATGGCTCAAGCCAGAAGAGGACTGGATACTTAACCTCCTGGGTTACAAGTCTTTTATAGTTATACGGTGCGTAAAAGGGATGAAATGTAGCTTGGTCAAAGATAATATCATTGTCCTTGAATAAGATACAGTTCCTGAATTAGAATCCCTATGTCTGGAGGTGAGAAACAGGAAGGGAGCAGTGAGTGTTTATTATAGACTTCCACATAGTGGGGAGGAAGTAGGAGAGAGCATTTGTAGGCAGAGTAAGGAAATCTGTCGGATAAATCGGGTTGTGGTAGTTGGTGATTTCAATTACCCTGGGGTAGGCGGGGGCATGGAATGGGAGAAAATCTTGCAAAGTATACAGGAGAACTTTCTGGAGCATTATATTTCCAGTCCTGCTGAGGAGGGGGCTGTGCTGGATCTGATGCTGGGAAATGAAGCAGGCCTGGTGGAAAATGTCAGAGTGGGGGAGCATTTTGGGAACTAGCGATCATAATATAATAAGGTTCAGTACAGAATTGGAAAAAGATAGAAATCAGTCAATGATTAAGATCCCAGGCTGGAAAAGGGAATATTTTAGAAGTCAAAAAGTTGAACTGGAATGTATTGATTGGAAGTCCATTTTGGTGGATAAAACAGTATACGAAAAGTGGGAGAATTTTCAGAGAGATTAATATGGTGCAAGCTAAGCACACATATGAGAAATAAATATGGGGTATCAAAAGCTAGAATACCCTGGATGAGTAAGGATTTTGATGAGAAAATAAGGAAGAAAAAGGAGGCATACAATGCATGCCAGAATAATAATAACAATAGAAATCAGGAAGAGTATCTCAAATGTAGGAGAGAGGCTAAGGCTGGAAGAAGGAAGACTAAGAGGAAGTACGACAGGTTGAGTGAAAACAAATAGGAGAATGTTAGTAGTGAAAGCTTACTGAAGGGTAGAGTGGGGCCCATAAGGAACAAACAGGGTAAACTGCTCACTGAATATAGCAAAGATACTAAATGAATAAAGTAAAAGGGGAAAGATTTAAAAGGGACATATGGGACAACCTTTTTCGCACAGAGGGTGGTGCGTCTATGGAACTAGCTGCCAGAGGAAGTTTAGAGGCAGGTGCAATTACAAAATTTAAAAGACAGGTACATGAATAGGAAAAATTGAGAGGGATATGGATCTAATGCAGGCAAATGGCACTCGTTAAGCTTAGGATACTAGGACAGTGTGGACAAGTTAGTCTGAAGGCTCTGTTCCCATGCTATATGGCTCTATGACTCTACAAGCTACCAAACAGAACTTGTGTGCCAAACAGAATAAATAGCAAGTTATATATTGAGCTAAGTGATCTCACAACCAATGGATTTGATCTAAGCTCTGCAGTGCTGAATTGTGGTGGAAAATTAAGCAACTCATTTGAGGAGGAACTGTCATGAATATCCCCATCCTCAGGCCCAGCACATCAGCACAAAAGATAAGGCTGAAGCGTTCGCAGCAATCTTCAGCCAGAAGTGCTGAGTGGATGATCCACCTCAGCACACTCCAGTGGTCCCCAGCAACACAGATTCCAGGCTTCAACCAATTCGATTCACTCCATGTGATATTGAGAAAAGTTGGAGAAACTGGATACTGCAAAGGCTATGGGCCCTGACAACATTCCATCAATAGCACTGAAGACTTGTGCTCCAGAACTTGCTGCTCCCCCAGCCAAGCTGCTCCAGGACAATTACAACACTGGCATGTTTCTGATAATGTGGAAAATTATCCAGGTACACAAAAACAGGACAAACCGAAACAGGTATTGCTGCAGAAACCCAACAAGTCTGGCAGCATCTGTGAAGAGAAAACAGTCTTAATGTTTTGAATCCTGTGGTCCATCTTCAGCACCAACCCTCTGAGTCAAAAAGTTAACTCCATTTCTTTCTCTCTACAGATGCTGCCAGATCTGCTGAATTTCTCCAGCAATTTCTGTTATTGTTTCAGATTTCCAGCATCCACAGCTCTTGTTTTTTGAGGATAAATGCACCTGGCCAATTACTGCCTCACTCGTCTACACTCTATCATGAGTAAAGTGATGGATGGACAGTTATCAAACAGCAATAACTGGCTCACTGTACTTTCCCATAGCGGAATCCTACCTGTCTTCTTAATTTGAGACAAGGAGATGTCTAGCAGTCATCATAGAGCATTTTTCATCTTTGTGTTAGAAGGATTTCATTCAACAGAGTTACCTTGACAAGGAGGAGACAGTTGCCATGGCTTTCATAATAAGGGACAAACCTCATTCTTCAAAGAGTTCAGTTTGATTAGCAGCTTGACAAGGTAATCCTAGACATACGACTGAGGAATAAATCTGATACATTCTGACATCTCACGGTAGTTGCATCTCAGAAACAGCTTAATAATCCAACTGCTGTTTATCTACACAAATCTCTTCCTGCCTGTTTTCATCTCATCCCATCAACTTATCCTATCCCATTCTCCCTCATGTGCCAAAGTAATTGTCACTTCAATGCATCTATTCACCTCAGTGACGCCTTGTTAAACTGGGATGTGGTGTCACTGGCAAGATCAATATTTTTTACCCACCCCTAATTGCCCTTGAGGGGTGAGCTACTTTCTTGAATCCCTGTAGTCTGTGTGGTGAGGTATCTTCATTGGGCATTACTTAGGGAGCTCAAAGATTTGAGGGATTGCTCAATATATGTTCCAAGACAGGATGGTACATGATTTGATGATGTGTTCACAAACAAAAACAGAAATTGCTGGAAATCTCAGCAGGTCTGGCAGCATCTGTGGAGAGAAATCAGAGTTAACGTTTCCAGTGCGGTGGCCTTTCCTCAGAACTTGTCGCTGGATTGTTCAACTATTCTGCATTCAATTAAATGAGTCTGGTAAATGATCTATGCTCACTGTACTTGATTGGTTAAGTTTGAACTCAGGCAAATACAACCTACACCAGAGAAGCTACTGGAAGCTGAACTGTAAGCAAGAGCGCACTTTATAATTGCGTAAATATTTTTCAATTCTTGTAAACAGCAGCAACCAAAGTCACCTCGGCATTGTTTTGAGAAAATATTAGGAAGTTGTGATCCCCAACATGAACTGCCCATGTCCTACGAAAGAGTGACGGCTGTGGATTTTGGAAGGTACTCTGCAACAAGAGCTGCATTGAATCTTGTGACTGGTACACATTGCAGACACAACGCCAGCAGCTCTGGGCTTTGCAACCCTGAATGCTCCCAGCTATCCGCTTCCAATTTCCACCATGCACTGTGGAAAGGCACTGGCAGGAATTGCAATTTGACCAAGTTGATTAAATACTCTCTCCTGTGGGTCCATCTGCTCCCTTCTCACTACACCTGGCACTGCTCATGCATTTGGTTGTCTCTCCTCAACACATTACATTAGCTTGAAGAGTGAACTGGCTCTTTTTAAGTATATTCTGGATCAGTGGTGCTGGAAGAGCACAGCAGTTCAGGCAGCATCCAACGAGCAGCGAAATCGATGTTTCGGGCAAAAAGCCTTACCTTTTTACCTTTTACCTCTTTTTAAGTATAGAAATGCTAATGGCCATTTACAAAACCAACTATAGAAACATGGGAAGCAACAGGTGTACTTGAGAAGCCAAAATGTTTGGCGAATTCCCACCAGTTTACATGTGGAATGTTAGGAATAACAAAGGGAGGATTGTATATAAAACAAAACAATTTTTTTAACCACATCATCTTGTGAACAGTTCAGTCTCTCTATCTCATCATATAAATAATGCGATAATTTGCCCCCGTAACAGACTATTAGAAAGAGTTATAAAGCTGGAAGGAACCAGACTATTGAATTTATCAGAGCCCATTAATCTGAGTGGAATATCTGATGTTCAGGTGAGAACGTCAATGATATAAGCAGACCTGACCAGTGACAAATAATTCCCCAGTGGGGGCGAGGGCTCGGGGGAAGTGTTCTGTTACTTCACTTAACAACAGAACCGGGTACCCAGGTTGGATTCCAGCCTGTCTGTGTGAAGTTTGCACATTGTCACCGTGTGTGCACAGGTTTCTTCTGGGTGTTCCGGGTTCCTCCAACATTCCAAAAGATGTGTGGGTTAGGTGAATTGACCATGCTCAATTAGATTAGATTACCTCCAATGTGGAAACTGGCCCTTCTGCCCAAGAAATCCACGCCAACCCTCTGAAGAGCAACCCACCCAGACCCATTCCCCTACATTTACCCCTTCACCTAACTCTACAGGCAATTTAGCATGGCCAATTCACCTAACCTGCACATTTTTGTGTCTGTGGGAGGAAACCAGAGCACCCGGAGGAAAACCAGGCAGACACAATGAGAATGTGCAAACTCTACACAGACTGTTGCCTGAGGTGGGAATTGAACCTGGGTCTCTGGTGCTGTGAGGCAGCAGTGCTAACTGCTGTACCACAGTGCTGCCTGTAGTGTTTGTTGCATTAGTCAGGGGTAAATGTAGGGGAATGAGCCTGGGTGGGTTACCCTTCGGAGGGTCGGTGTGGACTTGTTGGGCCAAAGGGCCTGTTTCCATGTTGTCGGGAATCGAATCTAATTTAATCTAATCTAAACAATTTACACTTCTGTAGAAACTTTAATGCCATAAGTGTCCCAGTGGTTGACTATATGAGAGGGTGACTAGATTGTTGTGTAGGGTGGGTTATAGCCATGGAATAGGAACCATTACCTTTTATTCAACAGCAGGTTTTCTGAAATTGTTGAAGGTGGCCATTGTATGTGAAATGTAGGAGAGTTGCAGGAGAAAAAGACAATAGAAACATTTGTATAGCACCTTTAAATGCTTCAGACCATAACAAAACAGTTCATTTTCATCCAATGAAGCACTTCTTGAAGTGTTGTCACTGTAATATCAGAGCCACAACAACACACAGCAGGATCCCACAACCAGCAATGTGATATTGAGCAGGTGACCTGCGTTCTTTTTATACTGAACGTGCTCGAAGAATAGATGTTGACTAATACACAAATGGAACATGGTCTTGCCTTTCTACAACATAAAGACTGTGGCATCTTTCGACCTGAGAGGGACAATGGGATGTAACAACACATCCAAAAGACACCACCTCTGACTGTGTAGCATTTCCTGACAGTGTCAGCCTGAATGGCATTGCCAAGCCACTGGAGTGGGCAGTGAAGGACCTGGTTTAGAGATGAGGGTGACAACATGAGACTCTATGCCAACTTGTGACCTAAATCTTCATCTCACTGTCTCAGAGAAGAGGATTGAATACATGATTGGATACATAGAGAGAGACTTTTTTCCCAGGGTGGAAATGACTATCATGAGGGGACTTAATTTTAAGGTGATTGGAGGACGGTTTAGGGGAGATGTCAGAGGTAGGTTCTTTACACAGAGAGTGATAGGTAAGTGGAACGCACTGCCAGCGGTGGTAGTAGAGTCAGAGATAATGGGGGCATTTATGCAACTTTTGGATAGGTACATGGATGATAGTAAAATGATGAGAATGGAGGTTAGTCTGATCTTAGAGTAGGATAAAAGGTCGGTACAACATCAAGGGCCAAAGGGCCTGTACTGTGCTGTACTTTTCTATGTTCTATGATTCTGCGCAGCAAGAAAATCAGAACGTGATTCAGCCCATGAAATACAATACCTCTGTGTCAACTTTTGCTTCCTACCTGTCATGTGAAATGCCTCGGGGATGCTATAGTGTGTTAAAGTGGCTTTTTAAATGCAGGCTGTTGTTGCAATGCTACCAGATTCCAAACGGTCTCAAGAAACTGATCGAAAAGCTCCAAAGTTAGGCTCCTCTGAAAGGTAGAGGCTTTAAGCACAGCTCTCTGAAGCTGAGGTAGAATATCTCAGACATTGTGAGGAGGTGACCCTGATCCACTCTCTGTTGTAGACTGCCAAACATGAGTTTATCTCAATTCTCCTCCAGCTCAAACATTTTACCCCAGAGACTAATCCCACACTTTTCCCTGTGCTCCATTTAACATCTCACCTCGTGATATGTTAAATATGGACTTCTATGTGTGATCTGTTCAGTACAAAGGATTAGCATCATTTCTGCACATTTGATCCCTCTCATTATATGTTCTTACATTCTATCAGATTTGGTACATATTTCACCACATTATTTGGATAATGAAATGGATGCATCCATTTTCATTTCAAAGTCTTGCTCTGTTTCTTCAATTCCATGTTCAGGACCTTGCATTTATATATCTCTTCAAAATCTCCTTGGGTTATCCAGTCATACAGTCATAGAGTCAAACAGCACAGAACAGTCCCTTCAGTCTGACCAGTCCAAGCTAAACATAATCTCAAACTAAACTAGTCCAACCTACCTACTCCTGGCCCATGTCCCTCCAAATATTTCTTACTAATGTACTTATTGAAATGTCTTTTAAATATTCTAACTGTACTCGCATTCATCACTTCCTCTGGAAGTTCACTCCACAAACGAACCACTCTCTGTGTTAAAAACTTTGCCCCTCATGTCTTTTTAAAATCTTTCTTCTCTCACCTTAAAAATATACCCCTTAGACCTGAAATCCCCCATCCTAGGAAAAAGACATCTGCCATTCACTACTCCTTATATCTGCCATCCACATTTCTCAATATTTAATAAGCCTCCTCTCAATGTCCTACACTCCAGTTAAAAAGGTCCAGCCCGTACAGCCTTTCCTTATAAATCAAACCGTCTATTCTCTGCAACATCCTGACAAATCTTGTCCAACTCTCTCCAGCTTAATAATATCCGTCTTACAACAGAGCGACTAGAACCGGACACAATACTCCAGAAAAGACCTCACCAATGTCCTGTGCAACTTCAACATAACGTCCCAACTCCTGTACTCTTTAAAAACTCTCCTGGATTTTTCTCAGGAGTTTTATAAAATAAGTTTTTGTGCAACTGAGACTTGCAAAGATGTATTAGAGCAGGTGAAGTAAAAGAGATGAATTCTTAGGCTTATCTTAAAGGGGCAGAGAGTTTCAGGGAAGGAATTCCAGAACTCACGGACTCCCTTGCTGAAAGCATAGCTGCCACAGTAATTGGAAGAAACCAGACTCAGAGAAATGCTGAGATTTTGGAGTTCAAAGTTAAAAATCACACAACACCAGGTTATAGTCCAACAGGTTTATTTGGAAGCACTAGCTTTCAGAGCGCTGCTCCTTCATCAGGTGATTGTAGAGTATAACCACCTGATGAAAGAGCAGTGCTCTGAAAGCTAGTGCTTCCAAATAAACCTGTTGGATTATAACCTGGTGTAATGTGATCTTTAACTTTGTACAGCCCAGTCCAACACTGCCATCTCCAAATTGAGATTGTGGAGGATTGTAAAAGTTCCGGAGAAAGCAGGCCTGTAGGGAGGGAAACGAGTGGGAGGCCTGATTTGAAAATAGTGTACCCAGAGAGGTGGTGGCTCGGAGAGTGTGCCATTTTTCACAGGGGCCCACAGGTTTCTGGATGTTGGAAAGTGCAACTTGGGACAAATCCAAGGTCAGGTTGTGTTCTGACACACTGTGATCCTCAGAGTTTTCAGAGACGAAGACACACAGATTCTTGAGTTGTTTACAAAGCAATTTAAATAAAAACACAGAGAATAGGTTTAAGATTGGGCCATTTGGCCCATTGAGCCTGTTCTGCTCTTCAGTAATTTTTTTTTTAATCAGTGGGCATCACTGGCAGGCCAGCATTGATTGCCGTCAAAAAGATGGTGGGGAACCTTTTTGAACCACTGCAGTCTACTTGTTGTATGTAGACCCACAATGCTGTTAGAAAGGGAATTCCAGGATTTTGACCCCTGACACGCAAGGAATGGTGATATACTTTCAAGTCAGGATGGTGAGTGATTTGGAGGGGACCTTGCAGGGCTAGTGTTCCCATATATGCGCTGCCCTTCTCCTTCTAGAAGGAAATGGTCTTGGGTTTGGAAGGTGCACTATAGGTTTTTTGATTACTAGATTAGATTAGATTACTCACAGTGTGGAAACAGGCCCTTCGGCCCAACAAGTCCACACTGACCCGCCAAAGCGCAACCCACCCATACCCCTACATATACCCCTTACCTAACACTACGGGCAATTTAGCTTGGCCAATTCACCTGACCCGCACATCTTTGGACTGTGGGAGGAAACCGGAGCACCCGGAGGAAACCCACACAGACACAGGGAGAACGTGCAAACTCCACACAGTCAGTCGCCTGAGGTGGGAATTAATCCCAGGTCCCTGGTGCTGTGAGGCAGCAGTGCTAACCACTGTGCCACCGTGCCGCCAAGGACCTTTGGTGAATTCCTGCAGTGCATCTTGTAGATGGTACGTACTGCTGTTACTGAGTGCCACCGATGGAGGGAGTGGATATTTGTGGATGTGGTACCAATCAGATGGGCTGCTTTGTCCTGAATGGTATCAAGCTTTTTGAGTGTTGTTGGAGCTGCACCCATCCAGGGCAAGTGGGGAGTATTCCACCACACTCCTGACTTGCGTCTTGTAGATAGTGGACAAGCTTTAGGGAGTCAGAAGGTGAGTTATTTGCTGCAGAATTTCTACTCTCTGACCTGTTGGTGTAACCACTGTGATTATGTGGCGAGTTGAGTTTCTAGTCAATGGTAACCCCTAGGATGTTAATAGTGACACCATTGAGAGTTGAGAGGCATTGGTTAGTTTGTCTCTTATTAGAGACTGTCATTGCCTGGTATTTGTGTTCTGCAAATGTTACTTGCCACTAGTCAACCTAAGTCTAGGTATTGTTGAGGTCTTGTTACACTTGAACTTGGACTGCTTTGGTATCTGCAGCGTAATGAATGATGCTGAACATTGTGCAATAATCAGCAAACATCTCCACTTCTTATGATGGTGGGAAGATCACCGATGAGCAACTGAAAATGGTTAGGTCTGGGACACTGAAGAACTCTTGCAGAAGTGTTCTGGAGCTGAGATGACTGACCTCCAACAACTACAGCCACCTTCCTTTGCATGAGGTATGACTCCAACCAGTGGAGAGTTTGCTTCTTGATTCCCATTGATTCCAGTTTTGCTGGTGTTAATTTACTCCGGCTGATCCTCTAGCTCAACATTATAATCCATTCTCTCCCTAAACTCCTTGATGCTTTTTGTGTCTCAATGCCTATTTATTTCTTTCTTAAAGATATTCAGTGACATTGCCTCTAATGTGATAGGGAATTCACAGGCTCACTACCTTTTGAGTGAAGAAATTTCTCCTCATCTAAGTCCACAATAGCCTCTCTGTGTCCTGAGACCATGACCTTTGTTCAAGGCTCCTGAGCTGGGGAGAATGTCATCCTACATCCAGTTTGTTCATTCCTGTCAGAACTTTCATGATGCTTCCCTGATTTGGATAAACCCTTGGCAACATATGTGAAGAGTTAAAAATCACACAACACCAGGTTATAATCCAACAGGTTTAATTGGAAGCACATTACAACATTTAAAAGGCATTTGGATAAGAACATGACTAGGAAAGGTTTGGAGAGCTATGGGCCAGGAGTACACAATTGTAAGACACAGAATTTAAAGCAAATTTATATAACAATTTTATTTGTTATAAATTCTGTGTCTTACAATCATATATTCCACTATCACTCGATGAACGAGCAGCGCTCCGAAAGGTAGTGCTTTCAGTTAAACCTGCTGGATTATAACCTGGTGTTGTGTGATTTTTAACTTTGTACACCCCAGCCCAACATGAGCATCTCCAAATCATGACTATTTAAAGAATGTCAGTGTTTTCCAATCATCTCCTCACTCTCAATACGATACATTAAACGAGCAAAGGGCAGGAAATGTCAGATTCCAGTCCCTTTGAAGTCAGACCTGTGGCATAATCTGCATTCTTAGATAGGGCAATGTAGAACATTGTACAACTATTTGACTAGTCCCTCAGAGACAAGGACTGAGAGAGCAAGTGCTGATCTCCATTCAAAACAGACTACCAGTGATACAGACAGCTCCAAGGAACCTCCTTCAGGATGCAAACAAAATAAAAATCTATAAGAACACAGTGACTAGGACAAGAGAAATGCTGGGTGGTATGGATTGACTGTCAGTGCACTTGTTCATTCAGTTACAAACCAAGAGAGATATTATAAAATACTGGAAGAAATTAATGGAACTATTCACCTGTCAGTCTGCTGTCAATCACACAAAACCAGAAGTGGCTGAACACTGTAGTGCTTTGTTGTAACTAACAGTATACTCCTCTTCTGGAGTACTGTATCCAGTTCTATTGACTGTTATACGAAGGATATAAATACGTTGGAGCGAGTTCAGAAGAAATTTACCAGGATGTTGTCAGGAATGAAGGTATAAGGAGAGGCTGGATAGCCTGGGACATTTTCACTGGAGGGTAGGAGTTTGAGCGGTGACCTTATAGAGGTTTGTAAAGTCATGAGGGTTGTAGATAAGGTGAATAGCAGGAGTCTTTTCCCTAAGATGGGGGATTTAAAAACTATGGCGCAAATTTTAAAGTTGAGAGGAGAAAGACTTTAAAAAGGACATGGTTGTGCTTGGATTGAACTTTCAGAGGAAGTGGTGAATGTGGGCACAGTTACAACATTTAAAAGGCATTTGGATAAGAACATGACTAGGAAAGGTTTGGAGAGCTATGGGCCAGGAGCAGGCAGGTGGGACTACTTTAGTTTGGGATTATGGTCAGCATGGACTGGTTGGACCGAAGGGTCTGTTTCCGTGCTGTATGACTCTATGATTCTATTATACACTGTACACAACGTTGGGTTAACAATGAGTAAGTGGCACATTTTGAATGCCAACATTTTTCCCAAAAACAACATTTGTTCCCTATTCTGAGTCATCCCAATTAGAGTCATAGAGTCATTGTGATATACAGCACGGAAACAACCCTTCAGCCCAACTCGTCCATGCCGACCAGATATCCCAACCCAAACTAGTCCCACCTGCCAGCACCTGACCCATATCCCTCCAAAGCCTTCCTATTCATATACCCATCCAAATGCCTTTTAAATGTTGCAATTGTACCAGCCTCCATCACTTCCCCTGGCAGCTCATTCCACACACGCACCACCTCTGCATGAAAACTTTGCCCCTTAGGTCTCTTTTATATCTTTCCCCTCTTACCCTAAACCTATGCCCTCTAGTTCTGGTCTCCCCAACTCCAGGGAAAAGATCTTGTCTGTTTACCTTATCCATTCCCCTCATGATTTTATAGACCTCTATAAGGTCACCCCTCAGCCTCTGACTGAGACAAGGTCTGAGAGAGCAAATACTGGTCACCAGTCAAAGACACAGACTACCAGAGTGACAAACAGCACCAAGAAATCTCCTTCAGGATGCAAATAAAATAAAAATCTATGAGAACACGGTGACTAGAACAAGAGAAATGCTGGACGGTATGGATTGACTGCCAGTGTACTTCCTCATTCATTTACAAACCAAGAGAGATGTTATATAATACTGGGAGAAATTAATGAAACTATTCACCTGTCAGTCTAGAGAAAACAGCCCCAGTGTGGAGCGATGAGACAATGATGATGCCAGTGTCACATGATCATGTTGAAACCTCTGGAAAGAAGTGGGAGTTCTAACAGAGTCTGAAAGAATGTCTGCATCTGCAATGTTGTCAATAGGAAGATGGTGGTTAGCTCCGTTGGCTGGGTGGCAAGTACAAAGTGATGCCAATGGTGTGGGTTTAATTCAATGAAGTACTGTCCTTCTCAACCTCTTCACTTACCCTGAGGCATGATGAACCTCAGGTTAAACCATTCTAATGAGGCAGCAGCCCTGTGGTTTTGTAGGACTATGGTGACTTTACGTTTTCTTTGCTGTAAACCAAGAGTTTTAAGTACCTTGGTCTCAAGAAAGAGCATTTAGTTGAACCCTATCTATATATAATAAAACAAACATTTGAAATGTTCCTTGTAATGTTTGACATTAGGCTTATCGAATCAGGCCTGTTTTCTACTTTTCCATTCCGGAGTTGGGTAATTGACTCTTCCTCCCAAGTCTGACGTCTAAGAGGCTATGATGTCCTGTAGGGAGACTGGTGCGATTATGTTATCAGCTTCGAACAGCCTGAGCTGTTACCATAGTGACATGCTCGGTACTGTGCAATAAAAGGTGATGGTGGAAGGGCAACACAATTGTTTTTGCAATCTCAAATACACCTTTGAAAGTCTCCAAATGTGATTGCTGTATCAGCTTTACATTTTGTTTTGAAGCCTGGAAGAGGGGAGATGTAGATGATTTTCAAACTTTGATGAAATGTCTTGGTTGTGGAACTAGCATTTATTCAACTTCTGTTCCTGATCCTTGGTAGTCTGGATTGGCTATTGGGAGGTGTGGGCTGACTGTCAGTGTCAGTGAATACATCCACCGTCTCTCTCGTTTGTCTGTTATCACCAAAACACAGGGCTGACGTCATTTTAGCTTTTCTGTATTCTTACCCAGTCCAGATACTACTGATGCATGAAAGAGATGAGCTGATGTATCCAAAGAGAATGTTGTTAATTTCCATAAGGCCATAAGATATAGGAGCTGAAAGAAGTCAATTGGCCCATCGAGGCTCTCCACCATTCGATCATGGCAAATATGTTCCTCAACCCTATTCTCCTACCTTCGCCCTGTTACCCTTGATCCCCTTATCAATCAAGAACCTATCTATCTCTGTCTTAAGTACACTCAATGCCTTGGCCCCCCACAGCTCCCTGCAGCAATGGGTTCCTCAGATTCACCAGTTTCCGGCTAAAGAAATTCCTCCTCATTTCAGTTCTAAAAGATCAGCCCTTCACTTTAGGCTGTGCCCTCGGGTCCTAGTCTATCCTACTAGTGGAAACAACTTCTCTATGTCCTCTCTATGTAGGCCTCTTGGTATTCCGTGAGGACAATTTCTTCTATTTGTACCTCCAAAGTATATAAGGATGGCAATTGTAGTGGAAGGTTGACACAATCTCATCCAAGTACTGTCCAAGTGCTGCCTTTGACACAATCTTCTGCCATATCTTTGCTGTCATTCCTGCATTGTTTCTGGTCCTTTTATGCTTTCTCCTTGGTACCACACTGGGTTACGTCCCTGCTACATAGAATGGGCACCACCTTCTGAACGCAAAGTGCCAATCTGAATGACCACCAACTTTGTATGTGTGTGTGAGATACCAACAATGACCTGTCTTTAAACATAAAACGTGGCTTTGACTTTGCTTTATTGGTAAATATGAGGTAACAAGGTAGTATGGCTAGCCAATATCTATTATCACAAAACTGCTGAATCTGTGCTCGTTCCTTCTCACTGAGAGTCACACTGCCACAGTCAACACTGATATAATCGTAATTTTACAGACAATTTATTTCATACTGCACTGTGCGATAGGTGCAAATCAGCAGCTTCAATTCTTGACAGTGTGACAAACAGTACTGACTTGTATTTTACAAGCTGCAGCAAATGTACAATTAATGTGTAACTTTAGCTGGTCTTGACTGTGGCACCAGGTAATTGGATATTGTTTGGGAAGGATTGTGGTTCAGGGCAAAGGTGAGTGTAAACATTGGAGAAATTGAATTCAGTTTCAATCAACTGACCTGCTATTCAATTTTCCTGATATTTACACTTTACTGATCCAAATTGAATTCAATTTCCCATTAGAAACAGGGCAACTGTAGTTCACACATAGCACCAAGTTGATTATTCTTCCACTCTGACTCCCAGAAAGATTTTCATTCATGGCATATGGGCGTCATTGCTGGGCCTGCATTTATTGGCCATTCCTAAATGTCCTGAAGAAGGCAGTGGTGAGGTGCCTTCTTGAACTGTTGTTTTGGATGTGGGTACAACAACAGTTAGGGGAAGGATTTCCAGGATGTTGAGCCAATGCATTGCAGTTCAGTATTCATTGATTAATTGCAATATTTGTAATCTGCTCCAATTCATGGCTTCTGGTTGGACACATTCTCAAACACGTCATCAAATGACTTCCTGACCCCACTCTTCACGCTGACCATTAATCATGTGATACCGCCATCCTCTCTGTTCATGGCCAATGGGAAACAGACAGATTTTCCATTGTCCGATTGGATGAGCTTCATTCACATTTTCCACACCTACAGTATTTAATTCTACAATTGGTGGAAAAACGTATTAAAATAGCTAGTCAACAAAAGCAGTACAACCAGTAAAGACCTGGTCAAAACTTGAAAAACTAATAAACAACTAGTGTACAAAAGTGTTCAAGTAGGAAACAGCTGATTAACAAAGGTAGCAAAGTTAGTAAACAACTTGCAAACAAAACGAGGAAAAAGGGAAACAACTAGTCACCAAGAGTAGTAAAACTCATAAACCAGATTGTTCAAAAAGACAGTTTAGGGAGACAAAGAATAAACATTGCGCATTTTTATTGTCCCAGTGATTTTATTCCCAGAATGCGTCTTGAATTCCACTTCAGTTATGGAACATTGGGAATTCTAATTACAGTGCATGCCTGATAGGTACAACACCCCATTAAACAGTGTTCCTAAAAGCTGCAATATTCCTTTTTTAAAGTTTCTCTCTATCCCTGTGCAGATATTTAACTTTGGAAGAATATGAAGGTCAATACCTTATAAAATGTTGCTATGGTCAGTGCCGAGGACTGTGAGTTGTGCTTATGAGTTCCAACCTTCTACTCTTTATCCCCCAGATCCCAAACTTCTAATTCAGTTTGATAGAAAATGACAGGGAAACATGATTTTTGTTCAAAATCCAGGTTTTTGAGCTTTTAAAATCCCACTGGAAGAAGGCAACTTTAAGATCCAGATGGAGTCAAATAGTGTTTATGATCAAACAGATTCATTGTAATGGGAAAAAAAAGATCTAATTTGATGAGGGCAGAGTGGTAGACATGATCTATGTGGACTTCAGTAAGGCATTCGACAAAGTTCCCCATGGAAGACTGGTTAGCAAGGTTAGATCTCACGGAATACAGGGAGAACTAACATCTTGGATATAGAACTGGCTCAAAGGTAGAAGACAGAGGGTGGTGATGGAGGGTTGCTTTTCAGACTGGAGGCCTGTGACCAGTGGAGTACCAAAAGGATCGGTGCTGGGTCCACTACTTTTCATCATTTATATAAATGATTTGGATGCGAACATAAGAGGTACAGTTAGTAAGTTTGCAGATGACACCAAAATTGGAGGCTTCATGGACAGCAAAGAGGGTTACCTCAGAATACAATGGGATCTTGATCAGATGGAGCAATGGCCTGAGAAGTGGCAGATGGAGTTTAATTTAGATAAATGGGAGGTGCTACATTTTGGGAAAGCAAATCTTAGCAGGACTTATACACTTAATGGTAAGGTCCTAGGGAGTGTTGCTGAACAAAGAGATCTTGAAGTGCAGGTTCATAGCTCCTTGAAAGTGGAGTCGCAGGTGGATAGGATAGTGAAGAAGGCGTTTGGTATACTTTCCTTAATTGGTCAGAGTATTGAGTACAGGAGTTGGGCGGTCATGTTGCGGCTATACAGGACATTGGTTAGGCCACTTTTGGAATATTGTGTACAGTTCTGGTCTCCTTCCTATTGAAAGGATATTGTGAAACTTGAAAGGGTTCAGAAAAGATTGACAAGGATGTTGCCAGGGTTGGAGGATTTGAGCTATAGGGAGAGGCTGAACAGGTTGGGGCTGTTTTCCCTGGAGCATTGGAGGATGAAGGGTGACCTTATAGAGTTTTATAAAATCATGAGGGGCATGGATAGGATAAATAGACAAAGTTTCTTCCCTGGGGTGGAGGAGTCCAGAACTAGAGGGGAAAGGTTTCGTGTGAGAGAGGAAAGATATTTAAAGAGAGCTAAGGGGCAATGTTTTCACACAGAAAGTGGTACATGTATGGAATGAGCTGCCAGACGAAGTGGTGGAGACTGGTACAATTACAACATTTAAGAGGCATTTGGATGGGTATATGAATAGGAATAGTTTAGAGGGATGTGGGCTGGGTGCTGGCAGGTGGGACTAAATTGGGTTGGGATATCTGGTTGGCATGGACGGGTTGGACCAAAGGGTCTGTTTGTGATGGACACAAAGTGCTGTACATCTCTATGACTCTTCGACTCTAGATTCAAGAAAGACAAAGATAATTCTTCAGGTGTCAAAAGCATCGAGGTGTATGAGGAGAGGGTCGGAATGTAGTGCTGAGATAGAGGATCAGCCATGATTATACTGAATGGTGGAGCAGATTGTTTAGCCCACTGCTGAGAGGTTCAATTCAACAGCAATCCTTTGCATTTATATAATGCCTTTAATTGAAATAGATTGTCTTAAAATAACTCACAAGAGCACAACAATAAAAATTTGACAACAAACCTTGAGGTCACAGATGACCAGAAGGCCAAAGCTGACTTCAAGGATTAGAAAGGAGACAATGGGACTTGACATCCAGGCAGCTGAAGGCAGTGTGTGGTCTCGGTGATTAAACTTACAGATGCATTCAAAGACCAGAAGTGGAGGAGCGCCGATATCTGAAATGATCTTCAATAAGAAGCAAAGGAGATTAATAATGATAATGAAAAAAAAAGAGATCTTACAGCAGGTTCATGCTAATTTCTTCATGTAAGTACATTTGTAAAATTCACTAAATGGATACCTTGACTCCTGTGCCCAATTGCAACTGTTTTTTTATTGTGTTATTTAGTCATTTTGAAATATTTATAAGGAACTCGACATAACCACAGTCAGCTGCCTGTGGCGAGACATCCGTCAGAAACTTTAAACATTCATGCAAATTAAAAATAAATAAGGTATAAACTGATGTCTAGGAGGGAAACTGTGACATAAAACCGAGTATTGTTTTGAATATGCTGCATTGTTTTGTGCATTTTCGCTCATTCTGTAATTCCTGAAACAGTCTTGTTCTGAAACAGCATTTCCCTGTGTGAAGGTTTTAATTGGAATTTCTTTTTAGGAAGACAGACTTGCAATTTTATAGCCCACTTCATGACTTCAGGACATCCCATATGCTTCAGAGCCAACGAATTACTTTTGAAATGTAGTCACTGTACCAATCATTCATGATATTAATGAAAAATGTTGATTGAACTTTAGGTTTTTTTTTAACTACACAATCTCAGGACATAATGTGAGGGGTGTGGATGCTGCTGACTGAGGCAGCATTTCTTGCCTGTCCCTAGTTGGCCTTGAGAAGGCAGTGGTGAGCTGCCATCTTGAATCAAGAAGGGATGGTGATAGCTGAATGTATTATCACAGGATCATTTCAGGTTTTGGGATCTGGGTTCAATCTGGGCCATGGCATATAGTGGATTTTAAATTCAATAACAATCTGGAATTAAGGGTCTAAGGATGACCATGCATCTATTGTCAATGGTGGCTCAGTGGTTAGCACTGCTGCCTCATTGCACCAGGGACCCAGCTTCGATTCCAGCTTTGGGCGACTCTCTGTGTGGAGTTTGCGCATTCTCCCTCTGTCTGTATTGGTTTATTTTTCCCACAATCCACGGATGTCCAGGCCAGGTGAACTGACCATGCTAAATTACCCATAGTGTTTGGTGCACTAATCAGAGGGAAACGGAGAGAAAGTGAGGACTGCAGATGCTGGAGTATCAGAGCTGAAAATGTGTTGCTGGAAAAGCGCAGCAGGTTAGGCAGCATCCAAGGAACAGGAAATTCGACGTTTCGGGCATAAGCCCTTCATCAGAGGGAAATGGGTCTGGATGGGTCACTCTTCAGTGGGTCAGTGTGGTCTTGTTGGGCCGAAGGGCCTGTTTTCACACTGTAGGGAATCTAATCTAATTGTCAGGAAAAACCCAGTTCATTCACTGATGTCCTTTATTGAAGGAAACTGCTATCCTTACCTGTTCTGGCCTCCACATGATTCTAGACCCACAGCAATGTGATAAACCGTCAACCACACTGAACAATAAGGGATGGGCAGTAAATGCTGGCCTAGCCAGTGACATCCTTGTGCCATCAATGAATAAAAAAATAATATATCAAAAGTAGACTCACAATGCCATTCGGGAGGGAGTTCTAGGTTTTTGATCTAGTGACACTGAAGGAACAGTGATATATTTCCAAGTTCAGGATGATGAATGGATTGGAATGGTGGCTTTTCCATGTATCTGCTGCCCTTGTTTTTCAATGTGATGGATTTTATGTTATCTGTTATGAGTCACGTGCAATGTAAATGGAATCCTGCTATTTCGAGAGTTATAGCAAACATTTACCCTATTTCTCTCCTTGCAGATGCTGAATTTCTCCCGCACATCTTGTTCTTGTTATATTGACAAGTTGATCAAAATAAAACAAAGAACTACGGAGGCTGGAGATCTGAAACAGAAACAGAAATTGCTGGAAGAACTCAGCGAGTCTGGTAACATCTGTGGGTAGAAAGCAGAGTAATATTTCCAGTCCAAGTGACTCTCATCAGATGTTGCCAGAGCTGCTGAGTTTCTCCAGCAATTTCTGAACAACTTGAGCACTGGTTAACTCCTCCATAGAGTCACAGAATCATAGACTCCTACAGCACGGAGACAGACCTTTGGCCCAAACTGGTCCATGCAAACCAAGATGTCTATCTGTGCTCACCCCATTTCCCTGCACTTGGCCCATACCCTTCTAATCCTTTCCTATCCATGTATTTGTCCAAATGCCTTTTAAATGTTGTTAATGTACCCACCTCAACCACTTCCACTGGCAGCTCATTCCATATGTGTACCACCCTCTGTGCAAAAAAAGTTGTCCCTTAGGTTGCCTTTTATTCTTTCCCCTCTGGCCTTAAACTGATGCCCTCTAGTCTTTGATTCCCCAACCTTGGGGAAAAGACTGACTGTATTCACCCTATCCATGGCCTTCATAACCTTATACGTTTCTATAAGATCACCTCTCAGTCTCCTATGGTCTAAAGAAAAATGCTAAACTTATCCAACCTCTCCCTACAACTCAGACCGCTGAGTCCTGACAACATCCTTGTAAATTTCTTCTGCCCTCTTTTCAGTTTAATAACATCCTTCCTATAGCAAGGTGACCAAAACTGAACACAATATTCCAGGTGTGGCCTCACCAATTTCCTGTACAACTGCAACATAACTGCCCAACTTCTGTACTCAGTACCCTGACCGATGAAAGCCAGTGCGCCAAAGCCTTCTCCACTGCTCTATCTTGATAGGTGGTGCACTTCTTATGATATCAGTTAACCCTTTCTGGCACTACCTGCCTTCCAAAGTAGTAGAGGACACAGTTTTGTAAAATGCTATCAAAGGAGCCATGTGGATTAGCTGCAGTAAATGTTACCGATAGTATACACTGTTGCTATTGTGAATCAGTGATAGAGGGAATGATTGATTAAGGTCTTGGATACGATGCCAATCAAGCAAGCTAAAACTAATACAGAAAAAGGAGAAATAACTCACTGGGTTTAAAATAGCTTTTTCATCTGAAACAATTCTGCATTTAATATGAGAGATATGTGAGATTGATTTTTCAACTGCACAAATAACACAGATACAAATTTATCTGTAGCAAGCAGCTACATGGTCTCATGAATGCTCATAAGATTGTTCATGAAGAGACTTTGCTCTTCAAGTGAAATTTTTACCTTTTCTAATGGAGTTTATACAGTGAGATCCATTGCAAACACAATGGGCCGAATGGCCTTTCTATGTTGTCAATGTCTGAGTCAAAGTCATTTTCGTAGAATTATAAGTGAGGTCAAAGTATGAACTGAGCTTCTAATCATTTCCCTTAATATCTTCTCTAGCTCTGTGTCAAATTCTGTTGAATGTTTGTTTCTGTGGAGAGCACCTTACATGCCTTACAATGAAGAAGGCGTTATATAAATGCAGTTTGGTTATCATCATCAGAAAGTGTTTAGGCAAGTGAGCTCTGCTAAATTTATGCATTAAGCCTGACACTTGGATTTAAAATTCTAAACAAGTCTTTGGGGTTTGCACAGAATTTACTCGGATTTAAGTTATGGGACTGCATTTACCGAAAACCAACCAGGGATTTTTCTAGCTTTAATTTTGACTGGTAAGAAATGGCACAGGACGGTAAAATAATCAGAACCTGTTGGTATTACATCTTTGTAAGGATAGTCAGTCTGAGTTCTAAGGACATGTTAGTTCTATTGAAGAAGATGTTCTTCAATCATCCTATTCAGAAATGTTACTGCATCCCTCTGGAGCAGGTGAGACTTGAACCCAGGCTACCTGGCTCAGAGCTAGGGACACTACCACTGCACTACACACACCCTCACAGTTTGTGGGTAACAGAACGGTGACTTAACTATTAGTTATAATGATTCCAGGAACTCATGGTGTTGATCAGGAGAAATGTCATCCAGTGGTCCATCATGGAGATGTATAGGAATTCTCTCTCTCTGACTCTCTTTAACTCTTTCCCTCTCTCTCTCTCTCTCTCTCTCTCTCTCTCTCTTTCTCTTTCAATCCCTCTCTCACTCACCAACACTGGTGGATTTTTACAAGGCAAAACTGATAGAGTTATGGAGGTAAGGCTGGTAAACAGAGTTATGGCCAACAACTCTGGCCAAGTTAACAACTATGGTCGAATTTGGTGGTAGGATACAATCAGAGCTGGAAGTGGGATTGATTGGCTTCTGCTCCCATTTACTGAACAAGGTTCATTTTCACAAAGCTGTTATGGTCTTTGGCACGATTAAAAATGCCAAAAGCAAGATTGAAGATTCTGTTAAGTCAAGGACATCAAGAAGTATGGAATCTGGGCAGGAAAATGACATTAACTTGAGAAAGAAGAATGTTCAGCAAGACCTGGATGTCCTCATGCACCAATCGCTGAAAGTAAGCTTGTAGGTGTAGCAGGTGGTAAACAAGGCGAACTGTATGGTGGCCTTTATAGTGAGAGGATTCGCGTACAGGAAGAGGGATGTCTTGCTGCAATTATTCAAGACACTGGTGAGACCAAGCCTGGAGTATTATGTGTGCTGCTGGGAAAGCACAGCAGGACAGACAACATCCAAGGAGCAGGAGAATCGTCCTTTCGGTCATAAGCCCTTCATCAGGAATGAAGTTTGTGGGCCGGGCACTGACAGGTAAATGGCAGTGGGGTGGTTTAGGGGGGAGGTAGCTGAGAAAGTGATAGGTGGATGAGGGTGAGGGAGAAGGTGATAGGTCAGAGGAGGCAGTGATGGATGGGTTGGGAGGGTGGTGCCAAGATGGAGGCTTGGGATTGGGATAATGTAAGGGGAAGGGGAAGGGGAAATGAGGCAACTGTTGAAATCCACATTTATCCCGTGTGGTTGCAGGGTCCCAAGGTGGAATATGAAGCATTCTTCTTCCAGGTGCTGGGTGGTAATGGTTTGGTAGTAGGGGAGGCCCAGGACCTGCATGTCACTTCCGCCACCGTTGATGTATCTGCCAAGAACCAAACCGAAACGCCGCCTGCGTCATTCATGATGTCACGTCTGCCCCTGTAGACACTGCTATAAGCCCCACTTCCGCCCCCTTTGTAAGCATCACTTCTGTTGGTGACCGTCACTCCTGAGCCTATAATCACGTACACTCGACTGTCTCCGTCCCCACCTCCAGCTCCAGCCCCACTCTGGGTCCTAACTCCCAGCCCTACTGTATGTTCGCCATTCCCCCAAAACTCCCCCTCAATGAGGACAAACGTTTAATCCTGAGCAAAGGCCTCACCTTCATCCCTCTTCGCTCCCAGATTAATGAGTTTGACACATGCTGCGACCTTGAACGTTTCTTCCGCTGCCTCCACCTCTGGGCCCACTTTTTCAACCAAGACACCCTCCCTCCCACTGAGGACCCCTTCTACCACCTCCAACACACCCCATCCTCCTGGACACACCGTGCTGGCCTGCCACCCACCCTTGGCCTCTTCATTTCAAACTGTCGCCGTGACATCAACCACCTCAACCTGTCCACCCCTCCCCCCTTCAACCTCTCACTCTCACAATGCACAGCCCTCCACTCCCTCCGCTCCAACCCCAACCTCACCATAAACCCACAGACAAGTGGGGTGCAGTACTAGTGTGGCACACGGACCTCTATACCACTGAAGCCTGGCACCAACTCGCAGACATCACCTCCTACTGCCCCTTTGACCATGACCTCACCTCCCCTCACCAGACCAACATCTCCCAGACCATCCACAACCTCATCACCTCAGGAAATCTCCCATCCACAGCCTCCAAACTTATTGTCAATGAACCCCACACTGCCTGATTCTACCTCCTACCCAAGATTCACAAACTTGACTGTCTCAATCCACCCATTGTCTCAGGCTGCACCTAACCCACCAAACTCATCTCTTCCTACCTCGACACTGTCCTGTCTCCCTTAATCCAGGAACTTCCCACCTATGTTCGTGACACAACCCACCTCCTCCAAGATTTTCGTTTTCCTGGCCCCCAATGCCTCATATGCACCATGGGCATCAGGTCCCTGTACACATCAATCCACCACGACAAAGGTCCCCTTCCCTCCATTTCTTCCTCTCATGCCGTCCCAACCAGTACCCTTCCATCGACTCCCTCATTACCTGGCTGAACTGGTCCTCACCCTCAACAACTTCTCCTTCCAATCCTCCCACTTCCTCCAAACTAAAGGGGTAGCCATGGGCACCCACATGGGACCCAGGTATGCCTGCCTGTTTGTTGGATATGTGGAACAGCCCATCTTCCGCAGTTATATCGGCACCATCCCTCAACTGTTCCTCCACTACATTGATGGCTGTGTTGGCGTCACCTTATGCTCCCATGAGGAGGATGAACAGTTCATCAACTTTACCAACACCTTCCACTCCTACCTCAAATTCACCTGGACCATCTTGGACACTTCCCTCCCTTCCTGGACCTCTCCATCACCATCTCTGGCAACCGACTAACCACGGACATCTACTACTAGCCCACCTCCTCCCACCCTACCTTCTGTAAAAACACCAGTCATTATTTCAAATTCCTCCACCTCTGCTGCTTCTGTTCCCAGGATGACCAATTCCACCTCAGAAAGTCCCAGATGGCCTCCTTCTTCCACGAACGCAACTTCCCTTCCCATCTGGTTGATGACGGCCGACAGCATTTCTCCTCCACTTCACTTACCACCGCCCTTGAACCCCATCCCTCCCAGTGCAACATGGACAGAACCCCATGGTCCTCACTTTCCGCCCCATCAATCTCCATATATATCGCATCATCTGCCACCACTTCTGCCACCTCCAAACGGACCCCACTATTAAAGATATATTTCCCTCCCCACCTCTATCAGCGTTCTGAAAAGACCATTCCCTCTGTGACTCCACGTCAGGCCCACTAGCCCAAACCTCACTCCTGCCATGGCAGGAAGTGCAAAACCTGCACACAAACCACTTCCCTCACCTCTGTGCACGGCCCCAAGGGATCCTTCCACATCCGTTAGAAATTCACCTGTACCTCTACCAATGTCATCTCCTGCATCCGTTGCACCCGGTGTGGTCTCCTCTACATTGGGGAAACAAGACGCCTTCTTGCAGATCGTTTCAGAGAACATCTCTGGGACACCCGCACACACCAACCACCCTGCCCCGTGGCTGAACACTTCAACTCCCCCTCCCACTCCATCAAGGGCATGCAGGTCCCAGTCCCACATTATCCCAGTCCCAAGCCTCCAACTCAGTACCACCCTCCTGGCCTGTCCGTCACTCCCCCCTCTGACTTATGACCTTCTCCCTCACCTTTGTCAGTCTATCGCTTTCTCAGCTACCTCCCCCGACCCCACCCCACTCCCATTTATGTCTCAGCCCTGACCCAAAAACATAATTCCTGATGAAGGGCTTATGCCCGAAATATTGATTCTCCTGCTCCTCGGATGCTGCCTGACCTGCTGTGCTTTTCCAGCGACACACTCTCGACTCTGATCGCCAGCATCTGCAGTGCTCACTTTCTCCTGGAGTATTATGGACAGTTTTGGCCTCTTTATCTGGGGAAGAAAGTTCTTGCTATAGAATGCATGCCATGAAGGTTTACTAAATTGATTCCTGGGGATGTCGGACTGATGGATGAGGAGCGGTTGCGTCTGATAGGATTGTAAACTCACTGGAGTTTAGAAGAATGTCTTCTATTTGTCAATTTTAAGCAATGGAACAAAAATGGTCTGATCAGATGGTGGGACAGGTACAGGCAGTTTAAAAACCTCTTCCTGTCCCTATTACAGGTTTTCTTCAGTTTCCTCAGACTGATTGGTGAATAGTGCAACCTGGCAGCAGACTCTGAAAAGTAACTTTTTATTAACCAGCACTATGGGACTCGGAATGTGCTGGTTGATTAATATTCCGGTTGATCGAGAGGTCCACATAATCAATGTAAAATCACACAATAATAGAACTGTGATACAGGGGATATATACATCACTGTTATACTTAAGTTACTGCATAAATCATTCAAATATAATGCAACTTTGCCTTAAAACATCAATAAAGATAAGTTTTATTTAAGGTAACCCTCAGCTGACTGCTCAGACATTGCAGTAGATCATGATAACACAGTAAACTGCTGGTATGTCTTTATTGGCGGTTTATCAAGAGGGCCAGTTCTAGATGCCAGTTAAAACAGAGTTTACTGTATGGCTTTGTTTAGTGTCACTACTGAATTGCAGCAGCCCATCTAGAAAAGTAACCTTCGGATAACAATTGTGTTTTTGGGGTGGGAATGTTTTTGTGTGGTGGTGGTGGTGGTGTTGTGTATGGATCTGAAATAGTTATGTACTTAAGTAAGTGCAATAAGCACCAATCACTGTGGTGTCTTAAGGACTTGGTGGGAGAATAAAATACAATCACACGGGAGACAGATCTAAGGCTAGATCCTCCTGAACAGGAAGCTCCAGTTTGTTTATTCTTATAAATAAAGAGGCGGAAAAGTTATTCCCCCTTGTGGGAGAGCCAAACCAGGGGGAATCATCTCAGAATAAAGGGGCAGACTTTTAAAACTGAAATGAGAAGGAATTTCTTCCAGTGAGGGCAATATTTTTATGGAATTCTTTACTACAGAGGGTCGGTGAGGCTGGATCATTAAGTTGGATCCAGGCTGAGGCAGATAGTCATTTAATCAGTAAGGGAATTAAGAGTTATGGGAAAAGGCAGGAAAGTGGAATTGTGGATGATTAGATCGACCATGATCTCATTGAGTGATGGTGGATCAGACTCTTTGGGCTGAATGGCCTACTTCTGCTCCTGTTTCTTACGGCTGTGAGGTAACTTTAAAACTGCTAGAAAGATGCAATAGACAACACCTTGTTTACCCCATAATATCTTTCTCACTCAGCCTGAAGATGGCTGTCTTCACACTCATTGGACCACAAACCCATAGGTTTATGGCTAAACTTACTTCCCTATAGTTTATATATTTGAAGTGCAATTTTCAGTTTATGTTGAAGGTGCATTTTTTGGTAAATGGTGGGTCTGTTGACCTCTCATGTAGAGTTGCAATAATTCCTGTTCACAATATGTTCCATCAGATAATAAAACATCTACAGTGACATTGTTCCTGAGGCAAATGAAGCCAATTTATCCCGAAGATGAAATCCCATCTTGGAGATTTAAAATCTGCCAATGTGGCTCACTTATAGTCCAAAGATGCTAATCTTTACGTGCCTTGAGACAAAAACAACTCCTACCAGCTTTTGTTTTTAAGACCACAAGAAACAGGAACAGGAGAAGGCCATTTGGCCCCTCCACCCTGCTCCGCCATTCAATAGGATTGTAGTTGATCCATTCCTGATGAAGGACTTTTGCCCAAAACATCGATTCTTCTGCTCCTTGGATGTTGCCTGACCTGCTGTGCTTTTCCAGCACCACACTCCCTACTCTCCAGCATCTGCAGTCCTCACTTTCGCCTTGTGATTGATCCCAACATTTCTCATGTCCGTTTTCCTGTCCTTTCCCCATAACCCTGATTCCCCAACTAATCAAGAATTCATCTCTCTCAGCCTTAAATATACATATGGACACTGATCTCACAGTTCACTGTGGCAAGCAGCGACGAAAGAAATTCCTCTTCATCTCCATCTTAAATTGGCGCCCGTTTAGTCTGAAATTAGCCCCTCTGATCCTAGACCCTCCCACGAGAGGAAACGTCCTCTCAGCATTTAGGTTGTCAAACCCCTTCAGAATCCGATATGTTTCAATGAGATCACCTCTCGTTCTTCTAAACTTATGTCAGTTGCTCATAAGACAATCCCTTCAAAATGGGCTTCATCCTCGTGAACCTTCTCTGAACTGCCTCCAATGAAATGGTATCTTCCCTGAATAAAAAGACCAGAAATCTCACAGTACACCAGATGGGGAGGTGATAAAGTCATAAAATAAATTTTCAGCATTAAATGGTTGAGGTTATTTTGGGAGTTTGAGGCTATAGAGCTGGAAATTAGTTACTTTCATGATGAAGATGATGTGTAGGTCAGATAGTGATGATCAGAGTAATCGAAGAATGTAAATTGCCAACACTGAACACAGGCATAAAGCTTTAAATAGCAGAAATTAAGGGGTGGTAGGTATAGGACTGATGTTAGGGGTAGATTCTTTACTCAGCGAGTCGTGAGTTCATGGAATGCCATGCCAGTAACAGTGGTGGACCCACCCTCTTTATGGGCATTTAAACAGACATTGGATAGACATATGGAGAAAAGTGGGCTAGTGTAGGTTAGGTGGGCTTGGATCGGCGCAACATCGAGGGCCGAAGGGCCTGTACTGCACTGTATTTTTCGATGTTCTATAAAACTCTAATTAATCAGGGCCCAAAGCATACATTAAATCATGTTTTTTGTTTACATGGGTGGCCACTGTCTGTCTGAGGCAGGAGTGGGATGAAGGAGCAGGCAATGTTACAGGGTCTACAGTGTAGGATGATGTGGAAGGCTTTGCTCTTCTCAAGCTTAGGCCCAACAAAGTTACATCAAACCTACAGCTCAAAAAATCCAGGTTACTTGTTTGTTTGCATATTCTCCTACAACGATATAAACAAAGGCTGGTCAGATGTTGGACGGAGCTTCTCATGTTGGTTTTAAAACACAAGCCTTCCTGCAATTGTCAGAATTATGTAAGTCGTAAACCTAGATGTCGATCCACTGTGTAAGGAGCTGGAGAGGAGGTAAGGAATTGTCTCTGACCTGGCTGTTTCGCATAGTTTAGGAGATTGAAAGATTAAGGTAAAAGAGTAAAAGTTAAAGGCCACTCAATTCAGCAGTCTCTTCACTGAATTCAGACCTGAGGCAAAGCTGAGGCAGACTGTGAGCAATCCATAGACCCAGGTAATATTCTGGGGACTTGGGTTCAAATCCTGCCATGACAGATTATAGAATTTGAATTCAGTAAAAATCTGGAATTAAGAGACTAATGATGACCATGACTCCATTGTTGGGAAAATTCCTATGTGTCTTCTCTGATATCCTTCAGGGAAGGAAACTGCCATCCTGACCTGTTCTGGCCTACATGTGACTCCAGACCCACAGAAATGTGGTTGACTCTTAACCACCCTCTGGGCAATTAGGAGTGGGCAATAAATGCTGGCCTAGTCAGGGACTCCGTCATCCCATAAATGATTAAAAATAATCCAAGACTCCAGTCAATGTAGATAATGACTGGCCATGTGAATAATTCTAAGTTCCAGCCAAATCATAATGGAGTCTGCGCTGTGGTTTTCTTCATGTGATAAACTATCAGATTTAAGGTTCAGTGAATCCAATTTGTCATGTACATTTTGACCTTGTAGTTTCTCCTTCCAAGAATCATTGTGAGGAGGAAATGGAATCTCTTACACACCTCTAGAGAATGAAAGTCCATTGTACTCAACTCATTATCACCCACCAGTAGTGAACATTGGTTTCAACCCCTCTCGCGTAAGTATATCTTTCCCTTGATAAAAACAAAACTGGAAAATATGAGCAGGAGTATGCCTTTCAGTCCATTGAGCCTGCTCTGCTGTTCAGTGTGATCATGGCTGATTCTCTGTCTCAATGCTGTCCTCCTGCTCTCTCTCTTCCCCAATCCTCTTTACATCGTTAACATCCAGAAATCTATTTATTTGTGAAAGACACTTATTAAATTGTGGTTGAGAACTCCACAGAGTCATCACTCTCCAAAAAATGAAATTTCTCCTCCTCTCAATCCAGAATGGCCTGCTCCATACTCTGAGTAAAAAGTGAGGTCTGCAGATGCTGGAGATCAGAGCTGAAAATGTGTTGCTGGTTAAAACACAGCAGGTCAGGCAGCATCCAAGGAACAGGAAATTCGACGTTTTGGGCCAGAGCCCTTCATCAGCCCGAAACGTTGAATTTCCTGTTCCTTGGATGCTGCCTGACCTGCTCCATACTCTGAGACAATAACACCTTGTTCTGGATACTCCCCATAGTCAGGAATAACTGCATCCAGTCTGTCAGGCCTTGTTGGAATTTAATACATTCCAGTGGCATTGAATCTCTCAGTGCTCCAGGTGAGGTCTCATCAAAGTACCACACAGAGGGTGGTGCTTACATTGAATAAGTTGCCAGAGGAAGTGTAGTTGCAAGTACAGTTACAACATTTGGACAGGTATATGAGTCGGAAAGGTTTAGAGGGACATGGTGCAGATTATGTGGATTGGCCATGCTAAATTGTCCATAGTGTCTCCTAATGGGCAGGCTAAAGGGTTAGTCATTGTAAATGCAGGGTTTCAGGGATTGAATCAGGGACGGGTTTAGATGAGCTTCTTTTTGGAGGGTCCATGCAGACTCAATAGGCTGAATGACCTCTTTCCACACTGTAGGGACTCTATGATTCCATGAACATAACAGGAAAAATAAAGCTAGGCTAGCCCATTCAGCCTCCAGTGCCTGCTCCAGCATTTAACAGGTCAATGGCTGATCATCTCCCTCAAATCATTAGGTTCTAACCCTATATTCCTTCATCTCTTCAGGTCCCCAACATTGATGAACCTCTGCCTTGAATATACCTTACACCACGGCATCCACATCGCTGCAGGATAATGAGCTCCAATCACGTAAAACACTATGGGAGTGCAAATATTTCTCCTTCTCTCACTCCAGTAGTTTTGGTGTGCTGGGTAGGAAGGAACATTCTCCCACCATCTATTCTGCCAGACCCTTTAAGAATATTGTGGGTTTCAGCAAACTCCCCTCGCAGGTAAATGGGACTAGTTTAGATGGGGAAAGCTGGTTGGCATGGACGGGTGGGACGGGTGGGTCTGTTTCTGTGCTGTATGATTGTAAGTGAAACAAGATTGTCTTCTACATCTACACCAACCTCATGGAATATGTCTAATAGTAGGAGGCATGCATTTAAGGTGAGGGGGCAAGTTCAAAGGAGTTGTGAGGGACAGGTTTTTCACACAGACAGTGGTCAGAGTCTGGTGCATGCTGCCAGGGGTGGTGGTGGAGACAGGTACGACAGAGGCATTTACGGGACTTTAGATAAGCACATGAATAGGCATGGAGGGATATGGACCAAGTGCAGACAGAAGTTACTAGTTTAATTTGGCGTCATGTTTAGCACAACATCATGTGCTGTACAGTTCTATGTTCTATGTTGTACGAATGAAAGTTCTTTGTGTATTTGGGTTGCGAACTTGTCATATGAAATAGCATTTTGTTTTTGCTGCCACAGAGGTCTTAAGGTTTCAAACTCCTCGGCTTGAACTCTTTCCAGATCCTGCTGCTCCGAAAGTCAGCGTTGACACTCGCTGCCACCTCCTCCCTAGTGTGCAGCATCAACCACTGCTGAGTGGTGCCCTCTCAGCCCTGTGCAGTGTGTCCCTCCTCTTCCTGGTCTCCTTGCAGGAGGGCACCCAGCACCTGGCCCACAAACCTGCCTTCCTGTGCTCTGATGCCTCTCGGTTCCTCACCGACTCCGCTCAGCTTACAGCTGCCCTGGCCCACTAAATGCCATTCCAGCTGTTTCAAATAGCATTTAATTGCAGTTGACAACTGATTATGAAAATTATTGTATCTTCCGCTTGATTGGCTGACCCGCTGTTTGGGGATTTAAGTGCTTGTTTTAGTGCACCCCGTTGAAAGCAGGAAAACGGCGAGGCAAGCAGTCCTCTTTGTTACCCTTAAAGGGCCATAGTAACCCTCAGTTAAACAGCTGTGCATTAATACTCACATTTAGCAGCATCCACATCATTCCCATGAGTGCAATATGCAACAAATCACTCTGTTTGTCTGCTTTAACTATATTTGTGCAGATTCTAATTGCAAATATATTTGCTTCTCTATTGTAACATGCTTTTTGTATGGCTCCCTGAGATTTAATTACATAGACTTGAACTCCACAAGCAAATAGTTTCCTTAATATTTAAATCATTCTTTTTGAGGTGGCAATGTGCATTTTTGTCTGATGATTGCAATATTTTCACTCCAGTGAAGATATATAAAAGTTAATACATGGTGAAAAAGGGATTGATTTTTCTACTTCATGCGAGAGATACAGCATTTAACATAACTCATAAAAGCTGAGGGTTTGGATGGGCTTACCATGTCCTATGCAGAAGTGTTAAGCAACAGTGAGGACTTGGAGTTATAGAAAAATGAGTTTAAAATGACTAAAGGGAGTGTGGGAAAGCCTAAGATGAAAATAGAAAGGCAAAATATGGATAACAGCAGTAGACATCAAAATAATTTATTTTAGTTGTTTAAAGAAGTGATTGAATTATTACAGATAGGAATGCGATT
Organism: Hemiscyllium ocellatum; assembly: GCF_020745735.1. Lineage (NCBI taxonomy): Eukaryota > Metazoa > Chordata > Chondrichthyes > Orectolobiformes > Hemiscylliidae > Hemiscyllium > Hemiscyllium ocellatum. Next base: position 41,838,038 of record NC_083436.1, on the reverse strand, counting down.
CCAGCCTCGGGGACTGTCTGTATAGTATTTGGACATTCTCCCCATGTCTGTGTGGGTTTCCTCTGGGCGCTCCGATTTCCTCCCACTATCCAAAGACATTCAGGTTTAGTGGATGGCAATGTCAAATTGTCCGTAGTGTTCAGGTATGTCCCAGCTAGGTGAATTAGCAATGGGAAATGTGGGGAATGTGAGATAAAAATAGGGAGCTGGATCTGGGTGGGCTGCTCTTTGGAAGTCATTGCAGACTTGATGGACCAAAGACCTCTTTCCATGCTGGAGGGTTTTTATGATTCTATGAACATAACAGGAAAAACAGAGCTTGGGTAGGACATTCAGCCTCCAGCATTTAACACATCCCTCAACTCCTGAGGTTCTAACCCTATATTCCTTCATCCCTTTCAGCCCCCCATCATTGATGAACCTCTGCCTTGAATATACCTAACACCTTGGCATCCATATCTCTGCAGGATAATGAGCTCCAATGACTTAAAACACTCTGGGAGTGCAAATATTTCTCTTTTTCTCATTCCAAAATGGCCAACCCCTTATTCTGAGTGACAGTGTGGCTTTGCGTTGCTGGGCAGGAAGGAATATCCTCCCACCACCTATCCTGCCAAACCCTTTAAGAATATTGTGGGTTTCAGTGAAATTCCCTTCCACAGTCCAGGCCTGGGTTACACAATCCTTTCTTGTTCCCTCATCCACAACAATGATGCACAGGAACATTTTGTGTGTGTGTATCTTGGAGAATGAGAAGTGGAAAGTGCCTTTAATCAAACAACACCCCACATTGTGCTATAGCCTATGGAACAGTCAAAGAATCAAATAAGTTCCCAAAATTAGCAACCATTGTTGCTGAGTGCTATCTGTGAGTGCAGAGCATGGCCTGTCCCACACTCCATGACAACCATTAAGATGAACTCTGGTTCAGTGAGAAGTGTCAATGTGTAAGGGACAGTACACAGGTATCAGCCTCACTAAAGTGAGCGATATTGCTTTCAAACACTAAAACCCACAAGCAGTTGACTGGGCTCAGCAACAACACAGCGATGGATCAGGCTACTACTTTGTCATTGTATACATCAAGTCAAGAATATTATTGGACAATCAAGAAAATAATGGGAGGAGGAGGCTCCACTAAAAACCCTACCTTCAAAATTTGGCAGAGCCCAGAATGTAGGCATCAGAGCATCAGAGGCTGAGGGGTGACCTTATAGACATATATAAAATCATGAAGGGCATGATTTGGATGAATAGTCAAGGTCTTTTCCCTGGGGTTGGGGAGTCCAGAACTAGAGGGCGTAGATTTAAGGTGAGAGGGGAAAGATATAAAAGGGATCTAAGGGGCAACCTTTTCACACAGAGGGTGGTGCATGAATGAGCTGCCAGAGGAAGTGGTGGAGGCTGGTACAATTACAACATTTAAAAGGAATCTGGATGGGTATATGAACAGAAAGGGTTTAAAGGGACATGGGCCAAATGCTGGCAAATGGGGCTAGATTAATTTTGGATATCTGGGTCAAAAGCCTGATGAAGGGCTTTTGGCTGAAATGTCAATTTTCCTGCTCCTCGGATGCTGCCTGGCCTGGTGTGCTTTTCCAGCACCATTCTGATCTTGACTCCTTAATAAGAGACAATCTAACCACTGCCCCTTGACAATCAATGGTGTTGTCATCACTGATTCCCTCACTATCAACATCCTAGGGGGTTACCATTGACCAGAAACTCCAATGGACTCAGCATTTAAAAACAAAGGCTAGAAACCTTTCTGCATCTACCCTTCAAGACCATTAAGAAGAGCAGCAGAGTTCACTGAAGTTAGTATTCCCTTTGGGCCACACCTATAATTTGGTTGCAGGGATAAACAGCTGTCGGTCAGAATTAGGCATTTCCCTACCCAGAGCAGTTCTAACATTGGCATTGGCTTGTCAATGTCGGAAGTTCCCCAGATACGTCTGATCCATGTTGTGCATTACAAATCAGACTTGGCTGAATGCTGTGAGGAATGCAGTATAGCATTGTGAAGTCAGGGCAGGATCTGCCATGTCACTTCAACGTATGTCTGTAACAAACTGTCCTCAGTGTGAACCTTGTGAGAGAGTGATATGCTGAGGGAGCTGTTAGTCTAACATTAGCAGCACGACGAAATGCTGGATGGTAGTTTTGCAGGGCTTTGCCAATATCTGCTCAGAGTTAAAAGGTGACAAACAATAATGGCTAGCAGAAGCTGGCTGTGAGTCCCAGTTTGTTCTTTGAGAAGATGGTACTGCTATAGCAAGTGGATATGTCACAAATACAGTGTAGCCCAGCACAGATTTAGAAAGATTTTGAAAGCAATTTTTTTAAAAGAAGTCCTTATGCATGGATTAAATGCAAAGTTAGTTACCTGTGTAAACCATGTCTCAGTGAGGAGGGCTCTCAGGTTCAAGTTTTGCTCTTGGGACATTAGCAGAAGAAAAACCCTTGCTGACTCTCCAAGGCAGAACTTAGACTCAGTCAGAAAGATGTACAGCACTGAAACAGACCCTTCGATCCAACTTGTCCATGCTGACCCAGATATCCCAACCTAATCTAGTCCCATTTGCCAGCATTTAGCCCACATCCTTCTAAACCCTTCCAATTCATATACCCATCCAACTGCCTCTTAAATTGTACCAGCCTTCACCACATCCTCTGGCAGCTCATTCCATACATGTACCACCCTCTGCTTGAAAATGTTGGCCCTTATGCCCTTTTATATCTTTTCCCTCTCACCCTAAACTTATACCATCTAGTTCCGGACTCCCCCACCCAAGTGAAAATACCTTGTCTATTTATCCTGTCCATGCCCCTCATGATTTTATACATCTCTATAAGGTCACCCTTCAGCCTCCAACACTCCAGCGAATACAGCCCCAGCCTATTTAGCCTCTCCCTACAGCTCAAATCCTTCTTGTGAATCTTTTCTGAGCTCTTTCAAGTTTTACAGCATCCTTCCGATAGGACGGAAACCAGAATTGCACACAATCTTCCAAAAGTGGCCTAACCAATGTCCTGTACAGCCGCAACATGACCTCCCAACTCCTATACTCAATACTCTGACCAATAAAGGAAAGCATACCAAATGCTGCCTTCACTATCCTATCTACCTATGACTTGTCCTGTTGAAGGTGCTCTCCAAAGCCCTAACAGCTCTCTCAGGTGGAAATGAACGATCCCATGGCATTATCTTGAGGAGGAGCATAGGAGATCTCCCTGGCATTCTGGTCAGTATTTATTCCCTCAATCAAAACCAGATTATCTGGCCACACTGCTGTTTCTTGGAACTTGCTGTGTGGATGTTGGCTGCCACACTCTCTACATTACATCAGGGACTTCGTCTTAAAAGTCCTTCATTGGCTGAGAAGTGCTTTGGGATGTCCTGAGGTTTTGAAAATTGGCAGATCACTGCTCATAAAGGTAAAATATTGCAGATGCTACAAATCTGAAACAAACACAGAGAACCACTGAAGAAGCTCAGCAGGTCTGGCAGTATCTGTGGGCAGAGAAACAGAGTGAGCATTTCAGATCCAGCATGGCCCTTTGAGTATTTGACTGGACTTGAAACATTTACCCTGTTTCTCTCTCCACAGATGCTTGCTGAGTTTCTCCAGTATTCTATGTAATTGACAGCAAGCCCTTCCGTGTATCAAACAGTCCATGTTCCAATGCAACAGGATTTTGATAATATCCTGGCTTGGGCTGACAAGTTATAAGGTTCACGCCACACATATACCAGGCAATGTCCATCTCCAATTAAAGACAATCTAAGTACCACCCCTTGACATTCAATGTTGTTACCATCACTGAGTCCCCCACTATTAATATCCCGGGGGTTACCATTTACCAGAAGCTTAACTGCAATGGCCAAATGAACTCAATGGTTTCAAAAGCAGGTCAGAGGCGTGGAATACTGCGATGAGGAACTCACTTCCTGACTCCCCAAAGCCTGTTCACCATTTTCAATGCATGAGTTGGGAGTATGATGGAATACTGTCCACTTGCCTAGATGGGTGCAGTTCCAACAACACTCAAGAAGCATGACCCCACATTGGCTGTTCATCCACAAGAATCCACTCCCTCCATCACTGACAGCAGTGTGCACTGTCCACAAGATGTGCTGTAGAAATTCACCAAAGATTCTTAGACAGCGTCTTCCACACCCACAACCACTTCCATCTAGAAGGACAAGGGCAGCAGATACACGGGAACACCATCCTCTGCAAGTTCCCCTCAGAGCCACTCACCATCTTAACTTGGAAATATATCTCTGTTCCTTCAGTGTTACTGAGTTAAAATCCTGGAATTCCCACCGAACGGACATTGGGAGTATACCTACAGCACACGGACTGTAACAGTTCAAGAAGGCAGCTCACCTTGACCTGCTGAAGGACAACTAGGGATGGGCAATAAATGTTGGGCACAGCCAGCAATATCCATGTCCCACAAGTGAATTAAAGAAAAGATTGACTTAGCTGGAATTACCGGGAAATGAAAATCAGTGCTGGAGTTGACAGAGGGGTGATGATTACAGATTGATTGTGGGTCCTTCACAGCTCACACTATTATTGCACAATATGGAGAAGATGACTTTTACTTAAACTAAACCTGCCAGCAACAAACAAGCTGATTGGCCGAATGACGAGAACAAAAGAGCTGGGTTCCTTTAAGGGACTCATTTGTAAAGAAAAGCTGACCACTAACCCAATTGTGGTCTTTAAAATTATGAGCGAGAGTATTGACAGGCGAGAAATCAAGATGCTTTTCCACTAATGGACATTAATAGATATAAAATGGTCAGTAATAAATCCAATGAGGAATTCAGGAGAAACCTCTTTCTACAGAAAATAGTGACACTATGGAATGTACCCCATAAGGAATCATACTTCATTCATTCATTCATGAGATGTGTACATCACCAGCTGAGCTTGCAGTTATTCCCAATCGTAACTGCTGTTGAACTGAGTGAAGCGAATAACAAAGATACAGTTAAAGGGAAACTAGATAAATACATGTTGGAATGAGGAATGGAGGGACGTGGTGGCTCAGTGGTTAGCACTCATGCCTCACAGCACCAGGGACTCAGGTTTGAGTCCAGCGTCAGGTAATTGTCTGTGCCACATTCTCTCACAGTCCAAAGATGTGCAGGTTAGGTGAATTGGCTGTGCTAAATTGCCCACAGTGTCCAGGGATGTGTAGGTTAGGTCCATTAGTCAGGGGAAATGTAAGGGAATGGGTCCAGGTGGGACACTCTTCAGAGGGTCAGTGCGGATTTGGGTCGAATGGCCTATTTTATAATCGATAAAGCAGGAGGGGGTCACAGTCTAAGGATACACAGTAGGCCATTTAGGACTGGAATGAGTAGAAATTTTGTTCACCTCGAGAAAGCATTTGAGGCCAAAGCATTGAATGTTTTCAAGAATGAGATAGATTTAATTCTCAGAGCTAAAATGGTCATGGGATATGGTGAGAAAGTGGGGACAGGAGACTGATTTGGATGATCAAACGTGATAGTATTGAATGGTGGAGCAGGGCTGAATGGCCAGTTCCTGTTCCTGATTTATCTGTTTTCTATGCTGACAGTGAGCTCACAGATAGTGAGTGGAGGCTGATCAGGAACATTAATATCAGCACAGATCTGTCAATCTAAATGGCCTGGTCCTGTCTTGCAAGTTTGATTCAATTCTCTTTAATACAGTAAAGACCTAAAAGGAACACTTAATAGAATTTAGTTGTAAATTTTCCCACAGCTGGTGAGGAAGTTGCTCTTAAGATTGTTCAGGCATTGCGAAATGTGATGAAGGGGGAAATTGTTATCATGCTTTAGATTCAGAAAATAGACTTTGAAACTAGTGCAAAAATTTCTCTGAAGGCAAGGACTCAGGGGATCAGATTTTTTTAGACATCTGTGAGTTCAAACTGATCAAAGAGAACTGGTGTAATCAGTGAGTAACCACTTGTCACCCAAAAACTCAGCTTGGTAAAACGTATCTCCGGTGACCTGAGTTCACACAATGGAAAGCTGTGACAGGTCAGACTTAGAGCTTGGCAAGGACTTTTGTTGCATCACCATCGTCTTACCAGACCTTAAGGGCTGCTCTCGCATTAGAGAGAGATGACTGGTGGTGATTTAACCAGAGGGCAACCAGATCTCAGTGAAGGGAGAGGTTGAGTCTTTCATTGTAACCCCAACCTGATACAGGGCTGGTGATGAAGGGAAAAAGTGAGGTCTGCAGATGCTGGAGATCAGAGCTGAAAAATGTGTTGCTGGAAAAGCACAGCAGGTCAGGCAGCATCCAAGGAGCAGGAGAATCAACGTTTCAGGCATAAGTCCTTATGCCCGAAAGGTCGATTCTCCTGCTCCTTGGATGTTGCCTGACCTGGTGATGAAGGGCTTATGCCTGAAACATTGATTTTCCTGCTCCTCGGATGCTGCCTGACCTGCTGTGCTTTTCCAGCACCATTCTAATCTAGACTCTGATTTCCAGAATCTGCCGTACACACTTTTGCCTTAGAGTTTGGCAAGTCTTGTCACCTGGGTAAAAACAATGGCTGCAGATGCTGGAAACCAGATTCTGGATTAGTGGTGCTGGAAGAGCACAGCAGTTCAGGCAGCATCCAAAATGCAGCAAAATTGACGTTTCGGGCAAAAGCCCTTCATCAGGAATGATTTGCTGCACATCGATTTCGCTGCACTTTGGATGCTGCCTGAACTGCTGTGCTCTTCCAGCACCACTAATCCATCCCAAGTCTTGTCACCTGACCTGGAGATAGTGAGGACTGCAGATGTTGGAGAGTCAGAGTGAATAAAGAATGGAGCTGGATAAAGCACAGCAGGTCCAGCAGCATCGGAGGAGCAGGAGGGGGTCGACGATTCAGGTTGGGACCTTTCATCAGCACTGGGGGAGGGGGAAGGGGGCTGAGAAATAAATAGAGGGAGGGGCTGGGGCTGGGGGAAAGGTAAGTGAGATGGCGAGAGGTGAATGTAGGTGGGAAGTGATTGTGATTGGTCAGTGGGGAGGTGGGAAGCAAAATAGGCCAAGTTAGATCAGGTCAGGAGGTCGGGATGGAGAGGGAGGGCTGGAAATGGGATGAGGTGGGGGGGTGGGGAGCTTTGCAAGCTGGTGAATGCTATGTTAAGGCCGTATGGTTGTAAATTCCTGAGGTGGAAGATGAGGTGTTGCTGTAACTAACCCCACTCATATACAGAATGGTTCCATATAAATTATGATGGAATGTCCAGCAACAAGTGGCGCTAGTGAAGGAGGGTGCCAAGCAGGGCAGCTGGGGGAGTTAAATGGTTCCTTCCTGGAAAATAGGGCGTCTTTGGTGCTAGGAGGATTTATGGGGGAAGGTTTAAATGAAAGATTTCGTCACCCACGTTAGACCATAGACCTGTCTCCATGTATGGACAGTATCCATTATTTAACCTTGATTTCCCTTCATGCTTGTAAAGACCTGACGACAATAAGACCATAAGACATAGGAGTGAAAGTAAGGCCATTCGGCCCATTGAGTCCACTCCGCCATTTAATCATGACTGATGGGCATTTCAACGCCACTTACCCGCATTCTCCCCGTAGCCCTTAATTCCTTGTGACATCAAGAATTTATCAATCTCTGCCTTGAAGACATTTAGCGTCCCGGCCTCCACTGCACTCCACGGCAATGAATTCCCCAGGCCTACCACTCTCTGGCTGAAGAAATGTCTCCGCATTTCTGTTCTGAATTGACCCCCTCTAAGTCTAAGACTGTGCCTACGGGTCCTGGTCTCCTCGCCTAACGGAAACAATTTCTTAGCGTCCACCCTTTCCAAGCCATGTATTATCTTGTATATCTCTATTAAGTCTCCCCTTAATCTTCTAAACTCCAATGAATACAATCCCAGGATCCTCAGCCGTTCCTCATATGTTAGACCTGCTATTCCAGGGATCATCCGTGTGAATCTCTGCTGGACACGTTCCAGTGCCAGTATGTCCTTCCTGAGGTGTGGGGACCAAAACTGGACACAGTACTCCAAATGGGGCATAACCAGAGCTTTATAAAGTCTCAGTAGCACATCTCTGCTTTTATATTCCAACCCTCTTGAGATAAGTGACAACATTGCATTCACTTTCTTAATCACGGACTCAACCTGCATGTTTACCTTTAGAGAATCCTCGACTAGCACTCCCAGATCCCTTTGTACTTTGGCTTTATGAATTTTCTCACTTTTTCGAAAGTAGTCCATGCTTGTATTCTTTTTTCCAAAGTGCAAGACCTCGCATTTGCTCGTATTGAACTTCATCAGCCATTTCCTGGACCACTCTCCCAAACTGTCTAGATCCTTCTGCAGCCTCCCCACTTCCTCTGTCCTACCTGCCTGTCCACCTATCTTCGTATCAACAGCAAACTTCACAAGAATGCCCCCAGTGCCTTCATCCAGGTCATTAATATATAATGTGAACAGCTGTGGCCCCAACACTGAACCCTGTGGACTCCGCTTGTTACCAGCTGCCATTCCGAAAAAGAACCTCTTGTCCCAACTCTCTGCCTTCTGTAAGACAGCCAATCCTCAATCCATGCCAGTAGCTCACTTTGAACATCAATGGCCCTCACCTTACTCAGCAGCCTCCCGTGTGGCACCTTATCAAAGGCCTTTTGGAAGTCTACATAGACCACATCCACTGGGTTTCCCTGGTCTAACCTACTTGTCACCTCTTCAAAGAATTCTAACAGGTTTGTTAGGCACGCCCTCCCCTTACTAAATCCATGTTGACTTGTTCTAAGCCGACCCTGCTCTTCCAAGAATTTAGAAACCTCATCCTTAACGTTGGATTCTAGAATTTTACCAATGACCGAGGTTAGGCTAATTGGCCTATAATTTTCCATCTTTTGTCTTGATCCTTTCTTGAACAATGGGGTTACAACAGCGGTCTTCCAATCATCTGGGACTTTCCCTGACTCCAGTGACTTTTGAAAGTGACTTTTGCGTAACAATTAATTAAAGAATCTCTGTTTCATGATCTTTGGGCCATCTGTGTGGTTCAAGTCTCATGTTCATGTGCGGTTAACTGCTGATGATATTTCTTTAACAATTGAGGGTGATGTAAGAAGCAGTTCTAATGTCACTTAGGAAAACATTCAATGTCTTTCTTCACTTCAAAAAGCTTGATCTTATTATCTAGGGGCAACCCAGTGACAGATCAGGAGTCATCAATGCTCTCTGCAATCTATTCAATACTTGAGAAAGCACTGTGTATAAAAGGAAAGATTTTGAGTACTTTTTGAGTTCTCTGTCTAACCCACAGTGCTGCCATCTTCATTGTGCATAAGGCATGGAAACAGATCCCAAATCCAGCCAGCTGGAGCTGAACTCAAACCCCACGCTGTCAGCACCGATCTGATCCACACCAGCCATCCCACCAACTGAGACAACTATTCCACCAAACTGTCAAGGATTACAGGTTGTGTCAACACTTTTACCAACATCATCATTGACTGGAGCTATAGATAATCCATCACGTGGCTAACGAGGAAACTCTCCCACTTTTACCGCCTGGAGAAAGTGAGGTCTGCAGATGCTGGAGATCAGAGCTGAAAATGTGTTGCTGGAAAAGCGCAGCAGGTCAGGCAGCATCCAAGGAACAGGAGATTCGACCTTTCGGGTATAAGAAGAAGGGCTTTCCTGAAGAAGGGCTTATGCCCGAAACGTCGAATCTCCTGTTCCTTAGATGCTGCGCTTTTCCAGCAACACATTTTTAGCACTTTTACTGCCTGCCCTGGGCAAGTGTTGGAAGGACTCGGAGGTTAATGCTCCACCTGCTTGGCTGGGTTTTGAATGCAGCTCCTTGGGCCTTCAAGTCCTGTTCTGACCCTCTAACCTGGAGCCTCCATTACAGAGGCAGACACTTTACCCACTGTTTCACAAGCTCTGCTAACTTGTTGTGAAATAGTGACATGGCGTGTTCATATGAAAACCCAAAGCATTTCAAATATAATCACCAATCGCATAGGTAAAGGTGCAGCCAATTTGATTGAAATGAGATGTTATAAACTGTGAATGAGATTAATGTCTAATGTTTCAAGGGGGAGAACTGTTAGAAGCATTTTGTGGGCGGCATGGTGGCTCAGTGGTTAGCATTGTTGCCTCACAGCACCAGGGTCCCAGGTCCAATTCCAGCCTTGGGCAACTGTCTGTGTGGAGTTTGCACATTCTCCCTGTGTCTGCATGGGTTTCCTCCGGGTGCTCCAGTTTCCTCCCACAGTCCAAAGATGTGCAGGTTAGGGTGAATTGACCATGCTAAATTGCCCGTAGTGTTAAGTGCATTAATCAGACGAAAATGGGTCTGCGTGAGTTGCTCTTCGGAAGGTCAGTGTGGACTGGTTGGGCCAAAGGGCCTGTTTCCACACTGCAGGGAGTCTAATCTATGTTGGGAACATTTGTTTGAGGAGGATTTTCGGATCTTTTATGTCCAATGAACCTTTGATTGACTAGTTTTATCTTACAGAGGATGTTCAGTGGGGATTTCTGCTATTACCAGCTTTGCTCGATATCTCTCATTAGCATACAATGGTTTGAGCCTTAATAAAATGTAGGGAGCCACGAATATCTTTGCGGGGGGTGGGAACAGCTTGAATTTTGCTAACAATATTGATCTGGCGACAGAAGCAGAATTCAAGGCTCGTGCTGATAGGGTGAACACTACATGTTAGACAGGAGAGATTTTAGACTGAAGTGTAGGAGGAAGGAAACAATGTCGATACTGATCAGTCAAACCCGAAGGAATGACAATTAAAAGCAAATATTTGTAATCTTATCGAGTCACCTATCTGACAAGAGAGAATAAATTGAACATATCAAGTGCTTCAAGGTATCTGGATCCAAAGTAACAAATGAAAGACGTCAGCATGCAAACAACATTGGCACCGAATGTGACAAACAAAATATATAGTGATACTGAGCCAGTTGTCTTAACGGCAATCATTGTCAATGTATTCCTGTTGCAAGCTTTGCTATTGCCAGGATCAAGGCTGAGTTATTGATCTAGCAGGAACATTCGGAGTTTGCAATTTTGAAGCCCATTGAATTAGAGAACACATGAAGGCAGAACCAAAGCTGGTCATGATGCAAGATACCTGAGGTATTCAACAATACAGATGTTCCCCTCCTAATACTTCCAAGGATACGACTCTGTTGAGGGAAAAATGATAAGATGCATGTTCATTAGCTCTGCCAGTAGAAGTAAATTACTGCATCACTCCTTCACAAAGCCATTAAGAGCCAGTGGCATATTACTATTTTCTTTAAAGCCTTCTCTCAAAGGTTTTCATCCATCCAGTCTTGCAATTCCCCCACCCGAGGGAAAAGGCACTTGCCATTCACCTTATCTACACTTCTCATGATTTTATAAACCTCTATGAGGTTACCCATCATCCCACACTCCTGTAGAAAGAACATAGAACAGTACAGCACAGTATAGGCCTTTTGGCCCTCAGTGTTGAGTCAGCCTTTTAGAATCCCAGCTTCTCCAGCCACACCCTATAACTTAAACCTTCCATTCCTGGCAACATCCTGGTCAGTCTTTTTTGAATCCTCTCCAGCTTGATAATATAAAAGGGCGACCAGAACTGGACACAGTACTGCAGAAGAGGCCTCATCAATATCCTGTACTATCTCAACACAATGTCCCAACTCCAACACGCAAAGGTCAATCAATGAAGGCAAGCATGCTAAATGTCTTCTTAACCACCCTCTTCACATGCGACAAAGCTTCAAAGAATTATGTATCTGAACCCCTAGGTGTCTCTGTTCTACAACACTACCCAATGCCCTACTTTCAATGGTATAATCCTTTCCTGCCTCAGTTGTTTGTTACTTAAGTAGACCAATTCCTTCTTAGCATGCAGGGCAGCACAATGGCTCAGTGGTTAGTACTACTGCCTCACAGCACCAGGGACCCAAGTTCAATTCCAGCCTCCTTATTAACTCCTTTTGGAGTTTGTACTTTCTTCCCGTGTCTGTGTGGATTTCCTCCCACAATCCAAAGATGTGTAGGTTAGGGTGAATTGGCTGTGCTAAGTTGACCATAGTGTTCAGGGATGTGTGGGTTAGGTGTGAATTGGCTGTGCTAAGTTGACCATAGTGTTCAGGGATGTGTGGGTTAGGTGTATTGGCTGTGCTAAGTTGACCATAGTGTTCAGGGATGTGTGGGTTAGGTGAATTGGCTGTGCTAAGTTGACCATAGTGTTCAGGGATGTGTGGGTTAGGTGTATTGGCTGTGCTAAGTTGACCATAGTGTTCAGGGATGTGTGGGTTAGGAGAATTGGCTGTGCTAAGTTGACCATAGTGTTCAGGGATGTGTGGGTTAGGTGTATTGGCTGTGCTAAGTTGACCATAGTGTTCAGGGATGTGTGGGTTAGGTGAATTGGCTGTGCTAAGTTGACCATAGTGTTCAGGGATGTGTGGGTTAGGTGAATTGGCTGTGCTAAGTTGACCATAGTGTTCAGGGATGTGTGGGTTAGGTGAATTGGCTGTGCTAAGTTGACCATAGTGTTCAGGGATGTGTGGGTTAGGTGAATTGGCTGTGCTAAGTTGACCATAGTGTTCAGGGATGTGTGGGTTAGGTGAATTGGCTGTGTTAAGTTGACCATAGTGTTCAGGGATGTGTGGGTTAGGTGAATTGGCTGTGCTAAGTTGACCATAGTGTTCAGGGATGTGTGGGTTAGGTGAATAGGCTGTGCTAAGTTGACCATAGTGTTCAGGGATGTGTGGGTTAGGTGAATTGGCTGTGCTAAGTTGACCATAGTGTTCAGGGATGTGTGGGTTAGGTGAATTCGCTGTGCTAAGTTGACCATCGTGTTCAGGGATGTGTGGGTTAGGTGAATTGGCTGTGCTAAGTTGACCATAGTGTTCAGGGATGTGTGGGTTAGGTGAATTCGCTGTGCTAAGTTGACCATCGTGTTCAGGAATGTGTGGGTTAGGTGCATTAGTCAGGGGTAAATACAGGGTAGCAGAATAGATCTGGGTGGGTTACTCTTTGGAGGGTCAGTAGGGACTTGTTGGGCTGAAGGGTCTGTTTACACACTGTAGGGATTCTATGTGTCATACCATTTATTGGGCAATAAGAAAAGAGAGATGATTGTTTATACCTTCTCCATCATTCAATAAAATCACGGCTGAATGTTGAAACACCACTTTCCCACTCTCTCTTGTATCCCTCCATTCCCTGAGTGTTCAGACATTCTGTCTGATCCAGCCCTCATTATAGTCAATGATGGAACATTCACAAACCCCTGGGGCAGAGAATTCAAAGGAACCGTGCAATGATTCACAATCCTTTGAGTGAAGTAATTTCTCCTCACCCCAGTCCTAAATGATCCAATCCCTTATCCTGAGATTGTCGAGTGGGTTTCTTTATTCAATGATACGTTTTGCTCACAGTTTGGCCCATTCCTGAGTGCGTTTAGATGGATTTATCTGCAGAGCAGTGTAGATTGCTGAATGGATGAGCAACAGTGAGGTCACACCCTAAAAAAAGGGAAATAAATAAAAACAAACTGAAGTAATGATAGTAATTTATCAATTTAAATTGTAATAATAACTTAAGGTGTATTGTTGTGTCCTTAGTCAGCGATGAATGGTCCAGCATTGAGCTTTCTGACCACCCTTATTAAAAATCCATCTGTTTAAAATAACCTCATGTCTTATAAATATCCAGCCTTCTGTTCCATTGTAAAAGAACTGGGCTTTGGGTGGAAACAGGCACCTGTAGATATTGATAGCCAGAACTGCTGTTGATAATGATAGCTCTGAGTTATAAATAGGCCTAATGTTAACATGAATGACACAGCCATCTGCATTTAAAATATTTATTGTGATCAGGTTTTTGTGTTTGATTAAGAAATTGGACTGAGTTCTCTGTCCATTGGCACTTGCATTTTAATATTCTTGAAGTGTATTTTTGTGTTTGTGTCAGACTGTCACTTTAATTAATAACAGTGTAGACAGTGGAGGTACAACATCACCCTGCGCATACATTTCTCTGTCATATCGCAGAGCTGTGTGAACAGGTAGCAGCTGCAACCAAATGGAAATGTTCCTTTACTGAAAGAAACATCTATTTGATCAGAGAGAGAGTGGAGGGATTTTAGATTCTCAATTCATTTAAGTGTTTACATTATCTAAAAGAACGACTGGACATAGAATTGTGTGACTGCAGCAACAATTGAGTGATCTGTTGCAATCTGCAAACCCTAAAAAAAGGACTGAAATAATTGTCCTTAATAAGCGTGACTATACTGATATCATACACACCATTCTTAATGATGAGGGCAACTTCAGACGAACTTCAGTGGATCAGCATGGTTAGACAGGCTCACTCAAAAGCAGCATGTGTGTGCACAAGAAACAAGCTATCCATGGCTCACTGCAACCATGCAGATACAAACTGCCCAATGTATACCATAGCGATGCCCCTTATGCCCTTTCAAGTCTATGACTGGTTCTGCACAATATGAAGCTGCAGATACTTGGAGACAGTAAGGACTTCAGATGCTGGAGGTCAGAGTCAGTAAAACGCAGAGCTGGAGAAGCACAGCAGGTCAGGCAGGATGGGAGGAGCAGGAAAATCGATATCTTGGGTTGAGACCCTTCATCAAGATCCTGACGAAGGGTCCCAACCCAAAACTTCGACTCTCCTGCTCCTCTGATGCTGCCTGACCTGCTGTGCCTTTCCAGCTCCACTTTTTATCGACAATGACACTGTAGACATCTGTGCAGCAGCACCATCTCATGATGATTGAGACCATTGTTCATTGAACTAATGCATTTAGCAACGTGAGCAGTTAAGATTAACAACGTCACATCCACTCGAATAAACGGTGTTGCAATGGGAGTCCCCACTGGGCCCAGCTCTTGTTAACACCTTTGTTGGGTTCCATGAGAAACATGCCTGTGATAGAACGGCAGCCCACCTCCGACTCATTGCATATTTCAGATTTGTCAGTCATACGTTTGCTATATTTGAATCTGCTGCTGCCTGTTAGAATCTCCTGACATGTCTTAATGGGCCCCACCCAGAGCTCAACTTCATTTTGAAATGGAATAGTCAAACCAACTTGTTTCCTTCACTGCCCTTGTTGAGAAATTATGCAGGGAATTCTCTGTTATTGTGTACCACAAACCTCCCTTCACTGGTGAATGTACACATTGGAATTCTTACACTTTTACATTCTATAAGATTGTACTTATCATCAAACTTGTAAATACAACCCTAGCCATTTGTTACTGTCGGCCATTCAGCCCATTGAATCTGATGCTCCATTTATGGCTGACCTGATCATTCTCAACTCCACTTTCCTGCCTTTTCTCCATAACCCTTAATCCCCTTCAATCTGTCTGTCTCAGCCTTGAATATACTTAATGACCCAGCCTCAACAGCCCTAACTGGTAAATAATTCCTCAGATTCACTACACTCTCAGAGAAGAAATTCCTCCTCGTCTCAGTCTTAAATATGCAACCCCTTATTTTGAGATTAACCCTCAAGTCCTAGATCCTCCCACAAGGAAAAACAACTTCTCCATATCCACCCGGTCAAGTTCCCTAAGAACTTTGCACTTTCCAAAAAGGTCACCTCTCATTCTTAAAATAAGGTGCATCAAGATATCTTGCAAGATAACGGTTACGCTGATCAGATTGTTACCTACTGTTTATCACACCCATTAAGGCCTGCAGACTATCACTGTTAGTCCTGAAATTGCCCAGTCTACCTCAGATAACCCCACGGTTTGCAATTAACAGGATGTTGCCTTCAAGCCAAAAAGTCATTCTGCCCATTACTCAAATGGGGAATGTGGTATATGAATTTCAGTGCTAGTATGCAGGCTGTCTGTCCTAAAGACTGTTGGATCATATCAACAACATATCTCTCTGGTTATTCATAACAAGCAAAGTGCTGACTGTACCCAATCAGCTTGTGTTGGTTAAACTCACAAAGTGATGCCCAACAGTAGATGTGATTCTACAACTGGGCAACACTTGCTGGATAGTCCCGAGGATACAAAGATTCCTGGTGAAGGGCTTATGCCTGAGCTTATCCTGCTCCTTGGATGCTGCCTGACCAGCTGTGCTTTTCCAGCGCCACACTTTTCTACCTTGATCTCCGCCACCTGTAGTCCTCACTTTCTCCAATGCAAAGAATCACACTGACAGCCAAGTTCAGATTGTCAGATGGCCTCACAGTATGGTGCACATGTGTGTAATGAATTGTACATTGGCAACTCCTTGGATATTAAAGCTACCCTTATCCAAATGGCAAGATCTGAATAATATCCAGGCTTGGGCTGAGAAATGGTAAATAACATTCACCCAGACAAGTACCAGGCAATGATCAACTTGAAAAAATGAGAATTTAACTGTCTGCCTCTTCTGAGGAAAGGTCAGTGGACTTGAAATGTTAACTCTGATATCTCTCCTTTCCAGCAATTTCTGTTTTTGTTTCTGATTTCCAGCACCTGCAGTTCTTTTGTTTTTTGGTGTAACTATTTGTCCTTGACATTCAATGGCATTGTGATCATTGCATCCATCACTATCAACATCCTGGGGTTACCATTGACCAGAAACTGAATTGGACTGGCCATATTTATTCCTGATGAAGGGCTTTTGCCCGAAAAGTCGATTTTGCTGCTCCTTGGATGCCGCCTGAGCTGCTGTGCACTTCCAGCACCACTGATCTGAAATCTGGTTTCCAACATCTGCAATCATTGTTTATACCTATACAAATATAATGGTTACAGGAGCAGGTCAGAGGTGATTAATACTGCAGCTACAAATATTAATATGCAGGCCTCTGTTTTTTGTAGACACAATGAATATATACATGCAATTTCAACTTAATAAATATGCAACAGTTATTTGCTGGTTCATTTTTCAGGGCAATGCTTTGACCAATCAGAATTTATATATCTGGTTTAAAATTTAAACAAAACCTAATTGTTAAATGTCAATCATCATTGACAGAGGCATTGCCCATAGCACCACCTTGACACTTATAGTCCAGTTGCCAACCAATTAGCACTTTCTCCTTATGCAGTGTAAATGTTGGTTTTCCCCCTACATTTGCATTCTTGTGAATTGGCCTGATGAGTACACGACGTAAAACTTTCACAAAATGTGCCTGATGCAACAACACCTGATCAGTAACTGTTGTGTTCAGATCCAAATAATGCTTCTGTGGGTAAACATGTGTAATGCAATTATAGCATTGACCCAGAGTTAATGATGCTTGTACTGCTAATTGATGGATTTGTTAATAAAGTTACTGGGGCTTGACTTCTCATGGAAAAGATACATTTAGTACCTGTTTGTTGGAGTGAAGGAGTTAATTGACAGTATGTAGACATATATTAGTGGAGTTTAGGCAAATGCATCAAGTGAGAAACAATTTGCATTTATGTGCCTTCAACATTGTTAAAAAAAGATCTTTTGACAGTTCAAAGAGCAGAATCAAAAAGATATGATAACAAGTGTCAAAGACTGATCAAAGAGGTGAGCTGGAATAATGATCTTCATGGAAAATAAGGAAGGGATTCTGATTTTCAATCTTTGCAAATGAAACCAATTCCAGGAAAGTGGGGTGAAAGAAGGACTGCTGGTTCAAGCAGAAGAGGAGAGGGTTGGAGAAACCGAGTTTGAGTTGGAGGATGTTACAGAGATCGGGAAGGGTAAGGATATGGAACAATTGAAATATGAATATAGGATTCAATATTTGTGGTTTGTGAGGACAGGAATCCACTTTAAACCAGAGAAGTCAAGAATGGTGAGTGAACAGGACAGGAGCTGATATTTGTAGTCAGTGTAGATCAGGAATTTAGCACATTATGATCCTGAGTGTAAAGCACGACTATGGAACTTAGTTCATCTATCACGTTCAAGGTAAATCTTGAATCATAGTACAAAAAGAGGCCTTTAGGCGTATTGAGCCTATACACACCTTCCCAAGGAGAAAATTGTACCCAGTTCCCCGGCAATGTGAGGCAGTGCTAGCCACTGCGCTGCCCTGACATCTGGTGTTAGGGATGCACTTAATTATTGCAGTATAACCTGAGGACTGTTTGTTAAAATAATCACGGGGTTTGTGTTCAATATTCGGACTCTTCACCTTCCAAGACAAGGCTGAAATTTCTGAGACATTCAAAGTCACAGGCTCTCCACTTTTGCAAAGGTGGCACCAGAGGGATAAATTCAGATGTTCTGCAACAGAATCCACCCTCACAGAGAGGGCAAAGTAGCTGGGTGTGCTGTTAAAGTGCAGTTACTTCAGTCATATCCGATATTTAAAAGTTGAGATTTTAAAATTTCAAATTTGTTAAGGTAGCACATCAAAAGTTAAAACACCAGATGAGAGCACATGTTGGGTTCAATAATAAAGGAAAGATTAGCTAAGAGGAAGCTGGAGTAGGGATGAATAAATCAGTTTCACATTGGCAAGTTGTAACTCATGAAGTGATGCAGCTACAGTGCTGGGATCTTTCAACTACTTCCCATTTAGGTAGGGGTCAGATAGATGGCAGTTAAATTGGTCACACTCAACAAAAACAGATCGGAAAGGTGGAGAAGATAGCAAATCTGCAACGGGATGGAAGGCAGTAAAGTGAGTGGGGCAAGAGTTTGGTAGATGGAATAACATGTGCGAAACCTTAAGCTTGTTCACTTTGGCAGGAAGAACCGAAAAGCTATTTAACTGGAGAGAGATTTCAGAGCTCAAACGTACAGAGTGATGTGAGCATCTTCCTACATGAATTAAAAACCATTACTCTGCAGGTTTAGCAGGTGATTAGGGTGTAAATGGAATATTGGTGTTTATTGCACGGGGAATGGAACATAAAAATAAGGATGTTTTACTGCAGCTGCCTTAAGCCTTGGTGAGACCACATGTGGAGTACTGTGTACAGTTTCATTCTCTTTATTTAACAAATTATGTAATTGCATTAGAAACAGGTTGGAAGCAGGTTCATTCAACCAATGAAATGCTTACCTTATGAAGAAAGATTGGGTCTGTATCCATTGCAGATGAGAATAATACAAGCTGATCATATTGCAAGATTCCATCAGGACTTGACAGCGCGGATGCTGGGAGTATGGTTTCCCGAGTTAGAGAGAGTAGAACCAGGTAACATTGATTAAACATAGAAGGTACTCCCTTAGGACTGAGGAGACCTTTTTTCTTTCTATTTGAGGGTAGTTAGTATATGGAATTCTCTTTCCCTGGAGGCTGGGTCATTGAATTTAATCAAGGCAGTCAAGGATTTGGGAGGGCAGACAAAAAAGTGCAGAGACCACAACCAGTTCAGTCATGATCTTATTGAATGTTGGAAAAGACTCGATGGGATGAAAGGCCTATTGTTTCTCCTCTATCTTTCGGTCTTACGGTCTTAAACGCATCAAACGAGTACACAGCCAAGGCAGCTGAGGACAGAGTCTGTCTGTGCCAGCCAGATAGCCAAGTGGCATAGGTCAATCACCAAACTCCTGGGAATTCATGGTCTATCTCTCCAACCCCAGAAGCTGCTGTCCAGTTTAGGCATCAATGATCTGTCTTGATCTCGCTGTTCCGTGTTTCTGGAAAGTTGCCACTTCTGTTTCAATTGGACAGCAGCGTAATTTCTTGGTTGCTTTATAACAGCTGACTAATCAGGACATCTGGTCAATAACCAGCAACATGTTTATGTTTTTCTGAAGCTGTCAAGTGTTGGCAGTTACTTTGCTTTAATACAATTTACAGCGAAGGTCTGGAGTGATTATCTGGGTTGTCTGGAATGAGGGTTATTACTCAATGCAATAGAACTCTGGAGTCGATGCTTGCTCATGAAGAAATGACTTTTGCTTTTGCTACAGAACTCTTCATCATCTACAAATCCCATTGAAGGGAGAGACTACTCCATGAATCATTGCAGTTTGTGAGTTTTATTTCAATAATCTTCTCCTTTGAGTTTGTTGCACATTCCTGGAACAATCAGTGCGTCCAACAGCAAGGACATTTATCTATTTTTCTTTCAAATCTCCCTTTAGGTTTCTCTTTAACAAGGAGTACGTCGTATTGTAAAAGCACCAAGCAATTGTGCTCGTATTTCTTGTATATATTTTTGTCAACAAGTCTATTTTTCTTCAATTAATTAAAGTGAGATGAAAGATTTGAAATAAACAACAATGCATTTAAACAGAAAAGGGACTTTTTTTCGGACGGGAAATGAATTTTGTTTCACATGTTTGAACCCATGCCAACATTCAGAGAATTATTTCGTCAGAATATTCATTGACTGCTTCCATTACCAAAAATAAAACAGGAGACTAAATCTGTTACAAACGTGCTCAATGAAGTCAGAACTGGATAAGAAGCGTTGCTGAATTATAACACATTGATCATAATATCACAATAAACCAAATCTTTATCATAACAAGCAGTTTGCAGCACATGGAATAACTGGGTGTTGTTCTCAAGATGGAAGGATGTATATAGTGTATATAACAGTTGTCTCACTGAATGGTTAAGAATTATAACACATTGATCATAATATCACAATAAACCAAATCTTTATCATAACAAGCAGTTTGCAGCACATGGAATAACTGGGTGTTGTTCTCAAGATGGAAGGATGTATATAGTGTATATAACAGTTGTCTCACTGAATGGTTAAGAATTGCTCAGTCCTTTGAGTATAGGAAATGGGACGTCGTGTTGAAGTTGTACAGGACATTGGTGAGGTCTCTTCTGGAATACTGTGTCCAGTTGTAGGAAGGATGTTATTAAGCTGGAGAAGGTTCAGAAGAGATTTACCAGGATGTTGCCGGGTATGGAAGGTTTGAGACATAAAGAAAGGCTGGGTAGGCTGGAATCTTTTTCACTGGAGCGTAGGAGTTTGAGAGGAGACTTGATAGAAGTTTATATAATAATGAAGGGTACAGCTAGTGTTAATGGTAATTGTTTTTTCCCTTGAATGGGAGATTTCCAGACTGGGGTGGGGGTGGGGGTGGGGGTGGAGGTGGGGGAAGGGGGGGGACCAGATTTTTAAGGTGAGGGGGGAGAGATTTAAAAAAGACATGAGCAAATGTTTTACTCAGAGGGTGGTTTGCATGTGGCATGAATTTGTATGGAATGAAGTGGTGGATATGGATACAATTACAACATTTAAAAGACATTTAGCTAAGTACATGAATAGGAAAGGTTTGGAGGGCTATGGGCCAGGAGCAGTTTAGTTTGGGATATCTGGTCAGCATGGACTGGTTGCACCGAAGGGGCTGTTTCCTTGCTATATAACTCTATAACTCTCTATGGACAAATGTATATAATATATGTCTATGTATGGAAAATGTATCTACTGTATATAATGGATGGTCTCTGTATGGCTGAATGTTTATCAATATATATAAATATATTTGCCATGTTGAAAATGTATTTAACAGATGGTCTCTATCTGGACAAATGGGAGTAAGGATGGAACCCTTTTGAGTAACAGAGAAAACATAGTGAGAACACTTCAAAGAACTCCAAAACTGTGATGCAATCATAACTGAGGACATGTTTAAAGAGCTCCACCAATTCCCCATCAAAGATGATCTTTGATTCCCACCGGGTGTGGCAGAAGTTAAGACTACCATTAGACACATGAAGAATGGAAAAGCCACAGGCGTGGATGGAATTCCAGTGGGGATTTTCAAACTTGGTGCTTATGTGTCATCTCCATTACTGTTCCTGACAGTCTGGGACAAAGAAGTAATTCCCTGCCAATCTCAGGGATGCTGCCATTGCCACCGTATTCAAGAAGGTAAACAAAGTGCACTGTGGGAATTAGTGAGGAATCTCCCTAATCTCCATTGCTGGCAAGATCACCACCTAAATCCTCACAAGGACCCTTCTTCAAGTCTTGGAGAAAATTCTGCCTGAAATCCACTGTGGGTGAATGTATATAATGCATGTTGCAGATGTTCATCCTTTGGAATGCATACAGTGCCCACAACGGTTATTATCTATCTGGAAGAATGCACATAATGTATATGACCAAAGTTGTCCATATGGACAAATGTGTATCATGGTTGAGGGCATATGAAACAAAAACGTTTTATGGAATAATAATCTAGATAATTCTGAGAATAAGTTAAGAGTTTTTTCGCAGGACACATCACTGGCATGGACTCAGTGAATGGAATACCATCCTTCCCTATCGAAAATGACTTTATGATTCTAAGCATGCTGGTTTGTGACTACATCACATACTGTCATTGGGTCAAAATCCTGGAACACCCTCCCTAATGGCACTGTGAGTCTACCTACAGCACAAGGCCTACAGCGGTTCAAGGAGGTAAAAGGAGATGAAAATGTAGGTGGTCCTATCAGTAAGTTTGATAGAGCTGTTGATAGAAGGTTATCAAAGAATGCTGCAGGGTATTGATCTGCTGAAAAGTTGGGTGGAGAAATGGAGGACGGAGTTTAATCCAGACAAGTGTGAGATGATGCATTTTGGAAGGTCAAATGCAAGAAGGAAGTATACAGAAAATGGCAGGACCCTTAGGAGCATTGATAAACAGAGGGATCTTGGAATCCAAGTCCATAGCTCCATAAAAGTAGCAACGCAAGTAGATAAGATGGTAAAGAAGACATATGGCATGATTACCTTCATCAGTCAGGGTATTGTGTATAAAATTTGGCAAGTCACATTGCAGTTGCAGTTGCATAAGACTCTAGTTCAGCTACATTTGGAATATTTGTGAAGTTCTGGGTCTCCACACGATGGGAAGGATGTGGAGGCTTTAGAGAGGGTACAAAAAAGATTTATCAGGATGTTACCTGGATTGGAGCGTATTAGCGAGAAGAAGAGGTCTGACAGACTTGGATTGTTCTTGTTAGCACGTCAGAGGCAGAGGGGCAGATCTTTATACAGAAGTATATATGATTATGAGAGGGGTGGATAGAGTGGATAGTTAGAGTCTTTCTCCCACGGTGGAAGTGTCGAATATTAGGGGGAATAGGTTTAGCGTGAGAGGGGAAATGTTTAGAGGAGATGTGCGAGATAAGTTTTTTACACAGAGGGTGATAGGTGCTGGGAACAAGCTGCCATGGGAGATGGTAGAAGCAGATATGTTTGCAGCATTTCAGAGACATTCAGACAGAGGCATGAAGAGGCAGGGAATAGAGATAGGTGCAGGCAGATGGGATTAATTCAGAATGGCATTATGGCCAGCACAGCCATGGTGGGTGGAAGGGTCTGTCTCTTTGCTCTACTGTTCAATGTTCTAAGGCAGTTCACCACTACTTTCTCGAGAAAGTGCAATAAATGCTACCCTTTACACTAATGACCATATCCCCTGAATATATTTTAAAGAAGTTAAAATATGTAAAGACTGTTGAGGCAATTGAGAAATGTTTCAGGCAGATATCGCCGCCAGCACATCTGGAGAACTGCTCTCCTTATTTCAAGAAGAAAAGTAAACACGCTGGCTGCCTTTCAGAGAATGTTTCCCAGATTAATGCCTGGAATGGGCGGGTTGTCTTATCAGGAATGATGAGGCAGTCTGGGCATGTATCTACTGGGGTTCAGAAAATAAGAGGTAACTGTAAATGCCATTGAGGCAGAGTCAATTGAGACATTCGGTGATTACTTAAGTGGAAACAATGTACGAGGATAGGGGGAAGTCTGGGAGAATGGTATCAAGTTCTAATGCTTATTGGAGAGCTGGCTCACACATAATGGGCCGAATGCACTGCAATGATTCTGTCATTCCTGAAATTTGGTGGAAGAGTCTTTGAATATTTTTAAGCCCAAGGTAGGTAGATACTAGAGCGAGGGGGTGGAAGGCTTTTTTTTTCGAAGATAGAGAAGTGATTGCTGGGCCTCTTGCTGAGATATTTGTATCATCGATAGTCACAGGTGAGGTGCCGGAAGACTGGAGGTTGGCAAACATGGTGCTACTGTTTAAGAAGGGCGGTAAAGACAAGCCAGGGAACTATAGACTGGTGAGCCGGACCTCGATGGTGGGCAAGTTGTTGGAGGGAGTCCTGAGGGACAGGATGTACATGTATTTGGAAAGGTAAGGACTGATTCCAGATAGTCAACATGGCTTTGTGCAGGGGAAATCATGCCTCACAAATTTGATTGAGTTTTTTGAAGAAGTAACAAAGAATATTGATGAGGGTAGAGCAGTAAATGTGATCCATATGGACTTCAGTAAGGCGTTCGACAAGGTTCCCCATGGGAGACTGATTAGCAAGGTTAGATCTCACAGAATACAGGGAGAACTAGCCATTTGGATACAGAACTGGCTGAAAGGTAGAAGACAGAGGCTGGTGGTGGAGGGTTGTTTTTCAGACTGGAGGCCTGTGACCAGTGGAGTGCCACAAGGATCGGTGCTGGACCCTCTACTTTTTATCATTTACATAAATGATTTGGATGCGAGCATAAGAGGTACAGTTAGGAAGTTTGCAGATGACACCAAAATTGGAGGTGTAGTGGACAGTGAAGAGGGTTATCTCAGATTACAACAGGATCTGGACCAGATGGGCCAATGGGCTGAGAAGTGATAGATGGAGTTTAATTCAGATAAATGCGAGTTGCTGAATTTTGGGAAAGCAAATCTTAGCAGGACTTATACACTTAATGGTAAGGTCCTAGGGAGTGTTGCTGAACAAAGAGATCTTGGAGTGCAGGTTCATAGCTCCTTGAAAGTGGAGTTGCAGATAGATGGGATAGTGTAGAAGGCATTGATATGCTTTCCTTTATTGGTCAGAGTATTGAATACAGGTGTTGGGAGGTCATGTTGCAGCTGTACAGGACATTGGTTAGGCCACTGTTGGAATATTGCATGCAATTCTAGTCTTCTTCCTATCAGAAAGATGTGAAACTTGAAAGGGTTCAGAAAAGATTTACAAAGATGTTGCCAGGGTTGGAGGATTTGAGCTATAGGGAGAGGCTTAACAGGCTGGGGCTGTTTTCCCTGGAGCATCGGAGGCTGAGGGGTGACCTTCTAGAGGTTTACAAAATTATGAGGGGTATGGACAGGATAAATAGACAAAGTCTTTTCCCTGGGGTCGGGGAGTCCAGAACTAGATGGCGTAGGTTTAGTTGAGAGGGGAAAGATATAAAAGAGACCTAAGGGGCAACTTTTTCATGCAGGGGTGGTACGTGTATGGAATGAGCTGCCAGAGGATGTGGTGGAGGCTGGTACAATTGCAATATTTAAAAGGCATCTGGATGGGTATATAAATAGGAAGGGTATGGAGGTATATGGGCTGGGTGCTGGCAGGTGGGACTCGATTGGGTGGGGATATCTGGTCAGCG
This sequence comes from Hemiscyllium ocellatum, assembly GCF_020745735.1. NCBI lineage: Eukaryota > Metazoa > Chordata > Chondrichthyes > Orectolobiformes > Hemiscylliidae > Hemiscyllium > Hemiscyllium ocellatum. The sequence goes on along the minus strand of NC_083436.1, from coordinate 41,812,708 downwards.
TGGGCAGGTTGGACCGAAGGGTCTGTTTCCGTGCTGTACTTCTCTATGACTCTATGACTCTATGAGTAGGTGGGAATGTGGAATGGGGGTTACAGTTGGATCTGTAGACTCGAGAGGCAGAGAGGCTTACTACTTTTTCTTATACGACTTTTTCACCTTGTGGGAAGAATTCCACCACTTTGCGATATTGAAGGGTGCCCTCTGGAATAGGTGTTTGCATCATTGTGCAACCCCGCATTATAGAAAAATCGAGCTTTAGAAACAGTGTTTAAAGTGTTGGCGATGTAATCGTGTTACAGCCAACACACACTTTAAAAGTTTGCACTATAGAAACAGCGCCCACAGTTCGTCAATCACATCACAGTCAATTTGCGTTAACGAAACACGCAGTATAGCAGAGTGACCTGTGTCTGCAACCAACTGTGAGAGGGAGAGATCAGAGTGGATTGACTGCAATGATAGTCTTCAATTCTCTGCCCATTCTCAGTTTTTGCTAACAAGTGGTAGAGATGTGGAAGGATCTGTCTGTTGTGTGGAACTGTGTGCTGAAGTGAACTGATATCTTCTCCAAAGAAAGGAGAAGATTTGAGTAAAAACAAAAATGCCGTGCTACAAACTATTTTTATATGAACGAAGAAACACTCTAGTTAGGTGTGAGTTGAAAGCACCATCCTATTGAGAAGTAATGTCTGGAAATATGCAATATTCTCAGAAAGGAAATTCCTGTGTCAATCACACCGCTTTCAGGTGGGAACAGCTTGTTTGCATATTTATAAAGAAGCTGAAAACACCACTATTATAGTGCAGATAAATCTGATTTGAGAGACAAATAAAAGTAAAAGATGGCATCATGATGAAGAGAAAGAAAATCACCTATATTTCTTCAGCATTTCACAAATCCAATAAGTCCCAAAATATGATTACTGTCAATAAAATATCTTTGGACTGCAGTTGCTGTTGTAATGTGCAAAATCCTCATTCATGCCTTTACTACCTGCAAGCTTGTTTCTCTTCCAGCTGGTCTCCCATAATCTAACCTCTTTAAACTTCAAGTTGTAGGATCACAGGAACATAGGAGCAGGAGCAGGCCATCCGGCCCCTCGAGTCTGTTCCACCTTTCAACAAGATCATGGCTGATCTGTGGCCTAACTCCATATATCCATCTTTGGGCCATATCCCTTAATATATTTGCTGAACAAATCATTATCTATCTCAGATTTATCATTAACAACTGATCCAGTATCCACTGCCTTTGGGGAAGAGAGTTCCAAACCTCTCCCATCCTTTGTGTGTAGAAGAACTTCCTAACATCTCTCCTGAATGATCTGGCCCTAATTCTCAGACTATGCCCCTTGTTCTAGAATCTCCAGCTAGTGGAAATCATTTATCTTTATCTACTCTGTCTTTTCCTATTAATATCTTGAAGACTTTGATCAGATCACCATTTAACTTTCTGGACAATGTCTAATTTGCATAATCTCTCTTCGTAACTTAACCCCTGAAGCCCAGATATCATTCTGGTAAATCTACGCTGTACTCCCCCCAAAGCCGATACATCCTTCAATCATCAAAAGCTGTGTTGTAGCAGATCCTATCCATCATGTAACTGAGCACATTTGGCTCATTGGCAACATGCTGATTTAAAAGTTTTCATGTTCTCACCCCACCTAACTCTGTATTCTCCTATAGGTCCTACAACTCTCTGAGATATCAGTGTTCCTCTAATTTGGCTTCTTGCTGGTTACTGATTCTGACTCCATGGATGGTTGTGGCCTCAGTGATGAAGGTCCGTAACCACTGAAACACCCTCTGTCCATCTCCATCTCTTTCCTGACAATCCTGAAAAACTACAACTTCAGCCACAATTTTGGTCATCTGACTTTATATTTCCTTATGTGGCTTGGTGTCATATTTTGTTTAATCATGTCACTTTGAAGAGTGTTAGAATATTTCGTTACATTAAAGGTGCTACACAAATATGAGGTCAAGTTGCCCTAGGCCTACTCTCTCATTCCAGAGAGATGTCTGGTGGTGGTTCAACCTGAGGGGCAGCATGCCTGAGGTGAGTGGGGAGGTTGAAGAGATGGGTCTTTCAGGATAACCTCTTACAGTGTGGGATTTGAACCCAAATACTTGGTATCACTCTGCATTGGGAAGCAGCCATTCAGAGGTAGGTAGATTCTAGATAAGAGAGAGGATGGAAGGTTTTTTGGAATAGGTGGGAATGTGGAATGGAAGTTGCAATCAGATAGCCATGACCTTATTGAAAGGACAAGCAGGCTTGAGAGGCAGACTGGCCTACTCCTCTTTCTAATATGTTCATATACTGTCACCTTCTGGGCAGGCTCGGCTGGAAAGAATTCCATCCACTTGGCAATATTAAATAGTGCTGGAAATGTGTTGCTGGAAAAGTGCAGCAGGTCAGGTAGCATCCAAGGAACAGGAAATTCGACGTTTCGGGCATAAGCCCTTCTTCAGGAATTTTCTCCTCGAAAATATTAAATAGTGCCCTCTGGAACAGTTATATTCACAAACTGTGTGAGGGACAAATCGGACAGAGATGGCTACATTGACAGCTAGCCAAAACCCGAAGTTGTTGTTGAAACACAGCTGTGACTTGTACGCAGCTAGATTTTACAAACAGTACTGTAATCATCAGCAGAGAATCCTGAGGTGATATTGGTTGTTGGATAATATTGATCAAGTTACTGGTGATAACTCACCAACCCTGCCTTAAAGTGGTGCCAGAGACCTTTTACATCCAACTAAGATGGCAGAACTCTGTTTAATCACACATTCCAAATTCACAGCCTCCGAGCCTTTCTGATTATTGTCATCACTATCATCAGTTGTGGGCTGTGGGTGTCGTTGGCTGGGTCAGCATTTGACCAACATTAATTGCCCTTGAGAAGGTGATGTTGAGCTGCCTCCTTGATCTGCTGCAGTCCATTTGCTTTATTATTATTATTATTATTATGCAGAGGTTCTGTCACTTAGATCTTGTGCTGCAGTGAGACTTGAACCCAGAACCTTCTGCATCAAGAAGAAGTGCTGCTAACTGAGCCATAGATTCTCAAGCCACATTGGCTCTGTAGGAGAGATAGATGCACAGTTCCAAGCTGTGGCAAATCATACCTGTGGGTAGGTATCGGTCCAGTCAAGGATAGTAATGGGAAGTTGTGTGTGGAGGCGGAGGAGATTGGAGAGACATTAAATCAGTACTTTTCATCAGTATTCACTCAGGAACAGGACACTGTTGCTGATGTGAATATGGAATCACAAATAATTAGAATGGATGCCCTGGAAATATGCAGGGAAGAGGTTTTGGGAATATTGGAAAGGATGAATATAGATAAGTCTCCTGGGCCTGATGGCATTTACCCCAGGATCCTATGGGAAGCTAGGGAGGAGATAGCAGAGCCATTGGCCTGGATTTTTATGTCATCATTGTCAACGGGAATAGTACCAGAGGACTGGAGGATAGCGAATGTGGTCCCATTGTTCAAGAAAGGGAGTAGGGATAGCCCTAGTAACTATAGGCCAGTGAGTCTGACTTCAGTGGTGGGCAAAGTCTTAGAGAGAATGGTAAGGGATAAGATTTATGAACATCTGGGTAGGAATAACGTGATCAGGGATAGCCAGCATGGTTTTGTGAAGGGCAGGTCGTGCCTCACAAACCTTATTGAGTTCTTTGAGAAGGTGACTATGGAAGTGGATGAGGGTAAAGCAGTAGATGTTGTGTATATGGATTTTAGTAAGGCGTTCGATAAGGTTCCCCATGGTAGGCTAATGCTAAAACTTCGGAGGTATGGCATTGAGGATACATTAGAGGTTTGGATTAGGAATTGGCTGGCTGGAAGGAGACAGAGGGTAGTAGTTGATGGATTATGTTCATCTTGGAGCGCAGTTACTAGCGGTGTACCACAAGGATCTGTTTTGGGACCATTGCTTTTTGTTATCTTTATAAATGATCTAGAGGAAGGACTTGAAAGCTGGGTAAGCAAGTTTGCGGATGACACGAAAGTCGGTGGAGTTGTGGATAGTGAGGAAGGAAGTGGTAGGTTACAGCGGGATATAGATAAGTTGCAGAGCTGGGCGGAAATGTGGCAAATGGAATTCAATGTAGCTAAGTGCGAAGTCGTTCACTTTGGTAGGAATAACAAGATGTTGGATTACTGGGCTAATGGTAGGCTACTTGGTAGTGTGGATGAGCAGAGGGATCTTGGTGTCTATGTACACAGATCTCTGAAAGTTGCCACCCAGGTAAATAGTGCTGTGAGGAAGGCATATGGTGTACTGGGCTTTATTGGCAGAGGAATTGAGTTCCGGAGTCCTGAGGTCATGTTGCAGTTGTATAAGACTCTGGTGAGGCCTCATCTGGAGTATTGTGTGCAGTTTTGGTCGCCATACTATAGGAAGGATGTGGAAGCTTTAGAACGAGTGCAGAGGAGGTTTACCAGGATGTTGCCTGGAATGGTAGGAAAATCTTATGAGGAAAGGCTGAGGCACTTGGGGCTGTTCTCATTGGAGAAGAGAAGGTTTAGGGGAGATCTGATAGAAGTGTATAAGATGATTAGGGGTTTGGATAGGGTAGATACTAAGAACCTTTTACCGCTAATGGAGTCAGGTGTTACTAGGGGACATAGCTCTAAATTAAGGGGTGGTAGGTATAGGACAGATGTTAGGGGTAGATTCTTCACACAGCGGGTTGTGAGTTCATGGAATGCCCTGCCCGTATCAGTGGTGAACTCTCCTTCTTTATGTTCATTTAAGCGGGCATTGGATAGGCATTTGGAAGTTATTGGGCTAGTATAGGTTAGGTAGGACTCGGTCGGCACAACATCGAGGGCCGAAGGGCCTGTACTGCGCTGTATCCTTCTATGTTCTATGTTCTATGTTCTATGATTTCAAGGAACAGCATTCCAAGACCTGTCTGCATTCAACATTTTCACATTGTGATTTTTTGCAAATTATGATAATTCTTGTCAATGCAATGGCCCCTGTTTTGCAGGAGTTTTGAATCTCATGGCTTATCATGTTTTCTTTGTGAATGTCCAGGTTTTGGAATGTTTCACCTCAAATTTGTCAGAAGTGTGAACTGATGTTGACTCAGCGAGAGCAACTGAACATCCACGACCTCAATCCACAATCCTCAAACTGGCACCACATCCACAAATATTCACCCTCCCCACCATCAATAGCAGTGCGTACCATCAACAAGATGCACTGCAGAAATTCGCCAAGGCTTCTTTAACAGCACCTTCCAACTCCATGACCATTTCCACCTAGAAGGACAAGGGATACATGGGATACCACCACCTGCAACTTCCCCTAAAAGGCACTCACCATCCTGATTTGGAAATGTATCACCATTTCTTCAGTGTTGCTGGGTCTAATTGAATTGAATTGAATTGAATTTATTGTCACGTGTACCGAGGCACAGTGAAAAGCTTTGTCTTGCGAGCAATACAGACAGATCACAGAGCTAAGTAGCATAGATAGTAAATAATAGATAAACAGCAGCAAAAAGAAAAATGGAGGTACAGGCAAATGTTAAGAATTTTGTGAATCCATTCAGTATTCTAACAACAGTAGGGTCTAAACTATTTCGAAACCGGCTGGTGCGTGTGTTCAGGCTTCTGTACCTTCTCCCCTATGGTAGAGGTTGTAGAAAAACATTGCCAGGGTGGGATGGATCTTTGAGAATGCTGGTGGCCTTTCCTTGACAGCGGGCCTGGTAGATGGATTCTATAGATGGGAGGTTGGCCTTTGTGATTGTCCGGGCCGAGTTCACCACTCTCTGTAACTGTCTCCGATCTTGAATGGTACAGTTACCATACCGGGTAGTGATACATCCAGACAGAATGCTCTCGATGGTGCACTTATAAAATCCTGGAATTCCATTCCTGAGGACATTGTGGATCTACCTACAGCACATGGACTGTAGCGATTCAAGAAGACAGCTCATCACCACCCTCTTAAGGGGCAACAGGGATGGGCAATAAATACTGGCCCAGACAGTGACACCAATATCCTAGGAAAGGGTTTTAAAAATTAACACATAGATCAGCAGTCTATTTCCGTTTACCAATTAATTATATATTGAGAAAGAACTGAGAGAGAAAAACCTAAGGGCTAACATTTTCATGCAGAGGGTGGTGTGTGTATGGAATAAGCTGCTACAGGAAGTGGTAGAGGCTGGTACAACTACAGCATTTAAAAGGCATCTGGATGGGTATATGAATAACGGTTTTGTAACAGTTTCTACCCTACTGTTGTTAGAATACTGAATGGCCTCTTAACATTTGCCCATACCTGTGTTTTTGTTTTTGCCGCCGTTTACCTATTATTTACTATCTATGCTAGTTAACCGTGTAATCTGCCTGTATTACTCGCAAGACAAAGCTTTTCACTGTGCCTCAGTACACGTGACAATAAATTCAAATCAATTCAATTCAATTCAATAGGAAGGACTTAGAGTGACATGGGCCAAATGCTGGCAAATGGGATTAGGTTAGTTTAGGATATCCGGTTAGCATGGACGAGTTGGACAGAAGGGTCTGTTTCCATGCTGTATAACTCTATGATTCTATAACTGAAAAGGAATTGAGGCAAATTCAAACCAAATCAAATTCAGAAAGATTGTATCAAGAGAAAAAGGGAAAGAAAACAAAACCTTTTTAAAATGTCCCAAAACAATTCGCTACTTGAAAGGAATCAGACTCCCCACTCAAATGGACCACAATTGGGTGAGAGGTTAATTGGTAATCATTGAGAATTACCATGTTGTTCAAAAATGCTTGTGCTGTTCATTTACTGGACGAACATTTTGCAGCACTTTTAGCAATCAAATCATGTGCATAGGGTTAAATGGTGAGATGATAGCTTTGTGAAGTTAAGGAACAGCATAAATCATCTCCCAAATTGAAGTGATTTTCAATTTAAGGGCACCTCTTTCTTGTCACAAGTTATTAGCTGATATGTTCATTAATAATGCTGTGGGTTGTTCGTGTGTCATTACTGTATCAGGAATATTTGATTAATCGTACATCCCTGTGCACCAAGTATGAATTGGACTTAAGCCATTGTTATGAATTGGATAAATTGATCTTTGCAACTGAATTTCTAAACCTTTTCCCTGAACGTTCTGCTAAACAGGTACTGGCAAGAATATTGCCAATGAACTTCAGAACCACTTTCACAACAGTCCATTATGATTTTGCAATTTGTCCCTTTTTTATCCCAATATTTAGATTCAAGCATTAAAAACACAGTGCTACTGAGTGTCAATTGTGAATGAACATGAGTTGAAGGATGTGGTGCCAATCAAGTGAGTCACTTTGTCATGGATGGTGTCAAGCTTCTTGAGTGTTCACTATTTATAAGTGCTTTGGTCTATCCTTTTGAGGTTCAATTGGTGGTAAGTTTCCCAGAGGTGGAGTTAGTAAAGAGGTAACTTAAATATTACTGAAAAAGGACAAATTTCAACAAAGCACTCTTTAATATGAGAGTTGCCCTGGTAGCTTCAACCAAGCATCTTTTTGTTTTCCACATTACTCAAGTTCTGTAGAACCAGATGTATAAAGGGTTAATTCTTGAGCATGCTCAAAGGTGGCTATGACACTGATCACACTATAGCTGTAAGATTACAGAAAGACTGTGAAGAAAGGAATAGCTTATTTAGAATGTACAGTACATAGTTAATACTGTATTAGATTAGATTATTTACAGTGTAGAAACAGGCCCTTCGGCCCAACCAGTCCACACTGACCCGCCGAAGCGCATCCCACCCATACATTTACACCTTACCTAACACTATGGGCAATTTAGTGTAACCAAACCACCCTAACATCTTTGGACTGTGAGAGGAAACCGGAGCACCCAGAGGAAACCCACACAGACACGGGGAGAATGTGCAAACTCCACACAGTGGGTCACCTGAGGTGGGAACTGAACCCGGGTCTCTGGCGCTGTGAGGCAGCAATGCTAACCACTGTACCACTGTGCCGCCCACCATTGAGTTATAAAAGAATTATTTGAAAAGTGCAGACACTGGTCACATCTCTTTTCAGATACAAATATGCTCCAAACATTCTCTAAGGTGCCCACAACCAAAAGGAATGTTGTACAGAATTTTGGACATTATTTCCTGCTTACTGTATTCCCTACCTTTTGCATCTTGCTGTTAGAAATTAGAGTGGACTGATTGGCACTTCCCAACAGGAAACCTTGAGGAAAAGGTGCCCATTTACCTCCTAGCGAACCTCAAACCAAAGTACATTCTAAGTGGTGAAAGTAGTGAACAGTCAAGAAGCTTGACACCATCCAGGGCAAAGCAGTCCGTTTGATTGGCATCACATCCACTGACATTCACTTCCTCCACGACCGATGCTCAGGAGCAGCACACAAGATGCACTGCAGAAATTCACCAAAGATCCTCAGGCAGCACCTTCCAAACCCATCTAGAAGGACAAGGGTAGCAGATACATGGGAACACCACCAAGTTCCCCTCCAAGCCACTTGCCATCCTGATTTGGAAATATTTTGCTGTTCCTTCAGTATTGCTGTGTCAAAGTCACGCAGGTCCCTCACTAACAGCTTTGTGGATCTACATACTCCAATGGACTGTAGCAGTTCAAGAAGGCAGCTCAACATCATTCTTGTAAGGGCAATTTGGCATTGCCCAGCCAATGATGCCCACACCCCACAAGTGAACTAAAAAAAAGAAAAACTTAAAAAGTGAGGATCAGTGTGAATATATCTATGGACAGGCACAGAACATAAAAGAAAAAACTGATGAAATTCAGGCCTTTATATCTAATGGACTAGAATCTGAGAGGTTAGAAGTCATGTTTCAGCTATATAATGCCTGGTGGGCCATATTTGGAGAACAATCTGTTTAGTTCTGTGTATGAAGGGCAACGTTTTCACACAGAAGGAGGTCTGTATGTGGAATGAACTGTCAGACAAAGTGGTAATACAGGTACAATTACATAATTTAAGAGACATTTGGATAGGTACATGAATAGGAATGGTTTAGAAGGATATGGGCTAAGTGCAGGAAATATGACTAATTTAGTTTGGGAAACCTGGTTGGTAAGGACAGGACGGACCGAAGGGTCAGTTTCTGTGCCGAATAACTCTATGACACTACGATCGTATTGACCTTGGAATACATTACAGGCTGTCAATGGGTTATGAATGGGTTGTATTCTGGAGTATGTTTGTAAGTCAAATTACCTGTTGGAGGGAACTACAATGCATTATAAATATCTGTTTCTAAGTATGACTGAATGTTCGCATCTTGGATCCTTAAAATTAACAGTAATATGGCAATGGTATTACAGGATCATATTTGTAAGTACGAGTGTTTGTGAGTTGGGGATCATCTGTCTTGGAGTGAGATTTAGGGCTGTATTTTGGAAGAAGATTACACAAGTCCAAACTGCATGTCCCAGAATTCAGCAGGTTTGGAATCCAGGAGTGGGGATGGGGGGAGGATTCAATTGATGATTTCACAATATTTTTAAATATTAACAGAATAGACAGAAACAACTTCTGGTTGGGGAGCGCAGGACAAGAGGAGGCAAAGTCTCAAAATTAAAACCAGGAGTGAAAATACAGGCAAGGTGTGAAATTAGGAAATTTGTTGTGGTTCTGTTCGCCGAGCTGGGAATTTGTGTTGTAAACATTTCGTCCCTTGTCTAGGTGACATACTCAGTGCTTGGGAGCCTCCTGAGAAGCGCTTCTGTGATCTTTCCTCCAGCATTTGTAGTGGTTTGAATCTGCCGCTTCCAGCTGTCCATTGCTGTGGCCGATATATTGGATCCAGGTTGATGTGCTTATTGATTGAATCTGTGGATGAGTGCCATGCCTCTAGGAATTCCTGGCTGTTCTCTGTTTGGCTTGTCCTATAACAGTTGTGTTGTCCCAGTCGAATTCATTTTGCTTGTCATTGCTTGCTACCAAATCATCAACGCCACACTCACAGGAATCCGATTCACGAGAGAGGAAGAAGGATAACCAACTCCCATTCCTGGACGTGATGGTACAGAGAACACCTAACGGAGAATTCAGCACAAAGGTATACAGGAAAGCCACACACACAGACCAAGTCCTGAACTATGAAAGCAACCACCCCAACACACACAAAAGAAGTTGCATCAAGACACTATTCAAAAGGGCCACAACACACTGCAGTACACCAGAACTGCAAAAAAAGGAAGAAGAACACCTATACAATGTATTTGTCAAAAATGGATACCCACGCAATTTCATCAACAGATGCCTAAGAGAAAGACAACAGAACGAGGACATGCTGCAACCCAAAGTACTAGCCACACTACCATACATCAGGAACATTTCTGAACTGACAGCCAGACTACTGTGACCATTAGGACTCATAACAGCACACAAACCAACAGCCACTCGCAGACAACAACTCACCAGGACGAAGGACCCGATACCCAGCATGAGCAAAACCAATGTAGTGTACAAAATCCCATGCAAGGACTGCACGAAACACTCCATAGGACAAACAGGAAGACAACTAACGATCTACATCCATGAACACCAACTAGCCACGAAACGACACGACCAGCTATCCTTAGTAGCCACGCACGCAAATGACAAGCAACATGAATTCAACTGGGACAATGCAACTGTTATAGGACAAGCCAAACAGAGAGCAGCCAGGGAATTCCTAGAGGCATGGCACTCATCCACAGATTCAATCAATAAGCACATCGACCTGGACGCAATATACCGACCACTGCAGCGGACAGCTGGAACTGACAACCGGAAGCGACAGATTCAAACCACTACAAATGCCAGAGGAAGGATCACAGAAGCGCTTCACAGGAGGCTCCCAAGCACTGAGGATGTCACCTAGACAGGGGACGAAACGTCTGCAACACAAATTCCCAGCTCGGCGAACAGAACCACAACAACGAGCACCCGAGCTACAAATCTCCCAAACTTTGAATTAGGAAATTTTATCAAACAAACGATGGTGGGTGTTTAAAACTTGCTTTCAGAAGTGGCTGTTGATGGTCAATCAGTTGTTCATTTTACATCTGGGATTGTTGGAATTCTGGGATAGGTAACAAAGGTGGCTTTGAGATGGGTCACAGATTGATCATGGTTTCATTAAGTGGCAAAATAGCTCATGTCCATCGTGACTGATTTACACCAGAAAAGCATGATATTATTAAATAGCTCATGCCCATCGTGACTGATTTACCACCAGGAAAAGCACGATATTATTTAATAGTTCATGCCCATCGTGACTGATTTACCACCAGAAAAAGCACGATATTATTAAATAGTTCATGCCCATTGTGACTGATTTACCACCAGAAAAAGCATGATATTATTAAATAGTTCATGTTCATCGTAACTGATTTACCAACAGAAAAAGCATGATATTATTAAATAGTTCATGCCCATTGTGACTGATTTACCAACAGAAAAAGCATGATATTATTAAATAGTTCATGCCCATTGTGACTGATTTACCAACAGAAAAAGCATGATATTATAGTAGGGAGTAAGGAAGTAATCAAAGTGTAGTGAGTGAGAAAAGACACAAGACAGGGAGTCTAAAATTAAAAAAAACACACAGTGCATTTTATAAATCCTATAATTTCATTTAAATGTAAGATTTCAATGTGAATTCATAAGTGGTTATAATTTTTGTGGAAGTATTTGTTTACTTAATGGGGGCTGCCTATTTTAGAATTCCACTGTACTTCATTCAAGTGACAAATTAGAAGAGAAACTCAAGTGAGACACTTTACTATGAGTTGTGCACCAGTTCTGATTTCTGCCCTGTGCACTTAATCAACCTAAGAGTTTTATATTTAAATGATTTTTGCATTTTAAAGCCTTTATTAATTGTCACTTTTTACACTTACTTCATTACAATTCATTATTTGACTACAAATCAGTGCTAACTAATGAATTAATTTGGTCAATGTTTAGGATGGGTTTTACTCGTTTAATTTAAAGAAATGTTTTCTTTGATTTCTATCACAAATTGCATACTTCAGCTATTGACCTCAGCCTCCAAATCATTGGCCATTCTTTCAGGATGAAAGGTACTGTTCACAATCTCTCCATCCTACTTCACCTGCTCCTGAGCTTTGAATCCTATATCCTGTCTGTTGTTGAGACTGCTGCCCTTCTGTGTATTGCCTATCTCTATTGCGTAAGGCAATGGTTCTGAATGACTTTAAGCTTAATGGTGTGAGTTTGGACCTGGGATACATGTGCAACATATCATTGAAGGTGGCTGGGCAGGTTTGAAAAAAAAAATGTTGATGAGGCATGCAGGGTTTTATAAACATGTACTGAGTACAAAAGCAAATAAAAAAGCTTTAGATTGGTTTAACACTAGTTCATCCTCGACAGAAGTATTTTTTTGCTATTCTGGACATAATACTTTGGGATGAATGTGAAAAGGTTGTAGAAAAAAATTTTCAGGAATATTTCAGAGAGTGACAGTGATGTGACAGCAATATCCCTGGAGTCCTAATCCAGAGGCCCAAATGATCATGCTGGTTGAAACCTGATTATGACAGGTGGTGAAGTTCAAGCTCAATTAATATATCTGGAATTGTAAAGGGACAGTGACTATAAAATTATCTTTGATTGTTGTCAAACCCCACCTGGTTCACTAATGCCCTACAGTGAAGGAAATCTGCCGTCGTTACCTGGTCTGGCCTACCTGTGACTCCAAACCGAAAGCTAATATGGTTAACCCCTAACTGCCCTCTGAAATGGCCCAGTAAACCACTCGATTCAAGGGCAATTAGGGATGAGCAACAAACGCAGGACTTGTCAGTGACACCCACATCCCATGATAGAACAAAGGAAAAGATCCGTCTCAGCTTTCAAAAGGAAATTGGCTGATGATGAAAAAGAAAATGCGACAATTTGGATAACACTGCATTCTGGGAGATGTTTGGCCTTTGAAGTGTTAAAAAGCGTTTTATCACAGGCGAGTTGTAGGTAGCCAGAGATAATATTTTTGCAGAGGCTCCCTTTCACTGAAAGTATTGATTCACAATTTAGTCGAGAACTATATTATTAATGGAGTTAAATTATTCATCCGGAATTTGGGTGTGGAGCGGGGGCCTGCTATTTGTGTCATTTACATTACACCAAAAGTGCTTACTGTCCAAACTTTCATCATTTACTGAGCTGCTGATATGTGAGTGAGAGATTCAAAGCACAGAAAGGGACATTTCCAGGAAAACTAAATGAGCAGTAGAGATTGATGCACAATTCCCAGTGTATCTCAGATTAGACATAGATCACCTTTTGTACTACTGCATCTGCAAGCGACCGGGATTTAGTTACTGAGGCGGCAGACTTTGATATCTCCCGGATTGATTTATTGATCTGACGCCATGTTGATTGTATTGCAATATTGCTATTTGCTATAAAATGTAATGAGAATATTCTGGAGGGACACCCCAACTCAATATGATAAAGGAGCAGATTGCTGTCAAATGGGAACCTGGGTTTAATTAAAATCCAGGGGAAACTGAAGCCCATCATTTGAACCTGGATCTTCAATATTATCGTAGGTAGTTTCCAAAAGCAACATGCAATCTTGTCCCAGTTTGTTCTCCAGCAATCAGTTCTGAGAGAGAGAATGATCAAGGGTTATTCCTGAGGCATGACTCAACATCCACTTCACCACAAGACTTTCCGATTTCACCTCTATATTATCACCCATCTCCATCCCTGGCACAGCTCATCTGCTGCAGAAACCGTCATTCATGTGTTTTATTACTTCAGGACTTGACTGCTCAAATGTTCCTCATGTTGACCTCCGGCATTATCTCATTAGAGAATACTGAGAGCCCTGGAAAGAATGGACGTGGGAAAGATGCTTCCACCAGTAGGAGGACTAGTACCCAAGGGCACAGCCTCAGAGTGAAGGGATGACTCTTTAGAACTGAGTTGAGGAGGAATTTCTTCAGCCAGAGGTTGGGAAATCTGTGGAACTCATTAAAGGCCAAGTCACTGAGTATATTTAAGTGAGACCTAAATAGGTTCGTGATTAGTAAGGGGATCAAGTGTTACAAGAGAAGGCAGGAGTATGGGGTTGAGAAACATATCAGTCATGATTGAATAGTGAAGCAGACTCAATAGGCTGAATGGCCTAATTCTGCTCCTAGGAAGGGCTTTTGCCCGAAACGTCGATTTTCCTGCTCCTCGGATGCTGCCTGAACTGCTGTGCTCTTCCAGCACCACTAATCCAGAATCTGGTTTCCATCATCTGCAGTCATTGTTTTTACCTAATTCTGCTCCTATATCTAATGGTCCAATGAACAGCACAACCTCTGTAAATGAAAGTTCATCTGAAATTCTACTGACTCCAACTTAACTCAGACCAAGTCCTCGGCATCATTTGCCCCTTTGCTTGCTAACCTACATCAGCTCCTGCTCCAACAACAATTTGATATTAAGGTTCTCATCCTGTTTTCCAAACTGCCTCTCCCTTCCATTACAGCATTAGAACTAGAAACAGAAGTAGACCATTCAGCCCCTCGAGCCTGCTCCGCCATTTAGTACAATCATGGCTGATCTCATCTTAACCTCAGCTCCACTTTCCTGCCCGCTCTCCAGAACCCTTCACACCATTACTGATTATAAATCTCTCTGTCTCCTCCTTAAATTTACTCCATGTCCCATCCACCACATTCTGGGAAGTGAATTACACAGATCCATGACCCTTTGAGAGAAATAACTTCTTCTCATCTCTGCTTTATATCTGCCACCCTTTATCCTGAAACTATGGCCATGTTTTAGATTTCCCCACAAGGGGAATCATCCACTCTGTGTCTACATTATCAATCTCTGAAACTTGTCATTGCTTTGCAAAGCTCCAAGAGATCCTTTGGTTCTGACCTCTTTTGCAGCCCCAGGTTGGGTTGGTGTCTTTGTGCCAAGTTGCATGGCAGGGTTTCAGTGAGATGTGTCAGTGCCAATTTATTGAAGTAGAGGAAGGGGATTTAAGGCAGTGCATGCAACTATTAGCTGGTAGGTGAGATGTAAGGTCATAGGGAATATTCCCAAGTTATAGATCCTGTTGAAAGGTTTTGTCCTGAAACATAGACTTCCGTGCTCCTCTGATGCTGTTTGATCTGCTCTGCTTTTTCCAGCTCCACATTTTATCCAGACAGATCCTACTGTTCAACTCTCCTTACAGTGCACTGACAAATTTGTTTGAAAGGATTTCCTTTGTTGGCGTTGGTGCTCAGAGTGGACTGGGAGAGAAAGCTATGAAAAATCTGGAATGTTGCCTTGGACAGTGGTTGGAATTCTGCTTGTGCTATCATTCTCTCTCTCTCTCCCACCAGATGGCATGGTTACATTTCTGGCAGGTTACAGAGAGTAATCTGGTATTAATTTCTGTGAGAAAGCGTGGTGGCAGGGGAGCGATAGATAGTCAGCTTGTTGCAGTATTTTTCTGGTCCATGTATTGCGTCCTATTGCATTTATTGGCCATTAGCACCTATTGCCCTTACGGTGGGTATTTCTATGGAGTGACAGGAACAAAGTGCATGAGACAGGCAGTGGAATTAGCTGGTAGCCAAGTGGATGGGTTAAGCAGTGACCATTGCTGACTTTTGTCTTCCCCACACTGCTTTAGAGTTTCTGCCAAAGCAATTTATTTAAAGGCTGGACTCTAATGACCGTAGCCTCCAGGAGAGGTTATCTGGGCTCTTGTAGCACAATGTCAATGTCCTTACCCCTGTGCTAGTTGACTCAATTTCAAATCCACCTGAAATGAAGTGAGCCTGAATATGTTAATTCAAAAATGAAAAGGGGCTAAATATAATTTAATCTCCTTCCCATCCTTTCTTATTTCCATTACTGTTGCACTATCCCTGGTGAGAAGTATGTGGTATTATTTGTTAACTGGGTGAATTAATGCTTGGCTTATTTTTCGAAAAAGTGCTAAGTATTTAGAGAGATCTGAACTTGGTAGGGGCTAGGATGCATTATCTTCACCTCCAGCATTAACTTGATTTAGCTCGTGCCTCCTACCTTCCTCCTTTTTGATATTGTTTTCAGCATCTTGGGTGGACAGTTCTTGTTCATTGTTCTTCAAATAACTCCACAGAGGTTGATGTACCAAAACCAAGTCACCCTTTATTTACACACAGACAGTCCTTGGCACTAACCCAGCTCCCTCAGAGTGAACCGAACTCTGACACTCCTGTTTATATCTGTCAGCCAAGACTCCCTGATTGGTCCAGAATAACAGCTCCAATCTGGGAACCCATATTCTGTGAGGTCCACCTGGCTGACACAGTTACAAGCCGTACAGTTATTTGTTTAGTTGTTTAATTGGGTGACCTGGTTTACAAGAGAACAGGTTAAATATTGACTGGGATACACATCCCACCTACTTCCCACCACCCCTCCCCAGCATCCCCCCCCCGACCCCACCCCCTCGACCCCATCTCCCATCCTGCACACTTCTTCAATGTACTCCTGTAGGATCTTGCCCAGTGAGCAGGTGAGTCCTCAGCTCAACATCTCAAGAGTGCACCTCTCAGTAGTGAAGTTGTCAGTAACAATGTGCAAGAAGACAGAGTACTTAACGTCAATTACTGAGTAACTTTGTCAAGGACTGAAATTGCAACTAATAACTACTCAGAGTCAGCTCTCAGGTTTGTCAGAGTGATAGCACATGAATTTACAGCTGAGTTTCTAACACAGTATGCTACCAGGTTTCTCATATGCTGCAGTCAGTGGTTAATGAGTGGAGTCCAGAATCATTCTCAAAAACAGGAAAATAACTATCACCCTGACAATTATGTTTTTAATGGGGCTGTTTGGTTGTCTGGAAGTTGGGATGACCCTGCACTGCCTCTTGATAGCATTCTCTTGTCTTTCATGGTTACAGGGCAAGGGAGAAAGATAAGACATCATTTAAACCCAGATTATCTAATATCCTTTAGTCATGACTGAGTAAATGGATAGTTCAGAGGAGCATCAAAGGTTACAGATGAATAGAAGATGAGCCCCTAATGGCATCTGAACCATATTAAAAGGAGCACTGCATAAGCATCACAAAACTGGGAACTGTTATTACCTCTCATCTTCTGGCACTGTATCCATGGTTACAATAAGTTTTGCAAATTCTACGTTCAATCAGTAAACACTGCAGTATGCCCCTATGAAAACACTTCACTGCTGAGGGGGTGGTGATAGAGAATTAGATGATTATCAGGCTTACCTGCTTATTTTTAAATTATCACGGGGCATCACAGAACCCAGGCCCATGACAATGATCACCTCAATGTGGATGAAAAGGTCAATTGAAGTTTACTCAGTTATAGCCCAACTTCAAGTTCACTCAGTGACAGCCCAGCTTGAAGTTCACTCAGTGATAGCCCAGCTTGATCCATCTCTCACAGACAGCAAGCAGAGGCATCAATGTACTTGCTGGATGCTGCTGTAACCCCTGACCCCTGATTCCCCTGGATGGGCTGTATCGCACTCATAGGGCTGACTCTGGCTAACTTTCTGGGCTGTAGGGATACTGACTCCCTCACGGTAACTCCCATGAGTGGCCAACTGATTGTGCCCAAGCTCGTGCTCCAATACCGGAGATTTCTGTTGATTTACTGTGCCGGGATTCCTTGCCTGGAGGATGTCTTCCTGGACATGATGAGGACTAAGCCCCTCAGACTCTGAGACATGGCCATTTGCTTGAGGCAAATGCAGTGTGTTTTTTGCATACACAGCTGGCACACGCTGTAAGTGGGATATTGACATAACACAGTGCCACACAACAACATAACCACCCCTTGACTGGTGACTGCTGACCAACCAGGACAGCCTGGCTTTGGGTCTGCACTGAAGGGGCAAGATAGAGGCACTGTGAGCTTTAAAACTCTGGCTGAGGGAGCAAAGTGCTTGGCCGAACATGAGGGATGCTGGGAGCTTCAAAGTAGGAATAAGGTGAGTGGGCGTGAAGGGAGTAAATGGAGATCTCTGAGATACAACCTCACGAGCTGTGCAACTGCCCCTGTACAGAATGCAGAACCATTCCGGAAGTGGCTAGGAGATGGGCTGTGAGATTGCAGTGAGGTTGGTATGTGTCAGATGGCAAGGCTCATAGATATGCAGTATATGTGGTCGCTTTCCATGAAGTGTTCCCTGAGAACTCTGGTACCAGGTGTCCAAGGTGGAGCTGGGAAGAGCTAGCAGCGAGGAGGAGATACTAAGTACCTGCTTTGACCTTCATGTCAGGAAATCCTCGAATCTCGTTTCTATTTGGAGGGTGGGAGAATAGGAAATTGCATATTAATGAAGTAGGATTACATAGTAATGAACTGTTAAAATCTAGAACCATACAGTACAGAAGAGGTCCTTTGGTCCATCAAGCCTGTGCCTTCAAAGCCACACTGAACCTACATGAGTCCCACCTCCCAGCACTAGGCCCATGAGACATTGTGTTCTTGTCTTCCAAGTGTTCCTCACTGGACAGCTCACCCAATTTTACCAACCTCCTCTCCATGGCTCATGTCATTCAGGAACTGGGAAAACTCTGCCCATTAGATCCAGCCCAGAGTGTCTAGGAGAGTGATCAAAGTCAAGTTGTAGAGTCATGCAGCAGGGAATATCTTCAATCCCTCCCATCCAGTAATGTGTTGATGTCTTTTGGCAGAAGCAGCAGTAGTTTTATTTGAGAAAGGGTTGTTGGAAGTCCTTGTAAAAATTCTGCAGGTGCTGCATGATGCATTCATAAAAGAACACTTCCACCATTTTCAATTTCTAACACCAATAGACTCTTTATTTGGTTGTGACAGTCATGCCCACCTCTATGTCTCTATTCAGCACACTTACTCCAGATGCAGCTCCAGATGAACCAGTGTCATTCAATGCTGCACAACAGATTGATCGTTATGATGCTGATGGGAAGAGAAAGTTTAAATGACTTGATTTGCTGGTCTCTCTTGTTAAATGGTATTGACTGCTGTCCTTACCGAAGAGGAAATAAAGGAGACAGTGTGAGCTTGGTATTGAGCAGGGAGCCATTCATCATCTGGCGACACAACAGATAGACGCCCAACGTCACATACAGAGTGCAAGCAGAGAAAAAAGCACCATGACTTGCAGGAACAGGAAATCAATGGGCTGTATTAGAAAGCACGGAGGTTAATCAGAGTGTAATCTCTGTGACTTTATCCCTTTGTGATCTACCAAGTACTTTCAAGAAAAAAAACAGTTCAATTCCAACATGGAACATGAAGGAAATGAAGCAAGGGAAATGTAAACTATTTATCATTGGAATTTTGTCTATTAAATCAAATTTCCAGCACTATTAAACTATGAAACTGGAATCACGTAGCAGAACAGCTCAAGGTGGTTCACAGGAACTTGTATCTAACTGCAATGCATTTACCTCCAGCAAGCTACACATCTGTATTAAAAAAACTGCTGTATATAAAAAAATCAATTGGGACACCTGACATTAATGGATACACACTGAATTAGCGCTCGGCACATTTCGCACAGGTGTTCCTGTTGTGGAGCTGTCCCACCAGCTAGTGAAGCCTAATATCCACATTCGCACACCTTTTGATCAATGTTCCAGACTTTAATGGCCATTCTTGGGTACATACTGTCCTACCAGTGGGAGGCAGCATGCAATAGGGAAGGAGTAGCCCCAGAGTTCACACAATGGTACCAGGAGAACAGATATCAGGAAACTTCCTGCTGATGACTACTCACCACCCTCTTTCAGCAGATGAGTCAGTACCCCTCCAAGTTGAGCATTACATGGAAGAACCAAGGATAGCAAGGGCTCAGAGTTTACTCTCTGCTTAGATTAGATTCCCTAAAGTGTGGAAACAGGCCCTTTAGCCCAACAAGTCCACATCAACCCTCCACAGAGTAACCCACCTGAGACCCGTTCCCCTACCCTATATTTGCCCCGACTAACCTTAACATCCCTGAACACTATGGACAATTTATCACGACTAAATCACCTAACCTGCACATCTTTGGATTGTGGGAGGAAACCAGACCACCCAGAGGATACCCATACAGACATGGGGAAAACATGCAAACTCCACACAGCCAGTTGCCCAAGGTAGGAATCAAACCCAGGTCCCTGACGCTGTGAGGCAGCAGTGCTAACCACTGAGCCACGATGCCACCATACTTAGAGTTTAATGCTGGTCACCAATACAGGCTTGGTAGCACTGAATGATCCCTGAAAGTGTATAATTGCCAAGCTGGGCTTACAACAGATGGTGAGAGAAGGACCAACTTAATCAGGCCCTCACCAATCTACTTCCACTTCGACATGACAGTATTTGTACTAGTAGCCACCACAGGATTATAAACATAATGTAAACCCAATGAACCCAATTGACAATTTAGGAGAAATGTCTTTACCCAGACAGGCATTAGATTATGGATTCTACTACCAACAAGAGTCTAACCACCTCGCCTTGACATTCAAAGGCATTACCTTCATAAATTTCCCCATTATCAACATCCTTCGATTCACAATTGACCAGAAACCTAACTGGACTATCCATAGGAACATTGTCATTATCAAAGAATAGTTCAGGTGTTGGGCACTCTATAGTGAGTGACACACCTCCTGACTCCCAGAGCCTGTATACCATCTACAAGGCACCAGACAGGAGTGTGATGGAATCCTCTCCACTTGCCTGGATGGATGCAGCTCCAACACTCAAGAGGTTTGATGCCATCTAGGACAAAGCAGCTCACTTGATTATTATCTTATCCACCACCTTCAACATTTACTCACCTGAGATTACCACGCTGAGTGCACTATCAGTTATAACAATGAACCTGAGATGGGTGCTGGGGAAAAGTAAGCACGACTGCTGTCAGGTGGTAGTGAAAGAAGAAAAGAAAAAAACAACAGTGAACCTCAGGTTGAGAGTCCCTGTTGGATGAGGAACATAGAAATAGCAGGATTAGGCCATTCTGCCCTTCGAGCTTGCTCTGCTATTCAATAGGATCAAAGCCTGACTCCTCTATCTTGATGTCATATTCTCACATTCTCCCCATACCCTTTGATGTCTTTTAAATCCTGGAGTTTATCTATCTCTTTCTTGAATATACTCAGTGATTTGGCATCCGCAGCCTCATGTGTTAGAGAATGTTACTGGTTGGCCACCCTCTCAATGAAGCAATGTTTCCTCATCTCAGTCCTAAATCTCCACCTGCACAACCTTCTAGATATTTTCCCTGTATCCTGATTCTAGTTCTGGATTTCCCATCCAGGGGAAGACCCTTCCTGCATCTACTCTGTCCAGCTCCTGATAGAATGAAATCGGTTTCAATCATCTTATGCAAATATAAAACTTGCCAAACCAATCCGTCTGTTCTTAGGACTGTCCTGCTCAACCCAACATCATCCTGGTGAACCACTGCTGCACTCCCTCTGGGGAAAATACATCCTTTCAAGGGTCAGAGACAAAAACTGTAGTACTTTCTTATTAGACTATAACAATAACATCACTGAGAAGGTTGGTTAGTAAAATATTCATAGTTTACATATTTTTAATCAATTTATGTTGGCTCTACTAGTGTTTATTCCCTAACCCTAATTGCACAGAGAGCAGTTAAGAGTCAACCCTATTGCTATGGGTCTGGAGTCACATTTAGGCCAGACCAGATGAGCACTGCAATTCTTTTTCCCTAAAGAACATTAATGAACCAAATGGGTTTTTATTACAATGGCCATCATTTTTTAAAATTCTAGATTTTTAATTCAAACTCCACCATCTGCCATGATGGGATATGAACCCACACTCCTAGGGCATTAGCTTGGAATTTATTTAGATTGATAGAGCCTTAGTGACCTTACCACTATGCCACAGCCTCTTCCTAGTGCCAGAGCTGCATCACTGACTATTAAATACATCACACTATTAAACACCATGTTCAGAAAGGACCTGTATAAAATATGAATTCTTATAGGTACATTTCAGATTAGAAAATTTGATAATGTTTGTTTAGATTGGATTCTTGAGTTCTGATCAAAGATAGTTTGCATATAGCTATTTCAATCTCCCTTTTGTGAAGGTGCTAAACTCAGTATGATTCTTATCCTCGTATAATGGTTCTTAGCATGCAAGACAGACATTTAAGTGTAGGGTTGCTAGAACAGATATTGCATTTAATTGAACGGCTATTAGAAAATTAAATCTGGACTAATTGGAATTGTACGATTTAAGGGTATTGAGTCTTTGTTCTTTTTCATAAATAGAATGACTTTACAAAATACATTTGCATCATTCAGACCATCTGATCCTTATAGAACATAGCACAGGAACAGGCCCTTCAGTCCATAGTAATGCCATTTGAAACTAATCCCATCTACTTGCATGTGGTCCATATCCCTCTATTTCCAAAATAAAAACAGAAACAATTGTGGATGCTATAAATCAGAGACAAAACTGAACTCACTGGAAAAGCTTAGCAAGTCTGGCAGCATCTGTGGAGAGAATCAGAGTTAACATTTAAGGTTGAGTGAGAAAGGGTCACTGGACCTGAAACATTAATTTTAATTTCTCTCCACGGATGCTGTCAGACCTGCTGAGCTTCTCCAGTGATTTCTGTTTTTATCCCTCTATTTGCTTCACCTGATCCTTCTTCCAGCCCTCTTCACCTGGCTCGAACCTTCAAGATATTTCTAATCAACCAGTTCAGAGATTTTATTGCACACCTCTGAAGTGGGTGGGGTTTGACATCAGGCCTCCTAGTCCAGAGGTAATGACACTGCCACCTCAAAAGTATCACTTATTCTTATCTCCCCTCTGGATATATCTAGTCTTCCCTTAAATGCATCAGTTCTCTTCACCTCATCTACTCACCAATTTCCACATTTGAAACGCTGTTGGAAACAACGATGTTGATTTCTATCTTTGACACTTCTAAAGGTATTGGCCACAATACATAAAGCTAGAGAATCTCAGCCAGCTCAGACAGAGACTCTCTGCTTCTGGTGAACATCCCCAGCTCACCAGGGACCATACAGTCAGAGCAGGTGGACATTTAACCCAATAGCTCCACCAGGATGAATCCAAGCCAGTTTCTGGTGGGGGGTGGGAGTGGGGAGAGGGGAGTGAACAAGAGAACAGTTCTGAATGAATACTTTATAGAGAGGGAAGACAGTAAGTACTGCAGATGCTGGAAGTCAGAGGCAATAGATGTGAAGCTGGAGAAGCAGGTCAGACAGCACCCCGGGGGGGGCGGGAAAGTCAACATTTCGGGCCGAAACCCTTAAGGTTTTCAGTGCCCTCTTCCAGTTTCACATTTATTAACTTTGTGGAGAGGGAAGCTGTTGCCCTGATGGACGGCAGCTCCCATGACAATGAACTCACAGGAATGGAGGGGTTAGGGTTCAGTCTGTCCACTCCCCCTTCATAGCTCAAGGTCTCCATCCCAGGCAATATCCTGTGAAATCTCCTGTATACCCGTTCCAGTGCAATAATATCCCTCTGAGATCGTGGATTCCAGAACTGCATATGATACTCTAGCTGTGGCCTAACCAAAGTTCTAGAAAGTTCCAGCATCACCTCCCTGCTTTTAAAATCTATGCCTGGGAATTTAAGCTCAAGTGATTGGGTTTGGTCATGAACTGTTTTGGCTTTGCCTGCTGTCCGCAATACTCAGTTTGCTTGCTTATAGCATCTCAGGAATATTTTATTTCCCAACAATCAGCTTGTTCCAACAAGATATCAGTTCCTGTGAGTTTTCACCCTTATATAACTTCTTCCAGCTATTCTTTACTGAGCTACTTCAGTGCATGCTTTGTTCATGCAATCCCACAGCTGCAGACTTCATTGATCCTACCTGTCTACAGACATTCAAAATAAATAATTTAATCAGCTCATCCATAAATAAAGCATTTGGTTCCAAGTATAAGTGCCAGAATAAATGAACATGTTTATATTTGACAACACAATTCTTGTGCATAAAAAAGTCTTATTTTGTTCAATATCCCATGAAATGTTTAGTTATGGCTTTTTTTTATTACGGTTGTCAGTATCACTGATACATAGCCATTATCTGTCCTTGTTACAGAGCATAAGCTTCTAAGAGGGATGACAATTATTGTTCTATTTTATGTACCATTCCAAAAAGGCTTGCATTTATGTAGCACCTATTGTTACTTTGGGAATTATCAAGGCACGTTACATTTCAGAACTTGAGATGGGAGGGACGAACTAAGATTACACTGGTCTCACTGTTCCACAAATCACAATATAGGGGAGGCAATTGTTAATCCAGTCAGCCAGATAATGCTCTGGAGACCCGGGTTCAAATCCCACCACCGCTGATGGTGGAGTTTGAATTCAATAAGCATCTGGAATTAAAATGATGCTGATGACCGTGAATTGATAACCCATCTGATTCACTAATGTCTTTTTGGGGTGGAAACTGCCATCCTTACCTAGCCTGGCCTACAAGTGACTCCAAGCCCACAGCAATGTGATTGTCTCTCAACTGCCCTTCGGATGGCCTATCCAGTGATGATCTCATCCCATGAATGAATATTTAAAAATCCAGTTTTCAATGTGGGGGAGCTGAATGCTTTCCCTGTATTAGAATAAAAAGATTAGTTAAATGGTTGTTATTGACCAGCCCAGATGTGATCGAATGAAGGACATTGTTCCGTATTGTGGACCCTGCCCAACAAATAGGTTTCTGCAATGAACACAAAATTATCGATTTATTATATTGAAAGATCCAATGCAGGTGGAGAAAATGCTTACCCTTGTCAGTAACCCATATGACTAGCATTCAGATAAACGGGGAAAAAATTTGAATCTTTCTGCAGAAATTTACATATAATAAATAAAAACACCTTCTGGACAATTTTAATTATTCTTGAAGGAAAAAGGGATAAGATAGGGAATGCTCTGAAGTCTGTCTATCTGATGTTCTTGCAGCTGTGATCAAGTCACTAACCATGCACGGAATTCTCTAGAATCTTGGCAGACACAGTTTGCTCAAAAAAAAACAATATGGATTTCAGCCACTGTTCCAGAGAAACAAATAAGTTCCACATTAAATTCACCACAGGTGTGCTTCAGAAACAGGAGAGTCAAGCTGTGAGAGCTGCTTGTTATGTAGCAGGCTTTCCTCTTCTGCAGAACCTAAACATAAACATCACACCTGCAAACACTGTACAAACAGAACTACCAGAAGGTCCAATTGTAAAACAGTCGAGTGTTTCCCTTGATGTGAGTCCAAGCAGCAAAGACCAGCAATTAACTAAAACTAGGTGGCTTTCAAGAAAGCCTTTTAGAAGTTCCATTTGATCTTTTCGTTGACGTTTGGAAAACAGTCTTGACGTCTCCTAATCCATCAAACTAAAGTCTACAGAAGTTATAAATGTGAACTGAGTCCATGTAATGAAGAACTTTATGCTGTAGGAGGGGTGGTAACCAATTTGAGGAGAGTAAGGTCCCAAAATAGCAATGTGATAATGCCCAGTTGTCTGCTTTGAGAAGATGAGATTACTTACAGTGTGGAAATAGACCCTTCGGCCCAGCAAGTCCACACCGACCTGCTGAAGCGCAACCCACCCATACCCCTTACCTAACACTACGGGCAATTTAGCATGGCCAATTCACCTAACCTGCACATTTTTGGACTGTGGGAGGAAACCGGAGCACCTGGAGGAAACCCACGCAGACACAGGGAGAATGTGCAAACTCCACACAGTCAGT
Source organism: Hemiscyllium ocellatum (assembly GCF_020745735.1). NCBI lineage: Eukaryota > Metazoa > Chordata > Chondrichthyes > Orectolobiformes > Hemiscylliidae > Hemiscyllium > Hemiscyllium ocellatum. The sequence continues at coordinate 41,786,948 of NC_083436.1, read as the reverse complement.
CACCTGAGTCGGAAATTGAACCTGGGTCTCTGGTGCTGTGAGGCAGCAGTGCTAACCACTGTGCCATCATGCTGCCCCTAACAAGATGTTTGACAGGTAAACTTTAACTAGGACATCAAGGATAACTTTTATTTCAGCACATCAGCAGTGAATGACTCAACTAAATCGAACATATGGCTTTGTTTCTTAACAGTCAGCCACATTTTCTCAGGAAGCATCATGCTGTTTTTTAATTGAATTCAATTCAACTTCTTTCCTTAAATATGTTTCTAAGATTTGCTGTAATTAATCTAAGTGTAGTGGTGTTCAGTTGGTTTAGTTACAAATGCAGTTCTAGCTATTTAAAAGCAAAATACTACAAATGGTGGAAATCTTAAATAAAAGCAGAAAATGATGGAGAAACTCAGCAGTGTCTGTGGAAAGAGAAACAACTTCAAGCTTTTGAGGCCAATATGACTCTTCTTCAGCATGATTAAACTGTACAGTATTCAGTATCATTTCACTTTGAAAAGGTACCTTCCAGACTCAGCAAATGTGTAATACGCAGATGCTGGAAATTGGAAAGGAAAATGTTGTCAATGATCCCCTGTGAGAGAGAAAGGGTCAGGCAAAAGGTTATCCACCTGAAACATTGGGCTGGATATTGCAGGGAGTTGAACCGCTCAGGCTCCCAGTATGTTATGAAGAAGGAAACTAGTAGTTAGCCTTCATTTCAAGAAGATCTGAGTTCAGAGGACTCATTAAACAGGGACTTGGTGAGGCCACACCTCGAGTATTGAGGCTGGCGAATGTGAAGATGGGATCTCATCCTGACTGGAAATATTGTAGAGATCCCAAATTCTTGGCAGGAATGATCAGGTGCAAAAAGTCAGCATAGAAATCATGGTGCTCAGTGGTTAGCACTGCTGCCTCACAGCACCAGGGACCTGAGTTTGATTCCACTCTGCGTGAGGAGTTTGCACATTCTCCCCATGTCTGCACCTGTTTCCTTCCACAATCCAAGGATGTGTAGGTCAGGTGGATTGGCCATGCTAAATTGCCCACAGTGTGCAGGCTAGGTGAACTAGTTAGGCAAAAGTGGGTATTGCAGATGCTGGAGATTAGAATGGTGCTGGAAAAGCACAGCAGATCAGGCAGCATCCGAGGAGATTTTCCACTCTAGGTGAACTAGCCATATTAAATACAGAGTCACAAGGATAAGGTAGGGGGTTGGTTCTTAGCGTCAGTGTGGATTTGATGGGCCAAATGCCCTGCTTCCATGTTGCAAGTGGTTCTATGAAGTTCAACCATCCAGAAATGTCTTTGCAAGTATTAATATGCTAGGCACAAAATTTCAAATCAGGACATTCTTCTAAGGGAGGACATGAATTGTTGGATGATATGAGCCCAAGGGCCATTGTCTTTGCTTTCTCTTGTCCTGGTCAGTATTAGGATTGCTGAGTAGTCAGAGCAGTCAATCTCTATCAGTGAGTTCACTACATACAGACAGGAGGTGAGGAAAACCTCAAGTGATGCAGAGCTTTGGGAAAATAGGTTCAAAGTAATCTACTCCCCCAAGGCATGATACATTCTCCACATGTCATATCCTCAGTTACTTAAATAATGCATCATCGAATGTTATGTTTTGCAAGATATCTGTCTACTTAGTACGTGAATGAATCAATATTGACTGCTTCCCAGGGAACCTGTTCTATATATTGACCTGTCCCTTGCTGAAATAATGCTCCTACAGGTTTACTTTGAAATATTATGCCCCTTTGAGTGCAAAGCTTTTTTCCTTTGGTTCCACTGTCCTGTACAAGGTGAAATAGTTTAACGACAAAAACATAGGTAATAGGCATGAAGTCTCTTTCTCAAGAAAACAATTAGAAAAATGTGGAGTGCTTATTTGCATCAAAGCAGCTTGTGCTTTGGGAGTTACTGCATTGTTTAAAGAATTATTGTTATTCAGTGCTACCTTGGTTAGAGACATAGACACCCAGATCCCACTTTAATAAATCACGATGGCATTGTTGCTCATTACTCATATCTCAATCCAATGATTTACTCCATGACATTAACATAATCTGGACACATATGGAACTGTCCCTCAGTTTCCCCAAGTTATCATGAAAGTAGGGTTCAGCAGTTGTGAATGATGATCGTAATTTGAGTCGTTCGAACACTGAAAGAAGCTTCTGATGGTGCTAATTCTTTGCATAAAAATGATTCACAGAATACAAAACAGCTCATGAATAGATTGTTGGAGCATCATTCTTACACAATTTAAATGAGGACAAAGTAATTGCACTAATTTTGAAAACAGCAAACATAATTTTGTTATAGCTTTCAATTTCAGCCTATCAATGGAGTAAGAAATTACTGGTGGAGTTATAAACTCATTAAATGAAATTACTGTCACTCAAATTTGTTATCAGTGAAATTTCTCCTACGTGGAATGGATTTAATCATCACATTCTGACAAAGAGTGAGCTAACATCAAAATATTAATCTTTTCTGTTTATTTTAATTGCTTTGGCTGCCTTGTTCCCAATTATATTTCCATCTTTATTGTCTTTGTTTTTAGTTGTGTACTTTTGGATTGTTATCAGATTACAGGCTAAATATGTCAATTCAAATTATCTCCCATTCCAAATAGGATCTGATGATGGAACAGGTTGTGGGCAGTCACACTCACATTACCATGGGGATGTGATTTATTCTTGTTATTTTCATGTTAAACTCAGCTTGTGTGAGGTTAATTGTCTGGTATCCATAACACAACCTAAATTTCATTGCAAATGCCTCGCTACCGTATGTATCCAAGGCTAGTTCTTTGTGCTGCAGTTAATTGGCTGATATCTGGATTGTGATGCAAACCGCTGGGAGAATCCCAACTCCTCCTTTCTCCTAAACAAAGCTGCACAGAGGAAAACTATTGGCCTGATGTATCTGTGCCACCTCAGTGTCAAATTGATGGGATCACACCTTGGGACCACACCCCCCATTTATCTCTCCACCCTGGAGGCTTCCTGCCTCTATTCCAGATGAAGGGCTTTTGTCCGAAATGTCAATTTTTCTGCTCCTTGGATGCTGCCTGACCTGATGTGCTTTTCCAGCACCACTGTGATCTAAACCCATGAGTGTTGAGGCTGGCCAGTGTGGAGATGGGAATTTATCCTGACTAGAAATATTGTAGAGATCCCAAATTCTTGGCAGGAGTGACCAGGTGCAGAAAGTTTGCATACAAATCACAATGGCACGGTGGTTAGCACTGCTGCCTCACAGTGCCAGGGACCTGAGTTCATTTGCTAGGACTCTCACCTCAATTTCATAAGATGTCAAGTTTGAGTCCCAACTCAGAATTGCACTCTGAAGGAGTGCTGCTCTGTCAAGAGTTGCTGTCTTTCAGATGGAATGTTAAACTGAGGTTTTGTCTGTCTTCCTGAGTGAATGTAGAGTTTAGAGGGGAGACAATGGCCTGGTGGTATTTATCACAAGATTGTTAATCTATAAATCCAGGTGATATTCAGGGGACCTGGTTTTAAATTTGCCATGACAGCTGGTGGCATTCCAATCCAATGAAAATCTGAAATTAAGAGTCAAATGATGACCTTGATCGACAGCCACAGGGAAGTCAATGGCTTGATGGCATTATCACTGGTGTGTTAATCTAGAAACCCAGATAATATTCTGGGGACACTGGGTCAAATCCATCGTGGCAGAAGGTGGAATTTGAATTTAATGAATATCTGGAATTAAGAAACTAATGACTATTTGCAAGGTTTGTCAAGGTTTGCAGCTCAGGTTGAGGTTTAGAGTGTAGCTTTGCTTGCTGAGCTGTGGGTTTGATATCTTTCATTACCTGGCTAGGGAATATCATCAGTGGCGACCTCCAAGTGAAGTGAAGCTGTTGTCTCCTGCTTTCTATTTATATGTTTGTCCTGGATGTGGTCCCTGGGGTTTGTGGTGATGTCATTTCCTGTTTGTTTTCTGAGGGATTGGAGTGTGATTGGAGTGCCAGGCCTCTAGGAATTCTCTATCATGTCTTTGCTGAGCCTGTCCCAGGATAGATGTGTTGTCCCAGTCGAATTGGCGCTATTTTCATCTGTGTATAGGGCTACGAGGGAGAGAGGGTTGTGTCTTTTTGTGGCTAGCTGGTGTTTGTGTATCCTGGTGGTTAACTTTCTTTCTGTTTGTCCTACATAGTGTTTGTGGCAGTCCTTACATGGATTTTGTAGATGACGTTGGTTTTGTCCATGGGTTGTACTGGGTCTTTTATTGTTGTACTGAGTCAAACACATAACTACACCAGCAACCATCCCAACACACACAAATGAAGCTGTATCAGAACACTATTCCAACGAGCCATCACACACTGCAGTACAGACGAACTTCGGAAAACAGAGGAGAACCACCTATACAATGTATTCAAGAAGAACGGATACTCAAAAAATACAGTCTGCAGATTCCTCAAGAACAAACCACGATAAGCAGACCAAACACAGCCAGAAACCCTAACCACCTTACCATACATCAAAGAAGTTTCAGAAATGACAGCCAGGCTACTAAGACCCCTCAGAATCCTAGTAGCACACAAACCGACCAACACTCTCAAACAAAATCTAACAAACTTAAAAGACCCAGTACAACCCATGGACAAAACCAACGTCATCTACAAAATTCCATGCAAGGACTGCCACAAACACTACGTAGGACAAACAGGAAGAAAGTTAGCCACCAGGATACACGAACACCAGCTAGCCACAAAAAGACACGACCCTCTCTCCCTCGTAGCCCTACACATGTACGATAAAAAGCACCAATTCGACTGAGACAACACATCTATCCTGGGACAGGCTAAGCAAAGACATGATAGAGAATTCCTAGAGGCCTAGCACTCCAACCACAATGCCATAAACAAACACAGAGATCTAGATACCATCGATCAACCCCTCAGAAAACAAACAGGAAATGACATCACCACAAACCCCAGGAACCCCATCCAGGACAAACATATAAATAGAAAGCAGGAGAGAACAGCTTCGCTTCACTTGGAGGTCGCCACTGATGAAGTTACCTAGCCAGGTAATGAAACGTCTGGATATCAAACCTACAACTCAGCGAGCAAACCTACACCTTAAACTAATGACTATTATAAACCCATTGCCAATTGTCAAAAAAACCCATCTGTTTCTCTAATGTCCTTTAGGGAAGGATATCTGCTATCATTACCTTGGTTTGGCCTACATGTGAATCCAGGCCCACAGTAATATATGGTTGACTCTCAATTGCTCTCTTGGCAATTAGGGATGGACAATAAATGCTGCCTAGCTAGTGATGCCTTCATCCCTTGAATAAAGAGATTCTTGACAATATTTGAGGGAAAAATACTTATTTCTTGAATGTCCTTTAGGGAAGGAAATCTGCTGATCTTACCTGGTCTGGTGTGCATGTGTCTTCACACCCAGAACAATGTATTTGAGTGTTAACTGCTCTCTGAGTAATTAGGGAAGGGCAATGGTACATTCCAATCACTTCGGCAACTGTCTGTGTGGAGTTTGCACATTCGCCATGTGTCTGCATGGGTTTGCTCCAGTTTCCTCCGACAGTCCAAAGATGTGCGGGTTAGGGTGAATTAGCCATGTTAAATTGCCCATAGTGTTCAGGGATATGTAGATTAGGTGCATGAGAAGTTCCTCCTACTCTCTGTCAATGGCAAAGTCAATGATGCCCGCATTCTGTAACTGAAAAACAAAAAAATCCCATTGCACTCTTTTGAATAAGAGCAGCAGGGGAGTTGGCTCTGCTGACCTGGCTGATATTTATCCAACCATCATCATCCCAGAAACAGATAGCTCAAGATAGTCACGTTTGGAAGAGTCTGCTATGTGCAATTTGGCATTTACTGCATTGCAGCAATTGGCTGTGGAGCACTTTTAAAATGTGTGGTGCTGGAAAAGCACATTAGGTCAGGCAACATCTGAAAAGCAGGAGAATTGACATTTTGGGCACAATCCCTTCATCAGGAATGTGGGGGTGGGGTGAATGAGGCTGAGAGACAAACAGGAGGGTGGGGATGGGGGTGGGGTGAGGTAGCTGGGAAGGTGCAGGTGGAGGGTGATGGTGATAAGTCAGAGGGGAGAGTGGAACAGATAGGTGGGAAGGAAAACAGATAGGTAGGACAGTTCAAATGGGAGGTGGTGAGTTGGAGGGTTGGGTCTGGGATATGGTGGGGAGGAGGGGAGATGAGCAAACTAGTGAAATCTACATTAATCCCATGTGGTTGGAGGGCCCCAAGGTGGAAGATGAAGCATTCTTCCTCCAGGAGTCGAGTGGCTTGGATTTGGTGGTGCAAGAAGCCCAGGACTTGCATGTCCTTGGCGGAGTGGGAGAGGGAATTGAAGTGGTTGGCCCCAGGGTGGTGGGGTTGTTTAGTGCATAAACCAGAGACGTTCCCTGAAACATTCCACGAGTTGGCGTCCTGTCTCCCTCGTGTCGAGGAGCCCACATCAAAAGAAACAGACACAGTAGTTAAGGTGTTTGGATGTGCAGGTAAATCTCTGCTGGATACAGAGGGATCCTTTGGGGCTTTGAATGAAGGTGAAGAGGGAGGTGTCAGCATAGGCTTTACACTTCTTGCGATGGCAATGGAAGGTGCCGGGAATGGAGGGTGGGCTAATGGGGGGGGAGCGTGGACCTAACAAGGTCTCTGTGGAATGCTGGTAGAGGTGGGGAGGAAGATATATCTCTGAGAGTGAGGTCTGAGTGTAGGTGGTGGAAATGGCAAAGGCTAATGCATTGTATCTGGAGATTAGTGGGGTGGAAGGTGAGGACCAGGGGGCTTTTATCAGTTGTTGCAGTTGGAGGGGTGGGGTTCAAGGGCAGGGTGTAGGAAGTAGAAGGGATGTGTTGGTGGGCATTGTTGATCATGTGGGAGTGGAAATTGCGATCCTTGAAATAGGAGGCCATCTGGGATGCCTGGGAGTGGAATTGGTTCTCCTAGGAGCAGATGCAGCGGAGGCGGAGGAATTAAGTAAGGGATTGCATTTTTGCTGGAAGCAGGGTGGTGGGAGGAGATGTAGTGCAGGTAGCTGTGGGAGTCAGCGGGTTTGAAGTCGATGTCACTGTTGAGTCATTTTGGGAGTATCCTGTGATTGTTAAAATCACAATATAAACATACCTCTTTCTTTTGAAAAGCTTTTTAGATTACCCTGTAGTTTCTTCATACATTTGTGTTTTCCCTCTTCTTAGTATTTACTTAATGTTCTTTTCTTGAGTATAATTATAAGATCATAGAAGCAGGAGTAGGCCATTCAGCCCCTCAAGCCTGCCCTTGGTTCATCCTCTACCTCAATGGCATATTACCATGCTATCCCCAATTTCCTTGATACCATTAGCAATGAGACTTCTATTGATCTCAATCTGGAACTTACCCAATGACAAAAAGCCTACATTCCTGTGTGATAGATATTCATTACCCCGAGTGAAGAGGTTCTTCCCAATCTCAGTCCTAAATGGTTTGTCCTTGATTGTGAGACAGTGCCCTCTAGAAAGCTAGAGCAAACATCCTTTCTGCATGTACTCTGTCTCTTCCTTGAAGAATTTGGTAAGTTTCAATGAGATCATCTCTCACGCATGTAAACCAGAGTGAATACCATCTACTCAATTACTGCTTATAGGACAGTTCTGTCATCCCAGGAATCAGTCTCATGCCTGCCCCTGCACTCTTTCCACAGAAAGAGGTATATCCATCCTTAGACAAGGAGACCATACTGAATACAATACTCAAGATGCAGCCTTGCCAGTGTAATATACAATTGAAGCAAGTCTTTCTTTTTGCTTCTACACTCAAATACTCTTGTAATAATGGTTAACATATTGTTTGCCTTTTGAATTGCTTTCTCCATCTTTTTTCAGTGACATGTCAACAAGGACAATTATGTCATTACCCATCAACATTTTCCAACTTCTCAACCAATACTCCACACTCCTGTTCTTTCTCCCAAAGGTTAAAATCCCAATTATCCACGGCATATTCCGTATTCAGCCATGTTCTTACCCACTCACTCAATTCTCCCAAAGCCTCTTTGCATCCTCCTCCCAACACACATTTCCAAATCATTTGGTATCATTGCAAACTTGAAATTATTGCAATTGATCTCGACATCCAGATCATTGATATAAATTGTGAAAACCTATGGCCTGTGTTCTGACCTTTGTTGTATCTGCCAAAATTAGAATTACCCATTATTTCCTGTTCTCTGCTTTCCGCCTGTCCCCCATGGATAGGGGAATCTCACAGCTATTGAAATCTGCCATGTAACAACTTTATCCCTCCTATAATATTGCAGGGCAAAGCAACAGCAATGTAAATATTTATATCAACTTTTATTTATATTTTATGTATATGCTTATGTTCCTATAGTATATGATGGCCTTGTCAGAAACTGCCCTTACATTTTGATTTGATTTTGATGTGTTTTGATTTATTGTTGTCACAGGTATCTAAGTACAGTGATAAGTTTTGTTTTGTGTGCAGCACAGGCAGATCATAACATAAAAAATTGTAGAGTGATTGAACAGACTGAGGAATACAAAGTTATGGTTGCATAAGAGATGTACAAAAGCAAGATTAACGTTAGATTTGAAATTTTGGGGCAGAGATTTATTATTTGCCAGTATCTCCTTAGTCTTCTCTCATCTTTGACACATTCACAGACTATTTACTCTAGGCTTGGTTTGATTACCAAAGTTGACATCAACAGACTCTTCTGAAAGGATTCTTTTTATTGGACATCATTTGACTCTTAGCCCTCACCTGGGAAGACCCATTGAAAGAAAGAATATCTTGCCTTTAAATTGCACCTTGCCAAAGTTCCTGAAGGGGATTAATGTTCACATTATGTTGGCTCCACCCTTTCTCCTAATATCACACTCAGTCTGGTTTTGAAGAACAGCAAGTTCTACTCTTTTTTCTGAGGGAGCCGATGCACCTATCCCACCTGTCCCACCTGACCTACCTGTCCCACCTGTCACACCTTTCCCACCTGTCCCACCTGTCCCACCTTTCCTACCTGTCCCGCCATTCCCACCTGTCCTACCTGTCCCACCTGACCTACCTGTCCCACCTGTCCCACCTGTTCCATCTGTCTTACCTGTCCCACCTGTCCAAGCTCCTCCTAATTCTGCCTGACCAAATGCAGGTATACTTCTTGCTATCATGCAACAAACTTTCATGTTATCTAAGGACGGCGCTGAAGTAGCTCCATAGAGGCCAGTATCCCATCACCAGGTCCCCCTTCATTTACACAGGGAGTGTTCTTGACAGTGACCCTGCTCTCTCAGAGTGAGCAGAAACTCTGACACTCCTGTTTATATTTTTTCCTGTTTTTTAAAATTTTATTAACCAGCAGAAATTACAAATGAACAGTTAATATGAACAACTGTCTACAATAAACAGCAATTTACAGGGGAAAGGGGTGGCAAAGTCAGACCCCAAACCCCACCATACAACTTGTTCCCAGGGAAATGAGGTAATCTAGAATCTCACCTTACATTATCAAGAAGGAAACAGTAAACATACAGACAGTTTGATAAACCGAACAATAAAAAAGTGCGTATAACACAGACACCCCTGGCAACCCAGCAAACCACCCATCCTTCCCACCTTCCAACCACTCAAAGGCACCTCCCCACCTCCCCAATGCCCCTCCTGTTTGTATCTGGCAGCTAGGGCTCTCTGATTGAACCAGGTTAACTACCCCAATCAGGGAACTCATATTCTGTGAGGTCCACCTGGCTGACCTGGCTACAATCACTACAAGTACTTCTTCTGTGAAGACTCCACGTTGATGTATTCTTTATCACTAATCACCAAATAAACCAACGGCAATGCAAGTGCAATGGAGGATTGGTGGCAGAGAGCTACCTCAACCACCCTCACTTGGTACCATGCACTGAGGTTAGAGGTGGCACATGTCACAAAGTGCCAAGAGTGGTCACTCCTTGCAATACTTCACGATATCTCAAAGTGTGCCAAAGTCGATGGAGTGCACTTATGTAAAAAAACATTGCAACTGGTTTGCACTTGGCAAGATTCCACAAACAGCAACACGATAATGACCCAATCACCTGTTAAAATTCAGGAAGGAGTACTCCACATGGTGGAGAATTCGGACATGGAGCATATAACATTGTTGTCTTTTGTGCCAGAGATTTTGGCTTCACGCTGTGTTCTTAACCATGGTGATCCTTAGAGAATGCATCATTGTCACTCTGTGGTTGAGACGCTAAAATGGACATTGCTTATTCTAAACACTCCAAACATTAACTCTGTTTCTCTCACTCCGCTCCCCTACAGATGCTGCCAGACCTGCTGAGTTTCTCCAGCAATCTGTTTTTCTTTCAGATTGCCACAATCTCCCGTTCTTGTTGGGATTCCATTGGATGGTCACTGCCTTTTTAAGAGCAAAACCCATTCTCTTGGCTGGCATTTTTTCTTTCCATGAACTACACCAAGAACAAACCTCCTGGCCAATCCCCTTGCTTGTTCTCCCTGTGGGATCTTGCTGTGCTTGGAAAGGCTACTACATATGCCCTGGACAGTTTGTTATAGACTTGTGCAGCGCAGAAAGAGATCTCTCGGGCCACTGAGTGTGCAGCAGCTCTGTGGAAGGGGAATCCAGTTAGCTGCAATGTTTTGCTCTTTCCCCAGAGAACTTCAATATTTTGTTCAGGTATATCTTTCAATTCACTGCACTTCAAAGTGATTCATCATGTATGACAGTCTTGAGGCACTAGTCAATGTTACAATAAGGCATTGCAATGGCATGTTGCATTTATATTTGACATTCCACTTCTTTTACTGCTATTTTGCTAATTGTCCTTGTGTAGCTGAGCTTTGACTGATGTCAGTGGACCCTAATTGTGAAGGACCCTGGAGAATCAATCAGTTTCCATCCCCACGTTGGAGCTTCAAGGAAAACCTTTGTGCCTACTGACGAGAAAACCTGTTTAAATTCTAACGATTAGTTTGCAGAGAGCTAGAAATGCTGCCTATAGTGTTGGCTGGGAGCGTGTGATGTCTTTGACAGCCATGAAATGGAAGTAAGGTAATCCTTACACATTGTGTTCCTATGGGACAACATTGCCTGACCAAAAGCAATGCGTCGGAGAGTGTGGCGCTGGAAAAGCACAGCAGATCAGACAGCATTCGAGAAGCAGGAGAGTCAACGTTTCGAGCGTAAGCTCTCCCTCAGGAATGAGGGTGTGGTCCAAGGGGGCGGAGAGATAAATGGAGGGGGAGTGTGGGGCTGGAGGCATGGGTAGATGAGAATGCGATAGGTAGGTGAAGGTGGGAGTAAAGGTAATAGGTCGGAGGGAAAGGTGGAGCGGATAGATGGGAAGGAAGTTACACAGGTCATGAGGGCGCTGCTGAGTTGGCGGGATGGATCTGGGATGAGGTGGAGGGAGGGGAAATGAGTAAACTGGTGAAACCACATTGATGCCATGTGGTTGGAGGGTCCCAAAGCAGAAGATGAGGTGTTCTACCTCAGGTGTTGGGTGGTTAGAGTTTGGTGATGGAGGAGGCCCAGGACCGCGATGTCCTTGGCAGAGTTGGGGGTGGGGGGGGTTAAAGTGTTCAACCGCAGGGCAGTGAGGTTGGGTGGTGGGGGTCTCTCAGCCCCCTTGGATCACCCCCTCATTCCTGATGAAGAACTTATGCTCGAAATGTCGACTCTCCTGCACCTCAGATGCTGCCTGACCTGCTGCGCTTTTCCAGCATCCACACTCTTCAACTCTGATCTCCAGCATCTGCAGTCCTCGCTCTCTCTCAAATGCTATGTGTACCATTTACCAAATTGCATCGTTTGCTACTCACGAAACCTACTTAGCAGGGGCTTTCAAACCTGAAACCCCTACTCGTAAAAGCTTTAGTAACCTAAAGAGTAAAATGACCAATTTTGGAAATATAGTGAAAAATGCAAGAAAAACCATTCTGCTATTATTCCAAAGCCAAAAATAATGAAAACAAGACAGAAACACCATCTGCACATTCTGTCTCCAAGCCACTTACCATCCTGACTGGGAAATATATCACTGCCCCTTCAGTGTCGCTGGGTCAAAATCTCCTCCTTAACACTATTGTATGTGCCCCTACACTGATGGAGTGGAATGGTTCAAGAGGTAGCTTATTACCACTTTCTCAAGGGCAACCAGGGATGGGCAAATACGTGCTGGCCTTGCCAGCCGTGCCCATGACTCATGAACACCTTAAAGATATCGTCCCCAGGATTCTGCCCCCAAAACTCCCACACCCGCTGCTCTGCGATCCTCCAATCATGGGGAGCTGTGCCCAAATCCCCCTCATGGAATATTCTTGCCCAGTCAGATGCTGGGATCATTCTCTGCACTTAAATGAATAGACGAGAAACAAGTGGATGCTGTTTTCCCATTTTCCAATACTGGTGTCGCTCTGTGACTCATCAATAGTAACTACATTGTGAATTGGGTAGCTGGGTTTTTAAGTTGTAAAGATAGGAGACATGAGCACGGCATCTAGGCTGGTACTTTCGAGTGAGTGCTGTGTTGTCAGACGTGCCACCCTTCAGTTAAGATGCTCCCCTCAGATGGAGGGATGAGATTCTGTGACTCTATTCAAAAAACAGTGAAACAATATTTGTCCTTAAATCGACATCACTTAGAGTCATAGAGTCATAGAGGTGTACAGCACGTAAACAGACCGTTCGGTCCAACCCATCCATGCTGACCAGATATCCCAACCCAGTCCAGTCCCACCTGCCAGCACCCGGCCCATATCCCTCCAAACCCTTCCTATTTATATATCCATCCAAATGCCTCTTAAATGTTGTAATTGTACCAGCCTCCACCACATCCTCTGGCAGCTCATTCCATACATGTACCATCCTCTGCATGAAAAAGTTGCCCCTTAGGTCTCTTTTATATCTTTCTCCTCTCACCCTAAACCTATGCCCTCTAGTCCTGGACTCCCCGACCCCAGAGAAAAGACTTTGCCTATTTACCCTAGCCATGCCCCTCATAATTTTGTAAACCTCTATAAGGTCACTCCTCAGCCTCCGACGGTCCAGGGAAAACAGCCCCAGCCTGTTCAGCCTCTCCCTGTAGCTCAGATCCTCCAACCCTGGCAACATCCTTGTAAATCTTTTCTGAACCCTTTCAAGTTTCACAACATCTTTCCGGTAGGAAGGAGACCAGAATTGCACACAATATTCCAACAGTGGCCTAACCAATGTCCTGTACAGCTGCAACATGACCTCCCTACTCCTGTACTCAATACTCTGACCAATAAAGGAAAGCATACCAAATGCCTTCTTCACTATCCTTAGAAGAGTATAAAGAAAGTAGGAGTATACTTAAGAGGGAAATCAGGAGGGCAAAACGGGGACATGAGATAGCTTTGGCAAATAGAATTAAGGAGAATCCAAAGGGTTTTTACAAATATATTAAGGACAAAAGGGTAACTCAGGAGAGAATAGGGCCTCTCAAAGATCAGCAAGGCGGCCTTTGTGTGGAGCCACAGAAAATGGGGGAGATATGAAATGAATATTTTGCATCAGTATTAACTGTGGAAAAGGATATGAAAGATATAGATGGTAGGGAAATAGATGATGACACCTTGCAAAATGCCCATATTACAGAAGAGGAAGTACTGGATGTCTTGAAACGGTTAAGGGTGGATAAATCCCCAGGACCTGATCAAGCGTACCCAAGAACTCTGTGGGAATCTAGAGAAGTGATTGCTGGGCCTCTTGCTGAGATATTTGTATCATCGATAGTCACAGGTGAGGTGCCAGAAGACTGGAGGTTGGCAAACTTGGTGCCACTGTTTAAGAAGGGTGGTAAGGACAAGCCAGAGAACTATAGACCAGTGAGCCTGACCTCAGTGGTGGGCAAGTTATTGGAGAGAATCCTGAGGGACAGGATGTACATGTATTTGGAAAGGCAATGACTGATTCGGGATAATCAACATGGCTTTGTGCGGGGGAAATCATGTTTCACAAACTTGATTGAGTTTTTTGATGAACTAACAAAGAAGATTGATGAGGGCAGAGCAGTAGATGTGATCTATATGGACTTCAGTAAGGTGTTTGACAAGGTTCCTCATGGGAGACTGGTTAGCAAGGTTAGATCTCATGGAATACAGGGAGAACTAGCCATTTGGATACAGAACTGGCTGAAAGGTAGAAGACAGAGGGTGGTGGTGGAGGGTTATTTTTCAGACTGAAGGCCTGTGACCAGTGGAGTGCCACAAGGATCGGTGCTGAGTCCTCTACTATGTGATGTTTTGTCATTTACACTTGAAAGGAAAAACAGATTTACCCATTATCACAGATGGCCGAAACAAAAATCAGAACTTGCTTTAGAATCTCAGAAAGACTGAAGAATCTTCAGATTCCTGATGAAGAGATTATGCTCAAAACATTGACTCTGTTGTTCCTCGGATGCTGCCTGACTGCGCTTTTCCAGCGCCACACTTTTCGACTCTGATCTCCAGCATCTGCAGTCCTCACTTTGTTCTAGCTCAGTTCCTTGGCTTGTGATGCTGAGTAATGACAACAGTGTGGCTTTGATTACTATGAAGATTCCCATCTTCTCACCCTTGCCTCTTGCCTGAGGCATAGTGACCTTCAGCTCCAGCACATCACCACTTATCTCTGTCTAATGAGGGAGTATGGCAACTTTTCTGTTACCTGTCTACATTTGAACAATAAATGCTTCACTGGCCAGGAGGATAGATACTTCAAAATGCTGCACCATTGCTGTAACAGAGGAGGCAGGAGAAACCATTCTGCCTCATTCTCTTTCATGTTTCAGAGAAAAACCTTGAATGTGATTTCTGAAGAGATGGAAAATAGTGGAAAGCCAAGGTCACCAGCCTGAACCCCTCCATCCTTCACTTTGAAAAAGGGAAATGAATGTACTTTGGCCAAGTGCTCACAGACTTCCCTCACCTTAAAGAGAACAAGGTTAAAAGTCACACGACACCAAGTTATAGTCCACAGGTTCATTTGAAATCCCAAGCTTTCAGAGTGCTGATCCTCGCCGGTGAAATCAACACTTCACTTGACAATGTTCGTGATTTCCAAAATACCTTTCGGACTATAACCTGTGTGACTTCTGACTTTGTCCATTCCAGTCCAACACTAGTACCTCCACATTAAAGAGAGCACATAGAGGTTTAAGTAAAGACAGACAATTTATGTAAAAAATTCATATTGACTCACGCATTTCATAAATAAGGTTTAAATGAATAAAGCTTAATAGTGTTATACTTAAAATAATAATAAAATTATCATTTGTAAAACCAACACATACTGTACTGACAGGGAGCATTGCTTCTGAAGAACTCAGTTCTGAGTCAGAGTAAAACTTTGGGTCCCATCTTGGTTTTTCATATATTCTTACCCCCTAGTTAGAGAAGGTGGGGGTGAGCTGCCATTTTGAACCACTGTAGATAGACCCAAAGTGCCATTAGAGAGGGAATTCCAGGATTTTGAACAAATGACTGAAGGAACGGCAATATATTTCTAAGTCAGGATGGTGAGTAGCTTGGAGGGGAACTTGCAGGTGGTGATGTTTGCCATCACAGTTGTTAATGTACTGAATGCAGTCGTCAATTTGTTCACAGCAAGCTCCCACAGGCAACAACCTGATATTGATCAGAGAATCCATATGTGATGTTTGCTGGGGAGTAAATATCAGTTCGGACTCAGAGTGAACTTGCCTGATCTTTTTTGAGACGGTGATAGTTGAATGTTTTACTTCCACTTAAGAGGGACAATGGGTCCCCACTTCAACCCCATATTGTGTAATGATACAAAAGTCAATGAAAAGGTTATCTTAATGTGTTATTTGTATGGCCGCGGCAGGGAACCTGCTTTTGCATCTCACATTGTTTAATGTGCTCCTTCAAAAGGCAAAGAATTGCAGAGGGATTCACAATGTAGTTACTGACTCGTGAATCTTATGAAATGCAAGTTTAATTTATTTTAATTTGCTGATTGTTGCCCTTATTTCTGTGACAGAGCAAGTTGGAGCCTGTCTGATAGCAGTGATTGCCTGGGTTGTCTCGACAGCACAGTAACAACAGGGACTGACTGTCTGAGTGCTTACAATCACAGAGCCATGACGCAGTCTATCTTTGCTTCACACTAACACTTCACTCTCACTTCAGTTCTCATTTTTAAAGCCGATTGTCAAAAATAGACTTGTGAAAGGAAAGGCAAGTATAAATGTCTTCAGTTCTCTCTTACCTGTGAAAGCAGGAGAGAAATTTTGCATTTTGTTTCAAGTTGATTTTCTGAGCAGTGCCCAATAAAAACAATGGCTAGAATAATTTCAACAACTCCCAATTTAACTATTACAAAGCAGATTCTGGATCAGTGGTGCTGGAAGAGCACAGCAGTTCAGGCAGCATCCAAAGTGCAGCAAAATCGACGTTTCGGGCAAAAGCCCTTCATCATCAGGAAGGGCTTTTGCCTAAAACGTCGATTTCGCTGCTCTTTGTACAGGCCATTTGTGCAGCACGGTGGCTCAGTGGTTAGCACTGCTGCCTCACAGCGCCAGGGACCCAGGTTTGATTCCAGCCTCAGTCGACTGTCTGTGTGGTGTTTGCACATTCTCCCTCGGTCTGTGTGGGTTTCTTCCCACAGTCCAAAGAGGTGCGGTTAGGTGAATCGGCCATGCTAAGTTGCCCATAGTGTTAGGTTCATTGGTCAGGAATAAGGGAATGGGTCTGGATGGATTACTCTTCAGAGGGTTGGTGTGGACTTGTTAGACTGAAGGGCCTGTTTCCATACTGTAGATAATCCAATGTTGTGCTGACCTTTTATCCTACTATAAGATCAAACTAACCTCCATACCCTTCATTTTACTATCATCCATATGCTTATTCAAGAATCACTTAAATGTCTCAAATGTATCTGACTCTACTGTCACCACTGGCAGTGCATCCCACACACCCACCACTCTCTGTGTAAAGAACCTACCTCTGACATCTCTCCTAAATCTTCCTCCAATTACCTTAAAATTATGGCCTCTCCTGATAGCCATTTCCACTCTGGGAAAAAGCCTCTATCTATCTATTCTATCTATGCCTCTCATCATCTTGTACACCTCCATCAAGCCACCTCCCGTTCTTTTTCACTCCAATGAGAAAAACTCTAGCTCCTCAACCTTTCTTTGTAAGACATGCCCTCCAGTCCAGGCAGCATCCTGGTAAATCTCCTCTGCATCCTCACTAAAGGTTCCACATCTTTCCTATAATGTAGCGACCAGAACTATACACAATATTCCAAGTGTGGACTAATCAGGGTTTTGTAGAGCTGCAGCATAACCTTGTGGCTTTTAAACTCAATCCCCCTGCTAATTAAAGCCAACACATCATATGCCTTCTTAACAACCCAATCAACTTGGAAGGCAACTTTGAGGGATCTATGGACATGGACCCCAAGATCCCTCTGTTCCTCCACACTACCAAGAATCTTGCCTTTAACCCTGTAATCTGCATTCAAATTCAACCTTCCGAAATAAATCACTTCACACTTTTCCAGGTTGAACTTCATCTGCCACTTATCAGCCCTGTTCTGCATCCTGTCAATGTCCCGCTGCAAACAACAACAGCCCTCCACACTATCCACAACTCCACTAACCTTTGTTTCATTGGCAAACATACTAACCCACCCTTCCACTTCCTCATCCAAGTCATTTATAAAAATCACAAAGAGCAGAGGTCCCAGAACAGCTCCCTGTGGAACACCACTGTCGCTGAGCTCCAGGCTGAATACTTTCCATCTACTACCACTCTCTGTCTTCTATGGGCCAGCAAATCTGTATCCAGACAGCCAAATTTCCTTGTATCCCATGCCTTCTTACTTTATGAATGAGCCTTCTGAATGTAACCTTATCAAACGCCTTGCTAAAGTCCATGTACACCACATCCACTGCTCTACCTTCATCAATGTGTTTTGTCACATCCTAAAAGAATTCAATAAGGCTTGTGAGGTATGCCTTGCCCCTCACAAGCCATGCTGACTATCTCTAATTAAGGTATGCTTTTCCAAATAATAATATGTCTTTTCATGGCTTGAATTTTCATCTAAGCCTTTCGTTTGCCTGGTGAAATTACTTGGAACAGGTTTCAGAAGTTTGTGGTCATCACTCAGTCTCTTATCTCAGAACATCATTAGACAATAGTGGATAACAAAATCACTATTTGGTAAAAGGTTAGTCTGACTGGCTCACAGTGTTTTACAGCTTATCATGTAGTTGCAAATCAAATATCTGCTATAAACCAGATTACATGAATTAGGAATAAGAATGGTCCACTCAGTCCCCTGAGCCGACCTTGCCTTTCAATAAGATCATAAGGTATTGGAGCAGTAGGAGACCAGTCAGCCCATCAAGTCTGCTTTATCATTCATTGAAATCATGTCTGATCTGATAATCCTGGATTTTGCTTTCCTGCTTTTTCTCCATAATCTTTGATTCCCTTACTGATTAAAAATCAGTCCATGTCAGCCTTGAATATACATAATCACGCAACTTCAACAGCTTTAGAACTTAGTACACAGAACATTCCAGCGCAGTAGTCCCTTCGGCCCTCCATGTTGCGCAGACCTGACAAACCAACCTGAAGCCCATCTAACCTACACTATTGCATTCTTGCCCATATGCCTACCCAATGACCATTTAAATGCCCTTAAAGTTGGCAAGCCTACTACTGTTGCAGGCAGTGCGTTCTACGCCCCTACTGCTCTCTGAGTAAAGAAACTACCTCTGACATCTGTCCTATATCTATCACTTCTCAATTTAAAACAATATCTCCTCAGGCTAGCCATCACCATCCAAGAAAAAAGCATTTCACTGTCCGTCCTATCTCAACCTCTGATTATCTTATATGTCTCAATTAAGTCACCTCTCAACCTTCTTCTCTCTAATAAAAACAACAAGTCCCTAAGTCTTTCCTCCTAAGTCTTTCCTTCCATACCAGGCAACATCCTAGTAGATCTCCTCTGAACCCTTTCCAAACCTTCCACATCCTTACTATAATGCTGTTACCAGAACTATACGCAATACTCCAAATGTGGCCGTACCAGAATTTTATACAGCTGCAGCATGATCTCATGGTTCCAAAATTCAATCCCTCTACCAGTAAAAGCTAACATATTGTATGCCTTCTTAACAACCCTAACAACTTGGGTGGCAACTTTCAGGGATCCATGTACCTGGACATCAAGATCTCTCTGGTCATCTACACTACCAAGAGTCTTACCATTAGCCCAATACTCTGCATTTCTGCTACTCCTCCCAAAGTGAACCACACTTTTCTGTATTAAACTCCTTTTGCCACCTCTCCAGCTCATCTATGCCTCTATAACCTACAACATACTTTGACACTACCGATCTTAGTGTCATCAGCAGATTTACTAACATATCCTTCTACACCCTTAGCCAGGTCATTTATAAACATGACAGACAACAGTGGACCCAAAACAGATCCTTGTGGTACTCCACTAGTAACTGAACTCCAGGATGAATTTTTGCCATTAACCAGCAACCTCTGTGTTCTTTCAGCTAGCCAATTTCTAATCCAAATTGTGAAATCACCCTCAATCCCATGCATCCGTATTTTGTGCAGTAGCCTACGATGGGGAACCTTATCAAATGCCTTACTGAAATCCATAAACACCACGTCAACTACTTTATCCTCATCCCCCCGTTTGGTCACCTTCTTCAAGAACTCAAAAAAGGTTTGTGAGGCACAACCTACCCTTCACAAAATTGTGTTGACTATCCCTAATCAAACTATTCCTTTCTAGATGATTACAAATCCCCCCTCTTATAACCATTTCCAACACTTTACCCACAACCAAAGTAAGGCTCACAGGTCAATAATTTCCAGGGTTGTATCTACTCCCTTTCTTGAACAAGGGAACAACGTTTGCTATTCTCCAGTCTTCTGGTACTATTCCTGTAGACAATGATGATATAAAGATCAAAGCCAAAGGCTCAGCAATCTCCTCCCTGGCTTCCCAGAGAATCCTAGCATAAACCCCATCTGGTCCGGGGGACTTGTCTATTTTTACGCTTTCTAGAATTGCTAACATCTCCTCCTTATGCACCTCAATCCCATCTAGTCTAGTAGCCTGTATCTCAGTATTCTCCTCGGCCACATTGTCTTTTTCTAGTGTGAAAACTGATAAAAAGTATTCATTTAGCACTTCCCCTATCCACTCTGACTCCATGCACAACTTCCCACTACTATATTTGATTGGCCCTAATCTTACTCAAGTCACTCTTTTATCCCTGATATACCAATTGAAGCCCTTCGGGTTTTCCTTGATCCTATCCACCAACAACTTCTCATGTCCCCTCCTGGCTCTTCTTAGCTCTCTCTTTGGGTCCTTCCTGGCTAACTTGTAACTCTCAAACACCCTAACTGAGCCTTCACATCTCATCCTAACATAAGCCTTCTTCTTCCCCTTGACAAAAGATTCAACTTCCTTAGTAAACCACGGCTCACTCGCTCAACAATTTCCTCTCTGCCTGACAGGTACATGCGTATCATGGACCCGTAGTAGCTGTTCCTCGAACAACCTCCACATTTCAACTGTGTCCAGCCCCTGCAGTTTCCTTCCCCATCCTATGCATCCTAAATCTTGCCTAATCGCTTCGTAATTGCCTTTCCCCCAGCTATAACGTTTGTCCTGCGGTATATACCTATGCCTTTCCATGACTAAAGTAAACAAAACTGAATTGTGGTCGCTATCACCAAAGTGCTCACCTACCTCCAAATCCAACACCTGGCCGGGTTCATTGCCCAGTTCCAAATCTGATGTGGCCTCGCTCCTTGTTGGCCTGTCTACATACTGTGTCAGAAAACCCTCCTGCACACATTGGACAAAAACTGACCCATCTAAAGTACTTGAACTATAGTATTCCCAGTCAATATTTGGAAAGTTAAAGCCCCCATAACAATGACCCTGTTACTCTCACTCCTATCAAGGATCATTTTTGCTATCCTTTCCTCTACATCTCTGGAACGTTTTGGAGGCGTATAGAAAACTTCCAACAGGGCAACCTCTCCTTTCCTGTTTCTAATCTCAGCCCATACCACCTCAGTACATGAATCTTCAAACGACCTTTCTGCCACCATAATACTATCCTTGACCAACAATGCCACACCTCCCCCTCTTTTGCCATTTTCTCTGTTCTTACTGAAACATCTAAATCCTGGCCTTCTGTGGTTAAAAGAAAATTCTATTGGTTCAATACCCTCTGAGAGGGAAATTCCTTCTCATCTCGGTTTGAAATTGGTGACCCCTTATTCTGAGATGTTTCCTTCTAGTCCTAGACTCTCTCACAAGAGGAAACACTTCCTCAGCATTTACTGTGTCAAGCCTCCTAAGAAACTTATATATTTCAAGCCCCCTAAGAATCTTTTCCATATCCTCTCACTCTTCTAAACTCCAATGTATACAAGCCCAATCAATTCAACCACTCTTCATGAAAATCCCTCCCCATACACGGGAATCAAGTGAACAAACTTTTTCTGAACTGCCTCCACTACCTGTCTATCTTTCCATGGGTAAGGTGACAAAAACTATCCACAGTATCCTGATGTGGTCTGACTGGTATCTTGTACATTTTTTGCAAGACTTCAGTATTTTAACACTCCTATCCTTTTGAAATAAAGGCCATCATTCCATTTGCCTTTCCTATTATACATTGAAACTGTATGCTAGCTTTCTTTGTAATTTTCTGATGAAGATTCCCAAATCCCTCTGTGCTGCAGCTTTCTGCAGTCTTCCACTATTTAAATCTTTCACTATTTAAATAATACTCATCTCCTCTAAGTATCACATTGTTTTGCAAACCCTTCCATGGAGAGACAATGGCCTAGTGGGATTATTGCTAGAGCTATTAATCCAAAAACTCAGGTAATCATCTGGGGACCTAGTTTCAAATCTCACCATGGTAGATGTTGGCGTTTGAATTTGGTAAAAGTCCAATGATAACCATGAGACTTATCAATTGGTGAGGAGAAAGAAACCCATCTGGTTTACTAATATCCTTACCTAATTTGGCTGCTAAGTGACTCCAGACCCACAGCAATTTGACTGACACTGAACTGCCCTCTGGGCAATAAATGCTGAGCTGGCCAGCTATGTCAACATCACGTGAGCAAATTGGAAAAAAGCAAATAGGGGTACACGATCCTTTATCCAAAATGCTCGGTTCCAGTTGGTTTTTGGAATTCAGACTTTTTCGAATTTTAGAATAAGTGACAATTTGATGGTGAAATTTTTAAAAATCTTATCGGTGGAACACAGTCACTAAGTAAAATGGGGCCTTGAAACAGAATCAAGGCCTATCGGTCCTGGTCCACGCCCCCATGTTGCATCTGAGTGACACGCATCGAGTGGGTATCAACCTGGGTTAACTGTTTGCACACCAAACAACCTCGTTAATGAGAAAAAAACTTCAAAAAAGAATCTTCGGACTTTGGAGCTTTTCAGATTTCGGGATTTTGGATAAAGGATTGCCTACCTGTAATATGCTGTATTTTTTGTAATCTTCCTGCTCAAATGAACCAGTTCAGATTTCTCTCATTATTCTCTATCTGCCAAATTTCTGACCATTCCCTTAACCTGTCTGTATTCATTTGTAGACTCTGTAGCTTCTCTAAATATCTTAATTTCCTACCAACTTCAGTGCCATCGGCAAATGTTACTGCTATACGTTTGGTCTTTTGGACAGTTATCCAGGTCATTAACACAGATTGTAACTATTTAAGGCCTCAGCACTGATCCCTGTGGCTTTCCACACGCTACTGCCTGTCAACCTGAAAAATTCCCATATCTGCCTCATCTCTGTTTCCTGTTAGCTAATCAATCCTTTAGTCATGCTAATATGGTTGGTCCTGATGTAATGATCTTGTGTAGCAATTGTTGATGTGGTACTTTATTCAATGCTTTTTGGAAATCCACATATACTGGTTCGCCTGTATTCATCTTCCTTGCCATTTCCCCCATAACCTCTAATAAATAAGTTAAATGCATCTTCCCTTTGACAAGACTAAGCTGATTCATCATGAGCTATTATGATTTTCTAATTACCTTGCTATCATGTCCTTAATAATAGATCGTAGCAATTTCACTATGACTGTAATAACTGGACTATAGTTTCCCACTTGCGGTCTCTCTCATTATTTGCATAATTGTGTTAGATTTGTCCTTTTCCAATATGCTTAGTCCACCTCCAATTCTAATCAACATACTGCCCCTTGGCGACATTATCTGAAACTGGTACCTTAGGTTTCAAAACAAAAGCTGAAATTGCTGAAGAAGCTTGGCAGATCAGGCAGCATCTGTGGAGAGAAAGCAAAGTCAATGATTCGAATCCAATGACCCTATTACATTGGAGTTCATGTCTGCTCTGACAACACCAGCTCTTTCTCATCACCTTGTTCAACAGGTCCACTATCTCTACATTGTAAGTCTGCCTGTGTGATAATCAGTCCTGGATAACCTGGAGTTTCTTCCAATTAAAAAAATGGGAAGATTAAACTCCTTGATCCATCCACAGCAAACTCTGTTCCCTCGCTATTGGCTAATGCCCTACCCCATCAACCGTGTAATGTAAGACCTAGCTGTTTATAACTTCAGTGTCATTAGATTAGATTAGATTACAGTGTGGAAACAGGCCCTTCGGCCCAAATAGTCCACACCGACCTGCCGAAGCATAACCCACCCATACCCCTACATTTACCCCTTACCTACCCACATCCCTAACCTAACACTACGGGAAATTTAGCGTGGCCAATTCACCTGACCTGCACATCTTTGGACTGTGGGAGGAAACCGGAGCACCCGAAGGAAACCCACGCAGACACGAGGAGAACATGCAAACTCCACACAGTCAGTCGCCTGAGCCGGGAATTGAACCCGGGTCTCTGGCGCTGTGAGGCAGCAGTGCTAACCACTGTGCCACCGTGCCGCCCAATGCCATATTGGCCCCCATGATGAGTTTTCGGTCACATGTCCCAGATCATCACCAAGACCATCTCCATTACATCACCTGACTTCACCCCCTACCTCAGTTCACTGTTGCTGAAAGCCTCATCTCAGCCTCTGTTACCAATAAACACCAGGTTCTAGTCCAACAGGTTTATTTGAAATCACAAGCTTTTAGAATCAAATGATGAAGGGGCAGCGCTCTGAAAGCTTGGGATTTCAAATAAACCTTTTGGACTATAACCGGGTGTCGTGTGACTTATGATTTTGCCCACCCCAGTCCAACACCGGCACCTCCACATCATGATCAATAAACATGACTATTTCAATGAAGTCCTGGTTGGACTTCCCTTTCTACATTCCATAACCCTCAGCTCATCCAAAAGGCTATTAGCCATGTCCTCATTCCCATTTTGTACTTGGTCTAGGTCCTGTTTAAGCAACATTTTGACTTTGAAACTCTCATCTTTGTTTTCAAATCTTTCAGTAGCCTTGTGTCTTCCTAACTCTGCAATCTCTGCTAGTCCCTTCGCCTGGTTTAACTTCCATGTCTTTAATTTTCATCACTCCTTCCTCCTGTGCTGCCAGTTGCCTCCAATTTGTCCCTTAAACCTTTTCACCTCTCTACCCTTCTCCATTCAGATGCTTTGTAAAAGGTTACCTCTTTAACCAGGTTTTTGGCCCCCTCTTGCTTGCCATGGGCGTTTGACTATGTTAACAGTGCTATATAAATGCAGCTAGTTGCTTGGCTCTGTGATGTGCGACCTTACAGGGTTGTCAATAGAGCTGTATTATAACCTTTCAGAGTGGCTTGGACTGCAGCCAAGAACACAGTTAGTCCGAACTGTATTTTTGTTTTGATGGGGACCAGGCAGTGCTAGAATTCTGCTTTATGCTTCAAAAAAAGAGAGACTTCTTTTAATAGAACGCCTCTCAAATCTTGGCTGCTTTATCCATGGAACTGGCTGATGCAGACAGGAACTTGGCCTGTCAGCTCACCCCCATCATCCAGAGGTAACTCCTGGCAAAGACAGAAACATTAACCACGGGAGAAACCGTGAGCATCTGTCAGGGAAGTCTGACCAATACTGAACCTATTTAATATTGATATCAATTAATAACCTCTGTGTCAGCCTGCCAATCACTTTGAGCAGCTGTGTCTTTTATGGACCAGACAGGCCTGTGCCCACTGCAACAGAATCTGACTTAACAGCAGTGCAGCAAAGGTAGGTACTGGAGAATCAATAAGCAAAGGGGGTCATAGTGACTCACTGCTTACTCTCTGTCCTCATCTCCCCAACTCTCTAGCCAGTGATTCGAATCTGTGTCCTCCTGACCTTTCCATCAGATGCAATTTCTCCTTATACTCACTCTATCACAATGTTTCATTATTAGGAATACCTCTGTCAAATCTCCTCATAACTTTGATTTGACACACCGACAGCAATGGTCGCTGCTGATGCAGATCGTAGAGTGCAAGAGTGTCTCGAGGTGGACTCGCCTCAGAGGGGTGACTGTCAATACATTATGCTTTAGAGGAGGTTAGAAGGGAGACCTCTCTGATCAGAGGTGGTACCTCACTGAAGAGCAATGTTTGAGCCACTTTCTTTTACATCACTCATCTCTACATACAAAGACAATTTAAAAAATCATCAAAATTTATAGGAGAATTTAAAAATTCTGTCTTGAAGCTATATTCCTATAGAAATAACTTGAATAGATTTTACATTCAGCTATTAAGAAGTCACTATAGGGACTGCTCTCTCATTAGTGAAGATGACTGGTGGTGGTTTAACCTGAGGGTCACCATGCCTCAGGGTGAGGGGAAAGATTGAGAAGGAGAGTTCTTCATGGTAACCCTCAGCTAGTGTGGGAATTGAATCCTCGCTGTAGTGCTCTGTTAGCCTAGTTGGTTGGATGGGTGGTTTGTTCAACCATTGCTTGCCACTGCGTCAATATTAACTCAACCATGTGAATGTAATAAAGCTAATATTCTAATACTATGAAATTAGTTTAAAAATCTAAACCTCAGTTATCACTGTGAATAGAGTTCCACCATATTCTTTTATCAATTGTAATGCAGCTTATATTTTCCTTAATGGTTAAAAATTATTCAGCATATTTATTTTAACAATAACATACTTCTTTTAATTTAAGCAATTGACTTGCAGTTCTGTTAAACAGTGTCCATACATAGTTTCTGTCTTAAAGCCAAAGTCATTTCATTAAAATCTCAAAGGTATGTCTGATGTTTGTCTCTTAATTTGAAAGAAAGTTGAGATGGAGGTGACTAGCATTATGATACCTTATTGAATGATCATGCAGGCACTTTAATCAATCATCTTGTCTTGCTGTTTCTCTTGTGACCAGCAACGAGCATCTACTTCAGGACATTGATGGACAATCCACTGCAAACATTTAATCCCAGATGTATGGTTCCATGAATGTCGTTCTTAAAACTATTTGTGTAGAGGAATGTCTGACGAGTTTTGTTAAAGTGTCCATCTTGTGAGGATGTGGCACTGGTCACTGCTCCCTGGCATTCCAACTCCCCAGCCTCAACCACCTCATCTCATTCTCTCTGTGTTAAAGCAAACTTTCACTGCACCATCTCTTCCAGTACACCCTTGTCTTCCCTGTGGACTTCCTTAATACCTTCCCTAGTTCGTTGTTATCTAACCTTTATTCAATGTAACTGTTTTCCTTGCTCTTATCAACTTGTAAGATCTTTGTCACTGTGACCTTTAAATGATCTCATCCATTAAATTAGCATCCTATTAGAAACGAAGGAAGCATTTGAGTCAAAAACAGATATTGTTGGAGAAACTCAGTGGCTCTGGCAGCATCTGTGGGGAGAGAGAGAAAAGCAGAGTTATGAAACATTAACTCCAGTGACCCTTAAGTCCAGTGACCCTTATTCAGAACTGATGGCAGCTGGGAAAAAGTGGTATTCAATGTATGCTGAGGATGACTGTTGGGGGAGGAAGGAATGAGCAGGTAGGTAGAGATGGAGCCGAGAGAAAAAGACAAAGAAAGTTACGCAGACAAAGGGACGGTTGATAGTAAACCAAGGAAGGAGCAAAGCTGGTAATCGGGACAATGAGTGGGTGAGAATGGGTTGGTTGTTCTGAAAGCAGCCTCAAGTCATATCAGGGTCTGGGGTCTGGAGGCTGGGGGTAAGGGAGATGTGAGAAAATGCTCAGACCCTAAAATTGTTGAACTCCTGAAGACCTTTGAGACCTTTGGCTTAGTGATATACAGAGATAGGGCAAAAGAGGCAACTGAGACATTGGAGTGTACGATTTTACGCATCAAGTGGTTAGGATGGGGAAGGTGCCTGCCCAAGAGTGTGAGGAGCAGGCTTGATTGTGGATTTTAAAAGGGAACGACAGATCGCAGGAGTACAGGGAGAAACTGGTGCAGTGAGACAAAGTGAGTATTTGTACAGAGAGTTGGCATGTGCCCAAATTCTGTCGTTTCCTAGATCTTCATCTATCAATATAGCACAGCTAGCTGGATAGCTTGAGGCTGACGTTTATTTATAATATTAAGTATTTACAGCATTGTTATATATATAGCCATAAACATATATGTTTGGTTCTGTGCTTACTGATGTTACTGTACACACACTACCGACTGACTACACTGACTCCATCACACAGAGGCTGTGCCTCATGGTGGGAAGGATACCTTTATAACAGAACATCACATTAAACTATAAGAAATAGGAACAGAATGAGTCCATTCAGCCTCTTGAGCCTATTCCATCATCCAATAAGATCATGGCTGACTTGACATTCCTCATGTCCACTTTCTGCCCTTTCCCTGTAACCCTAGATTCCCCAACTTATCAAGAATCTTTCTATCTCAGCCTTGAAAAAACAAAAGGACTCTGCCCCAACAGCTCTCTCTGACGAGGAGTTCCAAAGACTCACAACCCTCTGGGGGAAGAAATTCTCCTCATAGAACCAAAGAATCATAGAATCCTGACAGTGTGGGAACAGGCCATTTGGCCCAACAAGTCCACACCGACCCTCCAAAAAGTAACCCACCCAGACCCATTCCCCTACCTTATTACTCTACACTTACCCCTGACTAATGCACCTCACCTACACATCTCTGGACACTATGGGCAATTTAACATTTATCTCTGAGACTGTGCCTGTCGGTCCTAGACTCTCCCATGGGGAATTACATCCTTTGAGCTTTTGCAATGTTGTGTAACTATCTTAAAGGTACAGTTCGTCTGGAATATGAATGATATTGCACAGGACACACAATGGGC
The DNA here is from genome assembly GCF_020745735.1 of Hemiscyllium ocellatum. Lineage (NCBI taxonomy): Eukaryota > Metazoa > Chordata > Chondrichthyes > Orectolobiformes > Hemiscylliidae > Hemiscyllium > Hemiscyllium ocellatum. The sequence continues at coordinate 41,758,622 of NC_083436.1, read as the reverse complement.
TGAATAGCCTTCTTCTGTGCTGGAACCACTCAATGATTTGATAACAGTACCATGTGGCATTAGTTTGCTGCCAGAACTGAACCACTTTTCAAAATGAGGTGGGCAGACACAGACTGATAAAGCGATGACCTTAGATTTGGTTGACTTCAAATTGATATATTTTTCTGCATGGCGAATTCAGTAAGCGCTATCATCCTCTTTCTATTGATTTTTCTCCTCCCGGTCAGCTGCTGGGTCAATGAGAAAGCAAACACGGGCCCCCGTGCTGTTGGTCTGTGGTCATTGCTAAATAATCAAAATACGTCATTCTGGCAGCATCCTCCGTAATGACTCATGATACTGGGTCTTTACCTCTTTGTCAAACTGGTGGGAGCCTGACAGCAAGATGCAAGAGATGCAGAACGGACTTAGAAACTGTGTAAAGGAGGCTCTGAAGCAGAGATGCTCACATCAGAAAATAATGCTGGGCCTTTTGGAATGCTATCCCAACCTCTGATACACACAGGGTTTGACTCTTTCCAAACGAGATTTTGAAGGAGGCCAATTGGCCCATCCCACCTGTGATAGCCCTCTGTAACAGCTATCCAATTAGTCGCAAACACCCACACACAACCCCTCATTAGTTTTGCCCTTTTAAGGAAAAGATTCAAATTAATTTTGAAAGTGATGATTGAGTTTGCTACCACCTCCTGTTAGGCAGTTAATTCCAGATTATTGTAATACATTGCATTTTCTTTTAAAAAGAAAACTTCTTACTTTCCCTTCACCCCGACTCTTCATTGCCAATTATATTTAACCCCCGTCCTGTAGTTGCTGAGCTTCCTATCAGTGGAGTCCATTTTTCTATCAAAAACCGAGGTTGGCTTGTGTGAAAACCAATTTAAAAAGAATCACTCTTGGTTCCTTTCCAAGTTTTGAGGAGGAAGCCAGCCTCATTATCTTCCCCTGGGTTGCTAACTTTTGTTCTTAATGACTTGCAATCAATAACTGTTTGCATAATGCCAAGGTGACTCAGTGAACAAAGATGAGCCTGAGCTTGTAATTAACCTCTACTCCCTGAGCGAATTCAGCTCTTGTGAAAATTTCGGAAGCCCTCTGGATAGAGAGCGGTAATTTTTGTCAACAGGGGCAGAGTTAATTCAAACACTCCACACAACTTAACATGTCAGAATATTACTTATCATACCATTTTAATACTTACACCTTGTCTAGCATGCTTACAAGCGTCGTGCAGCTGATGTCAATAAATGGAGATGTAGATTTTCTCAAGGTGTCTGTGTCTGTGTATGTGTTTGCGGGTGTATGTTTAAATGTGAAGACATGTGTGAGTGTGTTTGGAAGTGTGTGCCTGACTGTGTACCTTCGTGTACTTGCATGTTTCAGTGCCCCAGTGTGTTTGAATATGTGTGTAATTCAATGTGTTGTATGTGTTTGAGAGTGTGAATGAGTGTGTTTGAATGTATGTGGGTACAATTAAATTGTTTGTGCATGTGTTTTTGTGTGTTTGTGTGAGAGAGTATGTGTGAGAGAGTGTGTGTGCAACTGCTTGAGTTTTTCTGTGTGTGTGTGTGTGTGTGTTTGAATGTATTTGTATGAGTATGTGAGAGGGACAGTATGTGTGCATGTGTTTGAGGGTATTTGTGTGTGTGGGAGAGACAGTGTGTGTGTGCATGTATGTGTGTGAGAGAGACAGTGTGTGTTTGAGTGTATTTTTGTGTGTGAGCGAGAGAGTGTGCTCATGTGTTTGAGTGTATTTGTGTGTGTGAGAGAGAGACAGTATGTGTGCATGTGTTTGAGGGTATCTGTGTGTGTGTGTGTGAGAGAGAGAGAGAGAGAGACAGTGTGGGTGTGCGCATGTGTTTGAGTGTATTTGTGTGTGTGTGTGAGAGAGACAATATATGTGCGCATGTGTTTGAGTGTATTTGTGTGTGTGAGAGAAAGAGACACTGTGTGTGTGCATGTACTTGAGTGTATTTGTGTGTGTGTGTGAGAGAGAGAGAGCGACAGTGTATGTGTTTGAGTGTATTTGTATGTGTGTGTGTGAGAAAGAGTGTGTGCATGTGTTTGAGTGTATTTTTGTGTGTGAGAGTGAGAAAGTGTGTGCATGTGTTTGAGTGTATTTGTATGCGTATGTTTGAGAGAGAGACACACACAATGTGTGCATGTGTTTGAGTGTGTGTGTGTGTGTGTCTGTATGTGTGCAGTCCAGTTTTGTTGAGTTTTGATCAATGAAATGTATCTGTTGAATTGGCTGATTGGTAAATTGGCTGATTTTAACATTTCTACCAAAGCATTCAAAGTAACAATCCTCCGGCTTACTGGGATTTTTTTAGGATCGCAGCCAGACCTTCTCATTTTATATAAAGATGGTGACCTGCCAGAACTTGGATCAGCTTTCCCAGCCTCGTCCTCCAGGGTTACAAGCTGTTTAGCCTTCGATGCAGTCACACCAAATGACAGCTCCACAGCTTTGTTACAGTGGGCTACTGATCACCTACTGGAGAAAATCAGCTTTTCTTGGCAGGGGATTTAAAAAAAAACCTTTGCTTCTCTGTGCTTGCAAAAACCTGCAAAGCTGCAACCAGAATGGATCCTGGGGAAGGAATGGGAAGGGAGAGATGTGGCCAAATGGAACTGTCTATTTATGAGGGATCACTGTTAGGGATGAAGGACATCAGTTATGAAGAGACATTGGAGAAGCTGTGATTGTATTCTTTAGAGACAGAGAAGGTTAATTGGAGTTTTAATAGAGGTGTTCAAAATTATGATTGGGTTCTGATAAGAGTAAACAAGGAGAAACTACTTCCATTGGCAACTGAGTCGGTGACCAGATGATACCAATTTTTAATAATTGTGAAAAGAAACCAAAGGAGAAGGAGAATTTTTTTTTCAAAACACAGGGAGTTGTCATAATCTGGAATATACTGCCTGAAAGGAAACAGAATCCATAATGACTCTCAGATGGAAAATTGGATAAATATTGGAAAATCAAAAACGTAAAAGCTTGTGGGAAAAAGAGTGGGACAAATTCAAAGATCCAGGACAACTCCAATGGCCTCGCTGTGTGCTGTGTTCTTCAATATAACATGCGGAGGTAATTTCTGTCCAGATGGTAATCTTACAGAGCTAATCAACATGCATTTCCAAAAATACCTGGTATTCTTTTGGAGGAATGAGCTGAGACTCAGGTGTGTTCTATACAGGAGTGAGAAATTCCGGTTCTTGGTTCCATGCAGTGATAAGCAGAAGAATCTAACATGAAATCTGTGCCCAAGCTGCGTTATTTTTTAGATTTCTGTATTAACATTAAATATTAGTACTGCTCATAATCATACAGGTTAGGTAAAGACATCTGTGCACATAATAATTCTTCATCATGGTTTGAGTTTAAATGAAATATGATGGGAGGTTATTTAAATGTACAATTCACTTGAATTTTAACAATTATAATTTTCTTACAGTCAGCTATGAAGGGGTATACTGATTCTTCTCTTTTTAACTCCTTGGTTGGTCACAGCAAATATTTTTAAGTTGTTTTAGCATGCAATTATATCCATATTTCAATTAAACATAGCATGCGTCAAAATTAAGGAGCCAATTAATCAATGGCCTAGTGGTATTATCACTGGGCTGTTAATCCAGAGACCCAGGTAATGACCTTGGGACCTGCACTGAAATCCTGCCATGGCAGATGGTGGAATTTGAATTCAATAAATATCTGGAATTAAGAATCTAATATTGATTATGAAATGATTGTTGGAAAAGCCCAACTGGTTCACTGACGCCCTGTAGGGAAGGAAATTTAGATTAGATTACTTACAGTGTGGAAACAGGCCCTTCGGCCCAACAAGTCCACACCGACCCGCCGAAGCGCAACCCACCCATACCCCGACATTTACCCCTTACCTAACACTACGGGCAATTTAGCATGGCCAATTCACCTGACCCGCACATCTTTGGACTGTGGGAGGAAACCAGAGCACCCGGAGGAAACCCACGCAGACACGGGGAGAACGTGCAAACTCCACACAGTCAGTCGCCTGAGTCGGGAATTGAACCCGGGTCTCAGGCGTTGTGAGGCAGCAGTGCTAACCACTGTGCCACCGTGCCGCCCACGAATCTGCCATCCTTACCTGGTCTGGCCTCCATGTGACTCCAGACCCACAGCATTGTGGTTGAATCTTAACTGTCCTCTGGGACGGACAATAAATATTGGCTCTCATCCCTTGAATGAATTTTTAAAAGTTACAAAAGTTTCCCTGAGTGAAAAAAAGAGGAATTTTATAACTTAATAACTCCAAACATATTCACTCACTCCCTCTCTCTCTCACACACACTCTCACCCATCCACACATACACACACACCCCTACTCACACACACACCTACACAAACACACCCCTGTACACACACACACCCTACACACACACGCACACACCCCTACACACAAACACACCCCCTACACCCACACACACACGTACACACCCCTACACACACCTACACACACCCCTACACACATACATACATACACACCCCTACACACAAACACCCACACCCCTACACCCCTGCACACACACACCACTACACACACACACGTGCACACCCCTACACACACCTACACACACCCCTACTCACACACACACCCCTACACACACACACCTACACACACCCCTACTCACACCCACACACACGTCTGCACACACACACCCCTGCACACATACATACATACACGCCCCTACACACAAACACCCACACCCCTACACCCCTGCACCCACACACCCCTGCACACACACACACACCACTACACACACACACCTACACACACACACAAACACACACACCCCTACACACATGAATCCCTACACACACACCCCCCTACACACAAACACACACCCCTACACACACACACCTACACACACACATACACACCTCTACACACACACCCCTACACACACACCCCTACACACACACCTACACACATACACAAACGCACACACCCCTACACACACACCCCTACACACACCTACACACACACACAAACGCACACACCTCTACACACACACATACACAATATCTGGTATGAAAATAAGTTTTGGGAATGTGCAGTTGAAACAAAGTCCTTCAGGTGTTCGAATTAACAGGTGACCACAAATGGTTGATGGATGCCTTGTATCATCTGGAGTAGCAAATATATGACCAATCTTGTGTGCTTAATGAATAAATATTTCTCCAATTTGGTTTATCACCTGGTGCTGTTTTTGAGAGTCTGAGGTGGACAGGCAGGGACAGTGGGAGAATATTTTAGTCACTTCAGTTACCATGAAAATCAGAAAAGAGAACTATGGGTGCTGGAGATCTGAACAAAAACAACAATTTCTGTTTTTGCAGTTTCCACTCCAATATTCTTTCTGTGTTCTGCCCAAAACCTGTTTTCCTGAAATACTGTTCACCTGTGTGTTCCCATGCCTGGCATCACTGGTCTGAATTTTCCCATGTTCAGTTAAATTGTTTGGTTGAGTGAGTTTCCTGGCCTACCATGGCTCTGAGCAACATTTCTCAAGAATCTGCTGCTCCTCACATCAACAGTTGATGAGGAGCAATCAAGTTCCTTTGTGCCCTTCTCGTGCAATCACATGGCATTGGCTTTCAGACAGGTTGTGTGCTTGCCAGGTAAGTTTCTGTCACATGTTGCAGGTATTGACATAGACTGGTGCTGTATAGCAACATGTCTAACATCTCAACTGTCCTGCGCACCTCACTGTGACAGACTGTCTGCCCCACTCTCTGCACTGAAAACCAAAGCCAGCCTCCAACTAAGTTCAAAGTGACAGAGAGCTGAGAAAGGAAGCTCACAGCCATTAGATGTATCCTGTGCAGATGCATGGGTGTCTCTGCTTGCCAAGTGACCTGGCAGAAACATACAAGTCTGACAGGTCCCTGAGTGCCAAAGACAAATTTTGAAGGACTGAAGTGCTGTGTGGGTTGGTCCAGGAGCAGACAGAATGATGTGGTGAGGACGGTGGCTGGCCAATGCCAACGTGTATGAATGCAGGGTCAAGGAAGGTGGTCAGAATGAGGGCACAGGGGGATGTTGGCCAAGGTGTTTGATGAGCTGCAGCCACTAGAGATTTGGTTAGCAAATGTGCAACAACGAGATGGTATACATTTTCAGCATGATAGGATGTGACGAATGGAGTGGCACAAGTGATCATTCTGATTTATCATTGGGAATTTGCACCACCTTGCGGAAGGAGGGAACAATTGGAAGCTGTGTTTAAATAGGGAATTGGGAGATTTAAACAGGTGCAAATATATGGACATCTCGAGATTCACCATTCATAGAGCTATAGGGATATACAGCACGTAACCAGACACACGAGCCTAATCTAGTCCCATTTGCCAGCATTCAGCCCATATCCCTCTCAGCACTTCCTATTCCTTTACCCATCCAGATGTCTTTTAAATGCTGTAATTGTACCAGCCTCCATCATTTCCTCTTGCGGCTCGTTCCATACACACACCACCCTCTGCATGAAAATGTTGACACTTAGGTCCCTTTTATATCTTTCCCCTCTCTCCCTAAACCTTTGCCCTCTAGTTCTGGACATCCCCACCTCAGGGAAAAAAACTCTGTCTATTTACCCTATCCATGCCCCTGATGATTTAATAGACCTCTATAAGGTCACTCCTCATCCCCCGGCACTCCAGGGAAAACAGCCCCAGTCTATGCAGCCTCTCCCTGTAGCTCAAACCCTCCAAACCCGGCAATACATTGAGATTCTGAACCTGCCAGTTAAAAATTAAAGAAGACGTTTGACACAATGTTGATATTTTCATTATCTCCATATTTACCCAACGTTTTCATCATTGCCCCAACATTGCACCAAGGGCAGGGAGATTTGCTATTGGTCTTTCAAACTGGATAACCTATTGATGGCATTTATCCCAAAGGATGAAGCTTTCAGAATGGCAGAAATTAAAAATACAAGGCTGTCTGGGGTAGGGAAGTTCAAAACTAGAGGGCTTAGGTTTAGGGTGAGAGGGGAAAGATTTAAAATGAGACCTGAGGGGTGACTTTTTCACGTAGAGGGTGGTGCGTGTATGGAATGAGCTGCCAGAGAAAGTGGTGAAGGCTGGTACAATTGTAACATTTAAAAGGCTTCTGGATGGGTATATGAATAGGAAGGGTTTGGAGGGCCAAGCATTCAATGTGATTCCACATTTGCACAATATTTGCCTCCCTTTGTTTCACATTTGGGATAAATGCCACCAGCAGATTATCCAGCTTGAAAGACCAATGGCAGAAACTTCCTGCAATGTTGAGGCAACGACGAGAAAGTTGGGTAAATATGGTGGCAAGGAAAATATCAATGTTGTGCAAAACGCTGACAATCTATTCCGAATAGTCAGTCAGTCTGATTGTGGAGAGCACTGCCATCTCTGTGACAGGATACAAAAGAAGCTTGCTCTGTAGAGATGAGTTGTTGTGTTTCCCTACCCAACAAGAATATTTCAGCTTCTAAAATTAGATTACTTACAGTGTGGAAACAGGCCCTTCGGCCCAACAAGTCCACACTGACCTGCCGAAGCGCAACCCGCCCATACCCCTACATTTACCCCTTACCTAACACTATGGGCAATTTAGCATGGCCAATTCACCTGACCCGCACATCTTTGGACTGTGGGAGGAAACCGGAGCACCCGGAGGAAACCCATGCAGACATGGGGAGAACGTGCAAACTCCACACAGTCTGTCGCCTGAGTCGGGAATTGAACCCGGGTCTCAGGCGCTGTGAGACAGCAGTGCTAACTGCTGTGCCACCGTGCCACCCACCAAAATGATTCATCGCTCATGAAATATTTTGTAATGTCATAGAGATATAGAAGGCGATTGCTGGTTGTGGATGAAGGAGGTTTCTCTATTCTCTATTCAAGTTTTCCTCAGTATTTGTCTGATTCTTAAGATCGCTTTATCTCTTTCCCTGAGGCGAGTTAGGTTTATCAATATGGAAACAATTTGTCTTAATAAAGCCATGTAACTACTTTGCACTCATTACTTTTGAAAAAAAAATCTGTTTATATTATTAATGAGTGCCCTACTTCAGAAGAGTGTTACAAGATTGACTGCAAATTGAGTTAATTGGCTACTGTAAAGGCCGAAACGTCAGTTGTAGAATTAGAAATCATATCAAAATAATGAAAGGCTGCTCATTGTAAATTGTATTTGCAAATCTTCCACAATGTTATTTTTGGCAGACCTGGACCCCTACTGAGGTCTGTTGCTGTTCGTTGTGAAATATCTAACACATAACTTGCATTTAAATAGCCTCTTTAGCATTATAAAACAAAAGAAAAGTTGGTATTGACCTCCATGAGGAGAGATCGGGGCAGTTGATAAAACCCGGGTCAAAGTAATAGGTTTTAAAACAACAACTTAAGCATGCCTTCTGTGACTGTGATGAGATTGAAATTACGAGCACTGTATCTGAAAGGCAATGGCCAAAGTGGTTGAATGTTGATAATTTTCTTAGCTAGCATTTTCCAAACTGATTTAAATAGCAACCATGATATTGTATGTTCAAAACTAGCTCCCCAATTATTTTCATAGCAGAATATTTTACAACCCTAACTCTACACTATTCTTGCTTCTTTCCTTACTCGCTATTCTTTTTATCAGCTAATTAAATAATTAAAGAGGACATAATTATTGATTCTTATTTCCTCATGGTGACTTCTCGTTCAGCAGTAAAGAGCCTCTATAAAGAATCTCTTCCCCTTCAGTACAGCAATAACCATCATAAATAGCACCATTAACACAGACTTATTTAAAATTTATGGCACGTTATCATTCAAAAAATCTTTTCATTTTGTGGGTTGCCTGGATATTATCATTCCTCAAATAATAGTGAACCCTTTACCACCTTATATTCAGACACAAGTGTGCAGCCCTGGTATTTACAATTAGTGCTCATTGTTGGTGATGAGCTGACTCGGACTGATATCTTTCTTTTGTTTTTCATTCTGTTATTAGATTGCTGAATGGAACTATCTAATTTCACATCTAATGTTGACCTTTCTTTTATGCACCTCCTGTGCAGAGTAACCCTATATGCCTTGCTCTGTCTAATCACCCTATGATGTCTATGTACTTGTTTGTTATGATCTGTCTGCATTGCTCACAAAACAAAGTTTTTCACTGTACTTTGGTACACGTGACTACAATAAATCAAATCAAATCAAATCATTCAAAATGGATTGTGGCGACAGTGGAAAAGCTTTTTGCAATATTTTACTCTTTTTTAAAATGCACATGACAATAAAATCATTAATTTATTTATTGAATCATTCATGCATTCAGTAAAAGGCATTTCCTTTCTGATATAGGACCTTGGGTCATAATGTGCTGGGGTTGGAGATTATAACACTATTTAATCAAGGTGGGGAAACAGAAAAAAAAGGAAATCCCTGGTTCATTAGCTTAACATCCGTCACGGGGAAAATGCAATCATCTTGTACTAAGGAGCATATAGTTGGGTGCTCAGAAAATCCTAGTGCAAATAAGCAGAGCCAACATGGTTTAGTGAAAGGGAAATTATTTTTGGCTATGTTATTAGGCTTTTTGGAGGAAATAACAAGTAATGTTGATTAAAAAAGGACTTGTGGATGTGTTTTAATAAGATTTCCAGAAGGCATTCAACAAAGTATTACATCACCAATGCTACAGGGAAGGGTGATGGCCTAGTGGCATTATCACTGGCCTGCTAATGAGAGACTCAGGTAATGGTTTGGAGGCTTACGTTCAAATCCTACTATAGCCGATGGTGGGGTTTTAATTTGGTTTTTAAAAATTCTGGTATTAAGGGTCTAATACTGACCACGAATCCATTGTCAATTGTTGGAAAAACCCATCTGGTTCACTAATGCCCCTTAGGGAGGAACAATGCCATCCTTATCTGATCTACATGTGACTCCAGACCCATATCAATGTGGTTGACTCTTAACTGCCCACTGGCTGAAGCTACCATGAAGGATTCTCTTTCTCAACCTTTCTCTTCACCTGAGGCATAGTGACCCTTAGGTTAGACCACCACCAGTCAACTCCTTTAATAAGCTCTCCCAATGGTTCAGCAAAAATACGGTGACTTTACCTTATATGTAGACAAATAAGAGGGTGATTTTATTGAGACATGTAAGACCCTCAGAAGAGTTTGACCAGATGAATGCTGAAATAATGGTTCCCTCTGTGGGCGAGAGTAAAGGTCACTCTTTAAAAATGGGGACGATGAGATTTATTTTCTCTGCATGTCATGAATGTGTAAGAACTCTCTTTCCCTGAGAGTCATGGAGGTAACTTCATTAAAATTTTTGAGGCAGTAATATAGACTCTTTATTAACAAGCGAGTGAAACGTTATCAGAGGTGTGCAGGAATAGGGAGTTCAGACCAAGGGCATCTCAACTAAGGTCTTACTCAGTGGCAGACCAAGCTTGAAGGACCAAATGGCCTGCACTGTCACTCGTTTTCCTGTTTGCCTGGTCATATGCTCTTGGGTAATACCATGAGCAGATTAAAGTTTTCTCTATCTGCATAAAATGATACCACAGAGCAACACTCCAATCTGCGATTTTAAAAGATGTAACCTCTAAAAAATGAGAAAGGTGCATGACTAATTCGAAAGGAGGGATAAGAGGATGCAGGTGAGTGGGGTTAGACCACAGGTTGAAAAACTGTCAATGTTAAACCCTTATTCAAAAAGGGAAGGAGTCAAATAAACAGGTCACTGTAGGCCAGTTAGCTTAGCATCTGTTCTTGAGAAAGTATTGAGCCTGTTTAAAGGATGCAACAGATTAGTATTTAGAAATACATAATATAATCAGTCAGAGTGGAATTATGAAGGAGAATGCTTGGAAAATTTATTAGAATACTTGATGAGGTAATAAATAGGATAGATGAACGTGAGTTAGTGAATGTAATGTATTTGCATTATCCAAAAGTGTTTGATAAGGTGCCACACATTAGGCTACTCAATAAGAAAAGTGCCCATGCTGTTGGAGGGAATATATAAGCTTGAATAGAGGATTGGCTAATTAATAAAAAAACAGAAATTGGGAGAAGAGGCCATTTTCAGAATGAAAACCTAACACTCATGGAGTGTCATAGAGACCAGTGCTGGGGCTACAGCGATCTAAAATATATATTAATGACTTGGATGAGGAATGTGAGTGAACTGTAGCTAAGTTTGTGGATGACACAAAAATAGTTAGGAAGGCAAGTGGTGAGGAAGACCCAGAGTCTGCAGAAGGACAGAGACAGATTGAGTCATAGGGCAAAAACCTGGCAGTTAGAAATAATGTGGGAAAATGTGAGGTTATGCACTTTGGCAGGACAAAGAGAATATTATTTAAATGGAAAAGGACTGGAGAAAGTTTGCCATTACCTCATTGGCTGTCTTATTTCCTACATTTCCAGAGTGAATGTATTTCAAGCACGTTTCATTTGAGTTAAAGCGGATGCCTGAAAGGTGCTATACAAATGTAAACCTTCCTTTTGTTTTTTTTTCCAAATGTGCCATTTTTGAGAATGTTCAATTGGTGCATTAAATGCTGGAGATATATGTCACTCTACATAGATTGAAATACTAGGTGAAATACATTAGAAAAATCAATGCTGTAAAATATATTGGAGGAAGGTGAGGGAGTAATGAAGGGCTTATGCTCGAAACGTCGAATTCTCTATTCCTGAGATGCTGCCTAACCTGCTGTGCTTTGACCAGCAACACATTTGCAGGAAGGTGAGGGAACCCATTTAGAGGAGATTGATTCAATTGAAATTTTTGAGACAGAGATTGAATCTTTATGCCAAAGCTTTGTTGAACAAAAGAATGCACTGAATTTTTCTCTCGTTCTTTCAGAGGATGTGGGTGCCACAGACAGGGCAATGTTTGTTGCCAAACCCCGAAATGACCTTGAGAAGATGGTGGTGAGCTGTGTGTTCTTGAATCTCTGCAGTCCATGTGCTGTAGGTAGACCCCCGTTGCTATTCAGAATGGAATTGCAGAGGTTTGATCCAGTCACATTGAAGAGCTGCCATATATTTTCAAGTTGGGATAATGAACTCTGATCTTCAGATCTCCAAATGCTATTCGGGAATGAGGTACATTCCTGCGTGATTTGGTGGTATCCCATCCACCAGCTTTAACATTAACTCCCTATACCAGTGGAATACTGCAGAAGAGAAACTTGGCTAGACTTCCTGTTTTTTGAGTGAAGCTGGGGGTTGATGCTGTTAGATTAGAATAGCATGAAGCTTTGTTTTGATTCCAAGCGCAGAGGCTTAGACTGGCAATAGGATCTTACTGGTCTGGTCACTGTATCAGGACAAAGTGAGGACTGTTGATGCTGGAGATCAGAGTCGAGAGTGTGTCGCTGGAAAAGCACAACAGGTCAGGCAGCATCCGAGGGGCAGGAGACTCGACATTTCAGGCATGAGTCCTTCATCAGGTTTTGGGCATGCCCAAAACGTTGGCTCTCCTGCTCCTTGGATGCTGCTTGACTTGCTGTGCTTTTCCAGCATCACACTCTCAACTCTGATCTCCAGCATCTGTAGTCCTCCCTGTCTCCGAGTTGATTTCAACCCTACTGCAAAGCCCTATTCCTGATGGATGGCTCATGCCTGAAACATTGATTCTACTGTTCCTCGGATATTGCCTGACCAGACATGCTTTTCCAGCACTGCCCTCTCCACACTGGTCACTATATCATGCAACCTGGCAATGGTCCTCTGATATGCTCATTTAAGAGAGATGACCGAGGGTGGGGTTGGGGTATGGCTGGATAACTTTTTTTTTCTTTATTCATTTACAGGATATGGGAATCACTGATCAGGCAGCATTCATTTGCATATTTGCTATTTTGCATGTCAACAGTTTTATTCTGGTGTTGGAAGTTATTGAATTATGATATTGAAGGGATAGGACGGGCAGCCATGTGAAATTGTCATTTTATTAAATAAAGAACATCCCCCAGCCTGTGAACAACCCCCAAAGAGCACTGTCATTTAAGAGAGATGACCGAGGGTGGGGTTGGGGTATGGCTGGATAACTTTTTTATTTCTTTATTCATTTACAGGATATGGGAATCACTGATCAGGCAGCATTCATTGCCCATCCCCAATCATCCAGAGGGCAGTTAAGGGTCAATCACATTGTTGTGGGCCTGGAGTCATATATAGGCCAGACCAAGTAAGGATTGACAGTTTCCTTCCTGAAAGGACATTACTGAACCAGATGGGCTTTTTCCTCAAACATCAATAAGGGCTCATGGTTGCAAACAGACTCCTAATTCAAGATATTTTTAACGAATTCAAATTTCACCATCTCACATGACAGGGTTCGAACCCAGCTCCCCAGGCATTATCTGGGTCAACAACCTAGCGATAATACCCCTCAGCCATCATCTCCTCTCAGGTGGAGTGTGGCTGTCTATGTCCAGTATGACCAACCATTTCCAGTGTCACCAACTATGTCCTTTCTATTCTATGGATGTGGGTGTGATTTGATGTGGAGGTAATGCCTAACATCCCAGTTGGTATGCAACTTTAGATATTGTTGGATTCCATTCTGTGGAACCCTGGATGTGCTGAAGAGATTGTGAAGAGAAGGGAGATATGATGTTTGAAATATACAAGATCCTGAGGGGCCTTGGCAACATAGATTTGCAAAGGTTGTTTTGCCTTGTGGGAGAATTAGAGCTAGAAAGAATAATCTTAGAAGAAAGTGTTGCAGATTTAAGACAAAAATCAGGAGGAATTTCTTATCTCAGAGAGTTGTGAATCTGTGGAATTCTTTAGCATGAAGGGCTGTAGAGGTTGGATCATTACATAAAATTAAGGTCAATTCTTCATTAGTAATGGCATCAAGGGCTATGGGGAAAAGGCAAGAAAGTTGAGTTGACGGTTATCAGATTAACTATGCTCTCATTGAATGGCAAAGCAGACTAAATGGGCTGAATGGCCTGTTTTTACTCTTGTGTTTAATGGTCTTAATTCATGACCCTGACTGAGCTGCATGATAACACACAATGGGATTTTTAATAGGAAAAAAAGCTATATTTGCATGTCAACAGTTTTATTCTGGTGTTGGAAGTTATTGAATTATGATATTGAAGGGATAGGAGGGGCAGCCATGTGAAATGGTCATTTTATTAAATAAAGAACATCCCCCAGCCTGTGAACAACCCCCAAAGAGCACTGTTGATAGAGGAAGAATGCCACCCTCAATTCATTCAGCAAATTCATGCAAAGCATGATGTGACAAAATCAATGCTGACTTAAATACAACAAGAAGTTCAACGTGACCTATTGCGTTGCTTCCAATCCCTTTGGGACAGGGCAGGATGGTAATAAAGAGGACAAGTGAACATCTGTGGACAAGGAAGGAAAGAAGATATATTAGCTTTTTCGCTGGGGCTGTCACCTGGTGTTGTGACGGTTGCTGTTTTGTATGCACTCCCACCTCATCCCACATTCCTGAGGGAGTTTGGAGAACTAACAACACCTATAAATATTAATTTAATGGACCCAACAAATAATCCGAGTGCACATGAAAACTTTGAGAAATTTTTGGACATACGGCCATTAGAAACGCTGCCAGCAAAAGCACTCAAACTTCTCAAGTGATATTTAACAGTTGTGTCAGAGCCTCAAGAGCTCATGACATTAAAAGGATGGACGATTTACTTAATGGAAGCTTTATTGATGAAATGCCTTCCTAGTCATAGCTGGTAAATGGCTCTTTAGCAGATTATTGGAGACAAGATTAATAAATCAAGTATTTGGTCTCACAGGCATGGTTCTTATTGTCACAGGTTGTCTTTTACTATGCCTGCTGTAGCAGTGTGCAATAAAGTCCCAGAATGATTGCACAGACTTTACGTAACCAGGCTTTTACAGCTGCATGTTGACTTTGTATAATGCCTGTGTTCGAATACACAATGCAGTCTCATAGATTTCATGTCACCAAGCTCATAAGTTCTCTCTTGAAAGTCACAGACTGCCGCTGCACCTCAAACATATTGGTCTGATGCATGAAAATGCCTCTTTATTTCCTCTTAACATGAGTGCTGCGGTAATGAACTTGTAAAGTTGTCCTTGCCCATAACCAGCAAAACATTTTCGGAAGAGGCGTCACTGGACTCAAACTCTGCTAACCCTGTTTCTCTCTCCACAGATACTGCCAGACTCACTGAGTTTCTCCAGCAATTTCGGTTTTTGCTTACTTCAGATCTCTAGCATCTCCAACAGATTTTAGCTATATTTTATGTTAAACATTTTCCTTTAAATGTTAAGACAAAGAGGCAAAGGGAGGCAATATGCACTTGATGACAAAATGCTGTTTTTGATCTTAATTTGATTTATTATTGTCACATGTACCCAGGTACAGTGAAAAGCTTTGTTTTGTTTGTAGTACAGGCAGATCATAGCATAAAAAGTTTATTGGGTGATAGAACAGGGCAAGGAATATAATATTGCGACTGCAGAAAAGATACACCAAAAGCAACATCAGCATGAAGTTTGAAATGTGAGCGATCCATTCAGAAGTCTAATATCAGCGGGGGAAGAATCTGTCTTGAACCTGTTGGCATTTGCTGTTGACAGTTTTGGAATGCAGAATTTGCCAAATTTTAATATTCTGTGGCCAACTGCTTTTTGGCATCACTGTAGCGTTTCCCAGATTTTTCATAATGCTCCAAATGGCCTTTTTTCTTTCAAGACAAAACTGACCACCTCTCTCAGGAGATCGCATTGTTTCAGGTAGGATGGGGACTGTGACAACCGCAATGTGTGATGTACCACAAAAAAGCTAATAATTTAATTTGATTTGTTATTGTCATGTGTACTGGGATACAGTGATAAGTATTGCTATCCAGGCAAATCATACCTTACATGGATACATCGGGATAATAGAACAGAATATAATAATTAGTAACTCAGTTGGCCCAAAGGCAGGCAGACCTCCCATTGCCTTGTTCAATGCTGCTACATTTTCAGGGGGCGAAGGGCATATAGCCAATGGGGACATGGCCCAATTTTACAGACTCCTTCCCCTAACCCCTGACACTCATTCTTGCCAACTTTCCCATAGGAAGCCTTAATATGCAGCCATTATTGGGAATCACTTGCATGAGTGGAAAACATCTAGAGGATCAATAAACCTCCTCCAATTATTTTCACCTCCACTGAACTGAAAGTGACTTAGAGATAAGAAATGGGTTGTTGACTCTATATCATTTATTTACATTTACACAAAGTCAACGTCAGCTTGATTCTGTTAATAATAATGGTAATGGAATTATCTTCTTATCTTTGTATGGAAATGTACATGCCGGATGTATAGACCAAAAAGATATAACATATAACAGCGTGGCTGTGCTCTATTAACTTAGTTGAGAGTTTACTTTGTTTGATCTAGCACTTGCTGTAATGGTAGTGTATTACAGATTACTCATGGAATCCAAATTGCTGTGGTAACATGCCATTTTAGAAGCATGTAGTAAATATAGTGATGATAGAAGCTTCTTTCCATTCTATGACTGACAAGTAATCTCTCCCACTCTGACAGACAGCCACTGGCGTATGGTGGAAGGACTTGTTCAATCTGCTTGTCCACATTATGGGCACATCTTCCCTCGATGTCAAGTCTTGGTTGAGACTCAAATCTGGAGCTTCTGCCAGTGGTGCTATCCACTGCCCTGCAATACCGAGGTGGAAAATTGGCCAGGATTTCTGTTCCTGATCCTTGGTATGTGAGGTGAAGGAGGAACAGCATACGTTAAGGGGTCAGGTAAGGGCATGGTGTTTTTGTAAGAATGCCAATATGTTGCTGCAGCTTTCTGTACAACCTCAGGCATTTGGGGCAACTATTATGGGGAATATTCAAATTCTTCGAAAAAAGGAAAGGAACTGAAGAGAAGGCAGGAATCCTTATTATGAACATGCCTGATGTTGTTCAACGTCATGGAAGAGAAAGTGAGGACAGCAGATGCTGGAGATTAGAATCGACAGTGTGGTGCTGGAAAAGCACAGCTGGCCAGGCAGCATCCGAGGAGCAGGAGAGTCTGATGAAGGGCTTTTGCTGACTCTTGTTCAGCGTCATATCTGACAATAAAACAACTAATCTCTACAATTCCTCCAATGAAAATAATTTTCTATTTCCATAATTCCGAATCATAACATTGAGAAACATCACTCGCTTTGTGTTTGAAAATACTTCATGTTGGAACATGAGAATGTTCATCAATTCCAGGAGAAAGAAACCTTTCCTTCTGCAATGTTCATTGAAGGCAAGAGAGTTCTAAACTGGCTCAAATAAGGTCTATTATTAACAGCTGCATAGAATGTGCAGCATCAGAAATCCCTTTGAGCTCGATCCAATTCATTCTAACACTTTTATAATGAAGCCGCCCGACTGCAGTTATTGGACTGGGACAGGTTTGGCTAGATGAAGGTAAGGCAGGAGGCAGCATTTACTCCAAAGTAAGAAAGCCTTTGCTGAAAAGGTTTTCCTGAACAGTTCCTTGCCTATCTGGGACAGCCATGATATCTCAAGGTTCAATCCTTGAGTGGTGAAGACATTAGAAACCACCCCCCCACCCCCATAAGATGGAAGTGTGAGGGTAAGGGAGCAGGTGGCAATGGGTCCCCTAGAGGGGATGACCATCTTGGGTTGGGCTGTCAACAATTGTTCACATTGTTGATAAAAACAAATTCTGGAAATCTAAGAGACTGAAGATGCTGGGAGTTGCCGAATAGACTGGGGCAGTTTTCCCTGGACCATTGGAGGCTGAGGGGTAACCTCATAGACATTTATAAAATCATGAGGGGCATGGATAGGGTAAATAGATAAGGTCTATTCCCTGGAGTGGGGGAGTCCAAAACTAGAGGGCATAGGTTTAAGGTGAGAAGAATAAAAAAAAGGATCTGATGGGCAACGTTTTCATGCAGGTGATGGTGTGTGTATGGAATGAGCTGCCAGAGGAAGTGTTGGAGGCTGGTACAAATACAGAATTTAAAAGGCATCTGGATGGCTTTGTGAATCCTTTCTGGGATATGGGCAAAGTGCTGGCAAATGGGACTAGATTAGGTTAGGATATCTGTTTGGCATGGACAAGTTGGACCGAAGGGTCTGTTTCTGTGCTGTACATCTTTATGACTCTGTGACTCTAAGCTCTCCATGGGACTGGCAGTATCTGTAGGAGAGGCAGAGGTAGAATGAGTGGGTGGAAATTTCCTGCTGTCCTTCATTGCAGGTGGGATTGAAAGGCTGTTGGCCCAACCAGCAGCCTGGTCGAGAGAGGTAGACATTGCTGAGGAAGTAAGGGGATCTTGGGAAATGAAGAGAAAAGCTAAACGCTGTAAAGCAGATGCGACCAAGATGGTCATCCCCTCCAGGTGACCCATTGTTGTCTGCTCCCTTACCCTCACACATCCATCTTATTGGAGGGAGGGGTGGGGTGGGGGGAGGGGGGAGTGTTCTCATGTCTACTCCAATCCAGGATTGAGCTTTGAGATATCATGGCTGCCCAAATAGGCAGGGAAAGACCCTACTCCATGAAGCTTATCCATCAGCGCTAATATGTTGCTGGCAAATTGTCAGTGTGCCCAAAGACCAACTCTTAATGGGTCTTTAAGTATTTCAAATTTGGTGCCCAGCTCGCTCTGTCCCTGGAAAACCTCCCTGACAATGAATCAGAAAGCTTTCCAAATGTGAGCCGAGTATTTCACGTCAGTTCCCTTTCCTTATAATGGGGCACATCAGGGAAATTCATCCCCTCCCTCTGAGCAAGAGACTCAGGCCCTCCTTCAGGACTTCTTGGCCAGGGAACAAGGATCTGTAATGAGCTGATTGATGTGTAATCAGGAGAGTTATCTTGGTTTTGGGCATCTGTGTGCTCAGCAATGCCTAACAGTCTGCCACCAAACTTGGTTGTGAAAACTCTGGAGGTCTTGTTGAGATGTTTCCCACAGCTCACCATGCACAGCAGAACAATACATTGCAGGTTGCTAACATAGACTATCAGCCCACGTGAGGAATGTCTGAGATTGAGGTTGAGGTGAGGTTATCAGGAACCTCCTTAACAACTTCTCCTGATCCTCTGGTGGCAAGGGCAGCATGGTGGTTCAGTGGTTAGCACTGCTGCCTCACAGCACCAGGGGCACAGGTTCAATTCCAGCCTTAGGTAACTGTCTGTGTGGAGTTTGCACATTTTCCTTGTGTCTGGATGGATTTCTTCAAAATGCTGCACTTTCCTCCCACAGACAAAGATGTGCAAGTTAGGTGGATTGGCTGTGCTAAATCGTCCATAGTGTTTGGGGATGTACAGGTTGGGTGGGCTAGCCATAGTAAATGATGGCATGGTGAATCAGTGGGTAGCACTTGTGCTTCACAGCACCAGGAACCCAGGTTCGATTCCAGCCTTGGGTGACTGTCTTGTGGCGTTTGCATGTTCTCCCCATGTTGTGTGTTTCCTCCGGATCCTCCGGTTTTCCTCCCACAGTCCAAAGATGTGCAGGTTAGGTGAATTGGCCACGCTAAATTGCCTGCGATGTTCAGGGATGTATAGATTAGGTGGGTTAGTCAGGGGAAACGTGAAGTAATAGGGTAGGGGAATAGGTCTGGGTGGGATACTCTTTGGAGGGTCAGTGTGGGTTTGTTGGGCTGAAGGGCCTGTTTCCACACTGTAGGGATTCTAATTCTAAATGTAGGATTACAGGGATAGGGTAATTGGGTGGATCTGGGTGGGATGCACTTTGGAAGGCTGGTGTGGATTCAAAGGGCTGAATGGCCAGCTTTCACACGTTGGGATTCTATGATCAAACCACCATTAGTTGTCTCTCTCATGAGAGAACTCTATGGTTTGATTATTGATTTACTTATTGTCACTTGTACCAAAGTACAGAGAGAAGCTTTGTTTCTGAGCAGTACAGATTATAGTAAGCAAGGTTGTACAAAACATTTGTGGGACTACAGTTACTTTCCTTTAGCTTTATGTAGTGTCATGGTGAGTAATGAGACATCTGGGACATTTATACCTACATGAGAATTACAAAATAGCTCCTTGAGCTTGTGAATACACAATAATATATTACACCCTCAAGCTCAAACTTGGCTCTCTCTAACACGAAGTAGAATAGACCGTCCCTGCGTGAATAAAAGGTTGATGAAGGGACAGGGAAAGAGAGAAGAGGAAAGAACAAAAGAAAGATTGAAAGAGTGGAGAGAGACAATGGTGCAGAGTACCAGGGGTAGAAGATCCTCTGTCCGAACATCCAAAAACTGAAAAGCTCCGAAACACAAAGGTTTTTTGTGAAATTTTTTTCTCATTAACAAGGTTGTTTGGCAAGCAAACAGTTAACCCAGGTTGACACCCACTCGATGCGTGTCACTCAGATGAGACATGTGGGGGTGTGGCCAAGCACGTTCTTACTTAGGAGTCTGCTTCTCCGGTAAGATTTTTAAAAAGTTTCACCATTAAACTGTCATTATTCTGAAAACCGAAAAATTCCGAATTATGAAAAACAGCTGGTCCTGAGCATTTCGGATAAAGGATCATGTAACTGTATTGGGACAAGTGAAGAAACTCAAGCTCGATCTTGTAAAGGGAGTCTGTGGAACTATTCCCAGTATCTCGCTAATTAACTGTGGACAGAGGCTATGATCTACAGTCAGTGAACTCAGTAATGAGGTTGTAAAGTACCTAATTGCACTTCTTTATCAGAGTAATGGTGTGATAATAATTTTCATAATATTCTGAACATTATCCTGTAGAATTTTCCTCTCAAGGCTTTAACCAATTGCATATTTATTATGAACAAAGAACAGAAGAGAAGTCCAGCACAAGGACAGGCCCTTTGGCCCTCCAATCCTGTACCGATCATCATGCTCTAAACTAAACTAAAAACAAACCTCCTGCCTTTATTTGCTCCATAGCCGTCTATTCCCTCCCTATTCATGTAACCATCCAGATGCCTCTTAAATGTTGATAACATACCTGCTTTCACCACCCCTTCTGGTAGTGCGTTCCAGGATTCTCCCACTCTCTGCATGAAAAACTTCCCTCGTACATCTCCCTTAAACCTTCTCCCTCTAACCTTCAACCCGTGTCCACTTGTATTTGAAACTTCAATCCTGGGAAAAAGCCTCTGACTACCCACCCTATCTATGCCTCTCATCATTTTGTAGACCTTTATCAGATCTCCTCCCGGCCACCATCTTTCCAGTGACAACAATCCTCTTCTCTTTGAGCTTTTCTCATAGCCAATGCCCTCAAGACCAGGCAGCATCCTGGTGAACCTTCTCTGCACTCGTCCGAAAGCTTCCACATCCTTCTGATAGTGTGGCGACCAAAACTGCAAACAAAATATCTGAACTGAGGACAGTCCGAGACGGAAAGGAGATTGAGCAGATACCACAGGCATTTCCATTATTTTTATATCTGTATTTGGAATAGATTAACTATGTGAGCCTTAACTTTGTAACTTCATTGTGAGAAGAATTGTTTTAGTAAAGTTGGAAAAAAATTAACGGGCAGAGAAAAGACAAGTTATCTTTTGAGTGTCCCCAGCCCTTCATCGTCCCTTTCTTCACCAGGGATAGTCCTATATGCTCCTTGTTAGAGGGAGCCAAGTTAGAACCTTGAGCATGTTATTTTGTTGTGATATTCAAAAAGCACTAGGAACTATATTGTCTTACTCATGGACACATCATTTTACTTCATAGTTCACATCAATGAAAAAAGCACTTGCCAATGTATCTCTCGGACTCTCTCACTGCCACAGAGGGCTGTGGAGGCCAAGTTGTTGAGTGTCTGTAAGACAAAGATAGGTTCTTGATTAATAAAGGGATCAAAGGTCAGGGGGAGAAGGCAGGAAAATGGAGTTCAGAAACATAATAATCATGATAAAGTGGCGGGGCAAACTTCATGGGCTGAATGGTCTAATTTTTCTTGTGGTCTTTTGGCCCCTCTGTCTTTCTGTTGACTGTCTGTCTGTTTCTCTCTTTCTCTCTCTCTCAATATATCCTCACATTGGGCACAGCCCCTCAGCCATTGGAGCTACCAATCACTGAGAGGTGAAGAGATTCCCATTGGACCTTCAGCATCAAGATCTCATCTGCTGCCCCTGATTGGATAACAATGCAGCTCCCTGGCTGTAACTCTGAAAATTATGATGGGTGGACCTAAAGCATGGTGTGTGGACTTGGGAATTGGAACTAAGCCCATGTTCTCTTCCCCACCCTGACTGAAAGTCCAATCCTCATTATTGTTCATTAAGCATTATTCCCTTTCCTGATTTGGTGGCCAGGCACCAGGAATGCATATAACATCTACACTTGAACCTATTTCGAGATGGTTTAGCCATGCACTACTGTCAATGTCAACACATTGCCGTCAGCACTGAAGACATAAGGGAAGCAGTGGAATGCCATTGATTGATATGTTGAAGTTGCCTAACGTGAGACCACTTTGCAAAGATTGTCAATGTTCTCCTCAGGGTTTAACTGCATTCAGAGTAAGTGCTAATGATGTTGCTATCACCAACACGAACATAATATGGGGATGCAACTCAGCTGTCCATTTGGAGGATCTTTGTGTTATCACAAGCACCAAAACTTGCCTCTCCTTTGGTTAGTGCTCCTTAATAAAGCTCTTTATTACTTTGGATGAAACCTTGAGGCAGGACAATTTCTGAAAACTTGTGCCAGGGATGTGAGGAATATTGCAGGGCCAGGCTTTGTTGTCTATCCATAATTACCTTGGGAGGGTGCCTTCTTGACATATTTTGCAGAGCTTGGAAGGGAGTTGTTTGGGTCTAAATCATCTTTGGAGCATTCAAAATCAAGTATTGCAATGATAAATGCAGTGCAAGTCTTGCACTTCATTTGGTTACACCAAAAGTCAATACATTTTGACCTGAATGAGACAAAGTCAATAATTGCTTCAAATGAGTTCAGGGAAAAGTGTATCACTAAAGGTTGGCTTTGAGGGGTACCATAGTACCCACTGAAAATTTGAGTGATGGTGTGGTGAGAGGAGTCCATCCCTAGTCCTGATGTCTGCCAGTGATCATGGTAATGTTGGGAGCAGCACTTTTGTTGAGACTTGTGCTCTTTTCTCAGTTAGAAACCCTGACTTACAGAGCCATCTACCAATCAGATGGACCGGCGGGGTAGTCCCATTGGCACCATTTAGGACCTGTGGTCATTACTGGGATTACAGGCATTCCCACTGTATTGAGGTAGCCAGAAAATTGTGAAGTCAGGAAGCCTTAGCCTCCTAAGGGTGAGGGAGGTGAGGAGGATTGGGATGTTGTCTTCTCTTTGCACACTATCGGATGGTCAAGGCCAACATTTATTGTAATAAGATCGCTGGGCTAGTAATTTAAAACCCCAGGCTAACATTATGGCTCATGGGTTCAAATCCTGCCATGGCAGATGGTGACATTTGAATTCAGTAAAAAAACCTAAAATTAAAGAAGGCTAGTCTAATGGTGGCCATTGTTGATTGTTGTAAAAGCTCATCTAGTTCATTAGAGCCTTCGTGGAAGGAAATCTGCCATTCTTTCCTGGTTTGGCCTACATGTGACTCCAAACCCACAGCAATGTGGTTGACTCTTTGAGGCAACATGATGGCTCAGTGGCTGCCTCACAGCACCAGTGTCCTGGGTTCGATTCCAGCCTCAGGCAACTGTCTGTGCTGGGTTTGCACATTCTCCCATAATCCAAAGATGTGTAGGTCAGGTGGATTGGCCACATGGGAAACTACCCATAGTGTCCAGGGATGTGTAGGCTAGGTGGATTAGCCATGGGAGGTGTTGGGTTGCAGGAATAGGGTGAGATGCTATGCATATGGTCAGTGTGGATCTGTTGGGCTGAATGGCCTGTTTCTCCACTGTAGGGATTCTTTGATTCGATGACCATGTTTAGGTGCCATCAAGAGAGGGTGGTGAGCTGCTTTCTTGAATTGCTACAGTCCGTGAATATACCCATTGTGGCAATAGGGAACACTAACTTCTGCACCAACCACCCCCACAGTATGTGGATTCCATTGGCTTGCAGTAGATTCAAATCGCATCTCATGATAAATAAATTTACAATAAATTGTGCTACAATTAGTCACAATTCTCATAGCTTGGGGGGAGACAGATGCTAGTGGTAATGTTAATAGCTGGTAATTTTGAGTGGTGATATACTGAGGTGAAATGGGTTCAAATCTCAAACAGCAGCCTGTGAGATTTCAATTCAATTAGTAAAATATAGAACACAAAGTTGGTTTCTGGCAGTGACGACCAGAAATCATCAATGATTGTTACTAAAAAAACTCTGTTTCCTGCTGGAAGTCTGCCTTTCATATTGAACATAGAACAGTACAGCACAGTTCAGGCCCTTTGGCCCTCAATGTTATGCCAGGCTTTTATCCTACTCTAAGATTAAACTAACCTACATACCCTTCATTTTACTATCTTCCATATGCCCATCCAAGAGTCGCTTAAATGTCTCTAATGTATCTGACTCTACTACCACTGCCAGCACCCACAACTCTCCGAGTAAAGAACCTACCTCTGACATCACCCCTAAACCTTCCTCCAATTACCTTAAAATTATGCTCCCTTATGATAGACATTTCCACCCTGGGAAAAAGTCTCTGGCTATCCACTCTATCTATGCCTCATCATCTTGTCCACCTCTATCAAGTCACCTCTCATCCTTCTTCGGTCCAATGAGAAAAGTCCTAGCTCCCTCAACCTTTCTTCATAAGACATGCCCTCCAGTCCAGGCAGCATCCTGGTAAATCTCCCCTGCATTCTCCATAAAGCTTCCACGTCCTACCTATATGAGGTGACCAGAACTGAACACAATATTCCAAGTGTGGTTGAACCAGCATCCTCAGGAGCTGCAGCATAACCTCACCATTCTTAAACTCAATCCCCCACGAATTGAAGACAACACACCTACGCCTTCTTAACAACCCACTCAACCTGGGTGACAGCTTTGAGGGATCTATGGACATAGACACTGCCAAGAATCCTGCCTTTAACTCTGTAATCTTTATTCAAATTCAACCTTCCAAAATAGATCACTCACACTTTTCCAGGTTGAATCCATTTGCCACTTATCAGCCCAGTTCTGCATCCTGTCAATGTCCCGTTGCAACCTACAACAGCCCTCCACACTATCCACCACTCCACTAACCTTTGTGTCATCAGCAAACTGACTAACCTTCCATTTCCTCATCCAAGTCATTTATAAAAGTCACAAATAGCAGAGGTCCCAGAACAAATCCCTGTGGAACACGATTGGTCACTGAGCTCCAGACTGGATACTTTCCATCTACCAGCACCCTCTGTCTTCTATGGTCCAGCCAATCCTGTGTCCAGACAGACAGATCTCCCTGTAACCCATGCATCCTTACTTTCTGAATGAGCCTACCATGGGAAACCTTATCAAACACCTTGCTAAAATCCATGTACACCACATCGACTGCTCTACCTTCATCGAGGTGTTTTGTCACATCCTCAAAGAATTCAATAAGGCTTGTGAGGTACGACTTGCCCCTCACAAAGCAATGCTGACTATCTCTAATCAAACAATGGTTTTCCAATTAATCATAATTCCTGTCTCTCAGAATCCTCTCCAATACTTTGCCATCACTGACGTCTATAAGTTAGTCCAGATCTGTGGCAATGTGGTTATCTTTTAACTGCCCTCTGAAATTATGGAATCATAGAATTTCTACAGTGTGGAAGCAGGCTATTCGGCCCAACGAGTTCACACCGGCCCTTCTGAAGCGTATCCCACCCAGACACTCTTACCCCTGCCCTATACCTGTATTTCCCATGGCTAACCCACATAGTCTGCACATCCCTTAAGACTATGAGTAATTTAGCCTGGCCAATCCACCCTAACCTGCACATCTTTGGTCTTGAAATGGTCGAACAAACCAGTTCAGGGTCGGTCAAGGATAGGCAACAAATGTAGTGATGCCCACACTTCATGAAAGGATACCTCTTAGAGTCATAGAGTCACAGAGATGTACAGCACAGAAACAGATCCTTCAGCCCAACTTCGCCAACCAGATATCCTAACCTAATCTACTCTCATTTGCCAGCACTTGGCCCATATCCCTCTAAACCCTTCCTATTCATGTACCCATCCAGATATCTTTCAAATGCTGTTATTGTACCAGCCTCCACTACTTCCTCTGGCAGCTCATTCCATACACACACCACCCTCTGTGTGAAAAAGTTGCTCTCGATGTTTAAACTCCCAAATGTGGATTGATTGCGTTGGATTCATCACATCCCTTTGCAAACATCAAGACAAGGACTCGAAGACAAAAGGAGGAAAGTGCCCTTCAGGACTGAGCTGAAGTAAGTTGTTGTCAGACACAGATGCATTTTAATGAACAATGGACACCGCTAATGATTCACCAGCAATGTCATGATGGCAATCGGGAATCACAAACCTACTACCCTCATCATTCAACTAGTCAAGTAATGGGCACTGCTGCAGCCTTATGCTATCCATCATGAGACAGAAACCCCACAAAGCTTGAGTTAGATTTTGTTGTGCGAGATAAAGAGTCACCTTTCCTTTTAAAATGTGTGCAGATGAAAAGAAATACATCAACTAAGTTCCTTACCTTTGGCTTTTTTATTTTCGTAAGGATCAAATCTCCCATAGAATTCTGACACAGCTCATTACCCCATCATATTGGTGAGAATATTTTCCCATCTTATTCAACACGAGAAAGAAAACACAGAAGCCAAGTGAAATCAGAAGTCAACTTCCATTTTCATTGAAATTCAGTGTAAGGAAGACTTTAAGGTGAATTTCCATCTGTCAGACAATCTGCCTTTCGGTCTGAATGCTTTTACAACCGTCACCTTCAGATAGATAGCCATTCCCGTAATGCAACATCCATTCATTGGTTGAGACGGACAGACTGGCTCAACTCATGTTTGGTTTTATTTTGAATTTCCTGGCTTTCCTTTGACAAGCCGCCTTTGGATATTTCAAATGCACAGTGAACGAAACACTTGCATTTGTAAAGTTCGTTCCTGACCACTGGTTATCTGAAAGTGCCGTACAGTTACTGCAGTTTGAAATGCAGTCACTATTGTCATGTCGGGAAGGCAGCATGCAATTTGTACACAGCAAGCAGCAACTTGATAAGGTGGAGCTTGTGATGTTGACCTGGAGGATTGACTATGAGAATGAATTGCCACAGAAAGCTGTGGAGGCCAGGTCATTGACTATATTTAAAATGGAGATAGATTGGTTCTTGATTGTCAAGGGGATCAAGGGTTACAGGGAGAAAGTGGGAGAATGGGTTTGAGAAACCTTTCAGCCATGACTGAATGGCGGAGCAGACTTGATGGGATGAATGGCCTTCTTTTTGCTCCTATATCTTATGGCACTATCATCTTAGAATGGGGGTAAATCTTCTATTCTTGCTCAAAACAGTACCAAAAAATCTTTTATACCCACCCAAACAGACAGATGGCTCTCAGTTTAAAATCTCAGCTGAAAGTGACTCCAACTCCAAAATGCCATGTTCCCTCAGTATTGTGCTGCCCTAGGTGTGAGTCTTGATTTTTATATTCAAGCCTTGGAGTGATGTTTGAGTCTGGAACCTGGTGATTCAGAATAAATAGTGCTGTCAATCGAACCACAGTTGACAATAACCTGAAATCAGGCAGTCTGCATTAGACAGCCCCTTCTAAATGTGGGACCATTTTCATCTTGAGAGACAAGGGAAGCAGATACGTGGGAACACCTCCCTCCTGCCAGTTCTCTTCCAAGCCATTCAACACCCTGACTTGGAAATACATCGCCGTTTCTTCATCACTGGGTCAGAATCTTATAACTTCTACCCTCACAGCATTGTGGGTCTACCTGTAATGGTTCAAGAAGACGGCTTGCCACCATCCTCTCTAGGGCAACTAGTGATGGGTAATAGATGCCAGTCAGTGATGTCTATGTCCCACAATTGAATGAAAGAACAAGATCGGTGAGTTCAGATCTTGAGGTGAAACTGTCCCTTGGATTTTTAACATAGAAGCTGACCAACCATGTCCAAACCCATCACTATCTGCACTAGGTCTGTTAGTCGCTGGAAATTGGTTCACACTCCAGTGAGAGAGTAAGTGAGGTACTGGCTTGGGAGGTGGTGTTGGGGGTTTGGGGGGATGTGGCGATGGGGTGGATTGGGATCAGGAAGCTGTATAGCTGAACATCTAGGCCATTCATGTAAAAATGTCACTAAGAGGATGAGGAGAAAGACAAGGACTGATTCCTGTCTGCTGTTGGTCGTTGGAGCACAGAATGCCTTGGGGCAAGAATTAATTAAGACGGAGTCCATTGAGCTTCTCAAGAGAATCTTCAATTAACATTTGAAATGGAGGAAGATAGCAAGAAAATAGTGCATGGGGGTTTGCTTGTGGATTATCTGTTGCTTGTCAGAAGGGATTGTGTCCTGCCAATAGCTAGGTAGATTTGTATTGGCCTTTGATGTGGTCAAACAGGCAAAGGAACTTCACAAGGGCAATTTCAAACAAAACGTGACACTGAGCCTGTCACCCTAGGGACAGGTAAACAAAGCTCAGGCAAATTGGCAGGGTTTAGGAAACAAGCTGAAGGAGGAGAAAATCCAGAAATGAGGACCAAGACAGTACAAAGCAATCATGAAGAGATTACAATGGCGGAGATCAGAATTGGGGGAACACAGAATTCTCAGACGATGTAATAGTGTCCACTAGAACAACCGTCAACACCTCGAGTGAATTCACCATCACTTCTTGGTATTAATCTAAGTTAATAAGACCACATGGAGAAGGATGCCAACGAGAATTCTTTGGCAGAATGTCTTGATCAACAGAATAAGTTTATCGCATATTACTGAACAGCTAGTTCTGTTACATCAGAGAGACCGAGCTAGTGTCCTATGGAGCATCAGGCTAAACCACAGCTAGAGAAACATTCTGGGAAGAGCAGACACACACACATTGATTAGCTTCTCCCAGGAACACTGCTTCAGATCCTTATTGTGTGATATCTGTTAACCCTTTCAGTCCTCATCATCATCGGAGGTCCCTCACAGCCGAGGATGACTCTCTTCCACTGTCAGGGTGAGTCTGTAGATGGCTGTACAGACTGATGAAGCTAACGCAGGCTGTGTTACACTTGGGGCAGGTGGTGGTCACGGGGCGGGGGTAGGTGGGGTGTTGGAGCAGCAGCGCGCTCCTTTCCCTGTCTCTGCCCGGCTTCCGCTTTTTCCCAAGTCTCAAGGTGCTTGACGCCTTCCCGGACGCTCCTCTCCCAATTTGGATGGTATGGGACGGTGGTTCCCAGGTGTCAGTGGGAATGCACTTCCCCAGTGAAGCCTCGTGGGTATCCCTGAACCACTTCCTCCGACCCACCCGGGGCTCACCTGCCGTTTTGGAGCTGGGAGGAGAGCACCTGCTCGAGGAGTCTTATGTCGGTCATGGGGAAGATGTGCCTAGCCCATCACAGTTGAAAATGTGTTGCTGGTTAAAGCACAGCAGGTTAGGCAGCATCCAAGGAATAGGAAATTCGACGTTTCGGGCATAAGCCCTTCATCAGGAGGGCTTATTCCTGATTCAATTCCTGATGAAGGGCTTATGCCCGAAACGACGAATTTCCTATTCCTTGGATGCTGCCTAACCTGCTGTGCTTTAACCAGCAACACATTTTCAACTGTGATCTCCAGCATCTGCAGACCTCATTTTTTACCCCTAGCCCATCACAGCCAATCATGGGGAGGGGAGGTCAGTGCCTCGTTGTTGGGGATGTTGAACTGGTCGAGGACATTGGTGTCGATGCATTTGTCTTCCCAATGGATTGATAGGATCTTGCACGGGCAGCATTGGTGGGACTGGTCCAGAGCCTTGAGGTCTCTGCTGTGGACAGTCCATGTCTACAAAGCCATATAGGAAGAAATAACCACCACAGCTCTGTAAACCATGGTCAGGTACTAATTTCATGAAACTACAGGTAGTGCAACTGAAGATAGGGGAGCGGACAAGGGATTTAAAAGCAAGGGTGAGATTTTTCAAATCAAGGCATTGTTGGACTAGATCAGTGAGCGCAGGGTACAATGGCAAAAAGGACTTAATGAAGGTTGAAATATCCTCAGGAGAGTCTGGGACAACAGGATATGAGGTCTCTAGAACAGTCAAGTTAATGTTGTTATGTTAGACTGATGAAACAAAAGACAGGAAACTCTGTGCATTAGTTACTCACTGTAGTAGCACCCACAATGCATGACAGAAAAGAAATAATGGAACTGTCCAGATGTAATATTTCAAGATGTATATGCTCATAAGACACCAGCACATGAGTCAGGAGCTCACTCGAGTTATTCTTCTGAAAAAACTATTGACATTTGCCATTCTCAATAACATTAAGTCCTTCTTTGAAAGTCAAATACAGATAGGCTGCTCAGTCAGTCCAAAGTGAATCATTTATTTTCCAAATAGAAATTGAAATAGTCGGCACTTTCAGCCAGACTAAAATCACATTATTTCTCAAATAAAAGGGGAATAGCTGCCTTTAGGCTGCAACCTACTGAGGAAATATTAGCCTTCCTATTATCCCTGAAATAGCTCTTTCCTTACGGTTCTCTGTCACACACAGTTGTACAGAATGATTGTTTATTAATGCATGTTGAATAGGGTTGAGTCTCATGTTTATTTTGGCCAGTCAGCAAGAATTAAATGGAATGAGGGACAGCCTGGCAAAGAGATACCAATCTGTGTGAGAAAATTACAAAAATATTAGAAGTAAGGTAATATCCATTTATGACATGAAGATAATCAAATATCTTAACTGCTTTGAAACAAAAGCACTTTTCCATTAATTGGTTGACTAACCTGGAAATTGTTGCTGCTGTTGCTGCTTCTGCACTTTCAAAGATTTGATTGAAGGTTGCTCCCAGACCTTGAGAGTTGGAAGGGAAACAGCTTAACTCCTGTTTGTGTGTACTCATTATGTGACCTGAATGCCTACTCGTTCTGCTATGCAGCAATTAGCATTCCTACAATTTTTCATGGAATCCCCCAAATCCAATTTAGCCCAACGAGTCTATACTGACCCTCCAAAGAGTAACCCACCCATCCCCCTACCGTATCACTCTACATTTACCCCTGACTAATGCACCTAACCTATGCATCCCTGAACACTAGGGGCAATTTAACATGGCCAATCCACCTAACCTACACATTTTTGGATTGCGGGAGGAAACGCAGACACAGAGAAATGTCCAAACTCTACACAGTACGGTCACCTGAGGCTGGAATTGAACCCAGGTCCCTGGCACTGTGAAGCAGCAGGGCTAACCACTGAGCCACTGTGCCACCCCACTTTCAAATCACTTTTAGAACTGATCTTGCCTATTCAAGAATGAAATCCCCTTATCAAAGGAAAGGTATATAGTGGCATTGGAGTCAGTTCAGAGAAGGTTCACCAGGCTGCTGCCAGTTACAGAGGGCTTGGTTTATGAAGAGAGGTTTAGTAGGTTAGGAGGATTTAGGACGAGAGCATAATCTCAGAATAAGATATCGCATACTTCAGACAAAGTTGTGGAGGAATTTCTTCTCTCAGAGAGTAGTGAATCTGTGGACTCCTTTACCACAGAGAGCTGTCAAAGTTGGATTATTAAATATATTCAAGGCTGAGATAGATAGATTTTTAACCAGTAAGGGGAATCAAGGATTATGGAGAACAGGCAGGAAAGTGGAGTTGAGGATTGAAGATCAGTGTGCTCTCATTGAATGGTGGAGCAGATTGGAAAGGCTAATCTCTTACTTGTTGCTCATACATCTTATAGTCTTATGGTTTAAATTGTCAAGCATTGCACACCAAGAATCACCTTTAAATAGCATCTTTCATGACCTCAGGACATCTCAGACACTATACAGCTAATGAAGTACTTCCTGAAGTCATTGTTGTAACATACAGAAACCACGATGGCTCAGTGGTTAGCATGGTTAGCACTGTTGCCTCACAGCACCAGGGACCTGGGTTCAATTCCCACCTTGGGCAACTGTCTGTGTGGAGTTTGCACATTCTCCCCGTGTTTGTGTGGGTTTCTTCCGGGTGCTCCCATTTCTTCCCACAGTTCAAAAGTCATGCTAAGTTGCCCATAGTGTTAGGCGCATTAGTCAGGAGTGAATGATGGGGAATGGGTCTGGGTGGGTTGCTCTTCAAAGGGTCGATGTGGGCTTGTTGGGCCGAAGGGCCTGTTTCCACACTGTCGCAAGTCTAATCTAAAAGCCCACAACTGCAGTAAGATACTGGCCAGGTAATCTGTTTTTGTGAAGTTGTTTGATGGGTAAGTAACGACAAGGCCATTGCATGACAGGGTGTGTTCTCTTGTGAATGAGTGCTGTGACTCACTTCCTGCATCCAATTCTTGGATGTTAGAGGCCAACTCATAATTTCAAAATTGAGATTTTGTCATAATGTTATTCACCAAAATCTCATCGACTATACTTCAAAGCCTTGGGAATAGAGAGAAAAGGCATTCGTAACTGGCATGTTTCCAAATGGTCATTGAAGTTAACTGACCTGAAAGTAACCAGGTTCACAGGGGTAATGGAATGTCTCATCCCAGGAACTGACGACAGAACATGGACAAGTTAAGTCATGGGCTAATTACTCACATGCTAGTGTTCATCATCTGGAATGTATAGATCACCATGAAACTTTCATGTGTCCCCGTATCAGATATTGCTGGAACACTATCATTAAATGTTAATGTCACAGGGGGCCCTTTAATATTATCGCTAGACTGTTTATCCAGAGATCTGGTAATGTTCTGAGAAGCTTGGTTTGAATCCTGCCAGAGCAGATGGTGGAATTTGAATCCTGATGTCTCGAATTCGGAGGCTAATGATGACAGTGAAACCGTTGTTCATTATCAGAATAACCCAAATGGTTCACTAAGGTCCTTTAAGGAAGGAAACAGCCATCCTTTCGTGGTCTGGCCTACAGGTGACTCCAGACCCACAGCACCTTTTAACTGCTCTCAGAGCAATTAGGGATGGGGAATGAATACTGACCTGGCCAGTCATCCCCAGATCATGTGAATGAAGAGGAAAAAGAAGTCCACACAGCCCCTCTGCCTGCATAGTTTGAATCCCTTGTGCCAATCTCTGCTTTTCTCCCCATATCCCTGCACAAAGTTGCTATGCAATGCTCCACTGTGTGGCTCAGTTGAACCTGCCTTTACCATATTTCCATGCAGTGCATTCCATACCCTCACTGGGTGGAAAGGTTTCTCCTTACAGCACCCTTGTTTCTTTTGCACATTGCTTTAAGTTTATGGTAAAAACAAAGAAATTGCTGAGAAACTAGCAGCATCGGTCGAATGTGAAACTAGCAGGGAACGGGTGGTATTTATGCTGAGCATGTGGAATGGTGTTGGGGGTGTGGGTAAAGGAGTGAATCAAATAGTTGGAGACGCTCCTTGAGAAAGAGAGAAAGGATAATCAGACAAAGGGATTGCTGGTGTGGAGCTGGAGAGAGATAATATTAACTGGGTGCTACTGGGAATATATTCTCTCATTCTTTTCTCTTTTAGGAGCAGGAACAGCTTCTCCCTATCTTCCCTGTCTGCCCACTCGCGACTTTGAAAATCTGTATTAAATCTCAGCCTTCTTCTGTCGAAGGAGAAAAGTCCAAACTTCCTCTATCTATTAATTTAATTAATTTAACTTTGAAATTTGTCACAAAGAAAGGATTGAAACTACTGTATTGAAACTATTGCATCACAGTCATGTGAAAGAATAACAGGGAAACTCTGAAAACATGTGTGCGTGTGAGTGTGCGCGCACGCTCATGCATGTGTGTATGTGTATGTGTGCATGTGCATGTCCATGCATGTGCGTATGCATGTCTGTGTGTGTATCTGTATATATGCATGTGCATTTGTGGATATATGTCTGTGTGCGCACGCACGTGTGTACGTGTGTGTGTCTGTGTGAATGCAAATATATATGTGCATTTGTGGTGTGTGCGTGTCTGTGTGTGTGCATGTGTGTTTGTGTGTATGTATATGCATATGTGCGTGTGTGTGTGCGCGCGTGGATGAGTTCACTTACCTTCCCAACAGCTCTGCGCTCCGACTTCACTTCCGCCCAGCTTCCGCCGCTCTCTGCTGCAAAAAGACCGTTGGTGTCAAGGCAAGTTCTTAAATAACAATCACTTACCTTCCCAACCGGCTCTGCACTCGAGAGAACGAGATCTTTCTGGACAGGACCTTCAGCGAGGTTATTACACCGACCATACCAGAAGAGAGCAGAAGAGAGCAGACAATGAGGAAGGCAGAGAGGAGACAGGTACAAGAGACCCCGGGGGAAGTACCTGTCAGGAGCAAGTTGAATCTTTTGGAAACAGTAGAGACAGATGACACTGCCAGTCCGCGAGGCGGCCAGGTCTGTCAATCAAAAGTTGGCGTGGAGGCAGAGCCAAGGAGTCAGACATCGCACAGAGCCGTGGTGAGAGGGCACTCCATCGTGAGAGGAATTAATGGGGTTTCTGTGGCAACAGGCGGGATTTGAGGATGGTGTGTTGCCTTCCTAGTGCCAGGATTAAGGACATTGCAGACAGAGTGCAGGAAATCCTCAAGGGTGAAGGTGAAGAGTCAGAGGTGGTGGTACATGTCGGCACAAATGATGTCGGGAAGAAAAGGAAGAACATACTACAGCGGGACTTCGGAGAACTAGGAAGAAAGCTAAAAAACGGGATATCCAGGGTGGTTATCTCCGGTTTGCTTCCAGTTCCTCGGGCTGGTGAGGCCAGGAACAGGGAGATAATGGACTTGAACGTGTGACTGGGGAACTGGTGCAGGAAGCAAGGATTTAAATTCTTGGATCACTGGGGTATGTTTTGTGGTGAGCATAAATTATACAAGAGAGACGGTTTGCACCTTAATAGGTTAGGGACCAGCACTCTGGCAGGCAGGTTTGCTACTGCAACACAGCTACGTTTAAACTAAGTAGCCGGGGGGAGGGGACAAACTGGATGTTTAAGAAGGAAATTGAAGGGAAAGTTAGAACAAGGGAAGTCAAGAAAGACAACTGTATCAATGAGGCAGAAAACTCAGAAAGGGATCATGCTGTAAGGTTGAGTGATGGGAGTTGATGGGAAGGGTGAGGGCAGTAACAAATTAAAAATACTATACATGAATGCACGAAGCATTAGACATAAGATGGATGAGCTTGAGGCTCTTTTGGAAATTGGCAGCTACGATATTGTGGGGATAACTGAGACGTGGCTTCAAATGGACAGGACCTGGGAAATGAATATTCAAGGATACACGTGCTATCGTAAGGACAGACTGATGGGCAGAGGGGGTGGGCTGGCCCTGTTGGTAAGGGATGATATTCAGTCCCTTGCGTGGGGGAACCTAGAATCAAGGGATGTAGAGTCAATATGGATAGAGCTGAGAAATTCTAAGGGTAGAAAGACCCTCTTGGGAGTTATCTACAGGCCCCCAAAACAGTAGTAAGTTGAATAAGGAGTTGAATTTGGCCTGTCGCAAAGATTTTACTACAGTTGTTATGGGGGATTTCAACATGCAGGTAGACTGAGAGAATCAGGATGGTATTGGACCTCAAGAAAGAGACTTTGTGGAGTGCCTCCGAAATGGACTCTCAGAACAGCTGGTGCTGGAATTTACCAGGGAGAAGGCAATTCTGGATCTGGTGTTGTGCAAAGAACCAGAATTGATCAGGGACCTCGAAGTGAAGGAACCATTGGGAAGTAGTGACCATAATACAATAAGCTTCAATCTGCAATTTGAAAGGGAGAGGGTACAATTGGTAGTGACAATATTTCAGTTGAATAAAGGGAACTATGGAGCTATGAGGGAGGAGCTGGCCAAAGTTCAATGGTGAAATACCTTAGGGGGGATGACAGTGGAGGAACAATGGTAGATATTTCTGGGTATAATGCAGAAGATGCAGGATCAGTTCATTCCAAAAAGAAAGATCGTATGAGGAGGCAGGAATGGCCGTGGCTGACGAGGGAAGTTAAGAAACATATAAAGTCAAAAGAGAAAAAGTATAACATAGCAAAGGTGAGGGAGAATGGAGGACTGGGAAGCTTTTAAAGAACAACAGAGGATTACTAAGAAGGAAATATGCAGAGAAAAAATGAGGTACGAAGGTAAACTGGCCAAAAATACAAAGGAGGATCATAAAAGCTTTTTTAGGTATGTGAAAGGGAAAAAAACTGGTTAAGACTAAAATTGGGCCCTTGAAGACAGGAACAGGGGAATATATTACGGGGAACAAAGAAATGACAGAAGAGTTGAATTGGTACTTCAGATCTGTGTTTACTGGAGAAGACACAAGCAGTCTCCCAGAGGTAACAGTGGCTGAAGGATCTGAACTGAAGGGAATTTATATTTGCCAGGAATTGGTGTTGGAGAGACTGTTAGTTCTGAAGGTTGATAAGTCCCCGGGACCTGATGGTCTACATCCCAGGGTACTGAAGGAGGTGGCTCGAGAAATTATGGATGCATTGGTGATTATTTTCCAGAGTTCGATAGATTCGGGATCAGTTCCTATGGATTGGAGGGTGGCTAATGTTGTAGCACTTTTTAAGAAAGGAGTGAGAGAGAAAGCAGGAAATTATAGACCAGTTAGTCTGACCTCAGTGGTGGGAAAGATGCTGGAGTCTATTATAAAGGATGAAATTACGACACATCTGGATAGCAGTAACAGGATAGGTCAGAGTCAGCATGGATTTATGAAGGGGAAATCATGCTTGACTAATCTTCTGGAATTTTTTGAGGATGTAACTCTGAAGGTGGACAAGGGAGATCCAGTGGATGTAGTGTACCTGGACTTTCAGAAAGCCTTTGATAAAGTCCCACATAGGAGGTTAGTGAGCAAAATTAGGGCGCATGGTATTGAGGGCAAAGTACTGACTTGGATTGAAAGTTGGTTGGCTGATAGGAAACAAAGAGTAGTGATAAACGACTCCATTTCGGAATGGCAGGCAGTGACCAGTGGGGTACCACAGGGATCAGTACTGGGACCGCAGCTTTTTACAATATATATTAATGATATAGAAGATGGTATTAGTAATAACATTAGCAAATCTGCTGATGATACAAAGCTGGGTGGCAGGGTGAAATGTGAGGAGGATGTTAGGAGATTACTAGGTGACCTGGACAGGTTAGGTGAGTGGACAGATGCATGGCAGATGCAGTTTAATGTGGATAAATGTATGGTTATCCACTTTGGTGACAAGAACAGGAAAGCAGATTACTACCTAAATGGAGTCAAGTTAGGTAAAGGGGCAGTACAAAGAGATCTGGGTGTTCTTGTACACCAGTCAACGAAGGCAAACATGCAGGTACAGCAGGTAGTGAAAAATGCTAATAGCATGCTGGCCTTCATAACCAGAGGGATTGAGTATAGAAGCAAATAGGTTCTTCTGCAGCTGTACAGGGCCCTGGTGAGACCACCCCTGGAATATTGTGTGCAGTTCTGGCCTCCAAATTTGAGGAAAGACATTCTGGCTATTGAGGAAATGCAGCATAGGTTCACGAGGTCAATTCCTGGAATGGCGGGACTATCTTATGTTGAAAGATTGGAGCAACTGGACTTGTATACTCTTGAGTTTAGAAGACTGAGAGGGGTTCTGATTGAGACGTATAAGATTATTAAAGGATTGGACACTCTGGAGGCAGGTAACATGTTTCCGCTGATGGGTGAGTCCTGTACCAGAGGACACAACTTAAAAATAAGGGGTAGGCCATTTAGGACAGAGATGAGGAGAAACTTCTTCATCCAGAGAGTGATGGGTGTGTGGAATGCTCTGCCCCAGAAGGCAGTGGAGGCCCAGTCTCTGGATTCGTTTAAGAAAGAGTTGGATAGAGATCTCAAGGATAGTGGAATCAAGGGTTATGGAGATAAGGCAGGAACAGGATACTGATTGAGGATGATCAGCCATGATCATACTGAATGGTGGTGCAGGCTCGAAGGGTAGAATGGTCTACTCCTGCACCTATTGTCTATTGTCTTAACCAATCAATGGGATGGTGTACCTTTCCTGTCTGAAATGGTGTAGCTCTGTCATCCATTGTCCAGGCGGTCAGTTATCCTGTTGCAATGTTAACACCTCTGTTCATTGCTTACTGTCATCTGACTTTAGAATCCTACAGTACACAATGAAGCCATTTGGTCCATCGTGAATATTAGCCCTTCAACTTCTGTTGCTTCATAGGCTTGGAAATATTTTTTCTCTTCAATGCAAGTTTGAAAGTTCCTCGTGAATCTGTTTCCAGCACACTTTCAGACAAAGCATTTCAGCTCACCACACCTGACTGTATAAAATAAAAACACGTGGTGTATACCTCCTGGTTCTTTGGGGTGTCAGCTTATATTTGCATCTTCTGGTTTCCAATCCCCTGGTGAAACCATTACCTTCTCTGTGGCTTGGTGAAAATTGATTATCATTTAAACAGTCGTGCATTATGTCCCTTTCTGCTTTGAGAACAACCTCCTCTTCTCCAATGACTGTCATCCCTTCCTCCTGTTAGCACTCTGGACCTTACGCTCTGGAATTCTTTCCAGAAACCAGTCTGCATCCCCACCTTTCTGTCTTTTTCAAGCTGTTTCTTCAAATATGCCCCCTTGAGCAAGCTTTTACATAAAAGCAAACCAACTAACTAGCTAACTAACCAACTAACTAATAAACTATTGAACATAAGGAGCAGGAGTAGGCCGTTCTGCCTCTTGAGCCTGCTCCACCATTCAATACAGTTATGGCTGATCTCATCTCAGCCTCAACTCCACTCTCCACAGCCTTTCACCTATTACTAACTAAAAACCTGTCTCGCTCCTTCTTAAATTCACAAAATGTTCTAACATCCACTGTAGTCTGGGGGACTGAATTCCACAGATTCACAACCCTTTGAGAGAGCTAATTTCTCCTCATCTCTATGTTAAATCTGCTACCCCTTATCTTAAAACTATGAGCTCTTGTTCCAGATTGAAATAGAGTAGTATTTGTGTGCAAATTTAATATTTCTACAAGAGTTTGCTAGCTGATTGTTTTTGACGAATGGCATAGTTTACCAAGGAATGTAAGTATCAGTCTTGAAATCAATTGGATAAATACTGGGGAAATAAAAATTGAAGTACCTGTGGATGTTGGAAATCAGGAACAAAAATAAAAGCCCTTCTGCAGAAGGAGCACAGGACCTAAAGCATTAACTCTGATTTCTCCCCACAGATACTGTCAGACCTAAGATTTCTTACAGTATGGAAACAGGCCCTTTGGCCCAGCAAGTCCACACCAAAGTGCAACCCACCCATATATTTACCCCTAACACTACAGGCAATTTAGCATGGCCAATTCACCTGACCTGCACATCTTTGGACTGTGGGAGGAAACTAGAGTACACCCACACAGAGAATGTACAAACTCCACACAGACAGTCACAGACAGTGCTGTGAGGTAGCAGTGCTAACCACTATGCCACCATGCCACCCAGCAATTTCTGTTCTTGTTGTTAGATACTAGGGAGCTTTGCTAAAAGGTGGTCAGTCTGTACACATAGATTCCCACCTCGCATTGGCATTCAATTTTGCATGGAACATAAAGGTCTGAGAAAGAGAGACAGCCAGCTAAGAATTTTGTGAGGTATGAAATGCAAAACAGAAAAGTACAGAGAGGAAGGAAGACATGGGAATGAACAGGAACTGCACGCTGTACAAAAGAGAAAAGATCAAATCAGACAAAACACACACACACACACACACACACACACACACACACACACACGAAGGAAGAGAGCTGGAAACACAACATAATTGACATCTCTGTGAATTCTCAATATCTCCTCACTGTGCGCATGCAGGGAAAGGGCTAAGACCAACAAAATGCCCCATTATTCATTTGAGATACTTATTATTTCACAAATAGTTCACAAAGGTTGCAATGAGTAGTATTTTCAAAGTATTTATGATATGAGGGGGAACCTCATGTGAGGCCACAGGAACTGAACCCAGAGATCAGCAAGAAGTAAAGTAATGAGTATGACATTAATAATTGATACAGGCAAAAAGAGATTGCAAGAGGATTGAGAGACAGGTTATCTAATTGGGAATAACCAATTTAACCTTGAGGCTTCAATCTATCCAAGCCAGATGGAAGCAAAGCTTTTTTGCTATAGTCGCTAAAACCTGTACCTACCAGAATTCCAGGTATTCTTCTGTTGTTCCTGACTGGAAATCATTCATCAGCTGGAACTTCGAGAAGAGCTGATCTTACTAAGAGGAATCCCATTTCCTTTTGAATCATTTCAGCCACTGACAAATGGATCTGGGTCAGTTATTGCTTTCGAAAAGAAAAATGCCTCAGTGACTGGCTAAAGGTTGTTGATGATCTTTCTGGAGATAGGCACACCTGAAAACTGAGTAAGTTGATATTTTTATTCAGCCAGTGGTCCATCACTGATGCCAGAGAAGTATTACAGACGAACAATCACTATCAACTTTAATCTGCTTTGTACACTTCATGACACTTGCTTCAGGAGAAAACAAATGACAGAATATTCCCAAAGATTTACGATTCCTCCTGGACAAAAAGTAATTTTGACAATTTTGAGATTCCATTCCTTTTCTCTTTTCTCTTATGATTCACTTCTTCGTATCAGTAAAGTCGTGGGGAGCAGTTAGTTCTTCACAATTGCTCGATGAAATATATACTTTTCTCGATGCTGTTTAATCTTTAATTCCTGCATCTCTGGTGACAGTATAAATTGTACTCCAGTTTGACCAATGTCCTATGAGGGAGTAAGGAATCTACTGCATTTATGTAGCACCTTACAAGAAACCCCAAAACGCTTTACAGCCAATGAAGTGTTTCTGAGATACAGCCACTTTTGTAACGCAGGGAAGACTTTGAACCCAGAGTTCGAACTTGACCCCAGATTACTGTGTATTTTAGCCGTGGCCCCTGAATTACAAGCACTGAATACTTGCATTTATACATTAGTCATTAGCACATCACAAATTGTTTCACAGAAGTTATAGAACAAAGTTTGACACTGAGCCAAACAGTGAAGTCTTAAATGATATAAAGCTATGAAGGTGACTTAAAAATCAGGGAGGTAGGGATGCAGAGAGATTTAGAGAGAGAATTCCAGAGCTTATGGTCTGGATGCTAACAGGAGTCAGGGGTGTCAGCTGTGTATGTTGAGATTGTTCTCTTTAGGTAGTACTGAGAGTGTGCTACACTGTCGAGGGTGTCTCTTTCCAATAAGGAGTTAAATCAAGGCCCCAGCTGCATGGACGCTAAAATCTCCCCAGCATAATTCCAGAGAAGAGCAGGGAAATTATATCCACTGTCCTGGCCAATATCCATGTCTCAATCAATAGACAAAAGGTATCATTATTTGATCACTATCAGATTGTTGATTATAGGATCTTGCTGTATATAAATTGATTGTTGTATTTACTATGTTACAACAGTGGTCACATGGCAAAAACAATTGTTAATTTCCCTTTGTGTTACCATTGCTGAACTCTCCACTATCAATATCCTGGGGTGGACAAAGTTAAAATCACACAACACCACGTTATAGTCCAACAGGTTTAACTGGAAGCACTAGCTTTCAGAGCGCTATTCCTTCATCAGATGGTTGTGTGCACTTGCGTGTGTGTGTGTGTGTGTGTGTGTGTGTGTCTGTGTGTATGTACATGTACATGTGTATGTGTGTGCTCACGCACGTGAGTATGTGTGTGTGCACGTGCATGTCTGTGTGTATGTACATGCACATGTATGTGTGTGTGCGCTCATGTGTGTGTGCATGTACGTGCATATATATGTGCGGGTGTGCATGTCTGTGTGTACGTACATGCACGTGTGTGTGCACTCGTGTGTGTGCATGTACGTGTGCATGTATGTGTTTGTGTGTGCGTGTGTGCGCGCGTGAGTTCTTTGATTTTAGGAAACCTTGTTGATTTATTCATTGTTCCTTCCAGCAAAAATAAGTAACTACATTTTTATTGGGGAGAGGTGTAACCGCAGGTAAAATGAATTTAAACCTTTGTTGTGACTAACCAAAGAGATTGAACAGAAAGGAATAAGTTCACCTGTTCTCACATGGTCACAACAGGTCACTGCACCATTCTCAGACAATGGTACCAGGAAATATGGGGCAGGAAAATGGCATTGAGTACAGCTGAGTCATCACCTAGGTTGAATTGTGGAACAAGGTGGAAGGGGTGATAGGTTTGTTGCTTCCAAGAGCCAAGGAATGTTTTAAATGACCAAATCTGTCAGGGAATGGAGTGTTAGACTGAGGAAAATCAAATACACTGTTCAGACTGTGGGAATGAGATTATATGGAGTCAAGGAGAGAAAGTAATGACCTTATGGGACTGATGGTATTATCTTCTGACTTCAGTAAATCCCATGCTGGGTGGAGGAGGAGGAGAATGGGAATGCCATTGTGTGGCCATAGATACGGTACAATATGAACCACCACAGCTTCACCGTACCTTGCAATGGGATAAATGTCCCACCATTGTGTGCAAGATTTATTTGTCATTGATTCTAATACAAGTTGCAACATTGTATGACAATGGATTGTATTGAAGGAATTCTGCCCAAATATCAAGAATAAGTTGGCTTAACCAATCAATGGGATGGTGTAGCTTTGAAATGTTTACTGGTTGTGTAAGTGGCAAGACTTTCTGTCTGGGTTGGAAATCTGAACTAAAAAGTTGAAATTCTGTATGTACTCACCAATATGAAGCATTCCTATAACATGCCAAAACGTTGCCATAACCTGGCAACATCAGTAGAGAGAGAAGGAGTTAACATTTCAGGCAGAATAAAGTATCACATGTTTAATCCAAAGATGAAAAGGAATTTATTCTCTCACAGTGAATCTGTGGAATGCTTTATCATAGAGGCTATCGAGGCTGGCTCATGAAGTATATTGAAGGCTGAGATAGATGTTTAATCAGTTAGAGAATTGAGGGTTATGGGGAAGAGGCAGGAACATGGAGCTGAGGATTATTAGATTGGCCATGGCTTCCTTGAACAGTGGAGCAGACTCAGTGGGCTGAATGGCCTACTTCTGTTCACATCTATGGTCTTATGGACCTCCACAATCCAGAAATCTATACTTTGGAAACACGAGTTATCAAGGTTTGTTTTAGAGAAGACCATTGATGTCACCATCAGAATTTTCACACAATTCTCTGGGAGTTGGAACGTGGATTACACAGTATTTTCTCAAGTGAACTTTGTTTTAATATTTCTTTATAATGATTTATCATTGCTTTGTGTTCCAGGTAAATATTTATATTCACAATCTTTTTGGCATCATTCTCTTGTAGTTAAGCATTCTAGTATTAATGCCAAGGAGTTGGTTAGCTTAGTTGGCTGGACAACTGGTTTGCAAAGGTGAGTGATACAGACAGAAGTTCAACTTCTGCACCAGCTGAGGTACCATGAAGACCCTACGTTCTCAGCCTCACTCAATGCATGGTAGCTCGCAGGTTAAACCATTCGCACTCATCTCTTCAATGAGAG
This sequence comes from Hemiscyllium ocellatum, assembly GCF_020745735.1. Classification (NCBI taxonomy): domain Eukaryota; kingdom Metazoa; phylum Chordata; class Chondrichthyes; order Orectolobiformes; family Hemiscylliidae; genus Hemiscyllium; species Hemiscyllium ocellatum. The sequence goes on along the minus strand of NC_083436.1, from coordinate 41,714,980 downwards.
AGCTGTCCTCTGGGACTATAACAACTTTACTTTTACCTGTATAATCCAGGAAATTTTAAACTCCAGAAATGAGTCTACCCCAAGCACTCTGGACCGGAGAATTGACACTGTGCCCACTTTCATCGTCTTTATCTGACAGAAGTTCATTTTTGCACCTAAATACCTGATGCTGTTTAAACACCCTATGATCTGGGCACAGTGAGGACCTGCAGGTGCTGAGTCAGTAGATGTGAAGCTAGAAAAGCACAACAGGTCAGTCAGCAGCTGAGGTGGAAAACCCTTTGTCAGGACTGCCAGACCTGCCGTATTTCACCAGCTTCCCATCTATTCACCCCGATGATCTGCATCTCTTTGCTTGCTATGATCTGCCTGCACTGCTCACAAAACAAAACTTTTTGCTGTACTTAGGTACACGTGACTACAATAAATCAAATCAAATTGATGAAGAAGAACTGTGGATGCTGTAAATCAGAAACAAAACAGAAATGGCTGGAAAAGCTCAGGAGGTCTGGCAGCACCTGTGGAGAGAAAGCGGAGTTAACATTTTGAGACAAGTGACCCCTTTTGTTTTGTGGAAGGGTGATTGGACCCAGAATGTTATCACAGATTTCTCTCCATAGATGCTGCCAGAGCTGCTGAGCTTTTCCAGCTTTTTCGGTTTTGTTTCACTTTTGGACTTGCTCCCCGTATTCACGAATCTGTTGTATTATCCACTGGATTCCTGCAATTCTTGAATATCACTTCAAAGGGAATGAGATTGAAAGATTGATTTAGAAACTCTTTGTAAGAAGTTAGAGCCAGTCCATGTTTTAAAAGTAGATTTTTTTTTGGCCAGTCGAAAAATCTCAGATTCTTTAATTACTCTGAGCAGCTGAATATCAGCCTATGGAGAGCTCTGTGGACTTGTTCAATGTCCAGCCTGAATTACAACAATGTGAATGTCATGTTATTATAATTATAGTGACTCAGTTGGTAGCACACTTGTCTTTGAGTCAGCAAATTTTGGTCTCAAGTTCTGCTTCAGGATTGAATCTATAAATCAAGGCTAACACTTTGAGATTGTACTGAGAAAGATAGAGGTGTTTTCTGTCCCATAAGGTAGCTGTGAACAAAATTGTGATGCTAGATTGAGGCAGAGCCTGGAGCTCACCAGTGTGTCCTTGCCAATATCTGACCTTCAATCACGTCACAAATACTGTGTGCCGTAATGGTCTCCTGACTGAAGAAGGAATGTAAATGTATTGACAGGGTAAATGCTGTCAGGATGAAAGAGTCTAGGACCAGAGGGCACAGTCTCAGAATAAAGCTACACCAACTGAAGACTGAGATGAGGAGGGATCTCTTTTGTCAGTGGATTGTGATCTGCTTGGAACTTCTTCCCATGTAGGGGGGTACAGTCCTTGTGTATATTTAAGGCTGAGACAGAGATGCTCGATCAGTTGGGGAATCAATGGTTACAGAGAAAGGAGGAGAAAGTGAGGTCTGCAGATGCTGGAGATCAGAGCTGAAAATGTGTTGCTGGAAAAGTGCAGCAGGTCAGGCAGCATCCAAGGAACAGGAGATTCGACGTTTCGGGTATAAGCCCTTTCCTGATGAAGGGCTTATGCCGAAACATCGAATCTCCTGTTCCTTGGATGCTGCCTGATCTGCTGCGCTTTTCCAGCAACACATTTTCGGTTACAGAGAAAGGGCAGGAAGGTAGATGTGAAGTGTGTCAGATCAATTGAGTGGTGGAATAGGCTTGAGGGACTGAACAGCCTGTTCCTGTTCCTATTTCTGATGGTCTCACAGCATTGGAGAGGTTCAGAGTCAATATTCTAGATCGATACCTCAGTGAGAGTGTAGTCTTACAATGACAATTGAGTCGACTAGGCTTGTTTCCATTGGAGTTTGGAAGAGGGAAGGGCATATGATTGAAATTTGTAAGATCCTGGGTGTTCTGGACAAGGTGAATGTGGAAAGGTCATTGCCTCCTGTGAGTTCCATTTTAAAATTCAGGATGTTACACTTTCAGGAAAAGAAGAGGAGAGTTTTTCTTCCGGAGAGTTTTACAACTTTGGAATTCTGGAAAAGCAGTTGAAATGAGATCATTAAATATTTTTAAGGCAGAAGTGGCCAGAGGACCAAGGGTTATCAGGAAAAGTGGGAATGTGGAATTTGGAACTCGAACAGATTAATCACCATCTTACTGAATGACAGAAATAGTCTATTTCTGCTTCTCTTTGTACGTTCATGTGTATCACCATCATGAAAACAGATAATCAATCACTGTAATCCTGCCAATTGTGAGAGTTTGCAAAATGCAAATTGACTTTTGTGTTCCTTCCATTACAAGACAGACTGCAGTTCAGAAGTACTTCATCGAATGTCAAGGCTTTGAGACATCTGGCAGTCTTCAGAACACTTGTCCTTTTTCCAGATCTTTATATACAGACAGGTATTTAATAGATAATGGAAACTTCAGATTATGATTAGATTCCCTACAGTGTGGAGACAGGTCCTTCAGCCCAAACCAACCCTCCAAGACCCATTTCCCTCTGATTAATGCACCCAGCACTATGGGCAATTTAACATGGCTAATTCACCTGACCTACACATCTTTGGATTGTGGGAGGAAACTCACATAAACACAGGGAGAATGTGCAAATTCCACACAGATAGTCATCCAAGGCTGGAATCAAACCTGGGACCCTGGTGCTGTGAGGCAGCAGTGCTAACCACTGAGCCACCATGTTGCCTGAGTGCTATTGTAATGAAAACAGTCAGTTTTTGTTTTGCTGAGGGGGAAACATGAATCATGTGAGGTGTGTAAACGTGTGATTGCATTCTCTGTTGGGTTTTGATGTTGCAGAAATCAGCACAGTAAGTTTCATCACTTAACTCGAGAGCTGTGCCATCAGCCATGGAGGCTCCAAACCCTGAAATTCCATCTGCAAATCCCTCTAACTACCTCCCCTCTTTTTATATTGTTCCTTTTAGTCTTCTGCATTGATCAACCCCCTGTCCTATTATCTCCTTCGGTGGTTTGGTATCAAACCTCTTGTTAACATGCCTTGGAGAATGCCTCACCATATTAGAGGCACCATATAAATGCAGGTTTGTGTTTGTTGCATTCAGATAATGACATGAGCAAACTCTATCTGTTTGACAAGCTCACAATTCAGACAGGCCATTGCCTCAATGTCAGAGAGGGACATATGGACTACGATGAAGGAGATCCTGAGGAGCATCAACTCCCTAAACCAATTAATAATGAGGGATTACAGGTTTAGGAAATTAAAAGCAGCTTATTTCAGTTTGGTCATCTCCTGTGTTAGTGTAAAGAAAGCTAATAAAGTTTTTTATGAAATGCTTGAAGGAAGATCGAAGAAACATTAAGCCCAAGGTGATCTGTCTTTTCTTCAAAGGTCAAACATCATTGCTTTTATCTAACGTGACTGTTTTCCAGTCAGAAGTGTATGCAACAGGGGATATAAAAAAGACAAACTTGTATTTCCATCGTGCTTTGCAAAATCTGAGGATGTCTCAGAGTACTTTTGTAATGGAGTCACTGTTGGAAATGTGGAGGAGAAGCACAGCAAAGCCACACGAAGAACAATGTCGTATGACAGGATAATCCATGATAGTAGTTCCAGGATAGCTATTGACCAAACATGGCAAAGAACGCCTTACTCTTTTCAAAATCGTTCCATGGAAACATTTGTGTTGCCCTATGCAGGCTTCAGTTTAAAGTCTTGTCTGAAAGACTTTGGCTTGGACGTTCAAATAAAAATACTGCAGATGGTGGAAATCTGAAATAAAAATGCTGGAGAATCCCAGCAGGTCCAGCAGCATCTGTGGAAAGAGGAACAGAGTCAATGTTTCAAGTTCAGCGTGACTCCACTTGATTGAGTTTTTTGAAGAAGTAACAAAGAGAATTGATGAGGGCAGAGCAGTAGACGTGATCTATATGGATTTCAGTATGGTGCTCGACAAGATACCCCATGGGAGACTGATTAGCAAGGTTAGATCTCATGGAATAAGGGGAGAACTAGCCTTTTGGATACAGAACTGGCTCAAAGGTAGAATACAGGGTGGTAGTGGAGGGTTGTTTTTCAGACTGGAGGCCTGTGACCAGTGGAGTGCCACAAGGATTGGTGCTGGTTCCACAGCTTTTCGTTATTTATAAAAATGATTTGGATATGGTCATATGATCATAGTTAGTAAGTTTGCAGATAACACCAAAATTGAAAGTGTAGTGGAAGGCGAAGAGGGTTACCTCAGATTACAACAGGATCTTGACCAGATGGGCCAATGGGCTGAGTCGTGGCAGATGGAGTTTAATTCAGATAAATGCGAGGTGCTGCATTTTGGAAATGCAAATCAGGGCAGGATTTATACACTCAATGGTAAGGTCCTAGGGAGTGTTGCTGAACAAAGAGAACTTGGAGTGCAGGTTCATAGCTCCTTGAAAGTGGAGTCACAGGTAGATAGGATAGTGAAGAAGGTGTTTGGTATGCTTTCTTTTATTGGTCAGAGTATTGAGTACAGGAGTTGGGAGGTTATGTTGCAGCTGCACAGGACATTAGTTAGGCCACTGTTGGAATATTGCGTGCAATTCTGGTCTCCTTGTAAAAAGATTTATAAAGATGTTGCCAGGGTTGGAGGATTAGAGCTGTAGGGAGAGGCTGAACAGGCTGGGACTGTTTTTCCTGGAGCGTTGGAAGCTGAGGGGTGACCTTATGGAGGTTTATAAAATCATGAGGGGCATGGATAGGGTAAATAGACAAAGTCTTTTTTCCCTGGGGTGGGAAAGTCCAAAACTAGAGGGCATAGGTTTAGGATGAGAGGGGAAAGATATAAAAGGGACCTAAGGGGAACTTTTTCACACAGAAGGTGGTGCGTGTATGGAATGAGCTGCCAGAAGAAGTAGTGGAGGCTGGTACAATCACAACATTTAAAACACAACATCTGGATGGGTATATGAACAGAAAGGGTTTGGAGGGATGTGGGATGGGTACTGGCGGGTGGGACAAGATTGGGTCGGGATATCTGATCGGCATGGACGAGTTGGACTGAAGGGTCTGTTTCCATGATGTACATCTCTATGAGTAAAAAATGAGGTCTGCAGATGCTGGAGATCACAGCTGAAAATGTGTTGCTGGTCAAAGCACAGCAGGCCAGGCAGCATCTCAGGAATAGGGAATTCGACGTTTCGAGCATCTCCTCTGCACAGAAACTCTTCAGCCACGTTCTCCGCCTGGGAACCCTCCAACCACAAGGTATGAATTCAGATTTCTCCAGTTTCCTCATTTCCCCTCCCTCCACCTTGTCTCAGTCGGTTCCCTCAACTCAGCACCGCCCTCCTAACCTGCAATCTCCTTACTGACCTCTCCGCCCTCACCCCACTCCGGCCTATCACCCTCACCTTGACCTCCTTCCACCTATCCCACCTCCATCGCCCCTCCCCCAAGTCCCTCCTCCCTACCTTTTATCTTAGCCTGCTTGGCTACTCTCTCTCATTCCTGATGAAGGGCTTATGCTCAAAACGTCGAATTCCCTATTCCTGAGATGCTGCCTGACCTGCTGTGCTTTGACCAGCAACACATTTTCAGCTGTACATCTCTATGACTCTATGATGCTTAGAGAGATCATGTGACTGTGATCCAAGACAGTCAGCCTGTTTGAACCACATGAAAGCACATTCATCAGGCTCTGGGTGGGACTTGAACCCAGAGCTTGTGGTTCAGAAGTTCTGTTGAATGTGCAGTGGAGGGAAGGTCAATCTCAGCTTGCAAAACAGAATTGGATGAGCACCAGAAAGGATTCAGGGTTATACAGAAAGGATGGAAGGAATGGGACTAATTACATTTCTCTTGCATAGCTATAGCATGGGACCATCTCACAATGTGGCACGGTGGCTCAGTGGTTAGCGCTGCTGCCTCACAGCACCATAGACCCATGTGTGATTCCAGCCTTGGGTTACTGTCTGAGTGGAGTTTGTAAGTTCTCCCCGTGCCTGTGAGGGTTTACTTTGTGTGCTCTGGTTTCCTCCCACACCCCAAAGATGTGCTGGTTAGGGGGGATTGACCATGTTTAATTGCCCCATCATGTCCAGGGGTGTGTAGGCTAGGTGGGTTAGCCCTGGGAAATGTAGGATTACAAGGATAGGGTAGGGAGGTGGGTCTGAATGAGATGCTCTTCAGAGGGTCAGTGTGGACTCAATAGGCTGAATGGTCTGCTTCCATACTGTAGGGATTGTGTGAACAGTCTCCTTCACCAATCTGTGAAGCGATGATTGCTTTATTTTTACCTCCCTTCCTTTGATGAAAGACTGAACATTCCGTTTTCGTGTTCCTGAGAAGCAGATGGCAGCCTTTATGGTATTAGGTTAGAATTAACTTTCTGTCGGCGGGAGAGTGATGGCACACTTCATTAGTGAAATGGAATCAGCAGGAGTTGTTAATGAATAGGACATCCCGAGATTCCACATACGGAATTTTCTTCGTCGGAAAATCAATCATCCTGGGAATCTGGACTAATCCATCATCGAAACTGCAAAGCTGGGCTAGATCTTGCCGAAGGAAACCAAATGCAACAATGCAATTGCGGAATTATTTCATGGAAATGTTTGTGGGGTATTCATCAACTGTTGGAGAGTAAAGCATACATGTTCTGGGATGAAGTTAAGATACTGTGGATGCTGGAAATCTGAAACAAATGGGGACAATGCTGGAGAAACCGAGCAGGTCTGGAAGCAGCTGTGGACAGAGAAACCGTGTTAATGTTTTGAGTATGGTATGGAGTTAGTTCAGAACACTCCTACTTAGCTTCTGCAGAAGAGTCATATCAGACTCAAGACATTAACTCTGTTTATTTCTCCATAGGTCCTGGGGTGGCTACGTACACTGTTAGTTGTAGCCTTGGAGGCAACAATAAAACACAGTGAACTGTTGAAGCACAGGGGTAGTGTTTAAACCTCATGATCAGGAGGCCTGGGCTCTAGTCCCACTTGCTCAGGAGGTGTATAATAACATCTTTCAACAGTCTGATGAGACAATATTGGTCTCAAGACATTCTCCGTGGTTTCAAGGTTGACAATGACCTATTTAACATTAACCAATTACTGCCTCCACTAAATCTGAGGACAAACTAATGTGCTACCTAAGTGAGCAGATTTCACAAATGGATGGACAGACAGACACACACACACACACACACACACACACACACACACACACACACACACACACACACACACACACACACACACACACACATTTCTGGACTGAAATGTGATTTGATGTAAGAAGCTCCATGGAAGACTAAAACAGCTTGAATCAGAGAATGTTACAGTGCAGAAGGAGACCATGTAACACATTATGCCTTATCGGCTCCTGAAAGAGCTATCCAGCTAGTCCCATGCTCCAGCACTATCTCCACGATCCTCTAAATTCATCCCTTTCAAATATATATCCAGCTCTCTTCGAAACCTCTTACGGAATCCACCTCCACTCCTCCCCCAGGCAATACCTTCCAAATCCCAACAACTCTCTGAGTAAAGAAGTTTTTCCTCATCTCGCTCCTAGCTCTCTTGCTGACCATCTTGAAATTTTAATCCTAGTTACTGACATATCAACTAGTGAAAACAGAATATCCTCCTTTACTCTGAAGTTGTTTATATTTTTGAACACCTTAATGATGTCATCTCTTAATCTTCTTTGCTCCAGGAGAACAGGTTCAATCTCCCTAAACTGTCCTTGTATCTAAAATTCCTCAATCCTGGTATCACTCCAGTATCCTTTGCATCTCTGTCCAGGACTTTAACATTTTTCCTTAAATATGGTGCCCAGAGCTGAACACAACACTCTAAATGTGGTCTGACCAATGATGTGTAGAGATGTAGCACCCATCCTTGATTTTCTACTCCAGGCCTCTATTCATAAATCAAAGGATCCTATAACGCTCTTAACAATTGTTTCAACTTGCCTGGCCACCTCCAGACAATCATGAAATGAGTCCCGATGTCCCTCTGCTCGGATACTCCCCCCAAAGTTAGACAACTGAGCCTCACATTTCTCTGCATTGAAATTCATTTGCCAAATGTCTGCCCATTTGGCCAACTTTAAGTTTTAACTCTAACCTACTGTAAGTATTTAACCCTTTGCTCTCAAGGAGGTACATTTATTTTAAGCTTGCATTTTCCTGGTCCTTGGTTTTCGGGCTGGTATTATGCTGAAAGAGTCGAGTCATCTTTTGATTTCATTATATTCTTTAATGAATTTATCTTTGCTGCCAGCCCTTCAATCCTGAAACACCCTCCCCCTCCTCCCCACACCCCCTCCCCCCACCAACAACCAGAGTCTAGTTCTGAGGAAGGGTGACCGGATTCAAAACTTTAACACTGATTTCTCTTCACAGAAACTGCCACACCTGTTGAGCTTTTCCAGCAATTTCTGTTTTGTTTCTGATTTCCAGCACCTGCAGTTCTTTCAGAGTGTTCACGATCTTGACATCTAATTTGATACTGATCTGAGTTTCCAAAGCCCCGTTGCTTCCCCATAGCAACTTCCACCTTCACATTAATGTCTTCCTCTGCCCTTATTATGCAGTTGTGAGAAGTAGGACGTACTGAAGGGTCAATGAGCTAACAGAACAAAAGCAAAATAAGATTACTTTGGGAAATCTGAATTACGATCAGAAAATGCTGCAAGTATTTTGCAGATCTGACTATGGCCATTGAGAAAGAGAGAGAGAGAGAGAGGGAGAGAGAGAGAGAGAGAGAGAGACAGACAGAGTGAACCTTTGAGGTTTTTATCCTCGCATGGGATATGGGTATCACTGAAGACCAATGTTTGTTTCCCATCCCTGATTGTCCTTGACATGATCAGCTTGTTAGGCCATTTCAAAGCACAGTTAAGAGACAATGTTGCCCCACCTGTAGGCCAGAACAGGTAAGGATCCTTTCCAACAGTGGACCAGAGGGGTTCCGAAAACAATCGATGATAGTTACTGTCATCACAGTTAATAAGTTTTAAATTCCGGATTTGTCAATTGGATTCCGATTCCACCAGTTACCATAGTGGGATTGTAAACAATGTCTCCCAAACATTAGCTTGGACCTCTGGATAGCTAGTGCAGTGACATTGACTGCAGTCTCCATGTAATGAGTTTTCACTGGAAGTGAAAAACGTTAGAATTTTAACATGTACAGAGGCAATGGTTGGAAAGGGAAGGCCAGCACAATGGCGGAAGACAGGAGAGGTTGCATGATAAAAGGAAGTGATGCTGCAAGGCAAGAGGAGAAGGTAATGAGACCTGAAGAAATGAGAAAAGGGCTTAGAAGAGATGGGACCACGCTGGATACAGAGCAAATAGCATTGGTACCTTTTGTTGAACTGTCTTAGCATCACAAAACAGTTGTTTGGTTAATTGGGCCAAGGAGCGAAAGATTTCAGTCACCTCTGTCACATGACCCTCTGCTTTAATCGTTTAATTTGTTTCTACTTTAATCGTTTCTACAAAGAGCCTTGGGACATTATAGCCTGTTAAAAGTGCCATGTAAAAGCATTATGTGATTGCAAATTGTTGTTGTTACAGTGGAAAATTCTGTTTTGGTGCTGCACAAATGTGTGGATTGCAATTCAATAATTTTCAGACAGGACAGAGTGATTAACTCATTTGCCTATATTGTACTGCAATATTATTTCAATGTTGGAAAATTGAGAAATGAAGATTGAGCAGACGTAGTGCCAGGAACTCTTTTCCCCCCAAAGTGCCACACAATGAATCTCTCTGGCATTAACATCTGAGGCAGAGGAAACACTGCGATTAAATCATTATTTCATCAACACACATTATAAATAAAAGCACCATCAGGCTGAATATAATCAAATGTGTTTACTGCTTCATTGGTAATCATGTAGGAAACAGTTACTGTGTTCCATTGATGATTGCTATTGTGGGAGACAGTGTCTAGCATACTTGAGGTGAACTGCCTTCTCTGCTATCAATCTAAACTTTACTTCTACCTCTGAGCAGTACAAACTAGGAGTCTTTCCATCATTGGCTGAATGTACGCTCCCTGTCACCCTGCTTTCATGAATGCCTGTGCGGGATCTATGTTTACGTTAATCTCTGTTGTAAAATTAGATTATCTTTCAGCCTAAGGACAGCTTTATTTCATTAACTGGTAATTTTGGTTAAATGAATCCCTAACACAGTATTCTGTCAGCCTGACAAAAGATAATTGCTGTTTGGTGGTATTATCTTATTAACACTATCTAGGACAAATGCATGATGGGATAGCTGCAAAGTTATCTATTAACATTCAAACACCTTAATAATATTGTAAACTGGATTCACAAAGGAGGCACTGTCATATCACTGACTGTGGATGCTAAATTGGCATGACATTGGTATCAGTCTCAGGTTTGACTGCACTATCTCATTAAACTCCTTACTTATTTTTCTCATATTCATTCATGGGATGAGGGTGTCATTAGCTAGGTCAGCATTTATTGCCCAGAGGGCAGTTAAGAGTCAACCATGAATGTACCTTTACTTATTCATTAAAACCATGAGGTTTATATGCAGACAAGCTATTCAAGTAGAGAGAACGGGACCTTGCTTTATTGGAAACAAAAACAGAAATTGCTGGAAAAGCTCAGCGGGTCTGACAGCATGTGTGAAGAGAAATCAGAGTTAACGTTTTGGGTCTGGTGACCCTTCCTCAGAACTCTCTTCCTCACTTCACAGATGCTGCCAGGCTCACTGAGCTTTTCTAGCAACTTCTATTTTCATTTCTGATTTACAACATCTGCAGCTCTTTCGGTTTTTGTTAGCTGGTTCAACTTTCTGATAATACTTTGATGTGGCATTATTGTATGTTTTTGAAATTCATTTTCAGGACAGAGACACCATTGGAAGTTGTCATTTAGTATTCACCCTGAAACAAAGACAGAAATTGCTGGAGAAGCTCAGCAGGTTTGTCAGCAGTTGTGGGGAGAAAGCAGAATTTACTTTTCAAGTCCAGTGACTCTTCTTCAAAACTGATAGTAGCTCAGAAAAGTAAGTATATATGCTGATAACAAGGGGCAGGGTGGGGAAGAGGGGTGCTGATAACAAGGGGCAGGGTGGGGAAGAGGGGTGCTGATAACAAGGGGCAGGGTGGGGAAGAGGGGTGAGCAGATAGGTGGAAACAGAGCCCAGATGGAAATTCCAAACGTTTCCTTTTAAAAGGTCAATAAGGCAGAGTCTATTTTCACAAGAAGGCAAAAGAGATCATCACCTGAGAATATGCACAATTTAATACAAAGCATTTCACATATTCACCATAACAGAACGCATTTACTTAACTTTTATGCTGCCCACATGGACTACAGCAAATGCCCAAAATCTTCTTCAGTCACCCAACATGTAAGTTGCTGAATAATGAACTCTTGTATGGAAACAGGCTGGTTAATACAGGGCAACCAGTAGCTCCACACTAACACAATAGCTCCACACTAACACAGGGCAACCAGTAGCTCCACACTCCAGTGTGAGTGTTTTTGTTGCATAGACCAGGAGAAACTTTAAACAGGCTCTGACGTGGACATTCTCTGCTTATTAACATAGGAACTGTACTTTGAGTGCATTTGGTACTTTTGTTCAATTTGTTCACAGGATGTGACTGTCAATGGTAATGGGCAAGCTTTGGCTGCCAATCTGTCACTGGCTTGTAGAAGGCAGTGGTGAGCCACTTTCTCGAACAGTTCCAGTCCACATGACACAGAGACACCCACAGTGACTTTAGGGAGAGATTTTCAGGGCTTAACCCAGCAACAGTGAAGGTACATTGCCATATCTCTAAGTCAGAATTGTGTGTGACTTGGTGCAGAACTTAGAGGTGGCATGGCTGAAAAGGAAGTACAGAGTGTATTATCCCTGACAAGTTCCAATTTAGGACAGAATCCCAACAGTGTGGAAACAGGCCATTTGGCCCAACAAATCCCCACTGACCCACCAAATAGTATCCCACCTGGGCCCATTCCCCTCCATTTCCTCTGAGTAATGCACCTAGCCTACACATCAATGTATCTACAGAGCAGTTTAGAGTGGTCAATCCACCCTAACTTGCACATCTTTGAACTGTGGGAGGAAACACACACAGAGAATGTGCAAACTCCACACAGACAGTCACCTGAAGCTGGAATCAAACCCAGGTCCCTGCTGTTATTAGGTAGCAGTGCTAACCACTGAGCCACCGTGCCACCCTAATTTCTGGTGGAGCTCTCCCTAATTAAAAACTTGCAACTCCTGCTCCAGCGATTTTGGCCTGTAATGTAGACTCTCGGAGCAGTACTGAAGGATTACTGTATTGTTGGAGCAGCCACATTTCAGATGGGATGATAAAACAACGGCCAGTCTTCCCTGAATTTAAGGCATCTCAAGGAGCTATCTTGAAGGCAGCAAGAAGGTTTTTTTCTCCTTATCCAACATCAGCACAAACACAATACGTTCATCATCACATTTTTTGTTGGAGCCTTCTGTGCTCAAATTGGGTCACATTCCCTACGAAACAACAGGAATAAGATTTCAAAGATTATTTTCTTGACCACGAAAGGCTTTGGGAAGCCCCACGGCATAAATGGCCTTACATAAATGCAAATCTTGTTGTTTGTAGCTGTTTGCTCTTTTAAGATTTAACAGACTGAGCTGATAAATGTAGTCCAGACCGTATTTGATGTTGTAAGTCTCACTTAAATTGGAGCCCTGGTGAGACGCTGTTGTTAATCCTAGGGCTTTGCAATTGGTTGTGAAGAGATTTAGATGTTCTTTCCAGAGGTCAAAAATATTGAGCCTGTGTGTCGAAATTTACCTTGGACGTTGGCAGTCTGTTGGCATTTCTTAAATCATTCATTCATGAGTTGTGGGCATCGCTGGATGGCCCAGTATTTACTGCCTGTCTCTGTGGGATGTCACAGCCAGAAGCATTAGTGGCTCATCCCTAGTTTGGACATACCATACTGGGTCACCTTCTTCAGGATGCAGACTTGTATTGAGCATGGACATTGGCCTACTCAATGCCCATTCTTCAGGAACCACTCAGGCTAATTCGACTCCAAAATGGCAGACTGGCATTGTACATGTTTATGCCCAGGGCAGTGCCTCCTACTGTAAAAACAAATACATGCCCTTTGGATATTCCTGAAATGGGCATTAGTCTCATTGTACATGCAGATAAGGGGCTTAGCTCCTGATGTAGATCCTCTGACCAACACTGGCACAGCCTATCACAGCCTGATTACACTCAAGTGAACCAAGCCGGAGGAATGTCTGGCAAGTTCAAGGTGTATGCAACGCACCGAAATGTAGAGCTGGGGAGAGATGGATTACACATACAACCAGATGAATTAGTAATGGGTGTGGACCATTTGACTCTTCGAGCTAGTACTGACATTTAGTTAGATTGCAGTCATTCATATTTGGCCTCGATTCTAAGGTCCCCTTAATGACCTCTGATTTTCTGGTTGGTCAAGAGAGTTTCGCTTGACTTCTAAATTGATCCCTGACCACCGTTGCTGCCCACCCCCCCCCCAACTTTGCCCCACCTCTCAATCTCCTCCACTTGAATTTTGGGCCCTGACCCTACCTTTGACCCTTGCTGGATGACTGGTTTACAATGCAGAAAAACACCAAAGGCAAAGGCCGTGGCTGAGGATGCCTGAAGTTATAAGACCATAAGACATAGGAGTGGAAGTAAGGCCATTCAGCCATCGAGTCCACTCCGCCATTCAATCATGGCTGATGGGCATTTCAACTCCACTTACCCGCATTCTCCCCGTAGCCCTTAATTCCTCGAGACAACAAGAATCTATCAATCTCGGCCTTGAAGACATTTAGTGTCCTGGCCTCCACTGCACTCCGTGGCAATGAATTCCACAGGCCCACCACTCTCTGGCTGAAGAAATGTCTCCGCATTTCTGTTCTGAATTGACCCCCTCTAATTTTAAGGCTGTGTCCGTAGGTCCTAGTCTCAATCTTCCTACCTTCTCAATCTCATCCTTTGAGTGAGGCATAGAAGCATATATTTTTTAGATTCCCTACAGTGTGGAAACAGGCCCTTCAGCCCAACAAGTCCACACCAACCCTCCAAAGAGCAACCCACCCAGACCCATTTACCCCTGACTAACGTACCTAACACTACAGGCAATTTTGCGTGGCCAATTCACCTCACCCGCACATCTCTGTGACTGTGGGAGGAAACTGGAGCACCCGGAGGAAACCCACGCAGACACGGGGAGAATGTGCAAACTCCACACAGACAGTCACCCAAGGTGGGAATTGAACCAAGGTCTCTGGCTCTGTGAGGCAGCAGTGCTAACCACTGAGCCATTGTGCCACTATAGGAGCATAGTGACATCGGAACATAGAAACATAGAAGATAGGAGCAGGATTAGGCCATTAGCATTTTGATCCTGCTCTACTAATTATCCTGATCCTGGCTGATAGTCCAACTCAATAGCCTAATCCTCCTTTCTCCCCATAAGCTTTGAACCCATTCACTCCAAGTGCTATATCTTGTCGCCTCTTGAATATATTCAGTGGTTTGGCATCAACTCCTCCCTGTGGTAATGAATCCCACAGGCTCACCACTCTCTGGGTGAAGAAATGTCTCCTCATCTCTGTCCTAAGTGGTCCATCCCGAATCCTCAGACTGTGACTCCTGGTTCTGGACACACCCACCATCGGGAACATCCTCCCTGCATCTACCCTGTCTGGTCCTGTTAGAATTTTATAAGTCTCTATGAGACCCCCTTCATTCGCCTGAACTCCAGCGAAAACAATCCTAACCTAATCAGTCTCTCCTCATTCGTCAGTCCCGCCATCCCTGGAATCAACCTGGTTAAACCATCACCAGTTGTCTCCCTGATGAGAGAACAGCTTTGTGATCCTCTGGAATTATGGCAATGCTACCTTCACCCATTGACTGAAGATCCCTGTGACCTTAGCGGTGGACAATCCTCCTCTCAACTTCACTGGCAAGATTTGAAGCTGCATCATCTTCCCCTTGACGTCCCGTTTCTGAGATTCAGTGTCTTGAAGGAATCATGTGGTTCAGTTAAGACATGCCCAATTCAATTCCCAATATCTAGCCCTGGAATTTGCATGAAACAGTGATGCATCCATGTCATTTGATGCACTCAACAACACACTGTATCATCTCATTAATGGAGCCTTAAGCATAAAACAGCTCACATGTGACTGATGGAAGTTTAGTGGTGTGTCTTTTTAATAAAGGGATTCATAATTCCAGCAACATTTTCTATTGCAAATGGCAGATGATTGCAAAGGGAAGTGGATGATCTATTTGCCTTCTCAAGGAATTAGGGATGGAGCCCACGGCCTGTGACTAAATGAAGAAAATGCAAAGTACTTCAAAGCCGAGCAAACAAAGAATACTTAAGGATAACTTTGCCTTGGTCATTAATATTGTGTGTGAATGCAGTGTTGTTAATCATTTGGAAGTCACAACACCCTCTTATCCCCACAGAAGGCCAAACTGATTTCCCCAGCCCCAGGGGATTGCAGTATTTGCGGAAGTTTCCACCAGTAAGAAATGAAGAAAACAAAGGGGGTGGGGAAGCAAGAAAATATAGCCTAGGGGTCAAAAGGAAAGCAATTCCATTGAGCAAGTCAAGCCAGCTCAACCAGGGGGGAACAGAGGCAAGCAGGCATCAGGGACATAATGACATCCAGAGTGAAAGAATGATGAGGTTCTGCAGCACAGAGCAGCAGCAGCTGCTTTTTAACCCTGAGAGGTCTACAGTAACATGTGTTTTCTTGGCTGGGGAACATCAGTAGGTAGACACTCCCTTTTATATTCTCTTCATGTCTTGAAAACAAAACGTGTGGGGATGTAAATATTGCAGTTTAAGCCAGGGGCATCTGAGATTTGGCGCAAAATGCCAACCTTGTGGGAAAGTGCTGATTAATTTTCGCAAACACACAGATGGCGTTAATGGTTCTTTAAATGTATTTTCCTTTCTGTAAATGCACACAGAATGTACATTTCTAATGGGGCTTCAGTGCCAGAAAGGGGGCCTGAAATGATTCCGCACTGATGTTGTAGCCGGCAGTTGTCTGTGACCTGCCTAATTACATACAACAGAAAGCTGGATGACCTTTTTACAGGATGTGGAGGTATTGGTGTTGGACTGGGGTGGACAAAGTTAAAAATCACACAACACCGGGCTATAGTCCAACAGATTTATTTGGAAGCACGAGTTTTCGGAGCAGTGCTCCTTTGAGCTAGCTTCCTTACGAAGGAACAGCGCTCCAAAAGCTTGTGCTTCCAAATAAACCTGTTGGAGTGTAACTTGGTGTTGTGTGATTTTTAACTTTGCCTTTTGCATTAACAGCAAGTTAATGACTGGACAGTCTGCTTTTCATGATGCTTCTTGAGGGATAAATGCTGGCCACAGGGTACCAGGGAGAAGTTTCCTCTTCTGTTCCTTCATTGCTACCACAGGATCTCTTCCCTCTCTTCTGACAGGGGGCCTTGGTTGAATCTCTCATGAGAAAGGTAGTCTCAAACAGAATGAAGCCATTCCCCACATTCCGACACAGCCATGTCAGTGCTGACACCTCAAACTTCCAGCCTTCCTCTTCTCTGCTTCTGGGCATTCTCTTGTGGCTGAGGAGAATGTTCTTCCACTCTGGTGATGAAGCTCTCATGGTCAAGAAACAGCCTGATGTTGGATCTCCAGGACCTACCACAGGAAGGGGGAGCTGGGGTTTGAAGAGGGTGGGAGAGAGTCTCGAGTTGTCATCCCCTCCTCCCCCCGGTTTGTGTTCGGCCTCCACCCGGGATTGTCGGAGCTGCTTGCGACGGATGACATCTTCATGGAAGCTCCTTCTCCAGTTTGGCAAGAGATTCCCATGAGCCAGTGGGATTTTGCGTTTGCTCAGGGAGGCTTCAACGATATCCTTCTCTGCCCCTCCAGTTGCCATGGCGATGCTTGGACTAGAGACCTCGTTTTGGGGAGTCTTGTGTCAGGAATCGGGATGATATGGTCAATTGTCAGGAAAAACCCTATCTGGTTCACTGATGTCCTTTAGGGAAGGAAGCTGCCATCCTTACCTAGTCTGGCTCATACCAACGTGGTTGACTCTTAATGGCCCTCTGGGCAATTAGGGATAGGAAATAAATACTGCCTAGTCAGCGATGCCCCTCACCCCATTAATGAATAAAGAACCCAACTCAACAAATCAGTGCCTCAATACTGGGATAGTGGCCTGAGAGAGGACATTGCAATTTGAGCTCCCATCCCACCAATCGATTTGCAGAGGGCTCACTGGTGATATTGGAGGTGTCTGCATGACATTGTTCATGTCTCCAGCACATACATGAGTGCAGGCAACACTGCCTCCATGTAGTCCTTGAACTTTTGTGTTTGAGGTCATTGTGATCAATTGTTCTCAGATTGTCCTCATCATCAATTCTCCTCAGATGCCGAAGGCTACACTGCCATGAAACTGCTAAGTTTCAACATTGATGTCTGCTCCCAATGAGAGGAGGGGCTCGGTGAATGAGAATTGATCTACGTTGACCAGCTGCTCACCTTGTATCTTGGTAGTCCGAGGTGGGGAGGGGGAGTCTGCACTGTTGTGTGGAGGGGTGTAAGTCTGATAGACAACCTTTGACATGCTGTTACTTATCCTGGGGTCCATTCTGTCACATGGGCCCATGAATATGCCAACAAGGTTTTAGGAGGTTAACTTCTGAGTGTGTACACGCACACACATGCAGACACACACACACACACACTTACCCCCCTCCCCGCCCACATGCACACGCACACACACTTCCCCCCTCCCGCCCACATACACACACACACTTCCCCCCTCCCGCCCACACGCACACACTTTCCCCCTCCCCCCACATGCACACACACACACTTCCCCCCCCACCCAGATGCATGCACACACACACACACACATCCCCCCTCCCGCCCACATGCACACGCACACAGGCACACACACTTCCTCCCTCCCGCCCACATGCACACGCACACACACTTCCCCCCTCCTGCCCACATGCACACGCACACACACTTGCCCCTCCCACCCACATGCACGCACACGCACTCACACACTTCCTTCCTCACGCCCACATGCACATGCACACACAGTTCCCCCCTCCTGCCTACATGCATACACACACACACTTCCCCCCCCATCCACATGCACGCACACACACACACACTTCCCCCTCCCACCCACATGCACACGCACACATGCACACACACACTTCCTCCCCGCCCACCTGCACATGGACACACACACACACACACACTTCCCCCCTCCCGCCCACATGCACACACACACAGGCACACACACTTCCCCCCTCCCGCCCACATGCACACGCACACACGCACACACACTTCCCCCCCGCCCACATGCACACGCACACACGCACACACACTTCCCCCTCCCACCCACATGACGCACACACACGCACACACACTTCCCTCCTGCCCACATGCACACGCACACACGCACACACACTTCCCCCCCGCCCACATGCACACGTACACACGCACACACACTTCCCCCCCGCCCACATGCACACGCACACACGCACACACACTTCCCCCTCCCACCCACATGACGCACACACACGCACACACACTTCCCTCCTGCCCACATGCACACGCACACACGCACACACACTTCCCCCTCCCACCCACATGCACACGCACACACGCACACACACTTCCCCCTCCCACCCACATGCACGCACACACACGCACACACACGTCCCCCCCTGCCCACATGCACACGCACACACACTTCCCCCTCCCACCCACATGATGCACACACACGCACACACACTTCCCCCCCGCCCACATGCACACGCACACACGCACACACTTCCCCCTCCCACCCACATGCACACACACACACACACACACACTTCCTCCCTGCCCACCTGCACATGCACACACACACACACACTTTCCCCCTCCCGCTCACATGCACACGCACACACACCTCCCCCTCCCGCCCACATGCACACGCACACACACACACTTCCCCCTCCCACCCACATGACGCACATACACGCGCACACACTTCCCCCTCCCACCCACATGCACACGCACACACGCACACACACTTCCCCCCCGCCCACATGCACACATACACACGCACACACTTCCCTCCTCCTGCCCACACATGCACACACACACTTCCACCCTTCTGCTCACATGTATGCACACACATGCACACACAAACAATCTGTGCTCTGCAGCTTAAATACTGACTTCGGGAGGATCCTTAAGTCATATTGTAGAAGGAGTCCTCGGGATTCAGGTACATAATTCTTCAAAGTTTGCATCACATATAGTCAGACGGGGTGGGGGGGTTGAAAAGGCATTTGGCATGCGTGCCTTCA
The DNA here is from genome assembly GCF_020745735.1 of Hemiscyllium ocellatum. Taxonomy (NCBI): domain Eukaryota; kingdom Metazoa; phylum Chordata; class Chondrichthyes; order Orectolobiformes; family Hemiscylliidae; genus Hemiscyllium; species Hemiscyllium ocellatum. The sequence continues at coordinate 41,695,557 of NC_083436.1, read as the reverse complement.
TTGCTCAGTCCTTTGAGTATAGGAGTAGGGATGTCATGTTGTGGTTGTACAGGACACTGGTCAGGTCTCTTCTGGAATACTGTGACCAGTTCTGGGTCCCCAGTTACAGTAAGGATATTATTAAGCTCAAGAAGATTCAGAAGAGATTTACCAGGATGTTGCTGGGTCTGGAATGTTTCAATTATAAAGAAAGGCTGGGACCATTTCCACTGGAGTACAGGAGGTTGAGAAGTGACCTGATAGAAGTTTATAACATAATGAGGGGTATAGATAATGTTAATGGGAGTTGCCTTTTCCCTAGGATGGGCAATTTCATGCCATATGGGGGCACACTTTTAAAGTGAGAGGAGAGAGATTTAAAATAGACGTGGGGGCAAATCTTTTACACAGAGGGTGGTTTGCATGTGGAATGAACTTCCAGTTACTGCCTTTACGGTCTGAGTTCAAGTATTTCTGGACATTGGAGTGCAGGAAAGATTTTACAAGAATGTTGCCAGGGTTGGAGGGTTTGAATTACAGTGAGAAGCTTAATAAGCTGGGGCTGTTTTCCTTGGAGCACCAGGGACTGAGTGATAACCTTATCGAGGTTTATAAAATCATGAGGGGCATGGATAAGGTAAATAGACAAAGTCTCTTCCCTGGTGTGTGGAAGTCCAGAGCTAAAGGGCATAGGTTCAGGGTGAAAGGGAAAAGATTTAAAAGGGACCCAAGGGGCAACTTTTTCATGCAGAGGGTGGTGCATGTATGGAATGAGCTGCCAGAGGAAGTGGTGGAGGCTGGTACAATTACAACATTTAAAAGGCAACTTGATGGGTATATGAATAGGAAAGGTTTAGAGGGATATGGGCCAAGTGCTAGCAAATGGGACTAGACTAATTTAGGATATCTCGTCGGCATAGACAAGTTGGAGCAAAGGGTCTGTTTCTATGCTATCTCTATGACTGTGATGAAGTGGTGGATGTGCGCACAGTTACAAGGTTGAAAAGACATTTGGATAAGTTCATAAATAGGAAAGGGTTTGGAGGGATATGGACCAGGAGCAGGCAGGTAGGACTAGATTAGTTTGAGATTATGGTTGGCATGGACCGGTTGGACCAAAGGGTCTGTCTCTGTTCTGTATGACTCGATGACCACGGATTGATAACGACACAGCCTGAGCACTTCCCCATCATCCCATGGATTGTGACACTCCTATTGGAAGCTTCATGGATATGGTGTGGAGTGTTACAACAAGGAACATCACTGTTGCGATGACACAGTCTTTCTTGATCCCTGTTTGCAGAAGATTCGGGTCCGTGGTTGAGCTGTCGGTGAGAATCACAGTTTGCATGTTGTTGCGCAGCAAGGAGATCATAGAATCACTATAGTATGGAAGCAGGCCACTCGCCCCATAAAGTCCACACCATCCTTCCAAAAAGCATTCTACCCTGACCCACTATTCCCATATCCTTGCATTTCCTACGACGAACACACCAGGCCTGCATATCCCTGAACACTGTGGGGTAATTTAGCATGACCAATCCACCCTAATCCGCACATCTTTGGATTGTCGGAGGAAACCAGAGCACCCGGAGGAAATCCACGCAGACACGGGGAGAATTTGCAAACTCCACACAGACAGTCGCCCAAGGCTGGAATGAAACTTGGGTCCCTGATGCTGTGAGGCAGTAGTGCTAGCCACTGAGCCACCATGCCACCCATAATGATGGTAACAAGTTTCTGTGGTGGCTAACCTTGGGAAGAGCATTGTGTAATCGTTCCCACTGAGAGGGGAAAGGTTTTGTGAGGTCAAAGACGGCCACATATAAAGATTGCTGCTGCTCTCTGCTCCCTTCTTGGCCTTGTCTTGCAGGGAAGGTCATGGACACTGTTCCTCTTGATTTGGTTTGAGATACCAAAGCTAACACTTTTATAAAGCTTCCAGCTTCATTTCCTAATGAAGGGTTTATGCCCGAAACGTCGAATTTCCTATTCCTTGGATGCTGCCTGACCTGCTGTGCTTTAACCAGCAACACATTTTCAGCTGTGATCTCCAGCATCTGCAGACCTCATTTTTTATTCCAGCACATGCAGCCAATTTTGCTGATCAACACTTTGTCTTTTCTCTTTAAAAGATTTTCCATTTGTAGTAACATACAAAATAGATGACAAGCTCCAATAACATAATTTTTCCCTTCTTGGGACTAAATGAAGGGATGATGGTGGGCAAAGGTGCTAATTAACAGCCCATGCCCCCTTCCCACTACCTGGAAATCCCACCTGATCACCCTCAATCAGCTTGTTAAGAGCTGACAGGTAAATGTGGGCATCTTTCTCTGCCAATCACGGGCCTCAACATGGCTTGGAAAGGGTGGACGCTAGGAAATTGTTTCTGTTAGGTGGGGAGACTAGGACCTACGGACACAGTCTTAGAATTAGAGGGGTCAATTCAGAACAGAAATGCGGAGACATTTCTTCAGCCAGAGATTGGTGGGCCTGTGGAATTCATTGCCGCAGAGTGCAGTGGAGGCTGGGACGCTGAATGTCTTCAAGGCAGAGATTGATAGATTCTTGATGTCACGAGGAATTAAGGGCTCCGGGGAGAATGCTGGTAAATGGAGTTGAAGTGCCCATCAGCCATGATTGAATGGTGGAGTGGGTTCGATGGGCTGAATGGCCTTACTTCCACTCCTATGTCTTATGGTCTTAATGTCATGGGTTGCCAGAAGCTGCCAGCCAATTAGAAGCCCACAACCCCTGTGTCTTAAAAACTATTAGTTGAGTGCTTCCCTTGCATGCATCAGAAACTATATATATATTAATACACAGGGAACTATGTAGACAGAAAGAACATGTACACGCACTGCATCTGTTTCACAACAAAATAACTGTCCGCCATTCACCCGGTGATATCTTGACCAAACAGGATTAGCCTGCCTCCTTTAAAATTTGCAACAAAGCCTGGCAGTTAACGGTTAATTGTCATTAATTGGTGTATTCTCATTGAAAACCCTTCGACCCATCGGAGTTCATTTGCCAATCAACCAACACTGTCTTCTCATCAAGTATATATGTTAGCTTCCTCTTGGAATTTGTATTTCTTGCCGATTGTTCTGCTGAGGGCAGATGTAAAGCTTTGGCAAAATCAGTCTTTTTGGCTCAGCGCACCTTTCGGATTCCAATTCTCAGCTAGCTAGTATCCCACCTGGCACTCTCATCTTCACCTTCAAAGCTGAATTCATTGACAATTCTCTGCTTGAATTCCAACTTATACCAAAAATCTCCCCTTTGCTCACTTACACTGGCTCCCAGTTTGTCGATGTCGCAATTGTTAAAATGTTTTCAAATCACTCTATGGCCTCTTCCTCCCTATTTCCGTATAATCCTCTAGCCATGCATAACCTCTAAGCTCTCTACGCTTCAACAATTCTGACCTCTTTCAATTTTTACTCCTCCAATATTTTAGGCTGTGACTCCAGTTGCCTGGGCCCGAAGATTTGGAATTCCCTCCTGAAATCTCATTGCCTCTCTAGTCTCACAGAAGAAGCTCTTTATAAACTGTCTCTTCAATCAAGCCTTTGTGGCTAAGTGTCAAATTCCACTTATGAATGCTCCATGAAGCAGCTTGGGACTGTCCTTTTACCTCTATATAAATGCAATTTGCCTTTGCACTCTGTTCATTTGTGACCTTTCTAATTAAATGCAAAAGGAAGATAAGTGATCTTTGTATTCAAATAGGAATTCTCATAATACTTTATCAAAAAAATGTTGGAGTTATGCAGACCTCTTGTCACTTCTTGGATTGATATGCCTACTTCCGATTATTTATTTTAATTCTTCTTCGGCTAGCCTCATGTGCGACTTGATGTCTAGTGATATCTTTGTTTCCCAACAACATACCGCTTCCAATGCAGTGAAGATAACTTGTACATTGTTAATGAAACCTGTAAGACTGTACCCAAATGCTGACCTTTCTATCTAATGGAGTTTATTTAATTAGGGCCATTTTCTATGGAAATGAATGCTTATTATTTATTGTGAGCTAGCAAGAGATAAAACCCATCTTCATTGATTGATCCCCAAGAAGATGTTCAGGATTGGTGTATTGATCCAGCAAACAGCATCTGCTGACATGGTCCACCCAGGATTGCTGACAACTCATTCTCTCATTGGCCAGGTACAACTGACAATCATTGATTGGATTGGAAGCCAGATCCACAAGGAGTAAAGAACTTTAGTTCCACTGTTCGGACAGAGAAATAACTGCATCTCTTTAGAGGAGAGATAATGCCCAAATGGCATTATCGCAAACAATTGATCCAGAGACCCAGGCATTGTCCTGGGGACATGGATTTGAATTCTGCCTTGGCAGATGGTGGAATTTAAATTCAACAAATTGTAATGATGACCATGAAACTGATCACCAGGAAAAACCGTTCTGGTTCACTAATGTCCTTCAGGGAAGGAAATCTGACATTTTTTTTTACCTGGTCTGGCCCATATGTGACTTCAGACCCACAGCAATGTAGTTGACTCTTAACTGTCCCCTGAGCAATTAGGGGTGGGCAGTAAATCCTGACCTACCCAATCGTACCCACGTCCTGTGAATGAAATTATTTGTTTCAAAAACACAATCAAATAGTATACATAAATGGGCATAATGACTCAGTGGTCAGCATTGCTGCCTCACAGCGCCAGGGACCCAGTTCAATTCCAACCTCTGATGACCGTCTGTGTGGAGTTTGTACATACTCCCTATGTCTGCATGGGTTTCCTCCCACAATCCAAGGATGTGCAGGTTAGGTGAATTGGCCATGCTAAATAGCGTTCAGGGATGTATAGGTTAGGTGCATTAGTCAGGGGTAAATGTAGAATAATAGGGTAGGGGAATAAGTCTGGGTGGATTACTCTTCAGAGGGTCGGTGTGGACTTGTCGGGCCAAAGGGCCTGTTTCCACACTCTAGGGATTCTATGAATAAACTTTCAAAAGTTAAGGTAAACTTATTAAACCAAACCAACACTCTCCATGGTGAGGGTGCACCTAGCCTCTATGATGTCCACCAGCCTTTGGCACAATGGTGAACAATGCATGTGCCCTTGTGATGGATTAGTGTCTCAGTCTGACCTTATTCAAGCTGTTCTGGAGGTTCTTGGAATTGAGGAATCATCTCTTTGAAGCAGCTGTGACCAACTCAGGAAAAATATATCATTTTTGCAGGAAAAGAAAGTGATTTTCCTTAATTTTCTTGAAACATTTTATGGCTATATTTGTGATTATGGCTTTGGAGATTGGAAATAAAGCTAGTTTGACTGACATCAAGACTCGTTGAATCATGTCAAGGTGTGCCTGTAATTGGTGGACAAAGATATTAACCTAGGAAGATGAATGTTTTCAGGTGATAATTGTGGGAGTTTAGGGGCAGGATAGTTAGAGGCTTGTGACCATATCAATAAACCTCCAGAGAAGGCAATCCTGACCTCTCACACAACAAAGGGCATTTTGATGGTGGCTTCAGAGTGATTCTCAACTCAGGGAGTATACTCTGAAATCTGTCACTGCTCAAGTACTGCAGGCTAGAACTTAAAGCATCAAGCTAACTGGAGTCATTCTGGGTATCAGCGTAAATAGTCTATTGATTTTTCTGTGATTCAGAAGTAATAGAATGACTGTAATGCAGGATGAGGTAGTGGGATAGGTTTCAATTGAGGTGATAGATTCTCTGCTGGGTTCCTTAATTATCAAACTCGACAAATGTAACTCAATGCTGCATCCTTGCACCAAAAGACTGTTTAGAAGCAAAATTGCAGTAGTTTGGAGGGGGGAAGGGGGGGCAGGGTAATGTACTGCAGAGTGGAAATGTAGCTGACTGACACAATATTGGGAAACGTAAAGGTACAAGTAAGCAAAGATGCGGTCACATGGTAATGTATTCAAAAATGCCTTAACAAGACCTTTCAAATCAAAGCTGTTTATATACTGCACCAAATGGAGTCTCCAGTGGGGTGTCATCTGTAAGAGGAGTGACATGGTGGCTCAGTGGTTAGCATTGCTGCCTTATGGTGCTAGGGACCTGGGTTCAATTCCACCCTCAGGTGACAGTCTGTATGGAGTTTGCATATTCTCCCCTGTGTCTATTTCCTTTTGGTTCTCTGGTTTCTTCCCACAGTCCAGGGATGTGCATGTTAGGGTGGATTGGCCATGGGAAATTGTGGCATAGTGTCCAGGGATGTGCAGGTTAGGTGGATTGGCCATGGGAAATTGTGGCATAGTGTCCAGGGATGTGCAGGTTAGGGTGGATTCATCATGGGAAAATACGGGATAGGACGGTGGGGTGAGTCTGGATGGGGTGCTGTTCACAGGGTCACAAGGTCAAATGGCCTGCTTTCACACTGTAGGGATTCTCTGAAAAATTACCACAGACATTTTGATTGGGTGGGAGAATTGCACACCGATTTGACTAGCAAGGTCATCAGCCATTGGAGCATTCAGCCCAGCTGTGCAGTTTGACGCTGACTGATTTCCATCCTTTCACAACATCTCTGACTTTGCTTTGCAGTCCTTTCAGCTGTTCCGGATTTGTTTTTAGCCACAACTCATCAAATGATACAGCACAGAAGGAAACTACATTCAGCCCATTCTGATTGTGCTGCCATTTTGTAATTCTATTAAATTAATAGCTTGGGCTAGTATCATTGGAGCACAATGGGCCCCAATCAATGGATGGGTATTTGGCCCCTTAGACCTACACCAAGGATATGTCCAGTTCTAGTCTGTCTATTAGGATTCTATTTTTTTGTTCTCCTATCCTCCCCAGTCCATATCTAATTATTAGCTAGTGAAAAATTATACAATGGCAGCTACCAGCAGTGTGGGTTATTCATCTGCCATACAGACTGGCAATTCATTGGTGCTGCCGATAATACCCTCTCCATTCAAGACACAAGATAGATAACCTCCAATGCACTTGCATCCGTCTTTAAATAAAGTCGACTTGGGTGGGTGACAGTCTGTGTGGAGTTTGCACATTCTCCCCGTGTCTGCGTGGGTTTCCTACAGGTGCTCCAGTTTCCTCCCACAGTCCAAAGATATGCAGGTCAGGTGAATTGGCCATTCTAAGTTACTCATAGTGTTACTGCATTAGTCAGAGGGAAATGGGTCTGTGTGAGTCAGTGTGGACTTGTTGGGCTGAAGGGCCTAGTCCTATACTGTAAGGAATCTAATCTAATCTAAAGAAACCAAAACTACACGTAGTACTAGGGATAGAGGAAGGTGAAAGTCTTGGGGGCATTATTGCTAGATTGTTAATTCAGAGATCCAGGCAATGTTCTGGAGACCTGGGTTTGAATCTTACCACGGTAGATGTTGAATTTGAATTCAATTTTTAAAAGTATGGAAATAAATGATCTAACGATGACCATGAATTCATTGTTGGTTGTTGGGGAAAAAAATCTAGTTCACTAATGAAGGAAGGAAGATGTCATCCTTACCTGGCCTGGCCTACATGTGACTCCAGACTCACAGCAACTTGTTGACTCTTAACTGATCTCTGGGTCATTGGGGATGGGTAATAAATATTGACCTAGCTAGCAGCACCCACATCCTGTGAATGAATAAAAAACACTCCTTATTTTATGTTCCATTCTTCTCATAAGAAAGGACAGCATTCTTTCACCTTCTTGATTCCTGCCCCTGTGCAAAAGCATTTTTGTGACTTGTGCACTGGAACACCTTGCAATTCTGCAATCGTTCACAGTCTACCTTTTTATCAGAGTCATAGAGATGTACAGCACAGAAACGGACCCAACTCGTCCATGCCAACCAGGTATCCTAACCTAATCTAGTAATCTAGTCCCATTTGCCAGCATTTGGCCCATTTCCCTCTAAACCCTTCCAATCCATATACCCCTCTAGATGTCTTTTAAATGCTGTAGTTGTACCAGCCTCCATCACTTCCTCTGGCAGCTCATTCCATACATGCAACACTTTTTGTGTGAAAAAGTAGCCCTTTGGGTCTGTTTTAAATCTTTCCCCTCTCACCCAAAACGTATGCTCTCTAGCTCTGGAAAAGCTCAGCAGGTCTGGCAGCGTCTGTGAAAATAAATCAGAATTAACGTTTCAGGTCCAGTGAGCCATCCTCGGATCTGATTTCTCTTCTCAAATGCTTCTAGATCTGCTGAGCTTTTCTAGCAACTCCTGTTTTGTTTCTGATTGACAGCATCTGTAGTTCTTTCAGGTTTTATTTTGTATCTGGCTGCATCCAACAGAGCTCCTTCAGCTTTTGCACAACGCAATTTCCTGTCTCCGTGTCATCTATAAACGCAGCTTGCGTGACTTTTCACAGCTTGTCTGAACAATTGATTTACTTTGTGAAAACCTGAGGCCCATCTCAGACTGCTGGGGTACTCTGTGGAACACATCCTGCCAATCAGAAAAAGACTCATTTTTGCATGCCCTCTGTTTTCTGCCAGCCAGCCTGTCTTCTGTCTAAGCTAATGCATTGCCCGCCACACCATGAACTCCTACTTTGTGTAATCACCTTTTACATGGAACATTGTCAAATGTTTTTTGGCAACACAAGTGCAATACATCTACAGGGTCTCCTTTATCCACAGCACAAGTTTCTTGTTGAAAAATCTCAAATATATTCGTTTTACATGGTTTCCTTTTCATAAACACCTGCTAACGGTTAATTCAAAGACAATCCTCATGCCACAGGCCTATTGATTTCTGCTTTCAGCAATGATGAATGGAAGGAAAGTCAATTGGTCAGAATATAAAGAATGGCAGAGAATATCTAAAAAATCAATGAGGGAAGTAATTAAGGTTTGACAGGGAAGGCAGCTGGCATTGCTGAATAGAAAAATGGGTATCTTTGGTGGAGGGAGGGCTGATTTCAGGGGGTCAAAAACAGACAAAGGAATTCCTCTGCCAAATGTAACCTGTAGGCTCATTCCGTGTAATTACTGTAAATAATTCCACATTCATCCTTAATTTCCTTTCCTGTTTGTAATGCTCTGATGCCAGTGGAATAAAGAATCCTGCCTCATGGGCCATCCATGTATTTAAGTCTCATGTAACAATAGAAAAACTGTTTTTGTTGGTTGGAGAAGCTGGTTGAAGACTAGGGTTGGATATTGTCGGCTTGAGATTGCAGAAAGCATTTGATCAAGTTGGAGAATGGTGAGTGGGGATCCCATTACTTTCCTGCCTCGACCCTAATCACGTCTATGTTGGGAAGGTTTGTGAATCTTCAATACCGCCTCAAGGGAGCTTGCATTGGAAAAGTGGGCTTCAGAGAGCTATCATTCTGACTTTGCTACAGACTCTACCATCAATACAGCACCCCCCACCCCGCCACAATCGCAGTTCCTTGTGAATGACTCACTCTCCTTCAATCACTCCCCTCTGTCCTGGATCCAGTAATGATACGTGCCCTCAGAAGGGTGGAGTACCAGCAGTCATCACGCCACCCCCGTGGCATCGCCATCCAACAGAGCTGCTGGCCTTCAATTGACTGTCAAAGAATGGGCCTTGTATCTGCAGGCTCCTTAATGACAGGAAAAGGTCCAGCAAAGCTGAAAATGTGTTGCTGGTTAAAGCACAGCAAGTCAGACAGCATCCAAGGAACAGGAAATTCGACGTTTCGGGCCAGAGCCCTTCATCAGGAATGAGGAGAGTGTGCCAGGCAGGCTAAGATAAAAGGTAGGGAGGAGGGACTTGGGGGAGGGGCGATGGAGATGTGATAGGTGGAAGGAGGTCAAGGTGAGGGTGATAGGCCGGAGTGGGGTGGGGGCGGAGAGGTCAGGAAGAAGATTGCAGGTTAGGAGGACGGTGCTGAGTTCGAGAGAATCGACTGAGATAAGGTGGGGGGAGGGGAAATGAGGAAACTGGAGAAATCTGACTTCATCCCTTGTGGTTGGAGGGTTCCCAGGCGGAAGATGAGGTGCTCTTCCTCCAACCGTCGTGTTGTTATGTTCTGCCGATGGAGGAGTCCAAGGACCTGCATGTCCTCGGTGGAGTGGGAGGGAGAGTTAAAGTGTTGAGCCACGGGGTGGTTGGGTTGGTTGGCCCGGGCGTCCCAGAGGTGTTCTCTGAAGCGTTCCGCAAGTAGGCGGCCCGTCTCCCCAATGTAGAGGAGGCCACATCGGGTGCAGCGGATGCAATAGATGATGTGTGTGGAGGTGCAGGTGAACTTGTGGCGGATATGGAAGGATCCCTTGGGGCCTTGGAGGGAAGTGAGTGTGGAGGTGTGGGCGCAAGTTTTACATTTCCTGCGGTTGCAGGGGAAGGTGCCGGGAGTGGAGGTTGGGTTGGTGGGGGGTGTGGACCTGACAAGGGATTCACGAAGGGAGTGGTCTTTGCGGAACGCTGATAGGGGAGGGGAGGGAAATATATCCCTGGTGGTGGGGTCCGTTTGGAGGTGGCGGAAATGACGGCGGATAAAACTTGCACCCACACCTCCTCCCTCACTTCCCTCCAAGGCCCCAAGGGATCCTTCCATATCTGCCACAAGTTCACCTGCACCTCCACACACATCATCTATTGCATCAGCTGCACCCGATGTGGCCACCTCTACATTGGGGAGACGGGCCGCCTACTTGCGGAACGCTTCAGAGAACACCTCTGGGACGCCCGGACCAACCAACTCAACCGCCCCGTGGCTCAACACTTTAACTCTCCCTCCCACTCCACCGAGGACATGCAGGTCCTTGGACTCCTCCATCGCCAGAACATAACAACACGACGGCTGGAGGAGGAGTGCCTCATCTTCCGCCTGGGAACCCTCCAACCACAAGGAATGAACTCAGATTTCTCCAGTTTCCTCATTTCCCCTCCCTCCACCTTGTCTCAGTCGGTTCCCTCAACTCAGCACCGCCCTCCTAACCTGCAATCTTCTTCCTGACCTCTCCGCCCCCCCACCCCACTCCAGTCTATCACCCTCACCTTGACCTCCTTCCACCTATCACATCTCCATCGCCCCTCCCCCAAGTCCCTCCTCCCTACCTTTTATCTTAGCCTGCCTGGCACATTCTCCTCATTCCTGATGAAGGGCTCTGGCCCGAAACGTCGAATTTCCTGTTCCTTGGATGCTGCCTGACCTGCTGTGCTTTAACCAGCAACACATTTTCAGCTCTGATCTCCAGCATCTGCAGACCTCACTTTTTACTCTAGGGTTAGATATTGTCAGCTTGAGAGTGCAGAAAGCATTTGATCAAGTTGGAGAATGGTGAGTGGGGATCCCATTACTTTCCTGCCTCTACCCTAATAATGTCTATGTTGGGAAGGTTTGTGAATCTTGAATACCGCCTCAAGGGAACTTGCATTGGAAAAGTGGGCTTCAGAGAGCTATCATTCTGACTTTGCTACAGACTCTATCATCAATACAGCACCCCCCACCCCGCCACAATCGCAGTTCCTTGTGAATGACTCACTCTCCTTCAATCACTCCCCTCTGTCCTGGATCCAGTAATGATACGTGCCCTCAGAAGGGTGGAGTACCAGCAGTCATCACGCCACCCCCGTGGCATCGCCATCCAACAGAGCTGCTGGCCTTCAATTGACTGTCAAAGAATGGGCCTTGTATCTACAGGCTCCTTAACTACAGGGAAAGGTCCACTTCCCCTTTCTTTTGATCCATTAGTCACACCCTCCCCTTTAATCTTCCTTCTCACATCCATCTCCAGAATTGGATCCATAGTTATGTTGGGGGTCAAACAATTTTAAATAGAATTAGCAAACTCATTTGACTTTTGTATACTATGCCCTATTTATAAATCCCTTTGAAAGCCCAGGGTTTGGGGTGGTGCATTTGTTGTATGACATTATCACCATGCTAAATGGGACAGACTTTAAACAGATGGGTGGCATGGTGGCACAGTGGTTAGCACTGCTGCCTCACGGTGCCCGAGACCAGGGTTCAATTCCCGCCTCGGACAACTGTCTGTGTTGAGATGGCACATCCTCTCTGTGTCTGAGTGGGTTTCTTCCAGGTGCTCCGGTTTCCTCCCACAGTCCAAAAATGTGCAGGTTAGGTGAATTGGCTGTGACAAATTGTCCGTAGTGTTAGATGAAGGGGGTAAATGTAGGGGAATGTGTCTGGGTGGGTTGCTCTTCGGAGGGTCAGTGTGGACTTATTGGGCTGAAGGGCCTGTTTCACACTGTAAGTAATCTAATCTAAATCTATGAAGTGCTGTGGGCCATCAGCAGCAGAATTATACTCCAGCATCATCTGTAACCTCATGGCCTGGTATAACTCCCCCACCCCCCACTTTACCATTACTATCAACCCGTGGTTCAATAGGGAATGCAGGAGGGCATGCCAGGAGCAGCATCAGGCATACCTGAAAATGAGGTGTCAACCTGGTGAAACTACAACACAGGGCTATTTGCACCATAAGCAACAAGTGACAGAGACAATCCCACAGCCAACGGATCAGATCTAAGCTCTACAGTCCTGCCAAATCCTGTCCTGTTGTAAAATTAAACAACTCACTGGAGGAGGAAGTTCCACAAATATTGCCATCCTTAATGATGGTACATCAGGTGCAACAGATAAGGTTGAAGCATTGGCAAGAACCTTCAGCCAGAAATGGATGATCTTTCTTGGCCTTCTCCACAAGTCCCAGCCTCCAGTCAATTCCATCCACTCAAATGATATCAAGAAACGGTGGAAGGACTGGATATCACAAAGGCTATGGGCCCTGACAACATTCCAGCAATGACTCTGAAGATGTGCTCTCCAGAATCTTCCATTCCCCTTGCCAAGTTGTTCCAGGCCAGCTGCAACACTGGTATCTAACCAACAATGTGCAAAATTGCCCAGATATGTCCTGTATGTTAAAACAGGACTTCTAATCAATTGTCATCCTATCTCTATCCTCGATCATCAGGAAAGTGATGGAAGGTGTCATCAGCAGTGACTTTCTCTCCATCATAAAGTCAGAAATAGGGATATTTGCCATCATTGCACAGTGTTCAGAATCATTTGTCTCCCCTTAGATACTGACGCAGTTCATGATTAAAGGCAGCAAGACTCAGACAATATCCAGGCTCGGGCTGAAAAATAGCGATTAATACGTGTACCAGACAAATGCCAAATCTCCAACAAGAAAGAATTACCCCATGACATTCAATGGCATTCCCATTACTGAACTCTTTACAATCAACAACCTGGAGTTTATCATTGACCAGAAAAACTGAACTGGACCAACCATATAAGTACAATGGCTGCACGAGCAGGTCAGAGGCTAGGAATACTGCAGTGAATAGCTCACTTTCTGACTCCACTAAGTCTGTCCACCATCTACAAGACACAGGTCAGAAGGGTGATGAAGTACTGTCCAATTGCCTGCATGAGTGCAGCTCCAACAGCACTCAAGAAGCCTGACGCTATTAATGACAATGCAGCCTACTTGGCACCATATCCACAAGCACCCACTCCCACCACCAACAAAGCATTGTAGCAACAGAGTAGACCATCTATAAGATTAGCAAGTTTTGAGAAGACTTATAGCTCAGGTTGAGGTTTTGGATGAAGGTTTGCTCACTGAGCTGGAAAGTTCATTTTCAGACATTTCATCACCATACTAGGTAACGTCATCAGTGAGCCTCTGAATGAAGCACTGGTGGTGTAGCCTGCTTTCCATGTAAAGGTTGGGTTTCCTTTTTGGTGATGTCATTTCCTTTGGTGACATCATTTCCTATGGTGATGTCATTTCCTATTCTTTTTCACAGGTGGTGGTAGAGGATTCCAAGTCAGTGTGTTTGTTGATAGAGATCCAGTTGGAATGCCATGCTTCCAGTCGAAGTGGGACAAGAAAAGCTAATTTTATTTACAAAATACCTTGCAAGAACTGTAACAGAAACTACATTGGACAAACAGGCAGAAAACTAGCCACCAGGACACATGAACATCAACTAGCCACAAAAGACATGACCCACTCTCACTAGTATCCTTACATACAGATGAGGAAGGACACCACTTCAACTGGGACAACAATCCATCCTAGGACAAGCCAAACAGAGGCTTGCATGAGAATTCCTAGAAGTATGGCATTCCAACTGGAACTCTATCAATAAACACATTGACTTGGATCCTATTTAGCACCCTCTGAGAAAAAGACCAGGAAATGACATCACCATAGGAAATGATGTCAACACAGGAAATGATATCACCAACCCAAGGAAACCCAAACATACGAATAGAAAGCGGGCTACGTCACCAGTACTTCATTTGGAGTCTCACTGAAGATGTTACCTAGTGTAGTGACGAAATATCTGAAAATGAACCTTCCAGCATAGTGAGCAAACCTATATCCAGCATCTTTAAGATTCCTGGCAGAAATTCACCAAAGGTCCTTCCCAAATTACAATGGCAGCAGATCCATGGGATCACCACCACCTGCAAGCTCCTCTCCAACCCATGCGTCATCAGCACTTGGAAATATATCACCGTTCCTTCAGGATCACAATCCTGGACTGTCTGTCTGATGGCATTGTGTATGCACCCCCACCAAATGGACTGCAGCAGATCATGCAGTCAGCTCACCGACACCCTCTCAAGGGTGCATAAGGATGGGTAATGAATGCTGGCCAAGTCAGCGATGCCCACATACCTTGAATGTATTTTTAAAAATGGCTTTGTCAGGCAATTACATGCAACTTAGTCAATTTAATTATACAACTACTTCTGCTCCTCTCAATCTGACCCTGTGCAATATCTAGACAATAACATCCAAATATTGAAATTCACAAGCACAAACATCAAAACAGTGTACAAATGAGATATTGAACACAGAAAAATCAAGGACCACTTCATCTCCCAACCAACAAAACAGACTGCAGCAGCAGGGATTTCATCACATTGATTGTCGCTCCTGGAATACTGTCCTGGATGGAGCCCTCACTAATGGTTTGGATAAGAATCACTCAGAAGAGATCAAATGTGCACAGCAGCCACTGGTGGTCAAGGAGCTATAGTATGTCATGAAAACAAGATATTACTCACCATAGTGACAGTAATCCATGTCTCTACCAACAATCCAATGGCATAAATGTGTAGAAAAGGCTTTTTCCGTTGACACTGCTTCACCATTAATGCCTAAAGTTGCCTGGATCCAAAGTTCTGGAGGTCTGTGGCATTGAATGTTTTCAAAAGTTATAGTTAGGTATAGTTCTTAGCGCAAAAGGGACCAAAGGGTCTGGGGAGAAAGTAGGAACAGCATATTAAATGGTGGAGTAGGCTTGAAGGGCTGAATAGTCTACTCCTGCTTCTATATTCTACCTTCCTACAAATTCTCTCCCTGCAGTTCTGAACCTTTATAACTTACTTTCCTCCTTAAGATGCTGCTTAAAATTTACCCCCTTCACTGACATTGTTGTTGCCTGATCGAATTTCTTGTTACGTGACTCACCTTGCTGTCATTTTATTTTAACTGCTTGGGCTGTTTCGTAATTTTAAAGACACTTTAATGGAGGTTGATGAAATATACAAATGGCATGTGGATCCAATCAAGAATAAATTTAGTGCTTCTGGCGGACTAAGTGAGGGGAGTTTATTTTAAGGTGAGCGAGTGCCGGGACAGTTCCTCAGCGGTATCAGCCTCATAATCATGGGGTTAAATTACAAAGGGAGATTGCACAAAATCAGGTTGTACTTTAGTGTAATCATCCTTTTCAGACATGTTATGGAACACCATGTGGCCTGTGGGATTTGAACTCAGACCTAGTTAAAGAACATTACCACCACACCACAGTCCTACTATCCTGTCTTCCCTTTGACGATGGAAGATGAAGTGGTGCTATAATTGAAGATCTAATTGAAAATGATTTGAAGATTTGTTCAGGGAGATAATGATGAGTAGGTCAGGAAGTCTAGATCGAGGGGAATGAGAATGGAATGAGTGCAATCATGTTTTCACCAGAACCTGACTCACATGTCATTCATGGTAACTTTTCAAACTTCAACTCCGACGAAGAGTTATCGAGACTGGAAACGTTACCTTGCTCTCTCTCACCATGGATGCTGCCTGACCCACTGTGATCTCCAGCATTTGTTGTTTTCAGTACAGATTCCAGCAGCTGCAGTAATCCTTTCTTCCAAAATGCAGGAGATTGTTGTGTCGGGGGAAGACCTTGCTGCAAATACCAGAAAAGTACAAACACTGCTGACAGTGGAGGCATTTGGGATAATTCAATCCCTGATGGCCTTTTGGTTAACAGGTGGTCATGGATTCACAGACGATGCCAAAAAGCTTTTCTTCACACAAAGTGTAATGGAAAACGGGAATTTTTTCTCCTGTTGAAACGCTGATGTGGAGTTAATTGATAATTTGAAATCTCAGAGGCAGCTAGGGAAGGATAGTCTCAGGGAGAACAGCTTCAGAGAACATCTCCGGGATATCTGCACCAATCAACCCCACCGCCCCGTTGCCAAACATTTCAACTCCCCCTCCCACACTGCCAAGGACATGCAGGTCTTGGACCTTCTCCATCGCCACTCCCTTACCACCCGACGCCTGGAGGAAGAACGCTTTACCTTCCAACTCGGGACCCTTCAACCCCAGGGCATCACTGTGGACTTCACCAGTTTCCTCATTTCCCCTCCCCCCACCTTACCCCAGTTCCAACCTTCCAGCTCAGCACCGCCCTCATGACCTGTCCCACCTGTCAATCTTCCTTGCTACCTATCCGCTCCACCCTCCTCTCCGACCTATCACCTTCACCCCCACTGCCATCCACCTATTGCACTCTTAGATACCTTCTCCCCAACTCCTCCCTTCCCATTTATCTCTCCACCCCTGAGGCTCCCAGCCTCATTCCTGATGAAGGGCTCTTGCCCTAAATGTCAAATTTTCCTGCTCCTCGGATGCTGCCTGACCTGCTGTGCTTTTCCAGCACACTCTAATCTTGACTCTGATCTCCAGCATCTGCAGTCCCCACTTCTGCCCCTGTGGACTGGAGGTAAGGCTGTGTGTTTTGAAGCCCATTGCAGTCTGAGGGCTAGGTGCTGGTACGGACTGGGGTGAAAAGACTAAATTGAATACTTTTTTTTCTTTTTACTCTTATGCAGGACTTTTGTTTGTTATTCATCCAATTTTGTACCAAATACTTAAGTAACTGTACCTAAGATGGTGCCATAAATGCTGATATTGCATAGTTTTTGCTCCACTCATTTGAGTGCACGTAACAATAAAGCTAATTCATTCATCCATTTATTCTATTGATTTTTGTTGGATAAGGATATTAAGTGGAATGGAACCAACGTTGTATAATTTGAGTTAAAATACAGATCAGCCATAATTTAATTGAAATGCAGATCAGACATTTATTGCCCATTCCCTAGTCATCCTTGAGAAGATGGTGCCTTCTTGAACCGCTGCAGTCCAGCAGTAGGCAGACCCACAATGCTGCAAGGGGGAGAATTCCAGCATTTTGACCCAGTGACAGTGAAAAAACAGCAATGCATTTCCAAATCAGGATGGTGAGTGGTGAGAGCGGAACTTGCAGGGGGTGGTGTTCTCATGCATCGTGTTCAGGGTCGAGATCACTAGTTTGAAGGGATGATATTGAGTGACCATTGGTCCTGAATTTGTCATATTGAACTGCTTCTAGTGGAGAAGAAATGTTCACATCTGGATTTGTAAAGTTGGTGCCACTGATGCCACAAAGCTTTGGAAACTGGGAGATTTTAGACATAAAATTCCCCAGTGATTGTGTTGACTTCAAGGCATTATTTCAACTGTTCATTATCTCTGAAGCAGTGTGATTTTGAGTGATTGCATTTTTAACACTTATGAGAGGCACCTTTTTAAACTGGTTGTGTCCACAGGATTAATTCGGTTGTCTAAATGCTCTATTGCCTCTTTACTGCAGTAATGTGTTAATTTCATTTCAGTTTATTGTTCTGTTTATGGTATTTGGCCCATGCAGTTTGTACCGCTCGAATGCCCTGCGTAATTTCTTCAATTATCTTTTCCATCTGAAGCTCTGAAAGCAGATTACACAGTCAGGCCCCCCTCACTTACTCATTGAACAGCAGACAATGTCTTGTTATTCCTGCAAGCTGTGTCTCCAGGGAGATAGGTACTTCCTGTCCCAGATTCATTTAGGGTGAGGCATATTGTGGTGCAACCTACAAATTGGGTTTATAAGAGCATATTCAGATATGAACTGCCTGCAAGTTTCTAAAACGCGTGTGCCTGTAATGGTGCAGTGAGTGCAAGAGGGTATCTGGGGTATTGTGGATGATGGAACTGTTCACTTCACCAATAAGGCTGGGTGGAAGAAATTGAACAGAGGGAGGCTTACTTAGTCAAGCATTAGAGTGGTGCTGCAAAAGCACAGCAGGTCAGGCAGCATCCAAGGAACAGGAAAATTGATGTTTCGAGCGAAGGCCCTTCATCAGGAATGAGGCAGGGAGCCTGCAGGGCGGAGAGATAAATGAGAGGGGGGTGGGGGTGGGGAGAAAGTAGCATAGAGTACAATAGGTGAATGGGGGTGGGGATGGAGGTGATAGGTCAGGGAGAAGGGTGGAGTGGAGAGGTGGAAAGGAAGATAGGTCAGAGATTTATCAACTAGGTTAAAACAAGGACTGCAGATGCTGGAAACCCGAGTCTGGATTAGATTTATCAACTAGCTAAAAACAAGGAGTCAACTCAAGGACAGAAGAGGAAATTAAAAGACAAAGGAAATGTTTACGTTTTGATTTAAATGTTGGCATTTTTACAGTCTCCCAACAACTCCCAAACTGAAGGAATTAAATATTACACTAACCATTGGTTCACTCAGTGGTGAACAGGATTGATTGGCAGTCACCCACAGTTAGCGAGACATGGTATTTACATCAGTAATTCCTGGAATGAACTTTTGAAAAGTGGCTTGTTAGTGCACAACTTGAATTTTGCTGAAAAAGTGACAAGCTGTCAAATATTTTCATCAGGACAGACATGAGAGTTTCCAAAATATCGCAGGGAGCAACAGCATAGACTGTGTGAGAAAAATGATTGATTGATCAGTGACTGATTGATCAGTGGACTCTGAATAATTGAGGGTTTGCTGTGAAGAATGCACCAGGAGACTGTTGCCCCAAATGCGTTTGTTTAATTAAAAAGAAATGTGTAACGCCTGGAGCAGTTCCCAATGCCTGAAAAGGGTAGGTCCCTGCTAATGAGTATGTTCAGCTTCAAGGAAGCATAAGTGAGTCACATTGCAAGCCCGAATTAACTTTCTGCAGCAGGTTTAATGGACAGTAAATGCAAAGATGCAGCAAAGCGATAAAAATTACAGAGAAATGAACAGTAACAGGTTCTGTTCGCAAAGTTGGTGAAATTTGGCCAAGCGTCATGTTCACTCACATGGTGTATTTCTCCTGTAGCCAAGTGGGAAGCAGGAAGACTTTCTGTTCTCCATATGGATCACTGTTGTCTGCCAAATCAAACAACTGACTTCCCCAAATCCAATACTTTCTGAACAAATTACTTCAGAGTAGAACGGGATCTTAATTTGATAGGCCAGTGCATTGAGGAGTGGGATAGATGGAGTTTAATTTAGATAAATAGGAGGTGCCGCATTTTGGAAAGGCAAATCAGGGCAGGACATTTACATTTAATGGTAAGGCCTTGGGGAGTGTTGCTGAACAAAGAGACTTTGGAGTGCAGGTTCATAATTCCATGAAAGTGGAGTCGCAGGTAGTTAGGACAGTGAAGAAGGCATTTGGCACACTTGCCTTTATTAGTCAGTGCATTGAGTATAGGAATTGGGAGGTCATGTTGCGACTGTACAGGATATTGGTTAGGCCACTGTTGGAATATATGATGTGGAGGTGCCAGTGTTCGACTGGGCTGGACAAAGTTAAATATCACATAACACCAAGTTATAGGCCAACAGGTTTATTTGGAAGTACTAGCTTTCAGAGCACTGCTCCTTCATCAGGTAACTATGGAGAAGGTCCACAGCTACCTAATGAAGGAGCAATGCTACGAAAGCCAGTACTTCCAAATAAACCTGTTAGACTATAACCTGGTGTTGGGTGATTTTGAACAATTGGAATACTGTGTGCAATTCTGGTGCTATAGGAAGAATGTTGTGAAACTTGAAAGGCTTCAGAAAAGATTTACAAGGATGTTGCCAGGATTGGAGGGTTTGAGCTATAGGGAGAGGCTGAATAGGCTATGGCTGTTTTCCCTCAAGCATCAGGGACTTAGGGATGACCTGACACAGGTTTGTAAAATCATGAGGGACATCGATAGGATGAATAGACAAAGTCTTTTCCCTGAGGTGGGGGAGTCCAAAGCTAGAGGGCATAGGTTTAAGGTGAGAGGGGAAAGATCTAAAAGGGACCTAAAGGGTAACTTTTTCATGCAGAGGGCTGTGCATGTATGGAATGAGCTGCCACAGGAAGTGGTAGAGGCTGGTACAATTGCAACATTTAAGAGGCATTTGGATAGGTATATAAATAGGAAGGGTTTAGAGGGATGTGGGCCAAAAACTGGCAAATAGGACTACATTAATTTAGGATATCTGGTCAGCATGGACAAGTTGGACCGGAGGGTCTGTTTCTGTGCTGTATATCTCTATGACTCTAATTGTGTTTCTCCTGGTCTTTTACCCCCAGCAATGCCCGGGAGATTGACCTTCAAGTTCTGGAACTACAACCTAGCTCCCAAGTGTTGGCAACTGTGATTATTTGTAACTGCTCATGTTGTGAGGAGAGGTGATCTGCAATATACTCAAATCAATGATGGAAAAAATATACTGCTTCTTACCAATTATCTCAGAGAGAAGACAAGACCTTCACCAGCTGAATTCGGTGTAAACCCATTACCCTGGGGCACTGGTTTGGAAAATCGATCCACCTTCTGCTGGATAAACTTCAAGTTACTAGTAAATGAAAATGAATTTTAATTTGTTCACAGTGTGAGGCTGAGCCAGCACTTATTGCCGGTCTCTAGTTGCCCTTCAGACGGAGGCAGTGCGCAGCCTTCTTAAACCTTTGCATGACATGTTGTGTCGGTATTTCTGCACAGTGCTGTTAGAGAGGGAGTTCTATGATTTTGACCCAGTGATAGTGAACGTATATTCCAAGTGGCAAGGAAGGGAACTTGCAGGTGGTGCTCTTCCCATGTATCTGCTGCTACAGTGAGTCCACCATTTATCCACACACTCTGTTTCTCTCTCCAGAGCTGTCACTAGACCTGCTGAAGTTTTCCATCCCTTTCTTTCTTTATTTTATGCTATTCGGAAGGTCAGGCAGAAATCTAATTTCCTAATCTCTGATTCAGTGTGTAAATTGACATGACTTGAGGTGAGCAGGGTAGAAGCATAGAAATACAGAAGATAGGAGCAGGAGGAGGCCATTCAGCCCTTTGAGGCTGCTCTGCCATTCATCACAATCATGGCTGCTCATCCAACTCAATAGCCTGATCCTGCTTTCTCCCCATAATCTTTGACCTCTTTCACCCCAAGTGCTGTATCTAGCAGCTGTTGAATCCATTCAATGTTTTGGCATCAACTCCTTCTTGTGCTAGTGAATCCCACAGGCTCACCACCCTTTGGGTAAAGAAATGTCTCCTCATGTCCATCCTAAATGGCCCACCCCGAATCCTCAGTTTGTGACCCCTGGTTCTGGACTCACCCACCATTGGGAACATCTTCCCTGCATCTACCCTGTCTAGTCCTGTTAGAATATTATAAGTCCCTATGAGTTCCCCCCTTATTCGTCTGAACTCCAGCAAAAACATTCCTAACCTTGTTGATCCCTCCTCATTCGTCATTCTTGCCATCCCCGGAATCAGCCTGGTAAATCTTCGCTGCTCTCCCTCGAGAGCAAGAGCATCCTTCCTCAGGAAAGGAGACCAATACTGCACACTATATTCTAGCTGTGGCCTCACCAAGGGCCTGTATAACTGCAACAACACATCCCTGCTCCTGTACTCTAAACCTCTACAGTGAAGGCTACATACCATCTGCCTTCTTTACCATCTGCTGCACCTGTATACCTACCTTCAGCAACTAGTGCACAAGGACACCCAATCCAGCTGCGCACTCCCCTCCCCCAATTTACAGCCATTCAGGTAGTAATCTGCTGCCTTGTTTTTACTTCCCACGTGAATAACCTTTGCATTAATTGTTAAACGGTTTGATAGATCATCCTTCCACAAAAATCTCTGAGCAATTAAAGAAAAGGCTTTCAGTCAAAGAATAAAAGATGTTTAAGCTTTAAAAAACTTGAGAATGTTGCATTGTCATCTCCCCCTCAGAAATCAGTGGATTATTGCTCTGGTTTCTCACAGAAATTGATATATAAATGATTCAAGAAATGGAATCAGATCTTTTTTTCCCACGGAATTGTTAAGAGTTAATGATCTACAAATGAACAACACACCATGACAGGTGTGAAAGCAAGCCCATTAATCTAAAGAAAGCAGACAAGAGAAAAATAAACCCCAAAATAAAACAGATCGTGGAAACCTGAGATAAAGCAGACTCAGCAATTCAGCCAATACCAATGCAGAGGAAGAGAAAACATTCAGATTTATACAGCGATTATCACAATCCACTCCGAGCACTTCATTTGGGAAAATGTGAAGCTGTATGTGAAATTCCTCCTCAATTCCATCCTAAATCTGCTTCCCCTTATTTTGAGCTCAATTGGTTGGATGGCAAGCTTGAAATGCAGAGTAATGCCAACAACGTGGGTTCAGTTCCAACACCAGCTGAGGTTACCATAAGGGACTCTCTTTCTCAACCTCTCCCCTTGCCTGAGATGTGGTGACCTTCAGGTCTAACAACCACCAGGTGCCTCTCGCTAAAGAAACAACAGTCTTATGGCAACTTTTTGCTTGTCAGCACCATAACAGGGATACCATGACTAGTTTTCAGCAGCTGAGGAAGGACATACAGGCATTGGACACAGCCCAGACAAGGTTCATGAGGCTGATAGAGTTGGGTGTAAAAGAGTGGGAGGAAGCACAAGCTGTTGAGATCTAACGGTCTATTGTAAAGTCGTACATGATAGATAAATTAGTGGAAGTAAATTATATCCCAGTTGCAGAATTTTAACAGTGTCAGCTTCCCCTGCTAACACCAATTCTCACACCCAGGGACCAGCTCCACCTGTCCTTCCCAACCCGTTAGTTCTTCATCTGTGGCTCAGTGGTTGGCAATCGCTCCTCTGAATTAGAAGATTCAAGTTCCAGTCTAAAACTTGACATATAATTCAGGCTGGCAGTTTAGACTTCCAACTTCGTCCACATATAGACAAAGACCAGAGAAGCTACCCCTGTTAGGGTAGCTGTTGCATCAGCATAGGCCAGTGCCTTTCTTGGAAGCATATCCGTCTCATAGTCCGATCCTGAACTTGGACCTGATCTAGGGAAAGCCTCACTATTACTATTGCAAGTTCTCAACCATGAAAGTAAGCTTCTTGAATTGAATCATTCCACCGACCAATGATAGTCCCCATTGACATTCTAATGCAGTGCTGCAAGTTTGCTGCACTCAGTAACTTGGAATACAATTGTAAAAATCTATAGTCCTGACACATTCCAACTTGCTGAAACAATGCCATTAATAAAACAAATCAGATATAACCACAGTTCACATATTCAAATGCAGTGTGATAAAGCATTTCCCAGCACATGAAATGGATACGCTTACAATCTACAATAAAGATTGGCTTCTTCTAATATATCCCAGAGCCCTATAGTCACAAAGCTTAAATCCTAGGTCCCTTGAAATGTCAAGTGAGTTTCCATAACACAAGCGATTTATCTCGTAATAGCACCAAGTTTAAAACTCTGAATTGAACATGACATTTGTTTTTCAGTTTGTTCCGAATGCCATTACATTTCGCTACCTCAGTAAATGCAGTAATTTTTCTCTTGTATATAAAAAAAGTCACAGAATTTATCTATTCAGTTTATTGGCCTGATTAAATTCTGTTACATTTTCAACATTTCTCAAAGCAGTCGCAGTATGCACTCAAAAATAGACCAGGTCTCTGATCAATTGTGCCCGAGTGCATATATAAATTGCCTTTCTGTAGTGCCTTGCACTCAGCACATCTGAAAGTGCTCAATAGCTAATGTGGTACTTTTAAAGTACAGTCACTTTTGTGATGTACACCTGTTGCAAACTCTCCCTCATGACACCAATTTTTGGGTGATTTGGAGACAGTAAGGACTGTCGATACTCAAAGTCCTGAAGAGGTGTCCCGACCCGAAATATCAACTTTAGATTAGATTAGATTAGACTTACAGTGTGGAAACAGGCCCTTCGGCCCAACAAGTCCACACCGACCCGCCGAAGCGCAACCCACCCATACCCCTACATTTACCCCTTACCTAACACTACGGGCAATTTAGCTTGGCCAATTCACCTGACCCGCACATCTTTGTGACTGTGGGAGGAAACCGGAGCACCCGGAGGAAACCCACGCAGACACGGGGAGAACGTGCAAACTCCACACAGTCAGTCGCCTGAGTCAGGAATTGAACCCGGGTCTACAGGCGCTGTGAGGCAGCAGTGCTAACCACTGTGCCACCGTGCCGCCCACACCACTGTGCCACCGTGCCGCCCACACCACTGTGCCACCGTGCCGCCCACACCACTGTGCCACCGTGCCGCCCACGACACTGTGCCACCGTGCCGCCCACTTTCCTGATCCTCCGATGCTGCCTGACCTGCTGTGCCTTTTCTGCTCCTCATTTTATCATCCGTTTGGATAACGTTGGTTTTCGGGTAAATATTGATCATGAATTGGGTACAATCTGCCCCTGCCAGATGTGTTAAGAGTGACCAGTGGGGAATTGGGTTGGGAGGGGAGGGAGGGTGGTGGTGGTGGTGGCTGGAGTATATTCTAGACGGCCTACCACCTACCTACCCACCCTCGGGGTCACACCTTAACGCTGACAGTAGGTGGGTGCCCAAATTGGCAGCTCACCCACTGTGTGTAAATAAATAACTATAGGACAGTCTAACTTGTTTGAAGGTCAGTTAGCCCCAATATTCCTGCCCTGACCATGAACAGTTGAAGGAAAGGAAAGGGGGGGGTTGACACAGAGCTGAGTGGGCTGTGAGCCACTGGTCACCTGTAATTATCCAGCTGCATTTTGAAAATGCAAATCAGGGCAGGGCTTATGCACTTAATGGTAAGGCCCTGGGGAGTGTTCCTGAACAAAGAAACCTTTGTTCATAGTTCCTTGAAAGTGGAGTGGCAAGTAGATAGAACAGCAAAAAAGGAGTTTGGTATGCTTTCCTTTATTGGACAGAACATTGGGTGGAACGTCCCTTTGCTCTTTATCAAAGCATCATCATGCCAGCGACTCCTGGCACATCCACCAAATGGGAGCAAATGTCCACAGTTCAATTCCTTGTCCCCAATTGGAATGGGGAGATGTGGCCAAGATCATCCATAATGACGACCAATCCTGGACCAGGAAGCCAAAGAAAAGGCGGGCAAAGGAACTGATGCTGCAGCCACTGTCTAACAAATGCAGATTAAAAGTTATTAATTGAGATACCAGTTCAATTAAAAATTTTAAATCGCAGATCAATAAGATTTTTAGCGAGACACATGCATGAAATGATACGGAGACAAGGCGTGGAATTAAGGTACTAAACAGACACTGCATATGGAACAGGCTGGCCTCTGACTTATTGTTCCTTCATGTGTGATTCCCTGTAGGGGTTGCAATTGCAATCAATGAATCTACTTTACAATATCTTCACTGCTTTGCTTTTCATATAACCCTTTTACATAAACTATAACTGGAGGCAGTTTGCAGCCTGGAGTTTGCACAGGAGTTTCATCACTTTCAGCCAGTTATTAGACTGAGAGAACCATCATATTTCAAGTGCTATATCACAGAGTCACACTGCACAGAAGAGGCCCTGCAGCCCATGAAGTCTGCACTGACCTAACTGCACTACTCCCACCTTTCAGTGCTTGACCCAGAGTCTTGAATGTTATGACATTTCAAGAGTTTATCGAATCACAGAATCAAAGAGCTGTACAGCACGGAAACAGACCCTTCGGTCCAACTTGTCCATGCCAACCAGATAGCCTTACCTATTCTAATCCCATTTGCCAGCATTTGCCGCAAATCCCTTCCTATTCATGTACCCCTCCAAATGCCTTTTAAATGATGTAATTGTACCAGCCTCCACCACTTCTTCTGGCAGCACATTCTGCACACACAATACCCTCTGTGTGAAAACGTTGTCCCTGAGGTCCATTTTAAATCATTCCTCTCCCACCTTAAACCTATGCCCTCTCGTTCTGGACTCCCCCACCCTGGGAAAAAGGCCTTGCTTATTTACCCTATCCATGCCCCTCATAATTTTACAAACCTGTATCAGGTCACCCCTCAGCCTTTGATGTTCCAGGGAAAACAGCGCCAGCCTATTCAGCCTCTCTCTATAGCTTAAATCCTCCAACTCTGGCAACATCCTTGTTAATCTTTTCTGAACCCTTTCAAGTTTCACTACATCCTGCCTACAGCAGGGAGACCAAATTGCACACAATATTCTAAAAGTTGCGTAACCAACAGCCTGTAGACCTGCAACACGACCTCCCAACTCCTATCCTCAATGCACTGACCAATCAAGGAAAGCATACCAAACGCCTTCTTCACTATCCTATCTACTTGCAACTCTACTTTCAAGGAGCTATAAACCTGCACTCCAAAGTCTCTGTTCAGCAACACTCCCGAGGACCTTACCTGGGCAGCACAGTGGCTCAGTGGTTAGCATTGCTGCCTCACAGCACCAGGATCCCTCGGTTGATTCCAGCCTCGGGCGACGGTCTGCATGGAGTTTGCACATCCTCCCTGTGCCTGTGTGGGTTTGCTCCAGTTTCCTCCCACAGTCCAAAGATGTTCAGGTCAGGTGAATTGGCCATGCTAAATTGCTCATAGTGTTAAGTGCATTAGTCAAAGGGGAATGGGTCTTGGTGGGTTACTCTTTAGAGGGTGGGGTCGGGCTGAAGGACCTGTTTCCACACTGGAGGGAATCTTAAAAAAAAAACAAATTAAGTATATAAGTCCTAATTTGCATTTCCAAAATGTAGCATCCCACATTTATCTAAATTAAACTCCATCTGCCACTCATGGCCCATCTGATCAAGAACCTGTTATACTCTGAGGTAATCTTCTTTGCTGTCCGCTGCACCTCCAATTTTGTTGTCAACTACAACCTACTGACCATACCTCCTATGTTCACATCCAAATCATTTATATAAATGGACCTAGCATCGAAACTTGTGGCACACCATTGGACATATGCCTTCATCTGCAAAACAGCCCTCCAACACCACCCTCTGTCTTTTACCTTCGAGCCAGTTCTTCCTGTATTCCATGTGACCTAACCAGTCTGTCATGAGGTGCCTTGTCAAATGCCTTAATGACGTCTGTACAGATCACATCCACCACTTTGCCGTCATCAATCCTCTTCGTTACTTCTTTGTGAGACATCATTTCCCACACACAAAGCCATGTTGACTCTCCCTAATAAATCCTTGACTTTCCAAATACATGTAAATCCTGTCCCTCAGGATTCCCTCCAACAACTTGCCCACCACAGACATCAGGCTCACTGGTCTATAGTTCCCTGGCTTGCCCTTACCACCTTTCTTAAACAGTGGTACCACATTTGCCAACTTCCAGTCTTGCGACACCTCACCTGTGACCATTGATGATACAAATATCTCAGTAAGGTGCCTAGCAATTACTTCCCTAGCTTCCCATAGATATCTAAGATATCCAACACCTCCTCCTCTGTAATATGGGCAATTTTCAAGATGTTGCTATTTATTTCCCCATGTTCTGTATCCTCCATGTCCTTTTTCACAATAAATATTGATGCGAAATGCTCATTTAGTATCTCCCCATCTTCTGCGGTTCCACACATAGGCTGCCTTGCTGATCTTTGAGGGGCTCGATTCTCTCCCTGGTTTTGCTTTTGTCCTTAATGTATTTGTAGAATCTCTTTGGATTGCTCTTAACCCTATTTGCCAAAGCTAACTAATGTCCCAGATAGTGTGACATACTTCACGTTGACTTAAACATACAAATCACTCACTAGGATTAGAGATACAATAATGTGGGTACTTTATTTGTTGACAAGATTATTTGCAGATAATGTTCAACCACAATGATTACAACTGCCTCATCAATCATGGGACTAATGTGTCATATCCTGTTCAAGACCCAGAGGCAAACCAGTAAAACTGGTGATTGAGACAAATTGGTTTAAAATGGAATTCCATTACGATCAGAATGTTCGTTTCCAAGTATTACTGCGTTTTGTTTTTAACTATTTTTCATCGAGGTATAGACCCCACCTCTTCCCCATTGAAGGGTACATGTCACCATATCACAGCAGATGCCTTGAGACATTGTGGAGTGGAGGTGGTGGCTGTTACAGAGCCGTGGGATTTATGCTGCAAAGCGTTGAAAACCCATTCCAACATAATCCACTTCAGCCTCCAGTGGCTGGCAGGAGGTCTGAAAGTGGATGAAATTGGTGGCAAGGTGATTGAGTTGGTCCGAAACTGACTGTTGCTGCTTGTTGCACTCGCATTCCATATTATTTCCACTTCATCCCAGTCACCGTCATCCGCAAAGCAAGTATCTGTCCTCTACCAACACATGACAAGACACATTTCTCTTTAAAGTTGATGACACCTTTTACTGTTTGGTTGCAGAGATGTGCTAGTCATTTGGATTGACTGGGTTTGAGTTTCACACAGTATTGATTGCAGTTAAATAAATTAAATGATTATCCTCCACTGTCCTTTTCGATTTCTTATAGCCCCTTTGGCAGGTACCTTATCTGATCGCCAAACACTTGCGCAATTTCTATTAGGGATTTATAGCAACATTTACTGCAGCATCCGGAGGTAATTAAACTAACTACAGAGCACCATTTCTAAAACCCAGCTGAGGAGGGAGTTTGCAGCTAAAACAGTTTCCAATTTACAAGTCAAGGGGTTCATGATCCAGGTAGTGCATCACTGATTACTCAGGGAGTCCCAGGTACTGCGCCTCCACTTTTACCATAGGTAGTGATGGCAGAGGAGTCAAAGTTCTTTCCATCACACAAAACTGACCGGCAGTGTCTCCCACTCTGTTAACCGGCAGTGTCTCTCCCACTCTGCTAACCAGCAATGTCTCCCTCTCTGTTAACCGGCAGAATCTTCCACTCCGTTGACCAGCAGTGTCTCCCACTCTGTTGACCGGCAGTGTCTCCCACTCTGTTGACCGGCAGTGTCTCCCACTCTGTTGACCAGCAGTGTCTCCCACTCTGTTGACCGGCAGTGTCTCCCACTCTGTTGAACAGCAGCATCTCCCACTCTGTTGACCAGTGGAGTCTTCCACTCTGTTGACCATCTGTGTCTCCCACTCGGTTGACCAGTCCTTGGTGTGATCTAGATGGATTTACTAGTTAGTACTCAGCCTGTTTGGCTGTGCTATGAACACACCTTGCATGGCCACTGAGGACTGCAAACATTTGAGACATTCAGGAGGCTCATACAAAGCATAGCCCAATTGGGCTGAATGGTCTATTTCGGTTCTTTAAAATGCATTGTGTTCATTACATGGGTGATTTGCAAAGTACCATATCACCTTCGCTAAATATGTCACTAACATTTTAAAAGATTGGACATGAAATTTATTCCATCATGTTGCCACACAGGCACCCAGTGAAAATAAATAAATGACATTGAAGCATTTTGATGTGTGCCAACATTTGTGTGTGTGTGTGTGTGTGTGTGATTATGTTTTGTGTGTTTGCATCTGTGTATGTGTGTGGATTTTCTGTATGAAAGTATGTGTGTAAATGTTTGTGGAAGTGTGAATGTGTGTGCTGTGGAGATGTGGAAACGTGTGTATGTGCATGTGTATGTATGTGTGTTGGTGTGTATGTGTGTGCTTGTGTTGGTATGTGCGTGTGCATGTGTGTGTAGGTATGTATGTGTGTTGGTATGTATGTGCGTGCGTGTGTTGGTGTGTGCATGTGCATGTGTGTGTAGGTGTTTGTGTGTGTGTGTGTGTGTGTCTGTAGGTGTTTGAGTGGGTGTATTCATGTACGCATGTGTGGGTTTGTGTGCATGTGTGTGGGGTTGTGCAGAGGTGGGTGTGAATGCGTGTGGGAAGATGTGTGAACAGATGAGTCCATGTTCAAGAGTATGAATGGGAATGAGTGATAGTGTGTAAGTATGCAGGTGTGTCTGTATGTATGTGTGTGTTTGAGTGGGATAGTGTGTGGGCATTAGAATGAGTATCTACAAGGTAAAGTCAAGGATCAATAACTAAAATATAAAATCACAAAAGTGGCATTGCAGATGAAGTCCACTTATTGTTTCCCCAGTAATCGAGCTATTTCCTTTTAATGCAGTCAGCATTTCTAAACAAAGCCATCAAATCATTACAAACTCAGTCTCATTAATATCCCCTTGAATAATTCTGCAATAATTAACATTTGGTTCCACTGACCATGTTGTTCTTCTTTCTGATGTTAATTAATGTTTTATTCCATACACTGGCCTTTAAAATAGTTGTGTTTTATTTCCTTAACTAAACAGCAACTCATGTGTTCTTCGTGCAGTCTGTGCTGAATCCTCTTGGCAGGTCATTTGGCAAACTCTTGCCTCCAGTACCTCAGGATATGGAGATAACGGAGAACCGCATTAGGACGTGTGAAAATAAATGGACAGTGGCAGTAGTGAATGATCATTTGAAGAGCCAGTGGAAGACACGAGGGGCTGAATGGCCTCCCTCTGCAGTGAAACAGTCCTGTGATATCCATGATATCTCAATTGTTATTCAGTAGACCCCCCAACAACATGACAGAGGAGGCACATCAGAAGAGGCAAAGATCAGGTTGTGGCTGTAATGTGCCTCACAGATGAACCATGCATTGACACACAATTCAGCCTCATGTGCAGAGAAAGGGCATGACAGCACTTCCAACAATGATAGATCTAAACTAAAACCCTAAAAACAGTCTTCAAAGCACTTTACTGAAATTTCTGTGAACTTTATAATGTCAAATGAATAAGAAATGTTTGGAGGGATATGGGCCCAGCGCAGGCAGGTGGGACCAGTTTAGTTTGGGATTATGTTTGGTGTGGACTAGTCAGACCAAAGAGTCTGTTTCAGTGTCTGACTCTATGACTCTAAATGCTCTACATTACATACTCAAGCCCCATTAAACTGTCACTAACTGCGCAAAGGTGAATTCACCAGGAAGAATTGGGAATAGGAGTAAAGCTTCTTTATTCTTGACCCTTCACTGCCACTTAAGGTCCTACACCCTCGACTGTATTTCTTCATTAGTTCCCAAAACTCCTTGAATTCCAAAGGTCTTGAAAATTAATCTCAGCCTTAAATATATTCACAGTGAAGTGATTGTAATGAGGTAAGCCAGGTGGACCTTGTAGTTCCCTGATTGGGGCTATTAACCCGGTCCAATCACAGAGCCCTGACTGACAGATAAAAAGAGGAGTGTCATTTCCCCCTCCAACTCTATTTTGATTTAGTCCCTGCCCTCCCCTTCACTGTTTGATCACATAGCATTGCCCTTTGATGTGAAGGGCACTGCTTGTCACTGGCCACTCGGGTGTTTCTTTTCTTCCTGGTGGTAGAAACTGAATAAAGATTCGTGCACCTTGTGTCTTTAACTGTGTCTCACACCTGCACATGCACACCATGGGTTCTGGGGGGACAAATAAGCACTATCATAGTTAGGAGGTAGTGTGGAAAAAAGGGAAAAAAAGGAAAAAAAATAAAATAAATAAACAGGAGTCTCTGATCACACAGCATTGCCCTTTGATGTGAAGGGCACTGCTTGTCACTGGCCACTCGGCTGTTTCCTATCTTCCTGGTGGTGGAAATTGAATAAAGATTTGTACACTTTGTGTCTTTCACTGTGTTTCACACCTGCACACACACACCATGGGTGCTGGGGAAAAAATAAGCACTACCGCAGTTAGGCGGTAGTGTGGGGGAAGAAAATATTTTTAAAAAAGAGTGTAAGAGCGCAAAAAAAAAGAAAAATGAAAAAATAGAGGAGTGTCAGAGGTTTTGCACACTCTGAGGGCTGGCTCTGAGGATGTAGTACTGGAGTCAAGAATTCTTCACATGTAAATAAAGAGTGACTTGGTGTGGGGAGAGAAAAAGGTTTTAGTCCAGTGTGCACAATGCAAGTGGCCTTACCCCTAGACCAGGAGGCCAGAATTCAAGTCCCACCTGCTGCAATGGTATGTAGCAATAATTTCTGAACATGTCGATTAGAAAAATTGCTTAAAAAAAGTTGAAGGCGAGATATTTAATTGGAGGCAGTTCAGAGAATGCTGACTAAGATGATCCCTGATGTGGAGAGATTATCTTATAAGCAAATGTTAAAGGATTGGAACTTTATGCACTGGAGCTAAGGGGAATGGGGATTAATAACATTGAAACACAGAGGATTGGTAAGGATTTAGCATGGTAAATGCTGAGAGGATGTTTCCCCTCATGGGAGGGTCTAGAACCAGGTACATGATCTCAGAATAAAGAGGTGCCAACTTAAGATTGAGATGAGAAGGAATTTCTTACCTCATAGAGTTGTTAGTCTTTGGAACTCCTTGCCGCAGAGAGCTGTGGGAGCAGAGTGCTGATGTATACTTAAAGCTGGGAGAGATTCTTGGTCAGTCGAGGAATCAAAGTTTACGGGGAAAGGGCAAGGAAGTGGATATGAGGAATTTCAGATATACCATGATCCCATTGAACAGCAGAACTGGCTTGAGAGGCCGAATGGCCTACTCTTGTTCCTATTTCTTCTGGTCTTACAATCTTATCAATTTGAGTCCACTATGATTCTTCTTCAGAACCTTCATCAGAGCCTATAATTTGGGGACAGTGTCTAAAGTGAAACTTGAATCCCTACAAATTTGTAATTCAGAGGCTGGAGTGATAGCCATGAAAATATTCAAACTCCTAATAGTGTCCAAGAGGAGCCTCTGGCCTCTGAATAGTGCTGTGGGATCCTTGGCTGTCTCTCACAGTGGCAGGAGTTTTGGAATTTGGACTCGTTTGAAAATACGGTATGTCTGGTACTGCAGCACCCTGTGTGCCTGTCCTGGGATTGGCGTTGGGACTCCAATGACTGTGCCATGCACAGATTCTGACTACAGTGGCATTCAACTTCATCTCCCATCCAATTGGAGAGGATGAAGAGCAGGAAGGTCAATCACCAGGAGAGTTGGGCACTGCTGAGGGAGATGGGAAACCACGAATATAGATTGCTCTGAGAACGTACATAGACAGTTTGTTTAAAACGTCCTCAGCTCTCTTCAAAACACTCTTAAAAATAACAAATGAGGGCCTTCCACGGGATGTTCTGTAGTTGCAGAGAGAATCTTTTCACCAGGGAGAGGCACTTACTTATTTATTCACTTACTTAGAAATATGTCAAACCTCCTCCAAGACTAACCAACGCCATAACAGAGATGACATGACCATTTCAATCCCAGACAGCCATTCTGTTACTAAGTCTCACTGAAATATGCATGCTTCTTAAAACAGCTTCTCGCTCTCAAGTATCCTTCCAGCTGGCTGGAGTTCACAGTGCACAGATAAATGATACTCTGTAGTGTCATACACTTTAAGATGCTCTTCATATGAAACCCATACTTGCAAGGCACGGTTTATAAATGGAGCATCAATATAGATTTTATGAGATAAAAGAATCACAAAAACTTACAAATAAAATGCTTTCAATTTAAACCATTTATGTGGCTTGATTTATTTTGTTAAAGCATCTATCTTGAATCAATATTCCTGCATCCTTTTCCAGAGATATATATGTATCTATATGTATGAGTGAGGAAGCAGTGAGTGAATGAGTGAGTGATTACGTGAGTAAATGAATGAGTGAATGAGTAAGAACAAGGGAGTGAATGAATGAGTGAGTGACTGAGTGAGTAAAAAATGAGTAAGTGAATGAGTGAGTGAATGAGTTGAGTGTGTGTCCATGTATGTTTGTGCATGTGTATATAAAAGATAAGAAATGGATAACAATAAATATTCATACTGGTTGAGATCCATTTCAATCCTGTAGAGTTTAGAATTAGGAGCAGGTTTGCATTTCAAGTTAGGTCACAGAATAGTCATGATCTCATTGAACAGAAGAATCTCAAAGCCAACCCTGCTCCCATGTTTCTCCTCTATCTCAGGTTCATTTCTGACAACCAGGTGTACCCCTTCTTTTGTTGTTGAAAAAGGATGTGTTAATCAACACAACATGAAGTGCTTTAGCTCTGTGAAAGGAAGAAACATAAGCTCCAGCATATGGTTTAGGCTGCAGGCATTCCTGCTCCTGTGCAGTGAGAGGTTTGCTGAAAACATTCAACTGCTGTTGTGGAATCTGCTAGCTTCAACTGAACAACCACGTTGCTCGTGTGGCGTATTTTTGCCTTTTAACAAAGAAGGGGAAATAAATTCACCATAAAATCCATCAGTAAGGTTTTACTTAAGGGCATTATATACAATGGTGTGCTAAAAAAAATAAGAATTATGTCCGTTCAAGTGTTTTAGTTAATTCTTATCCTCAATATTTTCATGGTGAGTTTTCCTGTTTGGAAGGTTCGAGCTCCATTGAGTGGCTGAATGTCAGTTTGTCAAATGTCCAATTGGTATACGCTGCAAAATCTGATATGCCATATGGTACTGGGATGTGCCAGAGACCTGCTATTTTGACAGTATAGAGAAGGGAAGGCACTTTGTTACCTCTAAACTACGCTATTAGACTATTCTAGGTCAACCTCTCTTATTCTAACCTCCTTAAACTTTAGATCATCCAAAACTCTGCTGCCCATGTCTTTATTCACGTCAAACACTGTTCCCTTATCATTCCTGTGTTGGTCAAAGCAACGTATCAGAATTAAAACTCTTATCCTTGTTTTCAGTTCTCTGCCTTCCCTTCTCTAGCTCCACTGTCCTCCTGCATATCGTGTCTGAACTCCTCCAAGTCTAGCACTCTTGTACATTCCTGACTTTAATTCTTCCACCCACATCGACTGTCCCTTTGGCTGGTGAGGCAGCACCTCATGGAATTCCTTCCTAAACCCTCTGTGCCTCTCTTTCTGTTTCTAAGACATTCTTTAAAATCTACTTCTTTGACTCAGTGTTTGGTCCCCTGTTGTAATGATTCCTTATGAGGCCTGAAGTCTCATATTTACTCTGTAAAGCTTCGGTGAAACACCTTGAGATATTTTAAAGTTTCGTAATGCTTAAAGGTCTTGACATAATGGGATTGTTCCATTCTCATGCGATCTCATGTTATAAGAAAATCAGATAGTGACTGTGCCATTTAAACTAATGGGGCCACAACAGTGTTATTACCAATACAGATAAGGAAAGTTCGCATTCTACAAATAACGGTCTGAATTCTTCAATCGCACTAAAGCGGATTTGTGTGGAAGAAACGTGTTATCGCAGAGCCGACTTTATAAAATTAAAAGTTACAAAAACTTAAAAGTGCTGGAAAAACTCAGCAGGTCTGGCAACATCTGTGGAGACTGTAACTGAGTTACTGTTTTGAGTCTTTAGGATATAAATTGAAGATGTTGTTGTTATATCTTGACAGAGAAAGAGACAGGAGAGCTGAAGTTTCTACTTGATAAAGGACAAGGCGTTATTTTTGTCTGAAAAGGAGCTAAGGTACATCAGTAAAGCTAAGGTACTGATCAGCTGTGTTCGAGTGGATTGGGGTTGGGGGGCTGATTAACATTCTCCTAATCCCAAGGGCTCACGAGATTCCAATAAAACAGCATGGAAGTGAAATGCTAGGAGTGTAAAGTAAGTGGAGCTGTCACTATCTATTACCAATAGATTGCCATAAGGGGGACTGGCTCCATAAACAGAAGCTGGAGAACTGAGTAGGAGATTTATCTTTGAAACGCCAGTATCCCTTGTTTACTAATCCTCCCCTGTACTGACTGTAATCATGATTAATTGCACGCCTTTATTGTTTTATCACAGAAATCAACTGATAATCATTGCAAAACCAAGGAATGGTCATCTTAGTGACTTTAGGAAACCTAGGAGCAATGGTAGCAGTAGCAGCAGACTGCAGCAATACGCCCGGCTGCTTACTGATCCTGATTGCAGCTGACACTTGCAGTTATTAAGACCCATCCAGCAGCCAGTGATGGTGACGCGCTCTCTGTCATCCTTATTTTTAGAACGGCAATGTAACTTCTGCCAGTCTGTGAGTCTACCCCTGCTGATGTGGCCATTCGACATAGTACCATAATGTATGGTGATTGAACAGCTGAATTGTTGTGCAGGTAATTGTCATTGTAACGCAGGTCCATGGAACCACTCGGATGCAGTGATGCTAACAGCGCAGGTTCAATTTTCACACCAGCTGAGGTTAACCTGAAGGTCCTGCTTTCTCAATGCCTCCCCTCACCTGAGGCGTGGTGACCCTCAGGTTAAACCAGCACCATCATCTCTCTCTCTAATCAGGAGAGCTATCCTATGTTCCTTTGGAAGTATGACACCTTTACCTTTTATCTAATTAAAAATCACACAACGCCAGGTTATAGTCCAACAGGTTTATTTGGAAGCACTAGCTTTCGGAGCGCTGCTCCTTCCTCAGGTGACACAGCTATCTGATGAAGGAGCAGTGCGTCGGAAGCTAGTGCTTCCAAATAAACCTGTTGGACTATAACCAGGCGTTGTGTGATTTTTAACTTTGTCCACCTCAGTCCAACACCAACACCTCCAAATCATGACCTTTTATCTGATGTGGGAATAGAAATGGATTCAAAGACCTCAATCTTCACTCAGGAGGAACGGCATCATTTGCTTTTCATTATCACTTCAATATTGAACAAGCATCCTTGGGAGCAGTGGATCAAAATCCTAAACTCTGGAATTCCCTCATCATTTCTCCCTCTCTCCTCTTACTTTTAAGATGCTCCTTAAAATCAATCTCTTTGACTAAGCATTGGCCGCCTGTCTTCCTTTTGTGGCTCAGTGTCAGGTTTTATTTGGTGATGGTCCTGTCAAGCACCTTGGGACATTTTACTGTGTTAAAGGTGCTATGTAAACACAAGTTGCTGTTGTTTTCATCCCAAGTAGCACAATATTTCACAGGTCTCATAATAACCTTAGCAGCATCCATAGCAACAATGCAGATCTCACTGTAGCACAGTGAGTGGTATGCTCTGCAGTCACACAGATGAGATTGCATAGATTTATAGATTGATTTTCATTTGTTAAGAATTATATAAAAACCTTTTGAATAGAAGGAAACTAATTTATTCCCTCCCTTCTCAAGGAGCTTGAATAATTAACATGTACCAATGAGGCTGTGCTCAGATTGTATTGCAGTCCACCTTAAATTCTGCCTCCTGAGAACAAAGTGGGAATGGACAATACTTTTCTCTGTCTATCCCCTCTCAGCTTAATAAGAAGGTTACGTAAACTCATTTCAAAAGTACTTCACTGGATGTAAAGTGTTTTGGGATGTTCAATGTTTTGCAAGGCCACAAATAAATTCAAGTCATTCTTTACTGCATAAGGAGTCCCTTTGTTTTAATTGTTGCTGGGTACAGGAAAGATTTAAATGGTGAAGCTCATCACAGACTGAAAGAAGGACAGCTTTGCTTTACCAGGAATTAGCAACAGATAAGGCAATTAGTTTCTGTTTAACCTCCCCCTTGTAGTCCAAAACGTGACCTCCTTATCCCAGTGTGGGCCAGCCTGAATCAGGAAGTAAATAATGCTATGCCAATCTGTGAGCGAATGGGACAAAGGACGAAGATATGATTTCGGAGCAAACATAGGCTATTCAGCCCCTCCAGCCCACTCCGTCGGTCAGTAAGAGTATGGTTGATCTGAATCCAGCCTCAATTCACATCTATCACTGAACACTCACTCGTGGTGAGGTTTTAACAACAAGTTTAGATTCAAGACAGACTGACTGAGAAGAAGATAGGGTCAAGACCTGACTTTGTGGTCAGACTTCTTTAGAACTCTGCTCATGGAGTCATACAGTACAGAGAGAAAAACTCTTCAGTTTATCACATCTGCATGGGTCAAAAACAACCACGTATTATTGCATATTAACATTCAATGCTGTGATGCATGGCAATCAGAAATAGAACAGTCTCTAATCTCACCTAATAAAAGGCTATTCTCTACACGGGTTTCTCTCCAGCTAACTCACACACACCCTAGTTAACGGAGCCCATACTGTGCTAATTATGCTCAATGGGGAGCAGCTCTAGGACATCAGTGGTTAGCACTGCTACCTCCCAGCACCAGGGACCCAGGTTTGATTCCAGCCTCGGGCAACTGTCTACGTGGTTTTCCCCTGGGTGCTCCAGTTTTAGATTAGATTTTAATTCCTACAGTGTGGAAACAAGGTCTTCAGTCCAACACGTCCATACCGACCCTTCAAAGAGTAACACATCCAGACCCATTCCCCTACACTATATTTACCCCTGATTAATGCAACTAGCACTATGGACAATTTAGCATGGCCAATCCACCTAACCTGAACATCTTTGGATTGTGGGAGGAAACTCACACGGGGAGAATGTGCAAACTCCACACAGACAGTTGCCTGAGGGTGGTATCAAACCCGGGTCCCTGGTGCTGTGAGGCAGCAGTGCTAATCACTGAGCCGCTGTGCTGCCTTGTTTCTCCCACTGTCCAAAGATGTACAGGTTTGGGTGGATTGAACATGCTAAATTGCCCCATAGTGTGTAGGGATGTGCAGGCTAAGTAGGTTAGCTATGGGAAATGCAGGGTCACATGGAAAAAGGTGGGGGGTTGGGGTGGTTCAGGGTGGGATGCTCTTCGGAAGGAACCTGTGGACTCGATGGCCTGCTTCTGCACTGCAGGGATTCTGTAATTGCAAGATTGACCTAGGGTCCTTAATATTTACCATAATGGTAACCATTGATTCCATTGATGGTTAAAAGTATTCAGTATCAACCTCTACTGCATTTTAAGGAAGGAAATTCCACAGAACAACGACCTTCTGAGAACAGAAATTCTCTTCATT
Organism: Hemiscyllium ocellatum; assembly: GCF_020745735.1. NCBI lineage: Eukaryota > Metazoa > Chordata > Chondrichthyes > Orectolobiformes > Hemiscylliidae > Hemiscyllium > Hemiscyllium ocellatum. Next base: position 41,656,511 of record NC_083436.1, on the reverse strand, counting down.
TCCATTTCAAAAGCAAGTCCTCTTATCTTTAAGCTAACTTGATTCGTATAGAGATATTTAAAGTAATACTGATTGACAGCCATGTCTCTTAAACTTTACACCGAAAGGACTGGTACCAAAGACTGAACCATTTATAAATGTTTGTCTATTGCTGAGCAGCACTTACCGTGAATCTTTGTAATTACTTGTTTCTTGGTCTCCCCAATAAAATTACAAATTTGAAATATAAATATGTCAAAAAAATTGTTGGAACAGTTCTGAGGACCTGAAACTTCAACTCTGATTTCTCTCCACAGACACTGCCTAGCCTGCTGAGCTTGGTAGCAGCATCCTGAGTTCAATTCCAGCCTCAGGTGACTGTCTCTTGGAGTTGACCCATTATCTGTGTGGGTTTGCTATGGTTTCCTCCCACAGTGTGCAGATCAGGTGAATTGGCTGTGCTAAATTTCCCAAAGTGTTAGGTAGGTGGGTTAGTGTATGAATGAAGTTGTCATCCTGAAATTCTATGTGTGCAGTCTGTCATCTTGTCAATATAAAGAATATATGAAATTATAATTTGAGGAAGACTGGTTATTTTGGACTTCCTCTTCTGTGGTCAACTTCATGGAAATGTTGTTCATCGTCACATTCTGTACTAAGTTTGTTAAATTCGAAGATCTGTAAGAGAATCACTGTAGAAAAGCTGTTCAGTAGTTAAAAAATTCAAGGTTGATGGTATGTACGACAATGGGAGGGTTACGCTGGCAGAATGTTTAGAAAAGGAGAAAAAAATGTTCAGACATTAATTGGTAAATAATGTTATGAATGTCTTTATTGCAGATTATATAAATCTTCTTAATTATTCAACATGTAGAGATTTAAATTCAGTATAAGATGGGGGCTAGAGATTGTTAACTTTCAGTTGATTTATTATGCATACATGGACTTAACAAAATGCTTGAAGCTTTTATCCAGGTGAGAGGCTTCTTGAAGCACAAAGGCCCTGCGATTACTATGAATATAACTCCTCACCTGCTCTTAACTACTTTTAACGAAGTAAAAAGGGCAGCATGGTGGCTCAATGGTTAGCACTGCTGCCTCACAGTACCTCGGTCCCAGGTCTGATTCCAGCCTCGGGCGACCGACTGTGTGGAGTTTGCACATTCTCCCCGTGTCTGCGTGGGTTTGCTCCGGTTTCCTCCCACAGTCCAAAGATGTGCAGGTCAGGTGAACTGGCCATGTTAAATTGCCTGTAGTGTTGGCTGCATTAGTCAGGGGTAAAGGGTCTGGGTGGGTTGCTCTTCGGAGGGTCGGTGTGGACTTGTTGGGCCGAAGGGCCTGTTTCCACACTGATAGGGGATCTAATCTAATTTCTGTTATTGTTTCTGATTTACAGCATCTGCAGACTTTCAGTTTTTACATCAAAAAAGATGTTCCCTCTGTCGGACAACCTCAAGAACAGAAAACAAATGGTGGCAGTAGCATTTAGAAGGTCAGACAGCAATGCTGAGAGAAAATAAGCCAACTTCTCTTACCATTAATCCTCATTGCTGTTGCCATTGTATAATGTTGGACACCATCCAGGATTTTGTGGGTATATTTGTTACCACTAATTCTTCTTATTGATATACGTCTGTGTAACTGATACCCAGTGGGACGAATACATGCTCAGTGTCTTAGATTGAGAAAAGACACAGTCTGGACAAACAAGTAATAGTACATACTACGTAATTGCTAGTTCCTTTACATCTGAGGTACAAAGTGGTCTCTTGTGAGATGTCAGCTCCAAATAAAGGTAAGTTTACATTACTGCTACTCAGACATTCTGCTACACTCAACAGACCAAATGGACACTTGTGTAACACTTGTAGAAACTTTGGTTAGCTCCTTCCAGGGAAGTCCTTTATCTCCTGAGGAGTGGAGCTTGTTTCATGGTAGGTGAAAGTGAGGACTGCAGATACAGGAGATCAGAGTCAAGATTAAAGTGGTGCTGGAAATGCACAGCAGGTCAGGCATCATCCAAGGAGCAGGAAAATTGACGTTTTGGGCAAAAGCCCTTCATTAGGAATGAGGCAGGGAGCTTCTGGGCTGGAGAGATAAATGGGAGGGAGGGTGGGGTTGGGGAGAAACTCTAATCTTGTTTCATGGTGTCAGCTAAATCTTTTCCTTATCCAATGCAGCGTATAGTCTCAGAATCAGAAGATATTACAGATACACACCATTTAGAAAGGAACTCAACACAGAGATTGTTTGTTGAGGGAATGTGAGAAACACATCCATAGGCACACAGCCAGGAAAATGAACATGCTTCTTTGGAAAATGGGAAATGCATAAGAGGCAGAAGAGAGACATGCACAAGGCAAGATGGCGTGTTACGAGGCTAATCAAAAGGGGTCAGTCTTAAGTGTGAGGCAATGTATTTGGGGAAGGCAAACTACAAGGATTTGGGAGGATATTGAAAGAGCGCAAGAAGTGAAAGACCTTGAAGTGTAGGTCCACAAGATAGGCAAGAGAGGAAATCCAGGGAATTATAGATCAGTTAGCGTCTGTTGTGGGGAAATTGTTGGTGTTTATAATCAATGACAGGGTAACAGAACATCTTGAAAATTTTCAATAAATCAGGGAGAGCCAACGTGACAGGTCAGTCATGTCTGACAACCCTCACTGAATTTTTTGAAGAAGTGACAAAGTGAACAGGGGAATGTATATGAATATTGTTTGTATGGCATTCCAGAAGGACTGGAAGAAGATAAAGTCCCATGTAAGAGATTGCTAATTGAGGAATAAACCCATGGAATTGAGGGAAAATCATTGATGTGGTTGAGAATTTTGTTTTCCTTTATTCTGTAACAGGATGAGGGTGTCATTGGCTTGGCAGCATTTATTACCCGTCCCTAATTGCCCAGAGGGGAGCTCAGAGTCAACCACATGGCTGTAGGTCTGGAGTCACATGTAGGCCGGACCAGGTAAGGATGGCAGATTTCCTTCCCTGAATGACATTAGTGAACCAGATGGGTTTTTTTCTGATAATTGGCAATGGATTTATAGTCGCCGTTAGATTCTTAATTCCAGATATTTATTGAATTCAAATTCCACCATCTGCCGTGATGAGATTTGAACCTGGATCCCCAGAATATTACCCAAGCCCCTGGATTAATATTCTAGTAATAACACCACAAGGCCATCGCCTCCCCATTGGTTGAATGACAGGCAAGAGAAAGTAGGGATAATGAATAGGGTGTCAAATTGGCAAGATGTGACTAATGGTGTCTAGTACGGGCCTGTGTTAGGGCTGCAATTCTCCACATTATTTATTAACGATTTGGATAATGACATAGAAAGTCATATTCCCAAATTTGCTGATGACACAAAGGCATGGTAGACAGTGATAGACTAAGTGAAAGGGCTGATGAAGTGAAATGTAAACAAGTTTGAGGTTAACCATTTTGGACTAATAAAGGATAGACGAGGGTACTTTCATTCAAATGTCATAAACAGTTGCAGAAAATAATCAAGAAATCTAATGGAATGCTTTACATCTAGAACACAATAATGCAGAAGTTATACTAACGCTACACAAAACCCCACTTGGAGTACTGTGAGCAGGAGTGGCCACCACACCTTAGGAAGGATAGATTGGAGGAAGTACAATGTAGGGTTACAAGAAGAACTGCTGGACTTCAGGAGTTAAGTTATGAGGAGAGATTATACAAATTAGATCAGCTTTCTATAGAATGTAGATAGTTACAGGGAGATCTTGAATTCAGGTGCACGGTTCTCTGAAAGTGGAGTCACAGGTAGACAGGGCAGTGAAGGTGGCTTTTGGCACATTGGTCTTCATCAGTCAGGGCATTGAGTATAGAAGTTGGGAAGTTATGTTGCAGGTGTACAGGATGTTGATGAGGCCACACTTGGGATATTGTGTTCAGGTTTAGTCATCTTGCTATAGGAAGGATGTTATTAAACTGGAAAGAGTGCAGAAGAAATTTACAAGTATGTTGCCAAGACTCAAGGGAGTGAGTTATAGGGAGAGGTTGGACAAGCTAGGACATTTTTTTGTAGAGTGTAGGAGATTGCAAGGGAATCTTACAGAAGTATCGAGTAAAAAGTGAGGTCTGCAGATGCTGGAGATCAGAGCTGAAAATGTGTTGCTGGTTAAAGCACAGCAGGTTAGGCAGCATCCAAGGAACAGGAAATTCGACGTTTCGGGCCAGAGCCCTTCATCAGGATGAAAGGCTCTGGCCGAAACGTCGAATTTCCTGTTCCTTGGATGCTGCCTAACCTGCTGTGCTTTAACCAGCAACACATTTTCAGCTCAATCTTACAGAAGTGTATAAGATCATGAGAGGCATGGATGGGATGAATGCACTCAGTCTTTTTTCCCAGGGTTGGGAAATTGAGGACTAGAGGGCATCAGTTCAAAGTTAGAGAGGAAAGAACAAAAGGGAACCTGAGGGGCAACTCTTTTATGCAGAAGGTGGTATGCAAATGGAATGAGCTGCCGGTGGAAGTAATTGGGGCTGGTACATTAGAAACATTTTAAACAAATTTGGACAACCACATGGATAGGAAAGGATTCGAAGGATATGGGCCAAGTTCAGGGAAATGGGGTTGGCGTGGATGGATATTTTGGTTGGGTATGGACCAGTTTGGGCCAAAGGGCTTGTCTCTGTGCTGTAAGACTCTATGACTCTATCTGATGAAAATCTTCAACATATTAACAGGAAATGACAGGGCAACTGAAGGTAAACTATGTCTACTGTTTGGGGAGTCTAGAATGAAGGGACATAGTCTGAGAATTAGGGCCAGGTCATTCAGGAGAGATGTTAGGAAGCATTTCTACACACAAAGGGTGGGAGAGGTTTGGAACTCCCTTCCCTAAAGGGCAGTGGATGCTGGATCAGTGTCAGTGAAACAGGATACTGAGATGGATTATCAGCTGTGATCTTACTGATGTTACCAAGATGGCGGCAGAATAGGGCTCCTGAGCTGGAGTTTGTCTGCTCCAGCTGCTTTCCTTCCTTCTTTTCCCCTTTCATTCTCTTTTTAAAATTTTTAAAAAAGTTTTCTTTTTCTCTCTACGGAAATTAGCAGCAGTGGTAATGGCAGCGGGTGGGTGGGGGGTGGCCCAGAGTGGGGACTTTGCCGGCTGGCGAGCCTGGGCAGAACTGTGGCGGTCAGCGGCACCATGGAAGTGTCAGGAGCCCCGGAGCCGGACGCCAGTGGGCCACGGTGAACTTTCTGGTGAACCTCGATGGCAGTTGGTGATGAGGCAGCAGCGCGGAGGTGTGAGGATGGATAGATCAAACCCAGCGTGGGAGAGAGAGGAAGGCGGACAGTGGCAGATAGCAACACTGTGCTGCACAGATACAGAGAAGCAGCCCAGCACAGGAGAGAGATTGGGCCCTCATGAGGAAGGGCCAGCATGGAGCAACAACAGGCCCATGGCTAATGAAGGACTGTACTTTGGAACTTGTCACTTTATTTCTTCTTTACTATTTTACACTGACAAGAATGGTAATGTAGAACTTTTAAATTATTTCCTTATTTTCTACTGTTTACCTAACATTTTGTACCTAGGTTCACTTTTCACTGTACTCCTGTACTTGAGTATGCAACCATAAAGGTAAAAACAATGACTGCAGATGCTGAAAACCAGATTCTGGATCAGTGGGGCTGGAAGAGCACAGCAGTTCAGGCAGCATCCAACGAGCAGCGAAATCGACGTTTCGGGCAAAAGCCCTTCATCAGAATAAAGGCAGAGAGATTATTCCTGATGAAGGGCTTTTGCCCGAAATGTCGATTTCGCTGCTCGTTGGATGCTGCCTGAACTGCTGTGCTCTTCCAGCACCACTGATCCAGAATCTGGTTTCCAGCATCTGCAGTCATTGTTTTTGCCTCGTTGATTTTAACCCGACTGCGAATCCTCTTGCAAGGATGCCTGCCTTGAAGAAGTTTTCCTCCTCTCTCTACAAGAATCTCAGGGAGTCCCTCTCCCACTGCAACTCCTATGCAACCATAAACCCTAATTCTAATTCTATTGAATAGTGGAGCAGGCCTGAAGGGGGCCGAATGGCCTATTCCTGCTCCTGTTTTCAACATTTCTATTTCTTGAGAAGTGAAACTCACAAAAGATATATTGGCCAAGAAGGGGAATACTGCAGCACAAAGGCTCTTTGCATGGACTAGGTTGGTGTTTCTCGAGTAAAGAAGATTACGGGCCAATCTAAATAAGGTGTTTGTAGAGATGGTTAAAGGATTTATTTGGATAGATCAAGATAACCTTTACTGCCAGCAGTGCGGCAGTAGACGTTAGGTTCATGGCCATTACCATTCAACACCTTAAAATGGCGGTGCTCGGAGCCGACATCATGTATCAATTGGAGGCTGCTCAGGTGTGTGGTGGAATCCTGTCCGGGTGCGGTCCCTCCTGAACGGAAGTTCACATTGGCCCCAAGGTCCAATACTTCCCCTGGGAACCTGTGCCCCACAACCTTAGCCGCCTCTGGAGTTTTAGTTTTGCACCCTTTTCGGGACATAAAATGACGGGCCCTGTACTGACCGCTGCTGCACACCGCCCACCTCTTCTCCCTCATCCACTGTCCGGACATGCCCTGGCATGCCCATTTGTGACCCGGCAGTGGGAATCCCCAGTAGAGGGTTGTCTATGTGGGACTCTTCCCCCTTTCTCTCAGGGATCTGGGGTGGAGGGTGGTGCACGTGGCAGTCCCCTGCAACCGCAGATTGTGATGGTTCACGGACTCCCAGCCCAACTGCTTGTTCTGTGGTGCTGTGGAGTAGGTGGACCTTGTATATATTAGGTGAGGGCGTTTGCACTCCCATTTTGATTTTCTTAAAAACCTTCGCCTTTGTTTTTGGTTGCACTTCAGTCCCACGCTCCTGATCTTTGGGCACCCGATGTGGAGAGGGGAGGGTAGGTCAGAGGATCTCCCTGTGGTTCTGCTCCTGGGCCTGGCCAAACTAGCCATAAGCAGGTCCAGGCAGTGGGCTGTGGAGGGGATAATTAGGACCAACTTCCTGCCCTTCTTCGGCGGTTACGTTAGAGCCTGGGTCTCCCTGGAGAAGGAGCACGTGGTGTCTACAAACACCCTCAAGCTGTTCAGAGAGAGGTGGGCTCCTCAGGGAATGAAGTGTATTATTTCCCTCTCCAAACCTATTTTGATTTAATCCCTGTCCTCCCCTTCACATTTTGATCACTCAACATTGCCCTTTGAGAAGGGCACTGCTTGTTTCTGGCTACTCGGGTGTTTCCTTTCTTCCTGGTGGTGGCGAAGTATAACGATTTACGCACTTATTGGTCTTCACCATGTCCCACACCTACACACACACACACAACATGGGTGCAGGTAAAAATAAGCACTACCACAGTTAGGTAGTGGTGTGGAAACAAAACAAAAGAAAAAAGAACTTTACTTGTCTGTTGGGAGAGTCCAGAGCAAGGGTATACCATCCGAAAATTAGCCATTGCCGATACAGCCAGTTAACCTTAATGTGTTCATGTAAAACCCCGCACTATAGAGAAATCGCACATTAGAAACAGCGCTCAAAGTGTTGATGATGTAATTGCGTTATAGCCAACACACATTTTAAAAATTTGCACTTTAGAATCAGTGTCCCCAATTTGTCAATCGTGTTACAGAGAATTCAAGTTGACGAAACATGCGTTATCGCAGGACGACCTGTATACACTTTCTCTCAAAAACAGGCAGTAGTCATCTCAAACTCTCTACTGTAAAATTCTGCTGAGGTTAATGATCAGGTGAAAACATAAAAACTGAGATTGATAGATTTTTGATGGTCAAATGGTTATGGAAGCAAGGGGTGAGTAGAGTGGGAGGTACAGGGACGAAAGACTGAATGGTCTCCTCTTGTTCTTAACTGGATCCAAATGTGCATTCTTTTAAAAAAACGAAAGTAGTCGGTCATTTGTAAATTGTGAAAAGAAGCAACAAATCTTTAAGCATCTCTACTAATATTGTTGTTGCTGTTCACTAATTAAGTAATTCCTGAGAGTCCTTCAGGAGACTGTATTTTGTAGTTTCTCATTAACACTGAACACTGACTAATGTATCACAGTCGCTGTGTCTGCTACAGTCCCTCATCTGGCTTCATTTACCAATCCTCATTTCAAAACATAGCAATGCCATGGTTGCTCATTTCTACAGACAGGATTGTTCCTCTTTGGCAGTGAGGTATGCAAAGCGTATATTTAATCAGCTACAACAGGTGCAATGTAGCAACTGCGTGCTTATGTCTTATAACGTACAGCATTCTAAAAGTCCAAGATGGTGAGTCCAGTGTGGCCTTATCCACATCCTCAGAGGTTCTGTAACAATGCACTTCAGGGCTTTGAGTCATGGAAAAGTCTGCGGTCTAATTAATTTAATTGATATGCTCAAATTAGATTCAATTAGCATAATTTGTCAATCTGTTATCCTTAATTATCACAATGTGATTCTCCAAGTTTCTCAGACTTGGTCTTTATCCTCCCATCTGTGCATTGTTCTGTTCGATAAAGTTCAAATCTTGCACTTTTTAAGCCAAAATGAACATTTGAAAAGTGTATGGTTGCTGAAATATAAAGACAAAGCCCACTATGTTACAATACCCATGAGGGAACAATAAATAAAAATAAGCACATTTGCTGAAACACCCCGAATGAAGAGATTACGAACAGTATTTCACTGTTTATAGCTTTTACTCAAACAAGAATCAGAGCTAAGAACAAATTAAACATAAATTAACAACCAGTTGATAGTTCAAATAAAAAAAAATAAATCTGACTTTAAATAGTCAATAAAACAAAAGTCGTAGAGCACTAAATGCAAAATACTGAGGATGCTGGAAATCTGAAACAAACAGAGTGCTGAAGAAATTCATCAGGCCTGGCAGCATCTGTGGAGAGAGAAACAGAATTAACCAAATTTAGTATGACTCTTCTTCTGAAGAGTCTTAGATTCCAGAAACACCTGCATAAATGTAACAATATGTAGTTATGACTTTCCAAAATGTAAGTTCTTTATTCAAGGGAATAGTCAGGGGTTCTATCTATCAACAGATTTCACTTCTCAATTATCATCAGGGAGGCATTCTTTGATAAACTCTATCTTGCTTAAGTCATGGCATTCGTGGTATTGTTCTGGACCTTTCTTTAAAGCAAGTTTACACAGTGTCTCCCAGAGATTCTATCTTCTTTTCTGTTAAACTGAAACAGATCTTTCTTAGAAAGTATTTCTTTCTTTCCTTTGAGCAATCTTTTTTGTCTCTGTCTCCTTTCTCTTTCAATCTGTATCAGTTTACTGACCCTTTCTGACAGCCACTCTCCTTCACCTAGAAACTCTCATTTGTGACTGGTCACATATGTTCTGAGTCTTAATTTCCTTCCACAATGGCCCCACAGCACCAGGGACCTGGGTCCAATTCCTGCCTCGGATGACTACCTGTGTGGAGTTTGCACATTCTCCCTGTGTCTGCGTGGGTTTCCTCCCACAGGCCAAAGATGTGCAGGTCAGGTGAATTGGCCATGCTAAATTGCCCATAGTGTTAGGTGCATTAGTCAGGGGTAAATATAGAGTACAGTAATGGATCTGGGTTGGTTATTGTTCGGAGGGTCAGTGTGGACTTGTTGGGCCTAATGACCTGTTTCCACACTGTAGGGAATCTAATCTAATCTAATTCGTACTGCTTCCAGGTAAGGGCTGTTAGATCAACCAGACCTCAATTGATCCCATGTATAAATTCCTAAAAGTAACTTGCAAACATTCTTAAAAAAAATATAGATTGCAATGATACCTTAAAGAAATTACAATTTTTCCTTATTGCACTGTTTCTGGGGGTCAAAGTTTATTAGATTTATCAGTCCTCCACCTTGGAAATATGAAGGTTTTACTGCAGGAATGTTTTCTTACAGCAGTGTTCACAACACAGCAAGCCATTAATACTTCAAACACTTTAATAACTAGGATATTATATAGAGGAAATAATAGTACAACATGCTTTCAAAATCAGCTCCATTACAGATTTGTAAATTGAAATGTGACATGAACACATGTTCCCACAGCATTGGCCTCTGAAATACTAGTCCAATGATATTTCTACTATGTCACTCTCACCCTGTCCTTAACTACCTTGATGCCCCATATTCTTTAATGTTCTTGTTTAAAAGCAATCTGTTGTTGAAATGTTATTTACAATCTTTTAAAATTTAACATGTACAGCTGACTTTAAAGCACTGTTTCCTTCCTTTGTCACTTGAACTTTTTACAGGGCATCTGGTAATCGCATTGTTTTGGTTGAGACATGAACAAATTTTAGTGTAAAATGGCTGCAGTATCAAACTCCACCAAAACATGCTTTGCATGGTCAAAGGCCACTATGACTTGTATGTACCATCTATGACCAAAGGATATCTCCAAATGCTTTACAACCAATGAAGTATAATCAGTGTTGTACTGTAACAATCAAGGCAGCCAATGCGCAGACAGTGAACTCCCACAAACAGCAATGGGTTAGTATCCAGGAATGTGTTTCTGAGGTGTTGTTTCAGATATGACAATTAGCTGTGACACAAATGTATCAGCAAGTAGGGAAAGAGGATAATAATAAGTACAGGAGTATATCATGCAACTCTGCAGCCTATTACACCTTACTCTTAGACAGAAGAAGCTGACAATGTTCAAAGTCGATGTTGATTGCAGTTAATCCAGATTCTGTTTTGTTCTTTAGGAGATCTCAGGAGATGTGAATGTCACTGTCAAGATCCTGATGTGGAGAAAATCCGGTGTTGGACTGGCGTTGACAAAGTCCGAAGTCACAGGATACCAGGTTATAGTCCAACAGATGTGTTTGAAATCACCTGATTGAAGGAGCAGTGCTCTGAAAGCTTCTGATTTCAAATAAATCTGTTGGACTATAACCTGGTATCATGTGACTTCTGACACTGTCAAACTCAGAATTTGCTGCCCATCCCGAATTGCCCTTGAGCTGAGTGGCTTGCTTGGCCATTTTGCATTTATGAGTCTACCCCATGTGGGTCTGGAGTCACATGTAGTCCAGTTTATGTATGGATGACAGATTTCCTTCCCTAAAGGGAGAATAGGATGGGGTCTTTTGGTGACTAGCACCGAAGCTAACTTTCACTTACTGAATTACGGACTGAAATTGAGTTGAAATAGGACATGAACCCACTGCCTTAATGCCATTTCATTTAATACCTTCGTCTGATTACAATCTGTTGGCCTCAGTTTTGAAAATTTCATTTAATCTGGCAGCCTCAACAAGTAAATACTTGAAAGATTTGAGAAGGAACTAGCCTAGTTAAAAAAAGGTTACAATTATTCCATTTCCAAAATGCTTATCCATTTATTAATATGTTACATCAAGCAGTATTCAAATTACTGACATATCAAAAACAAAATAAAGCAATGTGGAATATATTATAAAGGATAACATTTATTTTCTCAATGAATGCTGTATGTGTGCATTTAAGGTATTCATTAGAAAAATGTGAATCCATAATGTCTCATTACCTTTTTATCCTGACCTGTAAAAATCCATTTGTTGCTCCTTTTTATGCATTTATCTAATAGCCTCTCACATGTTTTGATGGAAACAGCTTCTGTAGCACTTGTCATAATGAATGACGCTTTTTTATTACACTTCACAACAATGCAATCCTTCCAGTTCCCCATTCTGAGGTTGTGGGGTCAAGCCCCACTTCAAGGCTCAGACACACAACATTGAATAACATTTCACTACTTCCTGAAGGGGATATGAATTGCTGAGTGCAACAAAAGGCAAGAAATTAGGCTCTTTGTGCCTTGTTTGTGCTTTTTTGGTTGATGCACAGATTGCAGTTGTTGCTGGCTGGGTCAGCATTTATTGCCCATCTCTAGTTGACCCTTGAGAAGGTGGTAGTGAGCTGCCTTGCTGAGTTGCTGCAGTCCACCCTCTGTAGGTTGGCCTTTGGGGAGGAATTCCAGAGTTTTGACCCAGCAACAGTGAAGAAACAGTGATATGTTTCCAAGTCAGGACAGTGTGCGACTGGGAGGGGAACAGGCAAATAGTGGTGTTCCCATGTAGCTGCTACCCTTGTCCTTCTAGATGGTAGCAATTGTGAGTTTGGAAGATGCTATCACAGCAGCAATGGTGAGTTGTTGCAGTATATCTTTTAGTGTACATCCTGCTCATGTTGGTGGTGGAGGGAGTGACTGTAGAAGGTAGACTGTAGATCCTGAAGTGCAACGTTTTTACACAGAGGGTGGTACGCATATGGAATGAACTTCCAGCGGAAGTGGTTGAGATGGGTACATTAACAACATTTAAAAGGCATTTGGACAAATACATGGATAGAAGGATATGGGCCACGTGCAGGGAAATGGGGTTGGCGTGGATGGACATTTTGGTCAGCATGGACCAGTTTGGGCTGAAGGGCCTGTCTCCGTACTGCAGGACTCTATGACTCTAAAGGTTATACTGGACTTGAAACGTTAAATTTGCTTTGTCTCCCCACAGATGCTGCCAGACCTGCTGAGTTCCTGCAGCAATTTCTGTTTTTGTTTGTTTCAGATCTCCAGCAATTCACACTTCTTTGTTTGATTTCCGGATTTTATTTTCCTCTTTGCCATTGCTGTCATGTCTAAATGTGCCTTTGTGAATTTCATGCCATTTGACACTTGGCCTGAACTTTGTTGGGTGGTATAGTGGCTCAGTGGTCAGCACTGAGGCTGCACAGCAACAGGGACCCAAATTCAATTCTATCCTTGGTTAACTATTTGGAATTTGCACATTCTCTCTGAGTCTGCATGGGTTTCCTCCCACAGTCCAATGGTTTGCAGGTTAGGTGGATTGGCCATGCTAAATTGCCCACAGTGTCCAGAGATAGCCATGAGAAATGCAAGGTGACAGGTTCTGGATGGGATGCTTTTGGGGGGTTGGTGTGACTGTGTTGGCCGAATGGCCTGCTTCCACACTGAAGAATTCTATGATTCTAATCTGACTGATGTATGTTGTGGTTCTGTTCGCCGAGCTGGAAGTTTTTGTTGCAAACGTTTCGTCCCCTGGCTAGGAGACATCATCAGTGCTCTGGAGCCTCCTGCGAAGCGCTTCTTTGATGTTTCTTCCAGTATTTATAGTGGTCTGTCCTTGCGCTTCTGAAACTGACACCCGGAAGCGGCAAGGACAGACCACTATAAATACCGGAAGAAACATCAAAGAAGCACTTTGCAGGAGGCTCCAGAGCACTGATGATGTCTCCTAGCCAGGGGACAAAACGTTTGCAACAAAAACTTTCAGCTCGGCGAACAGAACCACTACAACGAGCACCCGAGCTACAAATCTTCGCATAAACCCTGACTGATGTATCTTAGAGTAGGCTTCCTTTCATGGGAGTGGGGTAAGTGAGGAGGGATAACCACTCCATTTAACCCTAGGACTCACATTTAAATCACAACCACCTGATGAAGGAGCAGCGCTCCAAAAGCTAGTGCTTCCAATTAAACCTGTTGAACTATAACCTGGTGTTGTGTGATTTTTAACTTTGTACACCCCAGTCCAACACTGGCATCTCCAAATCATGACATTTAAATCGATAAGACTATGGAAAATGTCTTTGAATTCAATGAGGAACTTATTTTAAAAATACCTCTCGTGAGTCAGTGTGCCTGAGGCAGAGGTGAAATGGAATCAATGCTATTGCTCCATCATAGTTTCAGCTTTTCAAATAAACGCCCAATTATTTTGACAATAACAGCTGTAATCAGCAGAATACATTTCATCATATTTTGGGGAGCAGGTGGCAAACAAAAATTATAACATTCATCATATGTAGCTGCAATTAACATCCACATACAACAGCCAGTTCAGTGCTACATTGTCCTCAACTAGAGCAGAACTTAAAAAAATTTATAGTTTCTCAAAACCTAGGTTAATAATTACTATTCCTATATTTATTAAAGTCAAAGTAACATAACTTTGTGAGGCTGCGGAGAAACTAAAATATTTCTAATCATATAGTGGTTTGTATCTCAGTCTGGTCTTTGCTACCATGGCCAAGGATAGCTCTACATGGCTTTGCTAAGGGACTAAATTACAGCATCATGTTGGGACAATGATGCATGTACACCCTCGGGTACTGAGTGATCTAACTGATGGAATTATGCTCAAGGATTCACAGTATTTATATTCCACCAGCTGCCTAGGATCTGAACCCACAACTCCAGAGGATTGGTCTTAGCCAACCTTTTCACACAGAGGGTGGTGCATGTATGGAATGAGCTGCCAGAGGATGTGGTGGAGGCTGGTACAATTACAACATTTAAGAGGCATTTGGATTGGTATATGAATAGGAAGGGTTTGGAGGGATATGGGCTGGGTGCTGTCAGGTGGGACTCGATTGGGTTGGGATATCGGGTCGGCATGGACAGGTTGGACTAAAGGGTCTGTTTCCATGCTGTACATCTCTATGATTCTATGACTCAAATTAATATTATCCTCCACTGCCATTGTCTACATCAATAGAGCTTACTGCACAATGGCGATGATCCCTATCGCTTGGACATGTCTCATCACATGCCTGAACAAACTGATTAAGCTAATTTTTATCTGATTTAATGAGGGAGGAGCTGTCTCCTCCAGTGGCTTGTGTTCAGAAAACGAGGGTAAAATTTGTTTAAAAAAAAGCATTGTATCTCTTGCTAGCGCACTGGAACAGGAGTTTGGCATTATAGATGGCATTGGGTGTGCACCTCAAACTTGAAGTTGCCAACTGCTTATCCATAGATAAATGAATGGTACCATTGTATACCCGAGGAACACTGGCACACTGTCGCAGTTACCCAGCTCTGATCTTCTATCAACAGCACCGCATCGCACTCCAGCCATTGCCCACTCGCTTGCTGCCCTGCTCATGACTTCCCAGGTGGGCCCTGCTCCTGATCCTTCCTTCCTATCTCCTTCCCTCTCACCACCCTGCTGCCTCACCAGTGTGTAACGGTAAACAGCAAGAGAGGTGGGCAGTGAGTGTTCGAGAGCAGGCTACTGTAGAGGGGCTAGCAAGGACAGTCAGATCCTGGGACTGGGGCAGTGTAAAATCCGTATGCCAGGATCTGAACTGAATTGATTCAAAACTTTTGAAATTAGACTCTTGGTTAGCATCTAGCAGCGATGTCATGCACTCAGCGACTGTATGGGTGGTGAGTGCTCATTTTGTTACCATGGTGCCAGCAAACACTGCCATTTTAAGATTACAGCAGGGCCTAATTAGATAATGGTGAAATCAGGAAACATTTCTTCAGCCAAAGTGCATTAGAAAATCTGGAACTTTCTCTCTCAAACCATTGTTGAGTTTGGAGGTCAATAGAAAACTTCAAAACTGAGATGATGTTAAGGATTTATGGAATCGAGATTGGTTAATCAGATGTTGGTCTCCCATGATCTAATTGAACAGCCTCAGGACACTGAATGCTCCTGCTCTATGTTCTCATGCTAAGATGGCATTTTACTGTGTAGGCTACATTATACCCTTCCCATTGTAAGATGAGATATTGTGGATTTCAGAATAATAAACAAGGCTATAATCGGTGAGAGATCAGTGAAAACAATCTCAAAAAAGCCTAGAGGAGAAAAGCTTTGATTAGCAAATTGGCTTTCTGATCAAAGTGATGGCCATAAATAAAATTCCTTTAAAATGTTTCAAATCTCTACAGAATCCTACTATACAGTATCAGATTGTAGATTGAATCACTCAAAACTCTTTAGGTGCCTCATGATACAATCATAAAATCTATTGAATCCCTACAGTGTGGAAGCAGGCCATTCAGCCCATCGAGTCCACACCAATCCTCTGAATGGCATCCTACCCAGACCCACTGTCCTATCCTGTCCCTGTAACCCTGCAAAAAGAAATAGCCTAGCCTGCACATCTCTGGACAACTTAACATGGCCAATCCAGCTAATCTGCACATCTGTGAACTGTGGGACAAAACCCATGCAGGCATGGGGAGAATGTGCAAACTCCACACAGACAGTCACCCCAGGGTAAATCAAACGCAGGTTCCTGATGCTACGAGGTAACAGTGCTAACCACTGAGCGACTGTGCTGTCCGTATATGAGAGATCCGACACCAAATACAACTGACTCAAGAAGAAGCAAGGATTGAGAGAAATACTTGTTTTTCTGCAGCTGCTTCATGACTTCAGACCTTGCCAAGGTGTCTTACAGACAATGAAATGCCTTGGAAGGACAGACACTGTTTAAAGGTGGAGAGCACAGCAGTCAATCTGCATATGGCAGATCTCCACAAGAGCAATAGTGTGAGATTTTAGTGAGGTTAATTGAGGGATCGATGTTATCTGGGATACCGGGGAAACCCCTCCTTTACGTTAGGGCCATGGGATTGTTCACACCCACCTGGGAGGGCAGGCACAGTTGTCTTCTGCAGAATGGATGATGGCAGGATTGGTGAAGAGGAGCTGAGATAACTAAGGAGGGAAGTCCAGAGCAGGGGTGATTGATGAAGCAAGCTGTTGATCGGAGGGGAGGTAGGAGGTGAGGTGCAATTCAAATCAGAAATGTTCAGGAGGTTAGAAATGGAGCCATAGGGAGAGCTCAGAGGCTGCTTCGTTGTCCATATAATGTCGCAACATATAAAACCACACAATATGAACATAAGGCACGAAGAAGCTGAAAGCTTGTCAAAGTGCTGCCAAGAGGCCAAGTCTCAGAGTGTACCTGATTTTGCAAAATCATCAAAGATACGGCTGAGACTGAAGCGCATGTATTTTGGCACCAGGGTATTTCGTATCATCTGGCTGGTCATAAAATAAAAATACCTTCTCCTCGTGGTGGAGGTACCTTGGTAGGGTATCTGGATAAAGCTGAAGGCTCTGGGGATACTGGGTAACCTGCACAAGGAGCCTGGGTTTGCTCATCACTGACCTCTGTGAAGTTGAAAAGGAGCAGCTGCGGTATTCAATCATCGAGGGTGACGTGTTCCTCAATCTGACTTTGGAAACTGAAGCTCAAAGTGTCACCTGACCATCATCTCCACTTATGCCAATGATGCCACATTGCTTGGCGCTGCCAACCTATTACTTCTCAAACTGTTTCCTCAGTCCTAGCAGCACCTTGTTGTGAAGCAGGTGTGGAACCAGCCTGTGAGAACTGATTTTCTGTCTGAGGGGAATTAAGTAACTAAAAACTGCTCTGCATTTTCTGTCTCGCAATCAAGAGGCCTTCTGCTGTTTCAGAATTGCCTCCTTCATTACAAGCACGGCTGAAGTTCCGAATTGAGCTCTGATCTCGGAACTCCCCTCCAAAAAGGCAGCGCCTTCCTGGTGCAACAAGCCAATCTTAGGTGTTCTCTGAGACCAGGTTTGTGATATTAGCTTCAGCCTGGACATCAGGTAAGTTACCAGTGGGTAACCCATAATGCTTGCCATAGGGAAACAAACCTTGTGAAACTCCGACAATCTGATCGTACAGCTATGGTTTTTCTGTTAAGAAGTACTTTGTGTGATGTCTGGTGTTGAACAATGTCTAGGTTGGACATGGATATCAGGAGCAGGAGTAGGCCACTCAGCCCTTCAAGCCTGCTCCATCATTCAATATGATCAAGGAAGATCCTCTATCTCAATGCTTTATTCCAGCTTCCTCCTCATACCCTTTGATATCTTGAACATTTAAGCATTTATCTATTATTTTCTTGAATATATTCAAAGACTTGGCCTCCACCACCTCCTGTGGTAGATAGGTGCATTACCCCTTTGAGAGAAGGTTCGTTCCAGAAATACAACATTCTGCTTAAAGGTACAACCCAAACCAAAATGCCATTTTTATTGTGTCACATTTACATCCTCCCAGGAGGTTCTGTGGTGTAGAAGAAATTCACACCTTGTCCATAATGTGTTCAGAGCATTTAAGGCACAATTCACACATTCTAATATGCCTTGCACTGTTTCTCATCCATTCACATGATTGACGTGTCACTAACAGGGCCAGCATTTATTACTTATCCCTAATTGTCCAGAGGTCAGTTGAGAGTGAACCCCATTGCTGTAGGTCTGGAGTCACATGTAGGCCACATCAGGTAAGGATGGCAGATTTCCTTTCCAAAAGGACATGAGTGAACCAGATAGGTTTTTAAAATATTATTCAATACATGGTCACGATTTGATTGGCTTTTACCCTTGATTTTTATTGAATTCAAACTTCACCATCAGTCAAGAGAGGATTTGAGACCATGTTCCCAAAATACATTTGTATTAAATATTGTGGACGTTGGAAATCTGAGATTACAAGAAAAGAATGCTGGAGAAACTCAGCTGGGGTCTGGCAGCATCTGTGGAGAGGGAAACAGAGTTAATGTCTCAAGTCTTCTATGACTCTTCTTCATCTACCAGTTGATAAAAACATTGCTTCAGTTCCACTTTCCCATCCACTTCCCACATCTCTCAATTTCCCAAGAGATCCCAGCACCAGATATACCCACAGCCCTCTGCATTAGTGAATTCAAATGGTTCACAACTCTTCGGGGGAAATAATCTTTCCTCATCGCAGTCCTAAATGATTAACCCTCAGTTCTGAGACTGTTATGGATTATCGTTTTGTTTATAGTTTTCAAATGTATTTTCATGAATTTTAGCAATGTTCAAATTTTCTGCCCCTTTTCTCCAAATATTAGATTACTTACAGTGTGGAAACAGGCCCTTCGGCCCAGGAAATCCATACCGACCCTCCGAAGAGCAACCCACCCAGACCTATTCCCCTGCATTTACCCCTTCCACCTAACACTATGGGCAATTTAGAATGGCCAATTCACCTGACCTGCACATCTTTGGACTGTGGGAGGAAACTAGAGCACCCAGAGGAAACCCACGCAGACATGGGGAGAATGTGCAAACTCCACACAGACAGTCGCCTGAGGCGGGAGTTGAACATGGGTCTCTGGCGCTGGGAGGCAGCAGTGCTAACCACTGCTGGGAGCCTTTTCTCAGTTATCCCTCATGTTGCACAGTAACAGAAAAAGGAGAAAGAAACAGGTTATTCCTGCCAAAAGCATGACATTAAAAATACTTATCTTGCCCTTCAATATTGGGTATGGCAGTTACTTGTATTAACTGCCTGAATCATAGTAGTATGTTCTAACAAACTAGATACAAGACGTTATATTTAGTGTGTTTTCAATTTATGAACATCCCACTCATGAACGCTTATATTTATAAACACGATCCCACACAAAAGGGTAAATTTTAAATATCTGACACACAATAGCTGCCTTATGTTGTCCTGCGTTGTGTTCTGACTTGTCCAGAATGGGCACATTCCCAAGCCGGGAACTGCCTGTCTTTACAAAAAGCAACTGGAAAAGAATTCATAGCTCTGGGTTCTTCAAACCTAATCAATGCCTTATATCTTAAAAGTGTTCTGCTTGACCGTAAGACCAAAAGATGTAGGAAAAGCAATCGAAAATTCATCCCAGCAAGTCTGTGCTGCCATTTAATGGGGTCATGATTGATTTGATAATCCTCAACTCAATTGTGCCTTTTTCCCCATAACTCTTGATTCCCTTCCTGATTAAAAATCCGTCTCTCTCAGCCTTGAATAGATATTTTCTAATGAACCCATTCTGAGCTGTTATTGCTTCTTGAATATACTGAATGACCCAGACTCTACAAGTCACCTGCAATCAAGCATTCCACTGATTCACTACCCACTGAGAAAAGAAATTCTGTCTCGTCTCTGTCTGAAATGCATGACCCCTCAGTCTGTGATGGTGTCCTCTGTCTCTGCCTCGACTCTCCCAAAGGGGGACACACCCGTTACTGTCAAGCATTCTAAGAATCCTTGTTTCAATGAGGCCACCATTCATTCTTCCAAGCTCTGATGGTTATGTATGGGAGACCTGCTCAGAGGCGTGAAAGTGGGAAGGGAGCTTTGCCCATGTTTGGCCACCTGCTGAGTGTCTGGCCTATATTCAAGGCTCATCAGATTTTGCTTTTATTGTATGTTTCCGGGATGATCACAATGTTGAAAAGGACATCGTTACCCATCCCAGTTGAAAGGTATGAATTGGAGCATAAAACAACTAAACTTTGAGCTGTACTCCTCACACAGACACTTATGCTTACCAGCTCCATGGCTCAGTGTTTAGTACTGTTACCTCACTGCACCAGGGATCCAAGTTTGATTCCAGTCCCGGGCAACTGTCAGTGTGGAGTTTACACTTTCTCCCCGTGTCTGTGTGGGCTTCCTCTGGGTGTTCTGATTTCTTATCACAGTCTAAAGAGGTGCAAATTAGCCATGGGGAATGTAGGGATAGGGTTGGGGGAGGTGGGTCTGAGTGGGATGCCTTCAGAGGGGCGGTGCAGACTCGATGGGCTGAATGGCTTGCTTCCACACTGTAGGGATTCTAAGATCACACTCCTAAAGACAAACGCCAGCTTCTTGCTGGTATTTCATGTCATATCGTTCACACATTGTGTGAGGGGATGTGAGTGTCTGAAATCCTCTTCCTCAAAAGGCACCAGATGCAGAATCTTTTAAGCATTTTTGATGACCAAGGAAATGCAAGATTATCGGGGAAATGCAGGAACGTAGAGTTGAATTTAAATTTAATTTTATAGAATGACAGAGCAGGCTTGAAGGGCAGAGTGGTCTTCGCTTGTTCCTTGTTCTTACGTTTGTAAATCTTTTCAGCATTAAAAAAAAACCTGCTCTGGAGCTTCACACATGCCTTTCCTTCCATGTTCCAACTCTCGTCGTTTTTTGCGATAGTACTCATTTTTTTTCCAGACTGGTGATGTCCTCCTCAGTTTGTTAATATTCCCTGATTAGTAATACATCCTCACAACTCAACCAAAGGAAATCATCCACAGCCATGATATACAGCCGGGCTGAGTTGTCAGAATTGCAGTGGGGTTGCTTTAAGCACATTAGTTTTTATCTAGCTACAAAAAGAAATGTAAAAATGCTCCAAAGGACTGATTCTTCTTTATCATGAGTGAGTGTTCCAATGTTCTTTTCAATAAGTGGCCTCTCTTGAGTTAGCTGTTACGTCTGTAAGCCAGCCAATCTATCGATACTGTTCCTGCCCATGTCTTTTATTATTTGAGACCGATTTCATTTTAGCCATGTTCCATACATTTTTACAATCTCATCAAATAACTGAACGGAAATGCTATGCGACTGGGCATGTAAACAACAACAGAGACAGTCTGTTGAAAGGAACTTTCAGATGAGATGATAAACTGCAGGTCCCACTGGCCTGTCAGGCAGACGTAACTATTCCGTGGCACAGGAGGTCGCCTCAATCTGTCAACCCACATTCCCAAGAAACTGAGAATCTGGTCATGATTTGGTGTTTGTGGGTGCTTGCTGTACACATGCTGGTTATCGCATTTCCCGTTTTCCAATGGTGAATGAACACCAAAGTTTCACTCGATGTAATCCACATTAGGATGTCTGACAGATGAGAAAGGCGTTATATAAATGCAAGGTTTTTGGCTCTGTAAGGCTCCTTTGATCTTGTAATCATAGCATTTTTGCACATTTGAGTCACTGTACAGCAGTATCATGTTTGAAATGGATGAGTGAGATGAGAAGGTAAAGGTTTCACAGAGTTTATAAGACAGGCAACTAAGGACAATTGCAGCACATTTAAGAAGTAACCACACCTCCTGAACATTTAATTAATTGTTAAGACTAATATATCTACCAATACATTAGCATCTCCTCAATTCAGAAAAGTCTTTTTTGAAAAAACAGGGAAAAGAAGATTATCCATCTATATATTGATAGAAATACAATTATGGGGTTAAAATAAACCTTTTATTTAGCATTCACAATATAAAACAGGCCATTCAGCCCAACTGCTCTGGCCGAGAGTTCATGAATCACATGAGTCTGTTTGACTGAATGTCAGGGATAGGTGTAGGATGTCATGTCGTGAAAATACTCAAAATTGTTCCATACTGAGCAAACAACTCAGTACATGCCTATGAAGCATACAATTTACTTGTTACAAACATTCATTTAAATAAGGAACCCCTCCAGCTTGTTTCATCCTTCAATATGATCATGGCTGAACTAATTGTAAGCTCAAATCTATGCTCCAGCCTATCCCTGATTACCTTTCAGCTCTTTGTTTGTCAAGCATCGTTCCACATATGCCTTTGGAATTTTTAAGGAGGTTCTCCTGAGGAATGAACTTCCTGAAGAAATGGTGGATGTAAGTACAGTTACAACATTTAAAAGATATTTGAATAAGTACAGGAATAAGAAATATTTGGAGGAATATGGTTTAGTCTGGGATTACGTTCGGCATGGACTGGTTGGATGGGGGCGGCACGATGGCACAGTGATTAGCACTGCTGCCTCACACCACCAGAGTCCTCGGTTCAATTCCAGCCTTCGGGGTGTGTGTGTGTGTGTGTGTGTGTGTGTGTGTGTGTGTGTGTGTGTGTGTGTGTGTGTGTGTGTGTGTGTGTGTGTGTGTGTGTGTGTGTGTTCCCTGCCCCCGCATAGGTTTCCTCCCACAGTCCAAAGATATGCAGGTCAGGTGAACTGGCCATTCTAAATTACCCATAGTGTTAGGTGCATTACTCAGGGGGAAATGGGTCCAGGTGGGTTACTCTCCGAAGGATCGGTGTGGACTGGTTGAGCCGAAAGGCCTGTTTCCACACTGTATCTAATCTGTCTATATCAGTGTTGTATGACTCAACAAAGATTAGCCCAGCTGTGAAGATTCCATCAGTCTCACAAAGCTCTCTTCCTAAAGTGCACTTCTAACATTGTTGATTATCCCAGTTGTCGAACCAGTTATTTTTAATCGAACATAGAATCTCCCCAGTGTGGAGGCAAGCCCTTCTGGCCATCGAGTCCGCACAAACCCTCCAAACAGCATCCCTACCCTTACCCTATCATTGTAACTCTGCATTTCTCCTGGCTAACCCACCTAGCCTGTACACCCTGGACACTGTGGGGCAATTTAGCGTGGCCAATCAATCCTAACCTGCATATCTTTGGATTGTGGGAGGAAACCGGAGCACGCAGAGGAAACCCACGCAGACACAGGGAGAATGTGTAAACTCCACACAGACAGTCGCCCGAGGCTGGAATCAAACCCGGGTCCCTGGCGATGTGAGGCAGCAGTGCTGACCACATGTGCCAAACATAATTGCAAATCATCTGGACCCTTCTGTGAGACCATAAGGAATGGGAATAGGAGAAGGCCATTTGTCCCCTCGAGCCTGCTCTGCCATTCAATGGCTGATCCAACATTCTTCATGTGCATTTTCCTGCTTCCCCCTCTCCCCGCCCCACCCCCTTAACCCTCGATTCCCCGACTGATCAAGAAACTAACTTTCTCAGCCTTAAATGTATACAATGATGAGCAACGTGTCATGTTTCCCACTCTACAACAAAATGGCACTTATTCTGGCGCAGAGTGCTGTGACATCCCGAGGTGCTACACGAATGCATTCCTGTTTTGTCTCCATTTTGCCTGTTCTGTTCAGTTATGCAGTAACATTTGGACTGGTCAGTTCCTGTAAGGATGCCTCTGATGTACTTCTGACCTCCCAGCACTGCGATAGAGAATGCACAAGGTTTGGTTCTCCTGCTAAGTCACCCCGGCTCCTTGCGTTTCGGATTACTGTTCCACTGTTTGAAGTTTGAGGCTTCCTTATCTGGCCACACACAAGATCTCCTTGTAGCCTGGGGAGTGCTGCTGTCGAGGTGGCAGGAGATGAGGCACAGCCTGCTGACCTCATTAGGATGGAAGGGAATCAGACACATTGTACCGCTGAGAGCAAAGATGGGCCTAGTTCTCACTGCCAATCTTCTCTCATTTCTGCCTGAGCTCACATCACAATGTCACTGCTGCACTATCCCTTAGAACACTCAACCACCTAACGAAAGGTAAAGCTTTCAATATAATAGCTATGGATTACTTTTAAGCTGATACATTGGTTTAAGTGCAAGGCAGTTCCATAAAGTAATCAATCATTTGCTAATTATCGTACATTTTGCTTCCAGTGAGGAATGGGCCTTTAGTGATTTGCTTTATAGGGTAATGGAACAAACACAGACGCCTGGTACAAAAAAAAACCCAGAACCACAGCCATCGCCTCATGTCACTGCACAGCAAGAGCTGTCTGCTGCAGATGTTCTCACTTCATTGACTGGCATCACCCACAGTGGAATACGCAGCACTGCAGCAATAAGAAGTTCCCTACCTCCAAGTCTCCCATCTACCCCCTGAATCTGTCAACAATTTCATCGTTGTCAGGTTGTTAACCCCTTCTCTGACCCGAATCTCTAAGGCACAGGACGTTGGTGGAATGTGGACAGAATTAGCCCAAGGCTAGGTTTCAATCGTACTGCTGCCACTTTATTTCAGCTTAGCGATTGTGCTGAGATTGGCAACATGATAGGCGTCTGTCTAAAATACTGGATATCTGTCTCTTCCAAATGTAGAGATATGCTGTTGAAGCAATGACACCCACACTGCACAGCAATATATAGATATTGCATTCCAAAATATTGCATAAAATCTTCTTTTCTATAGAATGATCACTCCATTTTAAGCAGAGGACACAAAATATAAAATAAGTATGTTATGCTAAACCTTTCTAAATGACTAATTAGGATTCATCTTGAGCATTGCCTGGGGACCATGTTATAAGAAACCATATTAAAGCTTTGTGAAGGATGCAGAGGGGATTTATAATCTTTGGAACTGATTAGATTTGATTTGCTTCTTATTGTCCCAAGTACAGTGAAGAGTTTGTAACAGTAAAAAATGAGGTCTGCAGATGCTGGAGATCACAGCTGCAAATGTGTTGCTGGTCAAAGCACAGCAGGTTAGGCAGATGAAGGGCTTATGCTCGAAACGTCGAATTCTCTATTCCTGAGATGCTGCCTAACCTGCTGTGCTTTGACCAGCAACACATTTGCAGCAGAGTTTGTAACAGGACTAGACAGAGTAGATGCAGGGAGGATACTCCCAATGGTGAGTGTGTGCAGAACCAGGGGTCACAGTCTGAGGATCTGGGGGAGACTAGTTAGGATGGAGATGAGGAGACATTTCTTCACCCACAGAGTGGGGACCCTGGGGAATTCTTTACCACAGGAAGGAGTTGATGCCAAAACATTGAATGTATTCAAAAGGCGGGTAGATATAGCACTTGGGCTGAATGGGATCACAGGTTATGCGGAGAAAGAAAGATTAGGCCATTGAGTTGGACAATAAGCCATGATCAGGATAAATGGTGCAGCAGGCCCGAAGGGCCGAATGGCCTCTTCCTGCTCCTATCTTCTTTGTTTCGATGTTTGCATGCACTTCAGGCCAATTGTACCACACAAAGTGCTCATGGGCAATAGAACAGAACGAGGAAGACAATGTTACGGCTCAGAGAAGGTGCACAGACAGCGAGATCGCCATTAAGTTTAAAATTCGAGAGGTTCATTCAGAAGTCCAACAACAGCGGGGAAGAAGCTGTTCTTGAATCTATTTTCACGGAGATATAAACTTCTGTATCTTCTGCCTGACGGGAGATGGGTGGAAGAGAGTGTAATCAGGTTGGAAGAGGTCTTTGATTATGATGGTTGCTTTCCCAAGGCAGTGGGAGGTATTGATGGAGTCAATGGATGGAAGGCTGGTTTGCGTGATAGACTGGGCTGTGTTCACAACTCTTTGTAGGTTATTCCTGTGCACCTGGGAGTTATTTAACTTTCCCCTTTGTTACAGTAAAGCAAAATACTTTTTACCAGGGATCTGGGGTGTTATACAGAGAAACTAAAGGGACATACTGTCCTGGAGAGAGTAGTGACCCTTATTCTTGAACTGCTGTCGTCCAAGTGGTATAGGGACACTCACAGAGCTGTAAGTTCCAGGAAATTGACCCAGCAACAGGAAAGCAATGGCAATATATTTCCAAGTCAGGATGATTAGTGATTTGGAGGGCAACTTGCAAGGGATGGCCCTTCCATGTAATTATTCCATTGTTGTTCTAGATGGTAGTGGTGGTGGGTTTGGAAGGAGCTATGGGAGCACGCTGTGTGAGTAAAGCAGCGAATCTTGCAGATGGTACACACCGCACCTGATATGCACCAGAGTTGTGTCAGAGAGACTCCCAGTCTCCAAGTGAAGAACATGCAGAGAACAGAATACTTTAAAAGAGCAGCTTAAGTTCTTCACACATCTCTTGCTTCACTACTCAAACACAGTTTCTTACTCCTTCTGACTGGCTCCTTTTACAGTGTATTCTAATACAATTCCCTAAATTAAGTTCCACCACCTGTTTTGCCTTATTCCCTTTCACTCCTAAGTATTTAGCATTCTATTAGACACTTGCATGCTGGAGGGAGTGAATGTTTAAGAATGGTAAACAATATGTGGGAGGGAAGGTAGCTCTGTGACATTTAAAACAGGGGATGTGCCTGCAAGGAGAAGGTTTGAACAAAATACATCCTTTCAGCAGACTGGCTCAATCGAGACTAAACTTTAAAGCATTGGAATGTCCATTCACTCCCACCTCCAGAACTTTGCCTTGTTTCCATCACATTTTTTTTTTAGATTAGATTACTTACAGTGTGAAAACAGGCCCTTTGGCCCAACAAGTCCACACTGACCCGCAACCCACCCATACCCCTACATTTACCCCTTACCTAACATTACGGGCAATTTAGCATGGCCAATTCACCTGACCCGCACATCTTTGGACTGTGGGAGGAAACCGGAGCACCCGGAGGAAACCCACGCAGACACGGGGAGAACGTGCAAACTCCACACAGTCAGTCGCCTGAGTCGGGAATTGAATCCGGGTCTCAGGCGCTGTGAGGCAGCAGTGCTAACCACTGTGCCACCGTGCCGCCCCCATCTGGTGTTGGAACCCTCCTCCCCATGCTCTTTGTTGTCTCTTCAATCTATTGATCTGATTGTGTCTTGTCTGGTTTTCCACCTTCTGCCTTTCATAAACTTGAGCTCATCTAAAGAACTTGCTGCCCATATCCTAACTTGCACTACATTCAACCCAGCAGCCTCAGTGCTCATTGATCTACTTAGACTCAAATTCCAGAGATGGCTTAATTTTAAAATTATTACGGTGGTTTTCAAATCGTTCCAGGACTCCTCTCTACCCTATTTATTGTAACCTCTTTCAACTCAATAACAAGACTATGGTGCCCACGCTCCTCCTATTCTGACTTCTTGAGCATCTTTGATTTTAATTATTCGACCAATGGCAGGCATGTTTTAATTTGCAAAGACTCAAAATTCTGGCACTCCTCTCCAAACTCTCAGGATTTCTCTCACTGTAACCCTTGATTTCATCATCCACTCTACTTGTCTGGAAAATTCTCTTTCCCTCTTTGAGAACAGCCTTATCATTCTTTATGTTTGGCCAGTGTTAAACTTTGTTGGATAACGTGACAATGAAGCACCTTGGGACATTGTACTTTGTTAGCGGTACTATGGAAAGACAGTTGTTGTTATAGATTTCTGCATTTCAGACCGTTCAATACACATCAGTATAACATGCTGCAAGAAGGTAATTTCTACTCTCCCCTACCGGCTTTGATGTTAATTATCAGAAACTCATGTTTGGCTCATGACCCAATTTCTCCTTCTTGAGGTTTTTAATTCAACCTGTTCATCGATGTTATTATCAAACACCTCAATCCTTTCTTCCTGGTGGTGGTATATAAATAAAGATTTACACACTTGTTGTTTTTCACTGTGTCCAACACCTGCACACACACAACATGGGTGCGGAGGTAAAATAAGCATTACCGTTGTCAGGTGGTAGTGCATATCAAAAAAAACAAACACCTCCATAAAAGGAGGAGCTGGAATCCAGATCTTCCAGTTATAGCTGTAAGGACACAATCACGATACCACAAGAACACTACAACTTTTTCCATATTGATATCCTCTAACCAACATGTTCTCCGCACTGGAGAAGATGGGACTTGAACCCAAATTGAGAGACAGGGACACTACCACTGTGCCACAAGAGCTCTACAGTATTTACCTTAAGTACTCTCCTCAAAATCCTTTTTAATTATAAGCACCTCAGTTAAATCTCCCCTGAACTCTCACTGCTGTAAGTGGCAGCATTCCTGGCTGCACAGCCGCTCTGAGGATCCACAGAATGCAGAAGAAAATTAGAAGGAATATTGCCAGCTTTGTCTTTGAGAGTTGGGCTCATACAATTGGAACAGGAATGTCAGCACTACCAGACCTGCAGCCTACAGCAGGTTCAGCCACCTCTGTGGTGCTAATAAAATACATCAGCAGTCACCTTGGTTACCTGAATGATGGTGTCCTGATACAGAGGGAGAAAACAGAAAGGCTTGCCTTTCACCATCTCAACTGCTGTTTGGCCCAGTGTAGTAATTTTGTAGCCTGGTTGGTGATATGCTCCATTTATATTTACAGTTTACTCTCCATAAAAAGAAAATCAATATATAGAGTGTATATCTTTTCCCCATGATTGTCACAGCCCAGGGAAGAAGCTAAATGCTTGATTTCTGATCTTGTAGCACATCAATAGCAGTACCACTTTGACAGCCACCAGGTCATTATCATATGAATGCTACTTGGTTCAATATACATTAATGTTAACAGCTCCAAGAGTGTTGTTCAGAACTTAAGGCACAGTGATATCAGATGGAGCAATCAGGTATCCAATCAGCAGTGGTAGACTTGAGTACTACTTCTTTTATTTCAAAAATATATTCATAAAAAAGTCTTTATATATATATAGTCTCAAGCACAGTTTTCTTTTGCACAGTAGCATTTCAAGGAAACGAACAAATATTGGAGTTTGATTCTGTCCAAACAAACCAAAGACATTTCTTAGAATGGAATAGACCAGCCTTTACTGTCACATATACTCAATGAATATACTGAAATGTTTATACGTCACCAATTACAGCACCAGCTTAGATACAAAAGTACCCAGGCACAGCTTATTTTGTGACAAGATTGAAGACAATACATGAAATAAAATATCCAGCATAACAGAAATAAAAGTTCAGCACAGTTGACAACACTGGCACCTAGCTCCCAGTCCCCACCTGGCCCTGGCTCCACACCATGCTGGTGACACAGCACACTGGGAGGCCCCCCAGGAGGAGGCTGCTGGGCGAGGCTGGGAGGTCACCATGCCATCACCAGGGGGTCACCACGCCAATGCTGAAAGGTTGCCATGCCAATGCCAGGAGGTCACCACACCATCACCTTGAGGTCACCATGCCAACACCGGGAGGTCACCATTGTCAATGCTGAGAGGTCACCACGCAAATGCTGGGAGGTCGCGAAGCCAATGCCAGGAGGTTACCACATCAACACCAGGAGGTCACCATGCCAATGCCAGGAGGTCACCACACTAATGCTGGGAGGTCACCATGCTAATGCTGGAAGGTCACCACGCTAATACCAGGAGGTCACCGTGCCAGCGGTTGGAGTTAACCAGGCCAATGCTGGGAGGTTAGCATGTTAACGCTGGAAGGTCACTACGTAATACCAGGAGGTCACCATGCCAACGCTGGGAGGTCATCGGGCCAATACTGGGAGGTCACCGGGCCAATACTGGGAGGTCACCATGCCAACACCGGGAGGTCCCCATGCCAATGCTGGGAGGTCACAAAGCCAAAGCTGGGAGGTCACCGGGCCAACGCCGGGAGATCACCATGCCAACACCAGGAGGTCCCCCTCCAATGCTGGGACGTCACCATGCCAATGCTGGGAGGTCACCGCTCTAATACCAGGAGGTCACCACGCCAATGCTGAGAAGTTGCCATGTCAATGCTGGGAGACAGCTGCGCCAGGCCGGGGGGTTGCCACGCTAATGCCAGCAGGCTGCTGCACCAGGCCGAGTATGATTGCTGGAGACCAGGGATGGTTGCTCACCAACACGTACAAGACGACAGTAACATGTGTTTGATGCACCAGGACGATCTGAAACTGAACAAACCCCCAGTTACCCTCAGCTGAAAGGCCTCAGACAGTTGTCTTTCCCCACTGCACCTTGGCAGGAGCTGCCCCAGGATTCAGTGCGTACCTCAGCATGTCGTCCAGGACCTTGGACTGCACCACTCCGTTGGGGTCAACTCGTGTTACCTTTCAAATATTAATCTCTAGCAGAGAAAATAAGAACCTCCATGTTTGTACATGGTTATGTTACAGATCTTCCACATTATATTTGTAACTGTTTGTTATGTCTCAGTGTTAGTGTGCAAGATACCTTGAAGAGGCATTCTCATGATATCAACACTGTATCATAATAAATGAACTGAGGGTTTAAAGGTCTTAGACTTCAGCTTAACTGAGACCATTTCAAGCATGAAATGCTGATGGAAGGGTCCACCTATTTGTAACCGAATAGTTTAACAGTAGCCTAGACACTGAAGTGTCTTTGGGTGTAATATATATACTTACGTGGAGCTGTAATCCAAGCCTGTTAACGCTTTCACTACCACATTAGTCATGTCGGCTTCTCATGTTTCATGAGCTAACACAAGCATTTCCCCATCAGGTACCAACACTCTGGGGAAGGCAAAAGTGAACATTAGTGGGACAGATCAGTGAGTAAACTCTAAAATAAATGAAATAATTGGGGAGTGTTTTAGGGTCCTCTGAGGTCATGAAATGTGCTGTTAAAAATGAATTTAACTCAAATGCAGAATTGCACTCAGCGAACATGCAGGACTTTTCCATAGTTTTATAATTCCAGAATAAAAGGTCCAAAGTGAAGGTGAAGAAGTTTCCAGGCTGCCTGAGGAATGATTTTGGAACTTGTCTGAAGTTGGTTTTGCCCCATCCACAGTCACCCTGCAAACTGTGAATGTCCTCATCCACGGCCCAACTTCAACCCGAACAAGTCAACAGCAGCCTAATCTTTAGTAGGGGAGAGAAGCCAGCGCCAACAACATTCAGGCAAATGCAAGAGAAAAAGCAATACTTGGAAATAACTGTCCTGGATCTCCACTTTGACGCGGGCAAGCCTGATCAGATAAATTTGTGTTATTTACCAGTGTTATTCTTTCTGGGCCAGCTGAGGTATGAGCATTGAATCCCGACAGTGTGGAAACAGGCCATTCAGCCCAACAAGTCCACACTGACCCTCCAAAGAGTTGTGGGAGGAAACCCGCACAGACACAGGGATAACGTGCAAACTCCACACAGACAGTCGCCCAAGGCTGGAATTGAACCTGGGTCCCTGGCACTATGAGGCAGCAGTGCTAACCACTGAGCCACTGTGCCACCACAAAGGACTGGATGGTGTGTCCAGGTGGGGAAAACATCACCCTTACCAGGTCCTATTTACACAACTCTCACATGGCTAGGGGAGAGCAGGACGATTGCTTCACAGACCGGGTGGGTTGGGGGGTGCGGCATGGTGGCTCAGTAGTTAGCATTGCTGCCCACCAGCGCCAGGTACTCAGGTTGATTCCAGGCTCAGGTAGCTCTCTGTGTGGAGTTTGCACATTCTCCCCATGTCTGAGTGAGTTTCCTCCGGGTGCTCCGGTTTCCTCCCACAGTCCAAAGATGTGCAGTTTAGGTGAATTAGCCATGCTAAATTGCCCATAGTGTTCAGGGATGTGTAGGTTAGATGCATTAGTCAAGGGAAAATGTCGGGTGATGGGTCTGGGTGGGTTACTCTTCGCAGGGGCAGTGTGGGTTTGTTGGGACAAAGGACCTGTTTCCACATTGTAGAAATTCTGAAAAAAAAGACCATGCTGAAGTTCTATTTGAAGCATGACGCCATTGACACTAATGGTAGGATGGGCCTTGCTACTGGTTATTCAAAATGGCTATTCAATGCACTCTGTAACAATGAGGCAGAGCGGTGACAGAGAACAGAAAGAAAGTAACTCCTGCACTTGGATCCCACTTCACTATGCGATGTCCTACCTCATGTGGCCAAGGATCTGTAGGTGGGGGGTGGGCCTGTTCATATATAATGGCAATCCCACTGGATTAGGAATGATGGAGAGGCCCAGGCTAACGTTCTGAGGACAAGCTTTCATATCCCACCACAGCCAGTAGAATGCAAACTCAATTGGCCTGAAGGTCAGCCGCAGAGATGGTAACCATGATAAGTATCATTGATTCCCATAAAAAACCATCTGGTACACTAAGGTCCTTTAAGGAAGGAAATTTGCCGTCCTTACCTGGTCTGTATGTGACTCAGACCCACAGAAATGTGGTTGAC
Source organism: Hemiscyllium ocellatum (assembly GCF_020745735.1). Classification (NCBI taxonomy): domain Eukaryota; kingdom Metazoa; phylum Chordata; class Chondrichthyes; order Orectolobiformes; family Hemiscylliidae; genus Hemiscyllium; species Hemiscyllium ocellatum. The sequence continues at coordinate 41,624,291 of NC_083436.1, read as the reverse complement.
TCTCAACAATCTTTTGAAATGGCTGAGTAAGTCACTCAGTTAAAGAAGGGTGGAGATGTAGTGATAATGCCACTAGACCAGCAATCCAAAGGCCCAAGCTAATATTCCTAATATTCTGGGTACAGGTCTCAATCCCACCAAGGCAAATGGTCACATCTGAATCCAGTACAAATCTGGCATTGAAAATGTTAATGGTAACCACCTGACCACTGTTGATTATTGTAAAACTCTACAAAAAAAAACTATGGATGTTGGAGATCTGAAATACAGACAGAAGATTCAAGATGGCGATTGAGTGGGACTCCTCAGATGAAGCTCATCCACTCCACCTATTCATTTTCTTTCTTTTTTACTTTAGATTTTTTTTTCCCTTCGTCCTTCCTACTTCCCGTCCTTGAGCTTCAAGTGAAATTATCATGTATTCCCAGTCTCAGAGTGGATTTCCAGCCTCAGTGTGGATTCCCAGTGTCAGAGTGGATTCCTGGCCTCAGTGTGGATTCCCAGCGTCAGTGTGGGTTCCCGGCCTCAAAGTGGATTCCCAGCATCAGAGTGGATTCCCGGCATCAGAGTGGATTCCCACTTCAGTGTGGATTCCCAGCCTCAGTGTGGATTCCCAGCCTCAGTGTGGATTCCCGGCCTCAGTGTAGATTCCCAACATCAGTGTGGATTCCTGGCATCAGAGTGGATTCCCAGCCTCAGTGTGGGTTCCCGGCCTCAAAGTGGATTCCCAGCATCAGAGTGGATTCCCGGCATCAGAGTGGATTCCCACTTCAGTGTGGATTCCCAGCCTCAGTGTGGATTCCCGGCCTCAGAGTGCATTCCCAGCCTCAGTGTAGATTCCCAGCGTCAGTGTGGATTCCTGGCATCAGAGTGGATTCCCAGCGTCAGTGTGGGTTCCCGGCCTCAAAGTGGATTCCCAGCATCAGAGTGGATTCCCGGCATCAGAGTGGATTCCCACTTCAGTGTGGATTCCCAGCGTCAGTGTGGATTCCCGGTGTCAGTGTGGATTCCCAGCCTCATGAGCCTTGAGACTAGGTGCTGGTGGAGTCTGGGGTGGCAGGAATGTTATTTTGAACTTTTTATTTCTTTAGCTTTCGAATTGATTCCCATGAGGGTGTATGTTTGTACCAAAGGTGGTGGGAAGGTTTGTGAAGCTGGACAGTTTCATTTCTTTATTTTTCTAATGTCCCAGGAATTTATACTGAAGAATCTGTACTTTGGCTCTAAGATGGTGCCACAAGTGACGACTTGTAAACCTTTCACTGTACTCATTTGAGTGCATGTGACAGTAAAGCTAATTCTAATTCTAAACTGGCAGGTTTGGCACTATCTGTCAAGAGATAGAAACAGAGTTGGCATTTCAAATCCATACGTTCTGATGAGGGATTGTTACATTTGAAACATTAACTCTGCTTTCTCTCCGCAGATGCTGTCAGACCTGCTGAGTTTCTCCAGCAATTTCTGTCTTTGTTTATTGAATCTTCTGGTTCACTAGCATCCTTCAGGGAAGGAGATCTCCCGTCCTTACATGGTCTGGCCAATGTGTGGCTCCAGACCCTCAGCAATGTGGTTGACTCTTAACCAACCTCCGAAATGACTTAGCAAGCTGCTCAGTTTGAGGTCAATTGGGGATGGGTGACAAAAGCTGGCTTTGTAGGCCACTCCCATATCAGGGTTTAAAACATACATGAAGGCCAAAGGTGAAAACCTCACGGAGTTGAGAAGGAACTGTATTAGATTGGAGGGACAGCTCACAACAATGATTGAGATGAAACACAAAGCAACAACATGTCAATGCGCCAGATCCAACCCTTTCCTTTAAGAATAATAAACGGACCAGTGCTGACCGCTTGGCAAGGCTAGCCCTCACGGTGGCTGATTTTAAACATAGTTAAAAATCACACAACACCAGGTTATAGTCCAACAGGTTTATTTGGAAGCACTAACTTTCGGAGCACTGCTCCTTCACCAAAGTGCTTCCAGATAAACCTGTTGGACTATAACCCGGTTTTGTGTGATTTTTTAAATTTTGTCCACCTCAGTCCAACAGTGGCACATCAAAATCATGATTTTAAACATGTTTGATTCGGTGGGTGTGGGGAGCTGAGGTGAGCAGGGTTGGAGGGGTGTGTGAGCAAGAAGTCCTGAATTACTGGTAAACCATGGGATCAGTTACAGCAAATTAACACCTCTCTCTAATCATTGCCTACCCCTGAGATTACATCAAATGAGAGAGAATTAATCCAGTCTTGCCATGCATCTGCATATCCATTTGCAATCAGTTTACCATGTGCACTATTGCTCGAAATATGACACCTCGTTTAAAAAGCAGAGCGGCTCAATGATTAGTCAATCAATCGACCATTTTATCAGCTACAGCTGTTAGTGATTAAACACCATTGTCTTCTTTATAGTCAATCAATCTTCAGATAGCATTGCTGATGCAGAAAAATGGTCGAAATGTAGTTGAAGTAATGTGGAATTAGCAATCTTAAAGCAGGGCAGAAGTAATGACGACAAAGTGATTAATCTGGGATGTGGAACAATTGAAACTAAACTAGTTTCTGGCCATTCTGACATAGCTATAATAAATGGTGCAATTAAAGAAAGTTGCACATATTCAAACCCTGCATGTGTGACTGTTCTGTATTAATTGGACTTGGATCTAATTTGATAACACTGTAGAGCGGAAAGCATTTGAAAATTTCAAATGAATGAAGCTCTTTTCCTGACTGCTGGGTGTTCCAAAGAGTTTTACAGCCTTGGACGTTTGTTCACAACAGCCAATTTACACACAGTGAGTTCCCACAAGCAAAAACGCAATGATAACCTAGGAATCTGAGTTCCTTTTTGAAATATTGATTATTAGCCAGAACACTGTGGGTAACTGTTTCGCTCTTCTTTGGAATAACACAATTGTTCCATCTTCCATTCAACTGAAGGGCAGGCAGGGTTTCTGTATGATATTAGATTAAAAAAGATGGCACCCAGAATCACAGAAAGATCATAGCACAGAAGGAGGTAATCCACCTCATGTTGTCAGCTCTACACAAGAACAACCCCACTCTTCTGCCTTTTCTCCATCGCTCTGTCAATCATTTTGTTTTCAGGTAATCATCCAATGATTCTTTAGAAATTGAATCTGCTTCTATTGCTCTCTCTTGTGGGACGTGCTGGATCCTAAAGCATTCACTATATAAAGACGTTTCTCCTTATACCATTTCCAGTTCTTTTGCCAATTGCCTGAAATGATTGTCCTCAAACAGACTCTCACTGAGAGAAACAGCTTCTCCTAACCTGCTCTGTCCAGACTCCTCAATGCTGCACTGATATCATCCACCTTGACATTTGTTGGAGGTCTCTGGAGTGAGATTAAACCTTTGACCTTTGGCCTCAGACCTTATGGTGCCAACGACTGAGCGAATACTGACCCTGTCGTCACCGATGTTTGAGTTTAAAAGTATGGAAAATGGATATTTCCTTTGTAAGATCGTCAGTCTTGTGGGGCCCAACATCACCTGTGGTCAGCTGGAAGGGAACAAATCAAACAGGAGCCCAAGCCAAGGTGAGTTCCTGCTGAGCTGATCCATGCTCTGCACCTCATCATCAAACCAATGAAATCAATTGTTATCCCCCTCCTTTGGGAAGGTTGATCATCCGAATGCAATTAGGTCAGGCTTTTGCCCGAAACATCGATTTCGCTGCTCCTTGGATGCTGCCCGAACTGCTGTGCTCTTCCAGCATCACTAATCCAGAATTGGGTCCATCTGCCTAGTACGCTAAACCTAAGGACATCCACAAATCTCTGCTTCAGGATCAGTTCATTTTCAATGAACCCATTGTTTTATTTCAATGGGAATACTACATCTGTTTAAAGAATAGGAACACGGACTGTGTTCTAATCTGTCTTAAGATCGGCAGGAGTTTTATTGATCTTTGCAATTTGTTTCCTTCCAGTGAGATCACTCTCTCTCTAAACACTTCATGTCAATCTATAAACTGGTACCAATTCCATCTAAAGGCAGACAGAATTCTAGTTAGATTCTTGAAAGACAAAGCCAAAACAGCTGGGTTAAGCTGGAACTCTTACTTCAACAATGTCGAAGACATTCATTAACTTCCTTTCTTCCCTGGAGCCGGAGAATAGTTTTGGAGAATGTGGAGAGGAATTATTTGGTTTGTGCTTATTATTCTTAGAGGAGAAAGTGAGGTCTGCAGATGCTGGAGATCAGGGCTGAAAATGTGTTGCTGGAAAAGTGCAGCAGGTCAGGCAGCATCCAAGGAACAGAAGATTCAACGTTTCGGGCATAAGCCCTTCTTCAGGAAAAGAAGGGCTTATGCCCGAAACGTCGAATCTCCTGTTCCTTGGATGCTGCCTGACCTGCTGCGCTTTACCAGCAACACATTTTCAGCTTATTATTCTTAGCCCAACTTCTCAAACAGGTCCTTCACTTTCAGATTTAGTGTTTGTGTAGACTGTCGAATTAGTGAATCTATTCCATCCCCAGACTCCCATTCCGACCTCACCCCAATATCACTAGAGATTCTATGAGTGTAGAAGCAGGCCATTCAGCCCATCGAATCCACACCAATCCTCTGAAAAGCAACCCACTGAGATCCACCCCCCTACTTTATAACATTGCATTTCACAAAGCCAATCATCCTGACCTGCACATCTTTGGACTGTAGGAGGAAACTGGAGCATCTGGAGGAAACCCACGCAGACACGGGAGACGCTCCACAGAGACAATTGGCCGAGGGTGGAATCGAATCTGGGTCCCTGGTGCTGGGAGGCAGCAGTGCTAACCACTGAGCCACTGTATTGCCCTTAAGGCTGCTTTTATGCACTGTCTGGTGGCTGGTTTAACAGGGATATCAGTTTATATTCATAAAACACCTTTAGTGTAATGAATGTCCCAAGGTAGTTCACGGGTGTGTTATAGAACAAAAGATGACAGTGAGTCATAATTGAGTCCATTGTTTTAAAGGCTTGCTTAAAGAGCTTGGTTTCAAGTAGTGTCAGAAAGGACAAGAGTGAGGAAAAGAGGCAGAGAGGAGTAGGAGGGGAATTCTTTAGTCTAACGCCAGGAAAACTGAAGACATATCTGAGGAGGGATGAGAAAATGTCGATGTGCAGCATCTCAGACTTAGAGTTGGAAAGTGTGGAGCTGCAAAAGCACAGCAGGTCAGGCAACATCCGAGGAGCAGGAGAGTCGACATTTTGGGCATGAGCCCTTCACCAGGAATGCTGCCTGACCTGCTGCGCTTTTCCAGCGCCACAATTTTCGACTCTGATCTCCAGCATGGGCAGTCCTCACTTTCTCTCAGAATTAGAGACTAAATTTCTCAAGGTGTTGTGGGGCTGGACGGGGGATAATGGAGACAGGGAAGGGTCGGGCTTTGGAAGGACAAGGGTGAGAGTTTTAAAATCACCTCAGAAGTCACAAGGCTCAGTGAGCGGAGGAGACAGAGAAGGGATGGGTGAATGTGACTCAGTTTTGAGTAAAGACGTATAGCAGCAGGGGTTTGGATGATTTGAAGTTTAGAGAGGAGAAAAGTGAGGGACCTGTCAGGATAGCATTGCCGTAGCAGAGGCGAGAGTGTGGCGCTGGAAAAGCACAGCTGGTCAGGCAGCATCCAAGGAGCAGGAGAGTCAACGTTTCAGGCATAAGCCCTTCATCAGGAATGAGGCTGGGAGCCTCGGGGGTGGAGAGGTAAAAGGAAGAAGGTTGGGGCTCAGGGGTAAGGTAGCTGAGAGTGCACTAGGTAGACGGAGGTGGGGGGTAATGATGATAGGTCAGAGAGGAGTGTGGAACGGATAGATGGGAACGAAGATGGACAGGTAGGACAGGTGATGAGGGCGGTGCTGGGTTGGAAGGTTGGATCTGGGATAAGGTGGGGCGAAGGGAGATGAGGAAACTGGTGAAATTGACATTGATTCCATGTGGTTAGACGGTCCCAAGGCAGAAGAACCAGGCATCAGATGGTTAGGGAGTGGTGATGGAAAAGGCCCAGGACCTGCATGTCCTTGGTGGAGTGGGAGAGGGAGTTAAAGTTTTCGGCCATAGGGTGATGGGGTTGGTTGGTGCGGGTGTACGAGAGATGTTCTTTGAAGTGTTCTGCAAATGGGTGTCCTGTCTCCCTAATGTAAATGAGACTGCTTCGGGAGCAATGGATACAGTAAATGACATGTGTGGAAGTGCAGGTAGAACTCTGGTGAATGTGGAAGGCTCCTTTGGCACCTAGGAGAGGTGAGGGGGAGCAGGGTTTGGGTGCAGATTTTGCAATTCCTGTGGTGGCAGGGGAAGCTGTCGAGAGGGGAGGGTGGGTTAGTGGGTTGGTGGGGGGTGTGGACCTGACAAGAGAGTTGCAGAGGGAATGCTCTTTATGGAACGTAGATAGGGGTCGGGAGGGAAACATATGTCTGGTGGTGGGGTCTGTAGATGGCGGAAATGGTGGAGGATGCCATGATGTATATGAAGGTTGATGCCTGGAGGAAGAACGCCTCATCTTCCACCTTGGGACCCTCCAAACACATGGGATCGATATGGATTTCACCTGTTTCTTCATCTCCCTCACCCCACCTTATCCCAGATCCAACCTTCCAACCCAGGACTGCCCTCATGACCTGTGAGGGCCAGCAGAGTTCTGTGCTTATTGTAGTTGGATGGATGGTGCTCGAGGGCAGAGGTGGGGGAAGTGGATGAGATGTGTTGGAGGGCATCATCAATCATGTGGGAGGGGAAATTGCAGTGTGTGAAGAAGGAGGCCATCTGGTGTGTTCTGTTGTGGAACCGGTCCTCCTGGGAGCAGATGTGCCAGAGGCAGAGGCTGAGGAATTGGGAATAAGGGACAGCATTTTTGCAGGAAGCAGGTTGGGAGGATGTGTAATCTAGGTAGCTGTGAGAGTCAGTGGTCTTGTAGAAGATGTCAGTGTTGAGTCAGTCACCGTTGATGGATATGGAGAGGTCCAGGAAGGGGAGGGAGGTGTCTTCGATGGTCCAGGTGAACTTAAGGTCGGGGTGGAATTTGGTGGTGGAGTTGATGAACTGTTTAACCTCCTCATGGGACCACGAAGCAGCACAGATACTGTCATCAATGTAGCAGAGGAAAAGATGGGGAATGGTGCCAATGTAGCTGTGGAAGATGGATTTTTCCACGTACCCAATGAAGAGACAGCATAGCTGGGGTCCATGTGGGTGCCCATGGCTGTCCCATTGGTCTGGAGGAAGTGGGAGGATTCAAAGGTGAAATTATTGAAGGTGAGGAACAGTTCAGCCAACCAAATGAGAGGTGTCAGTTGAAGGGTACTGGTGGGGACGGCGTGAGAGGAAGAAATGGAGGGTTTGGAGGCCTTTGTCATGGTGGATAGAGGTGTATAGGGTCTGGATGTCCATGGTGAAGATGGAGGAGGTGGAGAGAATGGAGGTGCTCCTTGCCATAGCAGAGCCTAGCTGTGAGAGAGATATGGGTGAGTGTTTCAGCAGCAGGTGAGCTGAGACAGTGGGCTGGAATTCCCCTTTGTTTTTGGAGAAAGTGTTTTATTGAGGGAGATTCATGGTGCCCAGTCCTCCTTGCTCCTCTCAAAAAGTCTGAGACCCTTCATCTCATTTGTTATACAGCCAGCCCCAACAGCTCCATCTCATGGCATTGCAGGGCAGCTCAGGGGGAAGAGCTTGCTGCTCCTGGATCTTTGTGATGTTGACGATTCCAGCCCATGTTAAAAGCCCAGGTCCATAGCACTTCAGACAGTACAGGCCTGGAACTATTCTTCACACTGTAATCCCCAAGGAAATGGTCCAGAAGTGCAGGTTAACTCCACGGGTTGCACACACGGTCCAGGAGCTGCTGGTGGACATTGTGTTGGAGAGAAGGGCAGTACTGTCTCCTGCTGACTGTCAAAGAAAGCTAAGGCACAAGGCACAGTCAGACTGGACCGAGACAGTGTCTTGGCTGAGTGCAATATCCTGATTTCCCAGCACTGCAGGAAGAAGGTAAATGATCTTCTGCACTTTGCACTAGTTAATACCACCAGCCTCTCACTCTGCTAACTCACATTGACAGGGCCACCACTCTCTCTAACTCTGCCATTGCACACACCTCCCGCTCATCAGCTACACATCTCACTATTGCATACCACATCCATTCCACATCTCTTACCCACCTCATCCTTGTCACTCACTGGGGGTCCCTCAACACCTTTCCTGCCCCTTCATCACCACAAAATGCTCTCCTAGCCATCTCCATCAGAGTCAGTCCCTCCCATTATCTCATTACAGGGTAAATTAGCCCACACTGTAGACTGATGCCTCCATACTAACATATCTGACCTACCTGCAATCCCCGGACATCTCTAACTTGACCCACATAACTGACTATGACTCAATCCCTAGACCACAAGGGATGAACTCAGATTTCTCAAGTTTCCTCATTTCCCCACCCCCCACCTTGTCTCAGTCAGTTCCCTCAACTCAGCACCGTCCTCCTAACCTGCAATCTTCTTCCTGACCTCTCCGCCCCCACCCCACTCCGGCCTATCACCCTCACCTTGACCTCCTTCCACCTATCACATCTCCATCGCCCCTCCCCCAAGTCCCTCCTCCCTACCTTTTATCTTAGCCTGCTTGGCACCCTCTCCTCATTCCTGATGAAGGGCTTATGCCTGAAACGTTGAATTTCCTATTCCTTGGATGCTGCCTGACCTGCTGTGCTTTAACCAGTAACACATTTTCAACTCAATCCCTAGACTGCAGACACAGATCCCCAGATTCGGGGAAGTCTATGTACCTGACTGACCGTGGTTTACCCCACGGTCTGGACTAAATGAACCTCATGACCACCTGTGAGACATTGAGACATCCTTGTATTTAACTGGAAGAAACTGCCACTCTTACAGTACAAGATGTCAATAATCTACCTGATAATTTAGCAACAGCAGAGAAGCCAAGAGTTGGTGAGGTGGAGCTGAGAGTTATCGGTGTATATATGAAAACTAAAGCTGCAGTGTGGCACGTAGATGATCAAAGGCAGGGGTCAAGGATAGATCCTTGAGGGATGCAAGAAGGAAAGGTGCAGGAGCAGGAAGAGACATTGCTGTAAATTGAGGGGAGATAGCAGTGTCATGGTAATGTCACTGGGTTAGCAACCTAAGGTCTCTGACAGTAGGAAGTGATGATTTGGAGATGCCGGTGTTGGACTGGGGTGTACAAAGTTAAAAATCACACAACACCAGCTTATAGTCCAACAGGTTTATTTGGAAGCACTAGCTTTCGGAGTGCTGTTCCTTCATTGGGTGATCACTTGATGAAGGAATAGCGCTCTGAAAGCTAGTGCTTCCAAGTAAACCTGTTGGACTATAACCTGGTGTTATGTGATTTTTAACTTTGTAGAAAGTGAGGACTGCAGATGCTGGAGATCAGAGTCAAGAGTGTGGTGCTGGAAAAGCACAGCAGGTCAGGTAACATCTGAGGAGCAGGGGAATCAACGTTTTGGGCAAAAGCCCTTCATCAGGAATCTGAATAGAATTGAATTTGTTGTCATGTGTACTGAGGCACAGTGAAAATCTTTGTCTTGTGAGCAATACAGGCAGATCACAGAGTTAATTAGCATAGATAAATAAATAATAGGTAAACAGTGGCAAAAACAAAAACACAGGTACAGGCAAATGTTAAGAGTTTGTGAGTCTATTCAGTATCTCTGACAGTATGATTTCAATCAACAATTGTTGTAAAACCTACCTCATTCCCTCATGTCTTTCAGAGAAGGGAATCTGCTGTCCTTGCCCAGTCTGGCCTCCACATGACTCCAGGCCCACAACAGTGGAGTTGACAATGCAAAGGCCAAGCAAGTCACTCAGTGTGGGGGCAATTGGGGGCTGGCAGCAAACCCTGCTCTGTCCAGACGTGCCTTTTGTTTCTTTTCTAAGGTGATTGAAAAAATTAGCATCAAGTTGAGCTCAAAACTCATTGACACAGGATCGGAGGGGGGTAGTCGGAGTAGTTCGGGAAGATATGGCAAGGGATAATGTTACTCAAAAGGATGGGTGAGAGGGAAGTGAAAAGGTAGAGGGACGGGGAGGAAGATTGGTGCCTGGGAGTTATTGAAGTGAGATATCCTTCCCACCCGAAGATAAAGAGATTTTTATTAAAGGACCAAATTTGGCATTAAAATATGAAATGAAACTGAAGTAGGTCAATTTTAAGATTGAGAGTTGGTGCTGCTGAAGAGAGCCATTGAGAGGGCCTCGTGTGCGGAGTCAAGTACCATTGAGAATGGTTCTCCATACACAGACTGCAAAAAGAGCAGAGAATCAAATAGCAATCTCAATTTGTGCTGGCCCCTTCACAACTGACTCTTAGTAAAAATCATACAACACCAGGATATAGTCCAATGGGTTTATTTGGACGCACTAGCTTTTGGAGTGATGCTCCTTCATCAGGTGGTTGTGGAGGTTAAGATCCTGCTCACAGAAGTTACGGCCAAAGGAGTCCAGTGTCAGGGAGATGTGATACAGTAAACAATCTTAGATTAAAACTTTCATATTTCATAATGGGATATGCTGGTTTCTGATCTTTGATATGCAAATCCCCGAACTTCTTTTTAAGTACATTCTCAAGATAGCTCAGCTTTTTAAACAATACGTGTGAAGTCTGTCTGTGTCCCAATGCTGTGTCAGACTGACTAACTCTTTACAGAGTTTTACACGAATTCATGCAGCTTCTCAGCAAAATAAAATGTAATTCTGCAAAAACAAATTCACCCCATGAGCTTATATATGTACGCAGGTGGGAGTGGCAGACTGAGTGTGCATGCAAGGGTGTGAGTGTGGGTGTGAGTGATGTTGATGTGGAGGTGCCGGTGTTGGACTGGGATGTACTAAGATAAAAATCACACAACACCAGGTTATAGTCCAACAGGTTTATTTGGAACAGCTACCTGATGAAGGAGCAGTGCTCTGAAAGCTTGTTCTTGCAAATAAACCTGTTGGAGGAGATCCTGGTGTTGTATGCTTTTTAACTTAGTAACGTTGGTTGAGGTCGAAATATTGAATTGCAGGCAAGAGGAGAACTCCCCTTGCTCTCTTCAAAATATTGGCCTCAGGACCTTTTACAACAGACAAGAGCTTGATCTCATCTGAAAGACTACTCTGCACTGCTATGGGTCTGCACTGGCGTATCGGCTTTAAGTGCTAATGCACCTTTAAACTCAAAGCAAAAGTGCTCGCCACCAACCCAAGTTTGAATACATTTGTTTAATTGGGCCCCAGGTGTTGGTAAAATCTCAGGGATCTGGACAGTGTGACTATTGTTCAGTTTTCTTATCTTTGTAGCAATTTCTGTCCATTTTCATTCTGCATTTTCAAAACATCCAACTACAACCATGTCAGAAATTTATACAACATACAATACTTTAGTCATTAGTTTAAGTGGATGTGCTCATTGAGATAAATGTTTCTGCTGGACTAGGCTCCATGCTGGGAGCATCAAGTCAGGAAATCACCCCCTTCATATATCATCTCTATCTATTATTTCACAATGCCTCCGGGAAATGTCCCTTTCATCTGGGGAGAATTTAAGTTGCCAACCATGTCATTTCAATAATGCTGCATTCATGTTATCAAGACAGTGATTGGTGTTGTTCCAGTATTTATTGTCACATGTTGTATGGATGACAAAGGTCAAAGTTTTAATCATTCACCAGCCCAGCCTCCATTCCAAGAGATAAATCAGTCCCAATATCTACACTCTCTCCAAAGACGTTGATCATGTATAGAGTTTTACAGTCAAACAGCACGGTCACGGACCTATCAGTCTAACCATCTCTAATACCTCTGAATATCCAACCAGTCCACTCTTCCCAAGAATATCCAGTCATTTTATGATATGTCTTCCTTTTTTGAAAGTTAGCCATTAGATGAAACGCTGCTCCACCTCACAGAATGATAGCAGCGTTTGGGTTCAGAGGAGGCCATTCGACCCATCATGCCCACACCAGCAAACATCTTTACTTATTGCCAAGCTCCTGTCTTTTCCCCACACTCTCGCACACTATTTTCTATGCAAGTGATCCTCCAATGTCCTCTTGAATTGAACCTGCCTCACCACATTTCCAGGCCACGTATTCCATACCCTGACTACTCGCAGTGTGAAAGAGCTTCCCCTTGTCGTGTACTGGCTTCTTTTGAAAATCACTTGAAATCTGTGTCCTCTCATTTGCAACTGGGAACAATTTCTCCCTGTCTGCTCTGTCCAGACTCTTCATGATTTTGAAAGCCTCTATCAACCCTCCTCTCAGCCTTCTTCTTACCAAGGAGAACAGTGCAACCTCTCTGATCTGACCTCATCATTGACATTTCTCATTCCTGAGGCCATTCTTGTGAATCACTTCCACACTCTCCACAGTACGTTGCCTTCCTATAACGTGGCAACCAATATTCTAGCTGAGGTCTAACAAATGCCATGTATCTTCATGAATTAGGAGCAGGAATAAACCATCCAGCCCTTGAGCCTGCTTCATCATTCAAAAAGATCCTGTTTGATCCAATTGTAACCTTAAGTCTGCCTACCTTTCTATGAGACAACCTTTCATTCCTCACATATCCATCAATCCTCTGCTGCCTTAAAAATAATCAAGGACTCTGATTCCACCACTCTTTCAGGAAACAAAGAGCAAAGAACGGTACAGCACAAGAACAAGCCCTTCGGCCCTCCAAGCCTATGCTTCACTTACAGAATCCATATCCCTATATCCCCTTCCTATTCATGTATTTGTCCAGGTGTTTCTTGAATGCTGCTATTGTGTCTGCTTCCACCACCTCCTCTGGTAGCACGTTCCAGGTACTCACCACCCTTTGTGTGAAAAACATGCCTCACATATCTCTTTTAAACTTCCCCCCTCACCCTGCACACCTTGAGCCTGTGTCCCCTAGTAATTGACCCCTCCACCCTGGGAAAAAGCCTCACAAATCCCACTCTATCCAAGCCATTCACAATCTTATAAACTTCTATCAGGTCACCCCTCAACCTCCTGCGTCCCAGTGAAAACAAACCCAGTCTATCCAGTTAAAAATAACTCAATACCAGATTATAATCCAACAGGTTTAATTGGAAACACCAGCTTTCAAAGCACTGCCCCTTCATCAACCACCTGATGAAGGAGCAGCGCTCTGAAAGCTAGTGCTTCCAAATAAACCTGTTGGATTATAACCTGGTGTTGTGTGATTTTTAACTTTGTTAACCCCAGTCCGACACCAGCACCTCCAAACCAGCCTATCCAACCTAAAATTCCCCATATCAGGCATCATTCTGGTAAACATTTTCTGTACCTCTCCAAAGCCTCCACATTCCTTCTGGTAGGAGAAATTCATAGACTCATCACCTCCAACAAAAAAACATTGTCATGTCTGTGTTTTAAATGGGTCACCTGTGATTTTTAAACATTGACCCCTCCTTCTGGACTCTTCCATAAGAGGATCTTACCACATCTACCCTGTCATGGTCTCGAAATCAAGTCACCTCTTACTCTTAAACATCAGCGGATACAAACCTAGCCTGCCCAACTTTTCCTCATAGAAATATTATCCAATCCAGGAAAGCTTCAGGACTGTATGCATTTCAACACCCACCCCCAGTCATATCCTGAAGTTGGATTTTTGGGAGTTTTAAATGCTTTGTGAATATTACTGCAAATTTTAAAAAGATAGATAGATTACTTACAGTGTGGAAACAGGTCCTTCAGCCCAACAAGTCCACACTGGCCCGCCGAACAGCAACCCACCCAGACCCATTCCCCAACATCTACTCCTTCACCTAACACTACGGGGAATTTAGCGTGGCCAGTTCACCTAACCTGCACATCTTTGTGACTGTGGGAGGAAACCGGACCACCCGGAGGAAACCCAGGCAGACACGGGGAGAATGTGCAAACCCCACACACAGTTGCCCGAGGCGAGAATTGAACCTGGGTCCCTGACGCTGTGAGGCAGCAGTGCTAACCATAGGTAAGAAGTCTTCACTACATAAAGCCAGCACCAGGGCAGTGATACCCTAGTGGTAATATCATTCAAAGATAGAAGACAGAGGGTGGTGGTGGAGGGTTGTTTTTCAGACTGGAGGCCTGTGACCAGTGGAGTGCCACAAGGATCGGTGCTGGGTCCTCTACTTTTTGTCATTTATATAAATGATTTGGATGAGAGCATGAGAGGCACAGGTAGTAAGTTTGCAGATGACACCAAAATTGGAGGTGTAGTGGACAGCAAAGAACGTTACCTCAGATTACAACAGGATGTTGATCAGATGGGCCAATGGGCTGCGAGTGGCAGGTGGAGTTTAATTCAGATAAATTTGAGGTGCTGTATTTTGGGAAAGCAAATCTTAGCAAGACTTATACACTAAAGGGTGAGGTTTATAGCTCCTTGAAAGTGGAGTCACAGGTAGATAGGATAGTGAAGAAGGCATTTGGTATGCTTTCGTTGATTGGTCAGAGAATTGAGTACAGGAGCTGGGAGGTCATGTTGCAGCTGTACAGGACATTGGTTAGGCCACTGTTGGAATATAGCGTGCAATTCTGGTCTCCTTCCTATCGGAAAGATGTTGTGAAACTTGAAAGGGTTGAGAAAAGATTTACCATGATGTTGCCAGGGTTGGAGGATTTGAGCTGTAGGGAGAAGCTGTTTTCCCTGGAGCGTCAGAGGCTGAGGGGTGACCTTATAGAGCTTTACAAAATTATGAGGGTCATGGATAGGATAAATAGACAAAGTCTTTTACCTGGGGTTGGGGAGTCCAGAACTGGAGGGCATAGGTTTAGGGGGAGAGAGTAAAGATAGAAAAGAGACTTAAGGGGCGACATTTTCACACAGAGGGTGGTACGTGTATGGAATGAGCTGCCAGAGGAAATGGTGGAGGCTGGTACAATTGCACCATTTAAGAGGCATCTGGATGGGTATATGAATAGGAAGGGTTTGGAGGGATATGGGCTGGATGCTGGCAGGTTGGAGTAGATTGGGTTGGGATATCTGGTCGGCATGACGGGCCGGACTGAAGGGTCTGTTTCCATGCTGTACATCTCTATGACTGTATGACTATTAATCCAGAGACTCAGGGAGTGTTCTGGGGATCCAGGGTCTCAAATCCTGCCACAACGGAGAGTGGAATTTGAATTCAGTAAAAATCTGGAGAGCCAAGTCTAATGTTGAAAAACCCATCTGGTTCACTTATGCCCTTCAGGGAAGGAAACTACCATCCGTACCTGGTGCGGCCTACATGTGACTCCAGACCCACAGCAATGTGGTTGACTCTTAACTGCCCTCTGGGCAATTAGGGATAGCAATAAATACTGTCCCAGCCAGTGATATTTCTGTTCCATAAATGAATAAAATAAAACCTTCCACTTCCCCAATACAATCTCGAACACTATGCAGACAATGAAGTCATTTTGAAATGTGTTGTGACAGGGGAACCTGCACACAGCAAGATCCCACAGATGAAATATGAAATTCCTGTATCTGTTATTTTTAAGGATTAATGCTTCCTTGAAAATAGAGAGAAGGTAATTGTTCAGGCTTGCACCTTATTATGTGCCCAGTGTAATTTCAAACTTCAATAGTTTTTGCCTTAAATTGAGAAATGTTTTACTTTGCAGCGAGATAAAATATGAACTAACTACATCGACTAATGCACAATCTAATTATGTTGAGCTTTCTCTGGCATGTAAATGTCATTCTTCCACGTTTACAATAAATGCTTTCACTTACCAATCCCTTCATTGTGCCGTCACCACGGTTACAACATTTGAGTCAACTATCGCACAGCACTTCTCATCTGTTGTCTTAAGTTCAGTCTCATCAATTTATATTGAAAATATAATCCTTCTTAAAACAGGCCCCACACCCTGCAACTTTGGTTAAACAAATCCCTGAGACAGTTGGTTCCTGTTTTCTCATCATAGCCAGTTAGTTGTTGAATGTCAGTCTGTAAATATTAATAATGTGATAAAATGATTGGTTTTTTAGCAATATTTCACCATGGAACATAAAACATAGAACATGGAGCATTGCAATGCAGTAGAGACCCTTTGGCCCTCGATTTTGCGCCAACCTGTGGAACCAATCTGAAGCCCATCTAATGTACACTAACCCATTTTCATCCATATGTTTATCAAATTATCATTTAAATGCCCTTAAAATTGGTAAGTCTACTACTGTTGCAGGCAGTGCATTCCATGCCCTTACTACTCTCTGATTAAAGAAACTACCTCTGACATCTGTCCTATTTTGGATTAGTGGTGCTGGAAGAGCACAGCAGTTCAGGCAGCATCCAAGGAGCAGTAAAGATTAGATTAGATTACTTGCAGTGTGGAAACAGGCCCTTCGGCCCAACAAGTCCACACCCACCCGCCGAAGCGCAACCCACCCATACCCCTACATTTACCCCTTACCTAACACTACGGGCAATTTAGCATGGCCAATTCACATGACCCACACATCTTTGGACTGTGGGAGGAAACCTGAGCACCCGGAGGAAACCCACGCAGAGACGGGGAGAACGTGCAAACTCCACACAGTCAGTCGCCTGAGTCGGGAATTGAACCCGGGTCTCAGGCGCTGTGAGGCAGCAGTGCTAACCACTGTGCCACCGTGCCGCCCACAAATAGACATTTCGGGCAAAAGCCCTTGACATTTGTCCTATATCTAGCACCCCTTAATTTAAAGCTATGTCACTTGTGCTCGCCATCGCCATCTGAGGAAAAAAAACTGACTGTCCACCCTATCTAACCCTCTGATTATCTTATATATCTCAATTAAGTCACCTCTCAACCTTCTCTCTAAAGAAAACAGCCTCAAGTCCTTCAGCCTTTCCTCGTAAGACCTTCCCTCCATACCAGGCAATCCTAGTAAATATCCTCTGCACCCTTTCCAAAGCTTCCACAGCCTTCCTATAATGCGATGTCCAGAACTGTAAACAGTACTCCAAATGTGGCCACACCAGAGTTTTGTACAGCTGCAGCATGACCTCATGGTTCTGAAACTCAATCCCTTTACCAATAAAAGCTAACACACTGTATGCCTTCTTAACAACCCTATCTATCTGGGCAGCAACATTGAGGGATCTATGCACATGGACACCGAGATCTCTCTGCTCTTCTACACTACCAAGAGTCTGACCATTAGCCCAGTATTCTGCATTCCTGTTACTCCTTCCAAAGTGAATCACCTCACACTTTTCCACATTAAACTCCATTTGCCACCTCTCAGCCCACGTCTGCAGCTTATCTATGTCTCTCTGTAACCTACAATACCCTTTGTCACTATCCACAACTTTACCGACTACAGTGTAATCTGCAAATTTATTAACCCATCCTCAATGCCCTCACCCAGATCATTTATGAAACTGACAAACAACAGTGGACCCAAACCAGATCCTTGTGGTATTCCAGCTAAACTCCAGGGTGAATATTTCCCATCAACCACCACCCTCTGTCTTCTTTAAGCTAGCAATTTCTGATCCAAACCACTAAATCACCCTCAATCTCATACCTCTGTGTTTTGTTCAATAGCCTACCATAAGGAACCTTATCAAACATCTTACTGAAATCCAAATACATCACAACTGCTTTACCCTCATCCAACTGTTTGGTCATCTCTCAAAGAACTCAATCAGGTTTGTGAGGCATGACCTACCCTTCACAAAACCATGTTGACCATCCCTAATCAACTTATTCCTTTCTGGATGATTAAACAGTCATTGAAGCATACATTTACAACAGGGAATCATTAAGCCCAATGACAATGGCTGGCCCTGATTATCCTGTAGTCGCTCCGCAGCCCAGCAAATCTTTCCGAGTATGTATCTAACGCTTCTCAGAAACTTAAAAACCAGCCTTTCTAAAAGTCTATTTAAATATACGAGTTCACTGAATAAAAAAATAATGTTTCCATCTCCCTCTGGTTCTCAGACCCACATTATCAGATTACCAACTCAACAAGGTCATAATATTTGGGAACAGAAGGAGGCCCTTCAGCCCATCGAATCTTCTCCGCCATTCAAGGAGATCATGGCTATTCTGATAATCCTCAGCTCCACTTTCCTGACTTTTGCTGATAACGTTTGATTCCCTGACTGATTAGCAATTTGCCTGTCTCACCTTTGACTATGGGAGAAAATGAGGATTGCAGGTGCTGGAGATCAGAGTCGAAAGTGTGGCGCTGGAAAAGCACAGCAGGTCAGGCAGCATCCGAGGATGACCACATTTAACAAGTACCTGTGGAAACAGTTTCTCCTCACTTATTTTTTCTAATTTACGCACGGGATGAGGGTAGCGCTGGCTAGACCAGCATTTATTGCCCATCCCTAAATGCCTAGAGGACATTAGAGCAGCATGGTGGCACAGTGGTTAGCACTGCTGCCTCATAGTGCTAGGGACTTGGATTCAATTCCTGCCTCAGATGACTGTCTGTGTGGAGTTTGCACATTCTCCCCGTGTCTGTGTAGGTTTCCTCCGGGTGCTCCGGTTTCCTCCCACAGTCCAAAAATGTGCAGGTTTGGTAAATTGGCCATGCTAAATTGCCCGTGGTGTTAGGTGAAGGGGTAAATGTAGGGGAATGGGTCTGGGTGCGTTGCTCTTCGGAGGGTCAGTGTGGACTTGTTGGGCTGAAGGGCCTGTTTCCACACTGTAAAGTCATCTAAACCACATTGTTGTGGGTCTCGAGTCACATGTAGGCCAGACCAAGTAAGGATGGCAGTTCCCTTCCTGAAAGGACATTAGTGACCCAGATGGGCTTTTCTGATGATGGATTCATGGTCAGCATTAGACCCTTAATTCCAATTTTTTTAAAGTGAATTCAAATTCCACCATTGGCCATGTCAAGATTCGAACCGGGGTCCCCAGAATATTATTGGTGGTGGATGCGCTTCTGATCAAGGTGACTGCTTTATCCTGTATGATAGTGGGCTTCTTGTCTTTGTTTAGAGCTGCACTCATCCAGGCAAGTTAAGAGTAATCCACAATAATGCTGATACATGCTTTGTAGTTGATGGATAGGCTTTGGCAATTCAAGAATGAGTTACTCGCTGCAGCAGTCCCAGCCTCTGATCTACTTTTGCAGCCATAGTATTCCTGTGACTCCTTTGGGTGATGAATAGTTTAGGACAAAGAATAAAGAACGAAGAAAGTTAAAGCACAGGAACAGGCCCTTCGGCCCTCCAAGTCTGTGTTGATCCAAGTCCTCTATCTAAACCTGTCACCTACTTTCTAAGTATCTCCCTGCTCCCTGCCCATTCATGTATCTGGCTAGATACATCTTAAATCATGTTATCATGCCCACCTTTACCACGTCAGCTGGGAATGCGTTCCAGGCACAGATCACCATCTGCTTCAAGACCTTTCCACACTTATCTCCCCTAAACTTTTCCCCTCTCACTTTGAACTCGTGACCCCTTGTAATTGAGTACCAGAACTGTACACAGTATTCCAAATGTGGCTGAACCAAAGTCTTATACAACTGTAACATGGCCTGCCAACTCCTGTACTCAATACCCCATCCGATGAAGGAAAGCATGCCATAAACCTTCTTGACCACTTTACTGACCTGCGTTGCCACTTCCAGGGAAAAATGGACCTGAACATCCAGATCTCTGTATCAATTTTTCCCAGGACATTTCCATTTCCCATATCGTTCGCTCTTGAATTGGATCTTCAAAAATGCATTACCTCGCATTTACCGGATTGAACTGCATCTGCCATTTCTCTGCCCAACTCTCCGATCTATCTATATTCTGCTATATTCTCTGACAGTCCCCTTCACTATCTGCTGCTCCACCAATCTTAGTGTCATCCGCAAACTTGCTAATCAGACTACCACGAGTCACATTCTCATTCCTGAAGAAGGGCTTATGCCCGAAACGTCGATTCTCCTGCTCCTTGGATGCTGCCTGACCTATTGTGCTTTTCCAGCAACACACTCTCGATTCTGATCTTCACCTCACTTTCACATAGTTCTCCATTATGAGAAGCCCTCTTCCAACATTACTGTCACTCTCACCTGTTACCCAGCCAGTTTTTTAACCCATGTAGCTAGTACACCCTGGACCCCATGTGACTTCACTTTCTCCATTAGCCTATCATGGGCAGCCTTACTGAAGTCCATGTAAATGACATCTACAGCCCTGCCCCATCAATCAACTTTGTCACTTTCTCAAATAATTCTATTAAGTTGGTAAGACATGATGTTCCCTGCACAAAACCAGGTTGCCTATCACTGATAAGCCCATTTTCTTCCAAATGGGAATAGATCCTATCGCTTAATATCTTCTCCAGCAGTTCCCTACCACTGATGTCAGGCTCACCAGTCTATAGTCACTCCACCTATCACATCTCCATCGCCCCTCCCCCAAGTCCCTCCTCCCTACCTTTTATCTCAGCCTGCTTGGCACACTCTCCTCATTCCTGATGAAGGGCTTATGCCTGAAACGTTGAATTTCCTGTTCCTAGGATGCTGCCTAATCTGCTGTGCTTTAACCAGCAACACATTTTCAGCTGTGATCTCCAGCATCTGCAGACCTCATTTTTTACCTGGATTATCCATGTGACCCTTTTTAAGCAAGGGGACAACATTAGCAATTTTCCAGTCCTCCAGAACCTCACCTGCGTTCGATGATGCTGCAAAGATATCTGTTAAGGTCCCAGCCTATTTCCTCTCTCACTTCCCTCAGTAACCTGGGATAGATCTCATCTGGACCTGGGGACTTGTCCACCTTAATGTCTTTTAGAATACCCAACATTCCCTCCCTCCTTGTGCTGACTTGCAATAGAGCTATCAAACATCTATCCCTAACCTCAACATCCGTCATGTTTGAATTGAATTGAATCTAATTTATTGTCATGTGTACCGAGGCACAGTGAAAAGCTTTGTCTTGTGAGCAATACAGGCAGATCACAGAGTTAAGAGGCATAGATAGTAAATAATAGGTAAACAGTGGCAAAAACAAAAACACAGGTACAGGCGACTGTTAAGAGTCTGTGAGTCCATTCAGTGTACTAACAACAGTAGGGAAGAAACTGTTTCAAAAACAGCTGGTGTGTGTTCAGGCCTTTGTACCTTCTCCCTGATGGTAGAGGTTGTAGAAAAACATTGCTCAGGTGGGGTGGATCTTTGAGAATACTGGTGGTCTCTCCTTGACAGCGGGCCTGGTCAATGCTATAGATGGGAGGTTAGCCTTTGTGATTATCTGGGCTGAGTTCACTCTCTGTAACTATCTCCGATCTTGAATGGTACAGTTGCCATACCAGGTCATGATATATCCAGACAGAATGCTCTCGATGGCGCACCTATAAAGGGTTTTCGCCGTCATGCCAAATTTCTTCAGCTATCTGAGGAAGAAGAGACATTGTTGAGACTTTGTAACAACTGCGTCCACATGAAGAGTCCAAGAAAGCTTGTTATGGTTGACCATTGCCAGGAGCTTGACACTCTCCACCTCTGTGCTGTTAATGTGTAGGGGGGCATGAATAACATCCCGCCAAAAATCAATAATGAGTTCTTTGGTTTTGCCGGTGTTAAAGCTAGGTTGTTCTCAGTCCACCATTTTTCCAGGTCTTCCACCTCCCCTCTGTAGTCTGGTTTTGTCGCCATCTGAGATTCGACTGACAATGGTGATGTCATCAGCTAACTTGTAAATGGAATTAGTCTGGTATTTGGTGATGCAGTCATGGGTATACAGTGAGTACAGTAGGGGGCTGAGTACACACCCTTGGGGATCTCCAGTCTTGAGCGTTAGTGAGGATGAAATATTGTCGCCAGGAAACTGAAGAACCAGTTGCAGAGAGTGAGGCTTAGTCTGAGATCACTAAGTTTAGTAATCAGTCTCGAGGGGATAGTAGTGTTGAAAGCTGAACTGTAGTCAATGAGTAGGATTCTTGCGTAGCTGTTCTTGGTGTCAAGATGTTCTAAGGGGGAGTGAAGGGCAAGTGATATGGCATCTGACGTGGATCTGTTGGTCAGATAGGCAAATTGGAGTGGGCCAAGAGTAATGGGGAGACTGGAGTTGATTAATGCCATGACCAGCCTTTCAAAGTACTTCATAACCACCGCAGTTCGGGCCACTGGGTGGTAGTCTTTGAGACATGCTGCATGAGCCCTTTTCAGCACAGGGATGATGTTGACCCTCTTGAAATGCTGCAGGGAGAAGTTGAAGATGTCAGAGAAAACCTCTGCCAGTTGATCTGTGCATGCTCTGAGTGTACGGCCTGGTACTCCGCCTGGTACATGTCGCTCTCCTCAGTGAATACTGATGCAAAGTACTGGTTAAGAATCTCACCCATTTTCTCTGACTTTCACTCGAATCAACCTCTCTTTGAAAGCCTCCCACACATCAATTGTGGATATACCTTCAAATAGCTGCTCCCAATTCACATTCCCCAGCTCCCACTGAATTTTGCTATAGTTGGCCTTCCCCAATTCAGTATTCTTCCTTTAGGACCATTCTCATCTTTGTCCATAAGTATTCTAAAACTTACAGAATTATGATCATTCAACCCAAAGTAATCCCCTACTGAAATTTCATCCACCTGTCTGGGCTCATTCTCCAACACCAGGTCCAGTATGGCCCCTTCCCGAGTTGGACTATTTACATACTGCTCTAGAAAACCCTCCTGGATGCTCCTTACAAATTCTGCTCCAGTTAGACCTCTAACATGAAGTCAATCACAGTCAATGTTGGAAAAATTAAAATCTATCACTACAACCCTGTTGCTCCTGCACCTTTCCATAATCTGTTTACATATTTGTACCTCTATCTCACACTATTGTGGATTAGCAAATCTTTTCCCACACACACTCACTGTTGGGAGGTCTGTAGTACAGCCCTAACATTATTACCACACCTTCCTATTTCTGAGCTCTGCCCATATTGCATCACTGCTTGAGTCCTCCATAGTGCCCTCCTTCAGCACAGCTGTGATATCCTCTCTGACCAGTAATGCAACTCCTCCATCCCGCCTAAAGCATCAATATCCTGGGATATTTAGATGCCAATCATGTCCTTCCCTCAACCAAGTCTCAGTAATAGCAATAACATCATACTCCCACATAATAATCCAAGTGCTAAGTTCATCTTTATTATCTACTACTCTTCTCACATTGAAACAAATGCACCTCAGACCACCAGTCCCTTTGCATATAACATCTGCTCCCCTCAGTTACCCTGTCTTAATTATCTAGTTCATCACAGGCTTTAGTTACTACTCGTTATTGACCACTAACCACCTCATCTGGTTCCTATACCCCAACCCCATTACTTCAAACCCTCTCCAACAGCATTAGCAAAAGCACTCCGAAGGACATTGGTTCCAGTCTAGCCCAGGTGTAGGCTGTACAATTTGTCCCACCTTGCTCAGAACTGGTCTCAATGTCCCAAACCTTTGGACACCAACCTCTTGCACCATGTTTCAAGCCACACATTCATCCTGTCTATTCTTTAAATTCTAATCTGACTAGCAAGTGGCACTGGCAGCAATTGTGAGGTTACTACCTCTGAGGTCCTACTTTTTAACTTGGCTCCTAACTCCCTAAATTCTGTTTGTTTGGAGTGGAACTTTCAGGTGGTGGTTTTCACGTATCTGCTGCCCTTCTCCTTCTTAATGGAAGTGGTTGTGCTGCCTGTGGACCCTTTGTGAATTTCTGCAATGCATCTTGTAGATGGCACATATTGCTGCTACTGCAGAGGGAGTGGATGTTGGTGGATGTGATGCCAATCAATCGAGCTGCTTTGTTCTGGATGGTGGAGCTACACCCATCCAGGCAACTGGGGAGTATTCCATCATACTCTTGAGTTGTGCCTTCTAGATGGTGGGCGCGCTAGGAGATGAGTTACTCACTGGAGAATTCACGCCCTCTAATCTGCTCTTGTAGCCACTGTGTTTATGTGGATGGTATGGATTAGATTAGATTACTTACAGTGTGGAAACTGGCCCTTCGGCCCAACAAGTCCACATCGACCCGCCGAAGCGCAACCCATCCATACCTCTACATATACCCCTTACCTAACACTACAGGCAATTTAGCATGGCCAATTCACCTGACCTGCACATCTTTGGACTGTGGGAGGAAACTCGAGCACCTGGAGGAAACCCACGCAGACACGGGGAGAACGTGCAAACTCCACACAGTCTGTCGCCTGAGTCGGGAATTGAACCCAGGTCTCAGGTGCTGTGAGGCAGCAGTGCTAGCCACTGTGCCACCGTGCTGCCCACAAAATAGAGGTATAAAATGCATCTAGAATATTCTCAATGGTCATACATATATTGGTGGAAAGTTTATTTTGAAAATTTGGCACAGACTGGGAATATCATGTTAAAGCTTAGATTTTGAGTTTGAGTAAGAAATAATAAACGTCAAACATTAAAGCATCAGTATGCTACTGTAACAGACTCTGACTGTTCTTTCTGACACATTTAGATGAAATTTTATAATAGCCAGTAAATGCAGAGTCTTCTCCTCACTTGTATTTTACAACAAAAGAATGTTTAACAATTAGTTTGACAATTTCACAATTTTTAAAAGTCTGTAGCCATCTAGCATTGGACAAGACAGTAATTAACCCATGTCAGTTTTCTGTGCTTTGGATGGTGTGTGAGATAACAGGGACAGGTGGGTATTTCAAGCCCTGTTAACCACTGTAAATTTCTAAACTCTCAACGAATGAATTTAGACAGATGAGAATGCATGAAGATCTGTTGCCTGGAATGTTGCAATTCCTAACGCAATCCCATCAAAGTGTCTGGTCGAAAACTGCCGTCTGGACTCACTTAATGCAAATTATTGTTTTCAATTAACCTATAACACACTGCTTGGAACGTGGGACAAGTGTAAAATAAGGTGGCACTGACAGACTATCGCTTTGATTTCGCAGCTGACATGCAATTGCTCATTGCAATCTGTTCGTTACAATCCCAGCTCATCGTAGAGCTTACAGCACAGTACAGGAAGAAGAAACCACCATCTGGGATTGATTGATTGTTTGTGTCTTGCACTCTGAGGGGCTGGGAATCTGAAATTAAAAACAGGAATGTACTCCCGAGGGCCAGAGGGAAGGTCCTGCTTGGACAGAAAGGGTTGCAGATTGGGTTTGTAGATAGGATGACTGAAGTTTTTGTTTTGATTTCAGAAACTCCTATTTCGCCTCTTCATGTGATTACTCTTCTGGTTGCAATACATTTGTAATACGTTAAGACCATGGCAAATTGGAGCTGAACTAAGATGGCCAGCTTCCCTGAACATACTCTACCAATCAATGATAAGTTACAAACAGAAAGTGCTGGGGAAACTCAGCAGGTCTGGCAGAATATGTGGCAAGAGAAACAGGGCTTATGTTTCGAATCCAATATGATTCCCCTTCAGAACCATTCCATTTTGTACATTCACAGGATATGATGTCACTGGCTAGGCCAGCATTGACAGCCTATCCCTAACTGCCGACAAAGCCGTTAAGAGAGAAGGTTGAGAGGTGACTTAATTGAGACATACACGATAATCAGGGGATTAGATAGGGTGGATGGTGAGAGCCTTTCTCCTTGGATGGTGATAGCTAGCACAAGGGGACATAGCTTTAAATTGAGGGGTGATAGATATAGGACAGATGTCAGAGGTAGTTTCTTTACTCAGAGAGCAGTAGGGGCGTGGAATGCACTGCTGCAACAGTAGTAGACTCGCCAACTTTAAGGGCATTTAAATGGTCATTGGATAAACATATGGATGAAAATGGAATAGTGTAGGATAGATGGGCTTCAGATTAGTTCCACAGGTCAGCGCAACATCGAGGGCTGAAGGGCCTGTACTGCACTGTTATGTTTCATGTTCTATGCAAGAGCCAACCACATTATGTTGGTCTGAAGTCACATGTAGGCCAGACCAAGTAAGGAATTCAGATTTCCTTCATTGAAGGGCGTTAGATAGGTTTTCTCAACAGTAGTTGGTGATCACCATTACACGTTCAATTCCAAATTCTTATTAAATTCACATTTTATCATTTGACATGACAGGATCTAAACCCAGATGTCCAGAAGATTAATTGTCTAGCAATAATATCACTAGGCCATTGTCTCCACAAACATTAAACCAGACTGGATTTTCATCATCAATGCTTCAGAAAATAACCCTTTTGAGTTTTGTAATGAAAACATTAGGCCTTTTTTGCTCTTGTGATGGCCTCTGTCTTCTTAATTATGTCTTTCTATGGTTTTTCCCTCCTACAAACCTGTTGACATTTTCAACTAAAATCCGGATGGTGTGAATTGGTTGAACAAGGTCAAAAATCAAATGACACCAGGCTATAGTCCAACAGGTTCATTTAAAATTGCAAGCTTTTGGAGATCCACTCCTTCCTCAGACATTATATGATAGAGAGGTTTAAGACACAGTATTTATAAACAACTTTAAAGTTAGCTGCTCTTGTTGAATTCTTTAATCATTTAGGAGGTAGACTGCTGACTAAAATGCAAAATCCAAATTCCTTGCATGTCTTTTTCCCTTGATTATTAAAGTTTTTATCCATGTACAAGAGGTGATATCTCAGTTTAGACAATGCACTTTAGATGTGAGGTCCTGATTCAGATCTGTCTGCATTTCAAGCTGAGGTCATTGTGTGTGTGTGTGTGTGTGTGTGTCTGTGTGGTCCAGTACTTCCCTGACATGGGGAAAGCATGCTATGCTCTTTGCAGCCTTCAACACATCATCAACGATGATGAATACTTTGCCACAATCTTCCCTATGCCTCCACTTCATCTCTGAGCCTCTCTGGTTCGGTTAGGAATTATTGCCTGTCCCTCATTGCCCAGAGGGCAGTTAAGAGTCAATCCTATTGCTGTGGGTCTGGAGTCACATGTAGGCCAGAACATAGCAGTTTCCTTCCTGAAAAGACATCAGTGAAGCAGATGGGTTTTTTTTTACAACAATCAACAATGGTTTCATGCTTAATATTAGATTCTTAATTTAAGATTTTTTATTAAATTCAAATTCTAACATCTAACGTGGCAGAATTTGAATGTAGATCCCCAGAATATAGAATGAATTTCTGGCTTAATAGTCTAGCATAGTATCACTGGGCCTTTTTCTCCTCCCATAATACACTGGGCTTTACTCACTGGCTTCAAGAGTAGGTCAAAGGCAGCAGGTAACTCACCTCCTGACTCCCCTCACCCTATTCATCATCTACTAGGCACAAGTCAGGAGTATGATGGAATACCCTCTACTTGCCTGGATGCATACAGATCCAACAGCTCTCAAGAGGTTTGACACCATCCAGGACAAAGCAGCCCCCACTTGACTGGCACCACATTCCCAAAAACACACTGCTTCTACCACTGATGCTCAGCAGTGTGTAACATCTTCTAGCTGCCCTGCAGAAATTCATGAAGGCTCCTAAGCAGCACCGTCCAAACTCAAAACTGCCACCATCTAGAAGGACAAGGGCAGCAGATACATGGGAGCACCACCCCTTGCAAGTTCCCCTCCAAGCCACTCACCATCCTGACTTGGAAAGGTTTTTCCTTTCCTTCACTGAATCAAAATCTTGGAATTCCCACGCTGAGTGCATGCTGATTCTATCTATAGCACATGGACTGTGGAAGTTCAAGAAGGCAGCTCACCCCCACCTTCTTCAGGAGGCAACTGAGGACGGGCAATTAATGCTGGGCAAGATGGTGATACTCAAGTCCCATGAGTGAATTAACAAAAAAAGGTCATGGCAGCTGCCAAGTCAGCAGTATCAGAACTTCAGGAAATGGAACGAGTGCTCACGGATCATCTGAACTTCTTGTGGACCTACACGGAGCATTGTAATATGACCTTCTCAGTATGAGTTTTGTGCGCGGTCAATGGCTGCATGCAATGTGGGAATCCAGCCATGTTTCTGAATCCCACTGCCCAGACTGCAACACTGACTTTGTCTTGGCGAAGGAACAAGGTGAACCAGTCTCATCTTGCACAGATGGCATCAGTCGTCACCCTGATACCTTTATGGGTGCCTGACTGAGATTCCATTCTTGCTCCCAGGGAGGAGCCAGTTGCATAGAAGATCAAAAAGGCTGTCACCTTCACAGTCACCGGGAGAAGGTGATATCCCATTCCTCCAGACCTCAAGCCCCATTCCAAGATCTATCACAGTGTCTGGAACTGTTTAAAAGATTGGTGAGGCCTCAGCTAGAGGAATATGTGGGAAATGCCATGGGGAATGCAGGGTTACAGGGATAGAGTAAGGGGTGGCTCTGGGTGGGATGCTCTTTGAAGGCTCGATGTGTACTCAATAGACCGAATGGCCTGCTTTCACACTGTAGGAAGTCTATAGTTCTATGGTTCTGGAATCCAAACAATAGGGGGAATGTGACAGCGCTGGAGTAGGCGTGGAAGGGATTTCCAAGGATGTTGCCTGGGCTGGAGAGTTTCAGTAATGAAGAGAGATTGGACAGCCTGTGGTTGTTTTCCTTAGAGCAGAGGAGTTTGAGATGTGTACAACTATTAGGGACCAGATAGATCAGACAGGAAGAAACATCTCCCTGGGGCAGAGGCAACAGTGACTGGGAACATAGATTTAAGTTAAGGGACAGGAAGCTAAGAGGAAAGCTGAGGAAATTTATTTTTCATTCAATGGGTGGTGGGAATCTGAAACTCACTGCCTGTCAGTGTGTTCATGGAAAAAGTATTTAGGTATGCACTTGCAATCCCTAGACTATGGTCAAGAGCTGGAAAATGAGATTAGAATTGATTGTATTTGGCTGTTGCAGACACAATGGGCTCTATGACTCTAAGAATGTCCCTGTACCATATGGAGTTCAAGGTGTCAAGACGAGATGCTCACTAAGAGCAACATGATCATTTTAAAAGGTTCATTCACAGGATCTGGGCATCGCTGGCTATGTTCATATTTATCACCCATCCCTAACTGCCCAGGGAGCAGTTAAGAATCAGCCACATTGCGGGGGGTCTGGGACACCATGTTAACATGGCAGTTCCTTTTCCGAAAGGACATCAGCAAACCAGATGGATTTTTAAAACTATCAACAATAGCTTCATGGTCATTGTTAGACACTTATTTACAGATTTATCATTGAATTCAAATTCCACCAACGACCATGGCAGGATTTGAACCCATTTTCCCACGATTATTACATGGGTCACTGGATTATTAGTCTCGTGATAATACCACTAAGTATTATCAGGACAGCACAGTGAGTGTTTAGACTCTGGCTTAAATACTCTGAAAAGTATGACATGACAAGGAAGGCTCTGTATGATTAGATTAGATTCCCGACAGCATGGAAACATGCCCTTCGGCCCCACAAGTCCACACTGACCCTCTGAAGAGTAACCCACTTCTTTCTGACTAATACACCTAACACTATGGGCAAGTTAGCATGGCCAATTCACCTAATGCGCACATCTGTGGGAGGAAACCGGAGCACTCTGAGGAAACCCATGCAGACAGGGGGAGAATGTGCAAATTCCACACAGATAGTCACCTGAGGCTGGAATCAAACATGGGTCCTCGATGCTGTGAGGCAGCAGTGCTAACCACTGAGCCAGCGTGCCACCCCGATCGATGGAAGAATGTGCTGGAGTTGGAGAGGATCCAGAGAAAGCTGACAAGAACAAAAACCAGGAATGAATTACTTATCATATAAGGTTAAAAATCACACAATACCAGTTATAGTCCAACAGGTTTAATTGGAAGCACTAGCTTTCGGAGCATTGCTCCTTCATCAGGTGGCCCAATTAAACCTGTTGGACCATAACCTGGTGTTGTGTGATTTTTAACTTTGTCCACCCCAGTCCAATGCTGGCATCTCCAAATCATGCTTATCATATAAGGAGTGATTGAGGACTCTGGATCTGTTCTCAACAGAGTTTAGCAGGAAGCGGAGGTGGGGTGGAGTCTGACTGAAACTTATAGAATACTGAGATGATTTGGAGATGCCAGTGTTGGACTGGGGTGCTCCAAAAGCTAGTGTGCTTCCAAATAAACCTGTTGGACTATAACCTGGTGTTGTGTGATTTTTAACAGAACACTGAGAGGCCTGGATAGAGTGGATGTGGAGAAGATGTTTTCACCATTAGAAGAGATTAGGACCTGAGGGCACAGCCTCACAGCCTCAGAGTGAAGGGATGACCCTTTAGAACTGAGCTAGGGGTGGGGGGCAGGGTGTGAATCTTTCATACTATTTGCCACAGAAAGATGTGGAGACTAAATCGTTGAGTATATTGAAAGTCAGAGATAGAAAGGTTCTTGTTTAGTAAGGGGATCAAAGGTTAGGAGGAGAAGGCAGGAGAATTGGCTTGGATTGGATCAGAAATGGCTAGCTAAAAGAAGGCGGAGGGCAGTGGTTAATGGGAAATGTTTATCCTGGAGCTCAGTTGCCAGTGGTGTGCCACAGGATCTGTTTGGGGCCACTACTATTTGTCATTTTTATAAATTACCTGGATGTGGGCGTAGAAGGATAGGTTAGTAAATTTGCGGATGACACTAAGGTAGGCAGAGTTATGGATAGTGACAAAGGATGTTATGGGTTACAGAGGGACATAGATAAGATGTAGAGCTGGGCTGAGAAGTGGCAAATGGAGTTTATTGTGGAAAAATGTGAGGTAGTTCACTTCGGAAGAAATAACAGGAATGCAGAGTACTGGGCTAATGGTAATATTCTTGGTGGTGTACATGAATAGAGGGATCTCAGTGTCCTGGTGCATAAATCCCTGAAAGTTGCCACCCAGGTTGATAGGATTGTTAAGATGGCATTTATTGGTAAGGGGACTGAGTTCTGGAGCCACGAGGTCATGCTTCAGCAGTACAAGACACTGTTAAGGCTGCGAGGAGAAAGTGAGGACTGCAGATGCTGGAGATCAGTGCTGAAAATGTGTTGCTGGAAAAGCGCAGCAGGTCAGGCAGCATCTAAGGAGCAGGAGAATTGATGTTTCGGGCATGAGCCCTTCTTCAGGCTGTACCTGGAGTATTGCGTACAGTCCTGGTCACCACATTATAGGAAGGATATGAAGATGTTGCCTGGTATGGGAGGAAGGTCTTACGAGGAAAGGCTGAGGGAACTGAGGCTGCTTTCGTTGGAGAGAAGAAGGTTGAGAGGTGACTTAATTGAGATGTATAAGATAATCAGAGGGTTAGATTGGATGGACTGTGAGAGCCTTTTTCTTT
Source organism: Hemiscyllium ocellatum (assembly GCF_020745735.1). Taxonomy (NCBI): domain Eukaryota; kingdom Metazoa; phylum Chordata; class Chondrichthyes; order Orectolobiformes; family Hemiscylliidae; genus Hemiscyllium; species Hemiscyllium ocellatum. Next base: position 41,593,101 of record NC_083436.1, on the reverse strand, counting down.
GGATGGCGAAGGCTAACATGAGGGAACATAGCTTTAAATTGAGGGATGATAGATTTAGCATTGATGTTAGGGGTTGTTTCTTTACTCAAAGATTAGTAGGGGTGTGGAACAGCTTGCCTGCAACAGTAGTAGACTCGCTGATGTTAAGGGCATTTAAATGAGCATTGGGCATACATATGGATAATAATAGAACGGTGTCGGTTAGATGGGCATCAGATTAATTTCATAGGTCAGCGCAACATTGAGGGCTGAAGGATCTATACTGTGCTGTAACGTTCTATGTTCTATGTAAGTGTGTCAGCCATGATTGAGTGGCTGATCAGACCTGATGGGACGCCTAATATCTAATGGCCTTATGGAAAGTGAGGTAAGAAAGATCAGGCAAGGCAGGGATGCTGTGAGAATGTAGGTCAGTGCAAAGTGAGTGAACGCTAAGGAAGTGTGTGGGCACTCCTGAGATGGTCCATTTGTGAACGAGGTATCTGTCCTTGCATGCAAAGTGTTCTTGCAGTAGCATTGCAATAACTGTTGCCATTGTCCCCCAAAATACAGCTTTAATGTGCAGAAATGTCTTACAGGTGGTTGGAGAGGGGCCATGAGGAGTTTGAAGGGGCTGGTAGGAGTTGAATGCCTGTATCCATGGACGAGGGGTGTGGGCACCTGTAGCCCTGGAGCACACCCTGAGATATTGTTGTTGAGTGTCCAAAATGGTGGAGCAAGCAGTGAAGTGAAATAATAAAAGTACATGCTCTGACTTCATGTTGGAAATTACTGGAATCTTGTTTCCCCACAATGGTTGAAAGGTGGAGATCTGCTTTTTAAGCGGGATGAGATTCAAAGAGGCTGTTTTGCATTTCTTTATTGAGTCTTGTCATGTAATTAAGAAAAAGAAAGACCAAATCAAGCTAAGGGACTATAACCTGGTGTTGGAGGAGAAAGTGAGGTCTGCAGATGCTGGAGCATCAGAGCTGAAAATGTGTTGCTGGAAAAGCACAGCAGGTCAGGCAGCATCCAAGGAACAGGAAATTCCATGTTTCAGGCATAAGCCCTTCATCAGGAATGTCCAAGGAACAGGAAATTCGACATTTTGGGCAGAAGCCCTTCATCCCGGCTTATGCCCGAAACGTCAAATTTCCTGTTCCTTGGATGCTGCCTGACCTGCTGTGCTTTTCCAGCAACACATTTTCAGCTATAACCTGGTGTTGTGTGATTTTTAACCCCAGTCCAACAGTGGCACCTCCACATCATTGTTTGGAGGAGTTATCTTGCCCCAATGTTTCAGCCTAGTTGAAAGAGGGAGACACATCTTCTACCATTAACACAACTCAAGTAAATCATTTGGTTTTGTGTAGATATTAGTGTGAACAAACTGGCTGCCACTGTTGCCTCCTTAATCACACAATGTCACACACATTGCCAAAAGTATAAATGAAATAGCATCCAGGAATTAATTTGTGTGGGAAAAATAAATAAGATAGGTCCCAAAGTCAAGAGGGGAGCAAATAGATTAATTAAACTGAATGGCATGAAGAAACAGACTTGATGTGGTAGAGTAAACAAGAGAGAAATGGTTTCCAATGGCAGAGATAATCCGGAACAATAGGGAACTGATTTGAGGTAATTAGCAAAATAAGCCAATGAGGAGATTTTCACTAAAATGGAACAAAGAGCTGTGGATGCTGGAAATCTGAAACAAAAGCATAAAGTGCTGGGGAAACTCAACAGTTGTGGCAGCATCTGTGGAGGGAGAAAACAGAGCTCACATTTTGAATTCAGTGTGCCCTTTCTTCACAACTAAACTTCTGAAAAAAGGTTGCTGGACCAGAAAAATATAACTCTGTTTCTCTCTCCACAGCTGCTACCAGACTTGCTGAGTTTCTCCAGCACTTTTTGATTTTGTTTGAGGAGATTTTCCAAGGTACAGTTAGTTATTGTGATCTGTCAGAGAGGGTGGTGGAAATAGAAACCGTTAAATTGGATAATTATTTGAAGGGAATATTTTACAAGGTTATGGGACTAACTGCATAGTTCTTTCAAAGGGCCAGTACAAGTATGATGGGCCAAAAGCCCTTCTGCTGTGTTGTAAAATATGAAATGTCTGACTTAACTTTTTCATTTTTCTTTTCAGTAACACTGCATGATTCAAACTTTGCTCAGTCCTCACCCTCCAATTCAAATAGCATTTTAATAACTCCATCTTTTCATCTTACATATTCTCAAATAGAGGTGCCAAATCATTCATGCATGTCCAACCTACAGTACATTAAAGGCAAGTAAGTTTGTCTTGATCGTGATTGCTGAAGAAACCATGTGATTAGATCGATCAAGTTGTTACTGTACAATAGAATTGCATGAAATTCATAGACTGGGAACAAGTCATTCCAAACGTGCCTTCTTCCACTCACTTAACCCATGGACAAAAATTCCTTCAGGTACATATGTGGCCCCCCCCTTGGAGTCACGGTTTCCTACAAATGAGTGTAAATCCGCACTGATACTTATGAGCTCTGTACTTCATCCAAGAGGAAGGTAAAGGACACTGGAGTAGCAATTAACAGTAAGACTTCTGTGAATAGCTGGTAAAGAAGTGTTGAAATACATGTTTCATAATGAATAATAATGTCAAATGGCTGTAAATCCCTTAGCTTTCCCTCAATGTTCGTGTCTCAGATGATTCACAGTCTATTAAGTCATGCATTACTATCACAATGTGTATTCTGCCTCTCTGGTCAGATGTGACTGTTCAGGAATACAGTGTTACATTGCAATTTCAAATACATCAGGTATTCTGTGATAGATTAGATGCGATGATATTTGAATGCAAATTTCTGCACTCTTGAGAAATTCTTCCAAATTCTGCTGGAAGCTGGTTATTTACTCAACCAGTCAATCCAAGTCAACAATTTAGCACTTGATGAACAGTTGATCAGATTACAGACTTGGCTATAGCTTATGAGGTCAGATTCGACTGGCCAAATATGACTTTCAGTCACACAGTACAGATTTATTCATATCTTCCTTCAGCTTTGCTGAAACTCCACAGTGTGTTCAGGAAAAGACCCTTCATCAAGATGCATGGATTCATACTGCAGCCCTTTCAGTGTAATCTGAGGTCAGGACATTGAAAGGGAAACCCTGAGGAATTGATTTGATGGAGGCAAGCCTCATCTGTAGATAGTATCGTAGCAAGAAAGAAGCAGAACAGGGCTTTAGGTCGAAAACAGCTCTGATTAGGAAATATGAACTGGTCAATATTGACAGCGAAGATGGAAAGACATATGATATAGAAGATACAGTCAATGTCCTGGCACTGTAGTAACTGCATTAGATTACATGGTAGGATTAAATATCAATAGAACTCCATCTAGGGATCAATGAACTTTTTTGGAAGATTGATACCTTGGCACACTGTAGCAATATCCATTTATACAATTCAATAATACACTTGGTGTGGAAAAGTAATACAGTGGAAGACTGTTGATCGGAGTGACATTGCGGGAATGAAATCATCCCTATTTATTAAATTATTTCCCAGAACACAAAATCCATCAGTGCCCATTTAAGTAAATTAGGAATCAATCATGGTATCTGAGCAGAATTTTGTACAATACGGACAACGTCATCATTAGTCATAATGTTGTAGATGTTCTCATGGAGACAGAGTCAGACCATGTTAAGAACAACACTGTACACAGCTCCAACTGAAAAGCCAACCTTGCATTCTGCCCTGTCTGATTCGACCAGACATTAGGATCATTGCTGAGAAATATATTGTATCATACAGGATGGTAGAGGATCAACAAGATTTGGAGGGATATGGGCCGGGTGCTGGCAGGTGGTATTAGATTGGGTTGGCATATCTGGTCGGCATGGACGGGTTGGACCGAAGGGTCTGTTTCCATGCCGTTAATTTCTAAAACTCTATGACTCTATGAAGCTTAGAAAATGTCTGATGATCACTCCTGTGTTGATCTTTTTATCTTGAGGCCTTTAGGAGAGTAAAGATTGGTCTCAAGTTGTTTTGATAAACAAGGAAAGGAGGAGGTGAACAAGGAATTCATGTTTCTTTTTGATGAACTCAAAAAAAAATGAGGAGCTTACAACAGAATAAATAAGGAGGGACTATTCGTACGCGAGAGAATAGAAGGCATTGGCATAAGAAGTCATGATGTGTAGGTGTTGGTTTGGACTGGGGTGGACAAGGTCAGAAATCACTCGTCACCAAGTTATAGTCCGATAAGTTTATTTGAAATCACAAGCTTTTGGAGCATTGCTCCTTCATCACCTGACAGGCAACTTCTGACATAAGCAGAGGGGAGGTTAGGAAATTTTTATTTTACCCAGCAGTTTATTATGAGGCAGCTTTAGAGGGTGATGGGACAAATTTAATGGTAAAAAACAAATTGGAGTCAGATAGCTATTAAAAATTAAGTGTGTAGGTTCATGGGAAATGTGCAAGGGATTGAAACCAATTGGACATCTCTTTCTAGTGGTGATCACAGGTATAATTGGCTAAGTGATCTCCTTCTGTACTAGATGTGTTAATATGAAAGTTTGAAGTCTTGAAGTGTAAGTGTGGATCCTTAGCCTTGCAAAAGTGGACTGAGTTAAGTTGGAAAATTGTGCAACATAAATCACCTCTCAAGTCTCTTATTACCATTGGGCTGAAGTCTACAAAGGATAATGGACACCTCTCTTCATCAGGGAGAGACAATCAGTTATGTTTAGCTTGAGGGTTAGCATTCGAGAAACATGAGGAGTCTGACTGCTATAAGCAAGTTTCTTTAAATACTGGGATTTATAGGATTTGACCTGTGCACAACGTTTGATCCCATTTTTATTATAAATATTGCCATTTGTGAATATAAAGAGAAAAATGATGATTCAAAATATTTGTGATCTTGTGTGTAGCTGCTGATTCTAATTCTTTTGCAACACTTGGTCTGACGTCATGCTTACTATTGGATCTGTAAACATTTCTTATTGTTATAATTTACAAAATGAGGCTTGATTTTTTGAAACTAACTTTCTCTTTGCCTCTTACCATCATTTTAACAGCTCTGTGCATGTTCACACATTAATCCCAGTGAATGACTTCTCTTTTTGGTTACTTGCAGGGGTATAGAATTATCTTTGGATCATGTAACTGGAAGTCATTCACCAGTAAATCATAAAATCTCTACAGTGTGGAAGCAGGCCATTCAGCCAACACTGACCCTCTATGCAGCATCCCACCCTTGAAACCCTGCATTTCCAATGGCTAACCTACCTAGCTTACACATCCCTGGGCAATATGAAAAATTTAACAAGGCCAATCCACCTAACCAGCACACCTTTGGACTGTGAGAAGATATCAGAACACCCTGAGGAAACCCATGCAGACGTGCATACTTGACACAGTCACCTGAGGCTGTGATTGAACCCGGGTCCCTAGCACTGTGAGGTGGCAGTGCTAACCACTGAACCACCTTCCAAATCACAGCTGTGACTCAGTGTTTTAACGTAACCATCAGCATCTTCTATCAAATGAAGGTGAAGCAATGTTGGGAGGTGACTTAGATGTTAAATGGGGTGTTAAATGGACACTATCAATGTAGCTTCCATTGTAAGACTGTTTGATTTGCCCTGCAATGGATGGCAATGGAATTGCAAAGCAGCTGAGCTGACCCTAGTTTGACATGATCCAAAGATGAAGTTCAAGGAGAGGATATCTCAAGATGATTCATTTTATCCTATATGTTGGAATAAAGGAGATCACATTCCATAAAGCCCAAGAATCAGAACAACTGAATTATACAGAAGAGGCTGTTAGGCTGAAAGAAGTTTTGAAGACAGTTCATTGAGAGATTGCAAAAGCATTTGATGAAAGTAAGTTAATGGGCTGGCGGGGGGTGGGGGGTGGTGAAGAAGAAACCACCTCTGGTTGGCAAAATAGGAAGCTGGGCGAATGACTGACCTTCGAACAAGTCCCATTTTGTAGAGAGGAAAGCGTGGCTTGTTGAACCTGACTTTATGAAACAAACACAGAGAATGCTGGAGAAACTCAGCAGGTCAGGATGTATCTGTGGAGAGAGATGCAGAATTAATGTCTCGGGCAGGGTCTGAAGTCTCTCCTTCAGAGCTCACTGACTTTATGATATCTATTAAGCGCAGATTTTTTAAAAATACTATTTGGCCACACATCTGGAGGGAGAAATAATTAGCTCACGGCAAGTGTGAAATCAAATCCATTGCAGTAATATCAGACACAACAACAAACCATGAGCTGCAGATGAAACTTCTGTCAGATATTACTGAAGCATGCCTATTCTATAGTTTCTCCGAGAATATGAAATATTTATGGAAATGTGAGCCAGCAGCAAATCCCCTCCCCAGCTACTCTTCTATCGACTAACCCAGTCATCAATCGGGAGTGTTCGTGTTGACGTCTGATGATTGATGCAATCAATCCCAGGTTAACATCAATCTTTTATTGCTCAGTGTCCATGTTTTGCCCTTTTGTGGGGCAATAGGATCCAGATTCTACAAGGAGGGAGCAGAGAGAAACTCAGAAACATCTTAATCCCTTGTACATCTCTTTGAGATTTTCATCAAGGATCTGCTAACAGTTTGCTTATCCAAACAACTATAGCTAACATGAAGGGATTGATCGATTGATTTTTTTGATTGGTTGCTTTATTTATTGTCACGTGTACTGAACAGGCAGATTATAGGAAGCAAGGACATACAGATCAGAAAGATTTAGACGGAGGCATACAGGTGACATTGCACAGGGTGTACAAGAGAGATCCACGTTAGCAAGGTCAGCATTATTTGAGGTTAGAAAATCCATTCATCAGTCTAATAATGATCAGGAAGAAGTTGGCCGTGAACCTTCTGGTGTGTGCGTTCAGGCTTCTGTATCTTCTGCCTGATGGAAAAAGTTGTAGGAGATCATTACCGGGGTGCAATGGGTCTTTGATAATGTTGGCAGCCTTTCCGTGGCACTGAGCTACATAAATGGAGTCTGTAGATGGAAGGCTGGCTCCGGTGATGGCCTGGGCTGTGCACACCACCATCTCTAGTTTCTTACAGTCCAAGGCAGACTGTACCAGGCCGTAATCCACACGGACAGTATGCTTCCAATGGCATATCTGTAGGGCCCTCATGGACATGCTGAATTTCCTGAGCTGCCTGAGACTGAAGAAAGGGGAAGCAATGATGTAACTAAGTCCGAAAGCAAACGTAAAACCATATGTAAGCGTGTTTTCAGAAGAATGACCATCTTAATGGTCCTTAATATTGTCATATTAAAAATACAGATACATTGAGTAACTGGTGCAGTTTGAAAGTTTGACATTAGTATATCACAAAGCTTTAAGTATTGATTCTCAAAACTGAACCTTGCTAATTATTTGATAAACCCAATTCAATGAAGTAACTCACAATAGGGTGCCTATTAACTTAGTTTTAGGGAGTGTACATGCATTAAAACTCATCATGCTTAACATTAGCTGAAAATTAAATGCTGGAATTGTAGACCCTGTGATGAAGGGAAAGGAAGATGAAAGAAAAAAGATGAAAGAATTAATGAACCCACAACTGAAGATCATTGAACTGTGAAATAAAGACAGAAAGTGCTAGAAAACCACAGCAGGATATTGTCAGCTGAATGGTTCTAATTAAAGAAAGAATGAAGCAATTGTAAAACACCTTTCACCACCCCCTGATGTTTTGATACACTTCATAACTAATTAATTATTTTGAAGTGTAGTCACATTAACAATAGAGGAAGCACATTTACACAAAGCAAGATCCCACAAATGGCAACGAGATAATGACCAGATAATTGTTGTTCATGGATCTGAACGGCTTAATACTGAGGAATGCCATAAGCACTATGCTCTGAGATGGTGTCATACGGACTTGGATCCTGAAGCTAGTGGCTAATATGCAACAAACAGCATTGTATTCAATATGGTAAATACTGGATCAGTGATGCTGGAAGAGCACAGCAGTTCAGGCAGCATCCAATGAGCAGCGAAATCGATGTTTCGGGCAAAAGCCCTTCATACTGTATTCAGTATGACAGCCAATTCTAGTTAGACCAGGAAGTGTTTTTTTCTCCAACACAGTAAACCCAAGCAGGTGCTGTAACTCTCTATAATTCAAGACGATGGTGGAACACTGGAGAAGTACTTGGCAAAGTGACAGCGTCATTTGGGCCTATCCATTTTCGGCTTTCCAATGCTTCAGGGATTATCCCACCTACCACATGCTGAGATACAAACCTGGCTTATTTGCACGTACAATAATCTGCTTTAGTGGCATCATTTGAGGAATAATTGTTAGCCAGGACAATGGGGTAAACTCCCTTGCTCTTCTTTGAAATGATGGATCTTTAACAATCAACATAGAGTGTGAAACATACTGGTGAGCGATTGTTGACGACAATGAGGGAGTAAATCAGGCCGCCATTGAACGTCCCATATGAAAGACGCCATCTTAAGTAGTGCAGTGCTCCCTCACTATTGTATTGGGAAATATCAGCCTAGATTACCTTCTGAAAAGTATTAGGTCATGGATTCGCATACCTTAGGACTCAGAAGCAACATCCTGATCCACTGATGACACAAATTAATGACTGAGGGCCGTCATATCAAATGGTCCCATGGAAACTTGATGACCTTCACTATAATCATAGAAAATAAGCAGCTAATTTGGAAATTCCATGAGGAAATTCCCAGTGGCTACTCATTACTGCATTTTAAAAAAAAATTCTCCTTCACGTTTCCAGCGTTCCTTCCTTAAGTTGCATGAATCAGCTGCCATGCTTCTTTCAGAGAATTCGAGACTCAGCTCCCACGGTCAAGAGATTTGTTCCAAAGTGCAAAACAAAGATTGCTCTGTGTTGCTTATGTCCTGGATTTTTCGGAAAATGAATGCAACTCCTGGGACTTATTATTTTCCAAATTCCAGCAATTATGTGACTCCTGAGAGTTAATTTCAAAAGTTGCCCAAACTAAATCAAAAGATTTTGGAATCAAATAACAGACCGAGCAGAAGGCTGAGAAATCCTGTTCATGATACACATGAATGGTGGACATTCAGTCAATCCCAGACAACTACATACCAGTAACAATGGTCAAAATGATCTAGCAAGTGATATTACTGAATGGACACTTAAGGCAGGGCACTTAGCAAAGTGAGATGTTGCCACACTGTCATTCGGGCCTATCCATTTGGGCTTTCCAACTCTCCATTACATATAGACTAATCTCCAGATCAAACAGATCAGAAGAAAAGTCATAAATGCAATAAAACATTTGGAGTTTTCTAGAACATAATAATAGAATCCCTACAGTTTTGTAGTAGCCCTCACTGACCCTCTAAAGAGTATCCCGCCCAGACCCACCCTATCCCTGTAACTCTGCATTTCATATGGCCAAACCACCTAGCCTACACATCCCTGAACACTATGGGGAATTTAGCATGGTCAATCCGTTCTAACCTGCACATCTTTGGACTGTGGGAGGAAACCAGAGCACCGGGAGGAAACCAACGCAGACCCGGGGAGAATGCACAAACTCCAAACAGACAGTCACTCGAGGCTGGAATCGAACCTGGGTTCCTGGCGCTGTGAGGTAGCAATTTATTTATGTTTCTTTAAATGTAAATTCTTTGAAAAGTTGTATCATGAGTCATAACAAATTATTTTCACCATGCTATTGTACTGCAATGAGACCTGGTCTGTATATCGACAACATTCAGAGTTATCGGGGAGAAGCTTGGAAATGAAGTTAAGAGCACAATCAGATCAGGCAGGATCTTATAGACTAGTGGAGCAGGTTGATGGGACAGAATTCAATGTCACACTGTTTGTAGTTGCAGTCAGGCAAAGCTCCTGCAGAATTAAATTTAATGCTTTGGGCAATAAAACACAAGCATAGTCATAGCAGTGTCCACATGCGTGAATGAAAAATAGTCTGCTTCTCTTTTTTGTCCTTTAGACTGTATTCAGCATTGAGGTTCCTTCGTTCAAAATAAATTGACAGTCTAGTATGAATATGCCCAGTGATTGACCACCATGGAAACCACATTGGATAAACAAAGCTGAGGATCTATCCATGTGTCACTCTGAAAATGGATTTGTCCAAAGTTCCAATCAACTGGCATCAGAACATTATTGAGCCTCGGGAAACCTGTGCAGTTTTATTCTTGCTGCAGATTCTGATATTTCCTTCATCCCCACTAACCCATGAAATATTGAGGGGATTTGAATAATCTTGGGTATGCATCTGTTGTGACTGTAAGCTAAACAGTCGAGATGCCTAAAATACTACTTGAAAGAAAGTTTTCAAAATCCTCTTGGCCCCCCAAAGGTGTCCATGCTAAAATGCTTCTTCAGTTTAAATTTCAGAGAGTAGAATATGACCCTGGTCTAAAGATTAAAATGAGTCCATGCAATGGTTGCACCATGCCTATCCAATGTACAGGCATCAGCATTACGACAGGGCTGATGGTGTGGTGGTATCATTGGTAACCCAGATAATGGCAGTAATGCTCTCGTGACTGGGCTTCAAATCCCAACATCGTGAAATTCAAATTTTATGCAGTCAGGGCCGCTATAATGCGTCTTTCGTTAACACAAATTGGCTGTAATGTGATGGGTGAATAGGAAATGCTGTTTCTCAAACGTGAACTTGTAAAATGTGTGTTGGCGACAATGCGATTGGATTGCCAGCACTAAGTGTTATTTGTATTACACAGGGCCACACATGAATGCGACTGTCGCGTTATAGAAGAAAGAACTGTATTTTCTTTTGGGATTTGAGTAATTAGGTGGTTTATTTGACCAAGGCAGATGTAATGGGCTGAAGGGCCTTTCTCTGTGCTGTAAACCTCTATGACTCTATGTCAGGTGCCAAAGGAGGACGGTGAGCAAGCAATCCAATGGTTTGAGCCCCGGCCCCAAGCCTCACCAGCGCTGTTGCTGCAACAGCAGCTCGAAAGAAGAGTCACACAGGACACAAAATGTCCACTCTGTTTCTCCATCCGCGGACCTGCTGATTTTCTCCAGTGTTCTCTGTGTTTGTTTCAGATTTCAGAGTGGTTAAAGCCATAACATTCAAAAAGGAGTCGCATACAGTTCTTAGGGCTAACAAGATCAAAGGCTGCGTGGAGAAAGTGGGAACGGGGAATGAGGTGGGTGATCAGCCATGATCACATTGAATGGCGGAGCAGGCTCGAAGGGCTGAATGGCCTACTCCAGCTCTTATTTTCTTTGTTTCTCTGCTTCGAGCATCGCAGTGTTTTGATTTTATTCTTACAGCAATAGCCTTTTAAAGGGTGGACTGTAGCAATCTCATAAAGACCTCTTGAAAATCTTGCATTAGATCACCAGTAAACATGGCCTAGTTTCTAGTAGATTCCTGCGAAGCTTTTTGATACTGACCTCCCACAGATACGGCCATCGCTTATAACAGTGGCATTTCTGACCCAACCCTAACTGCCTGAGAGAAAGTGACGGTGAATAGCTTCTTGAATTGTAACTATCCATTTGGTATGGGCACATTCACCACGCAACTGGGGAGGGATTTCTGGAATTTTAACCCAACAACTATGAAGGAAATGCAATATATTTCCAAGACTGAATGATGTGTGGCTTGGATTTAAATCCACAGGTGGTGAGATTGCCACAATGGGGGAATCTTAGTACAAAAATTAGAGCCAGACATTTCAAACATGGAATTAGGAAACTACTCAACACTCAATGGATGGTAATAGAGGCTTTAAACTCTCTTCAACAAAGAGCAATTAACATTCACACAACTGGTAATCTTTTGACTTAGATTGACATGATTTTTAACAAGAGAAACCATCCTCACTGGTTAAGACAGACCTCACTGGTCATCATCCTGAGGTGGAACTTAATGTAGACTTTCTAAGTCAGAGGCAAGGATCTGGCCACAATACACCAGTTGATAGGTTACAATCCTAGTCAAAATTATTAAGAGATATGGGGGAAAAAATGAGAAATATACAGCAATATCCCACTGAATGATAAGACCATCAGATCTATGGTAAGATCTATGCAGCCCAGTGAGTCTATTCCACCTTCAGTGAGATCATGGCTGACCTGATAATCCTCACATTCACTTTCCTGCCTTTTCCCCATTACCTCTGATTCTTTTCCTAATTAAAAATCTGTCTATCTCAGCTTTGAATATACTTATTGATCCAGTCTCGACAGCCTTAAAGTTCCACAGATTCAGGACTCTCATAAAGAAGAAATTCCGCCTCTTCTGGACTTAAATTTGCAATCCCTTATTCTGAGATTATGGTCTCTGATCCCAGACTCTCCCTCAGGAGTGGAAGAGATTCAGGGTCTAAATGGTCTCCTCTTGAGGAGAAGCATCTTTATTCAGAGACTGGTTGAAAGAATCCTGGAATCCCATGAAAAGCAAAGGGAATTTGACCTCTCTCGGTCCTTAATGAATCAATCCTGGTTATGAAGAAAGCTCAATAAAGCCATGAGAGAGAAAATAATGGAAGGAGCAGCTGATACCCTCCAAGATGAAAACAGGTGCGAGTAGCATACAAACGCCAGCAGAGATTGGATGGGTTGAATGGCCTGTTTCTGTGTTTTTTTTTCAAATTCACAGCAGTCTGTTTATTGGTATCTCATCAACTACCTCTGACATCCATTCTCCCCACTGCACAGTCACCGTGGTATGCACTGAATGCAAGAAGCACTGTAGCATTTTACCAAAGTTCCTTCAACAGCATCTTCTAAACATGTAACATCTGCTGTCCAGAAGAACAAGGGCAGCAGATACATAGAAACATCAATCCCTGCAAGTTCCTCCCCAAGCCACTCACCATCCTGACTTGGAAATATATCTTTCACTGGGAAGATTCACTGAAGATTTGTTTGTATCTTTGCAAAATCAGTTGTATCTCAAGGTCTTCCAAGACGCCTGATGGCAGCTGGTCAGTGTGGAAGAGATTTCTGGTCAGCCCTCCCACAGAAGGCAATTGCAAACCACTTCAGGATTTTGCCTGTATGTGTGGATGAATCCAATGGAAGTCCACAGCCCAGTCCTCAGAAGTGTAATTGTAATTTCACCAAAGGCCCTTCGATAGCTCCTTCTAAACAGCCATGACCATCTAGAAGGACAAGGACAATAGATACACAGGAACACCATGTCCTGTAAGTTCCTCTCCAAGCCTCTCACCAACCTGACTTGGAAATATATCATTGTTTCTTCAGTGTTGTGGTCGAAATCCTGCAACTCCCTTCCTGGTGGCATGGTGGGTCAACTTATGCAACTGGACTGCAGCAACTCAGAGGGGCAGCTCACCACCACCTGCTCAAGGGCAACTAGGGATGGGCAATAAATGCTGGACCAGTCAGCAACACCCCCATCGTATGGGTGAAAAAAAGGGAATGGGAGCAAAGACAGTGATTATTTTGACTCCTAATTCTTTATCTCCCCAACAAGCATGAATATCTTCCCCATCACACCCTTGCCTAATCTTAAAGACTTCTATCAGCTCACCCCTCAGTCTATTGATGTGTGAAGAGGCTACTGGAACAAGCTGCAGCAATGTTTTATAGACAAAAGCCACACCGGTGAATGGCTTTCATTAAACAAATGGATAGAATCACGCAACATGATCCCCCAGATCACCAGTGAAAGCCCAATAGCTCCATGTAACAAAAATGGAATTTGTTTTGATCTATGACTGTAAATCAGTAGCTCAAATTTATCAATGGGTCGAATTGTGAAGCTTAATACCCAAGAGGCTGATAACAATCCTGGAATCCCATGTAATGCAAAGGGAATTTGACTTCATTCAGTCACTTAATGATTCAGTCCTGGTTATAAACTCGGAGGAGGAAACAGTGGAGTTTTATACTTTTTGCAGATGGTAAAACTAAAACCTGAACCTGAGACCAGGCAGACTGGAATTAGTTGAAATAAATTGTAACATGTTCTGTGGTGTACACAGCTACTTCCTCCTATAATCAGTGAAAGATTGTGACTGATTGATCATTGCAAACCAGAAACAGAGCCTGAAATGTAAGCAAGCATGGAATGATCGGACCCCAGAAACATCACGGCACAGAAAGAGGCCATTCAGCCCATCATTGTCTGCCCTGACCAAAAGAATAAATACTGACTGGCCATTCTTATGCCATCTTCCAGCCCATTGTCATAGCCTTGCAGGTTCCAGTGCTTCAAGTGCAGATTCAGTTTCACTTTCAATGGGCTGAGGGTTTCTGTCTCTACCAGCAAACTGCAGTGATTCAACAACTCCTGAAACCCTCCAGTCAGGGAGCATTCAGGGAACTGGCTCTGAGGTTCAGTGTCCTACTGAGGTGTCAGTAATTCCCTGGTTTGCTGCTTTTCATGTGGAATTTCACTTTGGGTGTCAGCAGACTGATGGTGGTTACTTTTGTGAACCATGAATTCCTCAATGAACCTATCCTTGTTTCAGGCCATGACCACTTCCTCATTTCTTTACATAAAAAATTTTACTCTGCACCTGCCATCTCCCTATTCCCCCAGTTCCTCAAATTCAAAATGCTGATCCTAGTGTCTAAATCTCTCAGTGACCACAATATCCACCTCCATTCACCTCCAAACATCAATCTCTCCTGTCATTCCCATTCTTTTTAGATCCACAATTGATGTCTAGATCCATAGTCTAGGGCCTAATCTCTCAAATTTTCCTTGTTCCCTTATCTACCACCCATTTCTTTCTTCAACACAGTCAATGACTTAGCCTCCATAGCCCTCTGTGGCAATGAGTTCCATAGGTTCACCACTCTCCAGTTGAAGAAATTATTCCACAACTCAGTTCTAAAGGGACATCCTTTCTCTCTGAGGCTGTGCCCCTGGGTCCTAGCCTCTTCTGTTAGTGGAAACATCTTCTCCATGTCCATTCTATCCAGGCCTCTCAGTATTCTGTACATTTCAATCAAAACCCCCTCATCCTTCTAAACTTCATTGAGTACACACCTAGAGTCCTCAACCACTCCTCATAAGTCAAGCCCCACATCTCTGGGATCATTCTTGTCAACCTCCTCTGGGATACCCTCCAGTGTTAGTCCTTAGATAGGGAACCCAAATCTGCTCACAATTTTCCAAATATGGTCTGACCAGAGCCTTATACTGCCTCAGCAGTACACCCTTGCTCTTGTATTCTAGCCTTCTTGAACTGAATACCTACATTGTATTTGCCTTCCTAACTACCAAGGGAACCTGCATATTAAACTTAACAGAATCCTGAAATGGGCTCATTTGTGCTTCAGATTTCCAAAGCCTTTCCACTTTAGAAAATAGTCTATGCCTCTATTCTTCCTAATGAAGTGCACAGTTTCCCACATTACATTCCATCTGAGACTTCTTTCTAGCCTTCCCATTTGCAGGCTCCTCATTTCCGTAACACTCCCTGTCCCTCCACTAAACTCTAGGCATCTAAAAAATGAGCAACAGTTCCTTCATCCAGATCATTAACGTAGAATGCAAATAGTTGTGGTCCCAACACTGCCACCTGAGGTACTCCACTATTCACCAGCTCCCATTCTGAAAAAGACCTCTCTCTATGCCAGTATCTTTCCCCAACACCTTGGGCTCTTATCTTTTTATTATAGAATCCCCTACAGTATAGGAACAGGCCATTCAGCCCAACAAGTCCACACCAACTCTCCAAAAGAGTATCCCACCAAGACCCATTCCTCTACCCTATTATTCTACATTTTCACTGACTAATGCACTTAACGTGCACATCCCTGAACATTACGGGCAATTTAGCACAACCAATTTAACTAACCTGCACATCTTTGGACTGCGGGAGGAAACCGGAGTACCCAGTGGAAACCCATGCAAACACAAAGAGAATGTGCAAACTCCACACATACAGTCACCCGAGGCTGGAATTGAACCTGGGTCCCTAGTGCTGTGAGGCAGCAGTGTTAACCACTGAGTCACCGTGCCACCCCTTATGAAACCGTATCCTGTGTGCCACCTTGTCAAAGGCCTTCTGGAAATCCAAATAGATCGTGTCCATGGACTCTCCTTTGTCTAACTTGCTCATTAATTCCTCAAAGAAATCTAACAGATTTTTCAGGCATGACTTCCCTTTGATAAAGCTGTGTTGACTCAGTTCTATTTTACCACCAACTTCCAAGTACTCTGCAATCTCATTCTTAATACTGGACTCTGAAATCTTCCTTGAAGAAGTTTTCCTCCTCATTCTACAAGAATCTCAGGGACTCCCTCTTCCACTGCAACTCCCAGGTCATTTCCTCTGTCCTGAAGCCCTTCCACCTATCCACTCCACCCTCCCCCCCCACCCCCGACCTATCACCTTCATCCCCTCCCCCACTCACCCATTGTACTCTATGCTACTTTCTCCCCACCCCCACCCTCCTCTCACTTCTCTCTCCACCCTTCAGGCTCTCTGCCTGTATTCCTGATGAAGGGCTTTTGCCCGAAACTTCAATTTTATTGCTTCTCGGATGCTGCCTGAACTGCTGTGCTCTTCCAGCACCGCTAATCCAGAATCTGAAATCTTACTAATGACCAAGGTCAGGCTAACTGTCCTGCTTTCTGCCTCCCTCCCTTATTAAACAGCACTGTTACATATTGGTTGAGAGATAAGTATTCAAATGGACAATAAATGAAAATCCCCTTGCTCTTCTTTTAAATAATTAGTGACAAAAAACCTGCAGGTGCTGGAATCCCAGGTAGACAGGCAGGAGGCAGGCAGCATCAGGAGTTGGAGAAGTCAATGTTTCATGTCTAACCCTTCTCCAGAAACATTGACTTCTCCAGTTCCTGATGCTGCCTGGCTTGCTGTGTTCTTCCAGTCGCTTGCTTGTCTACCTTCTTTCAAATAGAGCCACGGGATATTCTACCTCCATCTGAAAGACCAGTTAACCATTAGTTAACATCTCATCTGAATGAAGACACCTCTAACAATCTACCACTCTCCCATTACTGATTCTCCCAATAATACACCTCTCCCGCATTACTCCACAAGCATCCACTCCCTCCACCACCGCTGCTCAGTAGCAGCAGTGTATACTATCTACAAGACACACTGTAGAAATTCACCAAGGATCATTACATAGCTACTTCTAAACACATGACCACTTCCATCTAGAAGGTCAAGGGCAGCAGATACATGGGAACATCACCTCCTGCAAGTTCCCCTCTCAGCCACTCACCATTGGAAATATATCGTCATTCCTTCAGTTTCACTGGGTCAAACTCCTGGAATTCCCTCCCTAAGGGCATTGTGGGTTGAGCTACAGCTCGTGGACTGCAGCGGTTCAAGAAGGTAGCTCACTCCTACCTTCTCAAGGGGCAACTAGGGACAGGTAATAAATGCTGGCCCAGTCAGCGATGCCCAGGTCCCACAAGTGAATAACCTGAATGTTGTGAAATCACTGCAGTGGGAGTTGAACACAAACTACTCTGAGACAGGGGAGTGGCAATGTTCCGCATCAAGTGAGAGCAAGGCCTCCTCATCAAATATTTCTACTAGTGAAATATCTGTCCCAAAATTCACATTCTCAATGCAAGCAAACGGACAATTGAATTGTTAGCCCACGGAAATAATATTTGCAAAGCTCCAGTTTTATTCTCAGTCAGTCCCTTGAGCTTTTCCGTTAGAATGGGCTATCTCTCGTGCTAGCATCCAGATCAGAGTTGTAATTGTATGTGGAATTCCTAGCCCATGATATCAAAAGCTCTTTGTTATTGTTTAAGCTAATGAACAGTGACATCCTGGACTTGTCACAACAGATGTTAAATAACACCACTAGTTAACTGTAGTACGGCGGGACATGTGGGACTTATGAAATGCTACTTTACTGAATATTTCAACCTTTGGTATCTTGCAATCCACAAGTCTTCATGAACAGGATAATGCATGGTCTGTGCTGACGGGGAACTCTAATGAAACTGCATCTGGATCAGGAAGATTGCAGTCTTTAAATTTCAGCTACATTAATTTACAATTGCCTTTAAGCTACATTAAGGGCTTATTTTGTCAAGTTTGATTGAAGCATATGTCTAGACCTTTCATTATTAGATATTATTACCAAACTGCCATGTTTTCATTGTGCAGTTTCCTGCAGAGTTTATAATAGTCCCAGTCATGGCCAGGGACTGAGAACATTACCTCCACTGCTGGAGATATCACAAAAGCAACATAATTAAATAAAATTATAAATTAAACAGCAATATAATTATACAAGGATTTTTCCACATTTATGTGGATCCATTTATTTCTAATGCGCGTCATTACTCATATTAACTCTTTCTTCACCATCTCATAGATCACTTTTAACTCCCACTTAGTCATAAATTTGGTTATATGGGCATTTAGTGTATAATGAGATTTTTAAAATGCCCTTGTGAAATATCAGTAAGCTGTTAAATATTCGAAAATTTTATTTGATGAGAACTTTATGACTCAGGAGGATAGTTTAAGGAATGATTTCATCCCTTAACTGTAAAGAACACAGTCCATAAGCTGACTCTATCATCTCGTAGTACATTACAGCATACTTCATAACAGGGTTGCTTTGTTTCTTTGCCATTATCCCCACTGCTCCTACATAACAATTACATTTTCAAACCTCTCTCTCTGTTTCTCAATGTCTCAATCTGCCAAATAGCTTGTCTGATGTACAGAGGGATAGCATGGCACTGGCATGGAGCAGTTGGGCTGAATGGCCTTTTTTGTAGGAGAAAGCGAGGACTACAGATGCTGGAGATCAGAGTCAAGAGTGTGGTGCTGGAAAAGCACAGCAGTTCAGGCAGCTTCAGAGGAGCAGGAGAATCAATGTTTTGGACAAGACCCCTTGATGAGGGGCTCTTGCTCGAAACGTCGATTCTCCTGCTCCTTGGATGCTGCCTGACCTGCCGGTCTTTTTTTGTGCTGTGTGTTCGATGCAACTTTGTTTGGCCTAAGCTTGAGATGACCAAAACCTTCAGCATCACCCTATACCGTACAACTTCCAACATGGTCACCTCTTCATCCAAGTCCCCACTGCTGCCTTAGGCAGAGAGTGGTCACCCACATAAAAGAAAGACATGATTTAAAATATGCCTTGGGCCCTGATTGATCAGAATTTTATGATGGGCCATTTCTATTAATTATAGCTTTACTTCTGTCTTCAGTGTTGGCAATGTACATTTTTGGATCACTCTGATCATCCCTATCTGACCTGCACATCATCTTCACCATCAAAGTAATTAATTTCCATTTCTACAGCCTCAACCTCCCACAATAACCACAACAATTTAATGCTGAAATTTATTTTATGACTTTATCACCGCCTCCCCCCCCCCCCCCCCCCCCCACCTCATCTGGCGTACTGTGAGAATTCTGGTCTTCTTATTCAGGAAAGATACCATTTCATTGGAGGCAATTCAGAGAAGATTCGTGAGGATGAAGACCATTATGGAGGGATTGGCTTAAAAGTAAAGGCTGATCAGATTAACACTCTACTCACTAGAATTTTGGTGAATGAGTGGTGATCTCATTGAAACAGATGGATTTCTTAAGGGACTTGAGAGGATGAATGTTGAGAGGATGTTAACCCTCAGGGGAGAGTCTAGGACCAGAGGGCGTCATCTCAGAATAAAAGGGCGCCAATTTCAGACTGAGATAAGGAGGAATTTCTTCTCTCAGAGGGCTGTGAGTCTTTGAAACTGCTTGCCACGTGGAATTGTGGGGGGCAGAGTCCTTGTGTATTTTTAAGGCTGAGATAGATAGATTCTTGATCATTAGACGAATAAAGATTACAGGGAAAAGACAGGAAAGAATATGTGAGGCATGTCAGGTCAGCCAGGATCTTATTAAAGGGCAGAGTAGGCTCAAGGGGTTGAATGGCCTACTCCTGTTCCTATTTCTTATGGTCTACTGCTTCCATTCTCACTCTGCAAAAAACTCAACACATTGTTGCAAACAGATTGCAAAATTTAAAACTAATCTCTCTCCCTTTCCTCATCATCTGTTTTTCAGCAAATTACAATTTAATATTTGTTGTGAGTAGTGGAGACATATTTCCCACATTTCTCCTATTTGTGGATTCTGACTTTGCAAGCACAAAGTAAAACCTGGGGTGGGGCTTATTTCATACAGTGCTAAATGTGACAGCTTCTCACGAAACAACCATAGTTACAAATATACAAGGAGACATAGAATTATAACGGGTAGCAAAATTATTCAATAAACAATGACTTAAACACAAAATAGCCAATGTCATCAAAAACGTCCATCTCTTTTGCTTCAATGTTAACAGCAGTGCCTTCAGCACCTTAAGGTCCAAAATGCTGAAATCATCACAATTCTCATCTCTGTGTCTTTTCCTGAAACTCCCTCCCTAACAGTCCAGCGGATTGCCTTACATTACAGACTGCAATGGCTCAAGAAGGTGACTTCCCATAACTTTCTCAAGGGGTGATAAGTGAACGGTTTTAATTTGCTGGACTTGTCAGCCGTGCCCAGATCCCATGAATGGATAAAAAAGAAAATTTGTTTTCCATTGGTCTCAACACCCTGAGGTCTATAATATAAAACTAGCTGTTTGACAAGATTTTATTTTCTCATAGCTGGTATGTAACCCCCTTGTTTAAGAAAGGATCAAGACAAAAGATGGAAAATTATAGTTCGATTAGCCTAACTTCAGATGTAGGTAAAATTCGAGAATCCATCGTTAAGGATGAGCATTCTAAATTCTTGGAAGTGCAGGATCAGATTAAAAATCACACAAAACCATGTTATAGTCCAACAGTTTTAATTGGAAGCACTTGCTTTCGGAGTGCTGCCTCTTTGTGAGCACAGCACTCCGAAAGCTAGTGCTTCCAATTAAACCTGTTGGACTATAATCTGGTGTGGTGTGATTTTTAACTTTGTACACTCCATTCCAACACTGGCATCTCCAGATCAGGATCAGATTAGAACAAGTCAGCATGGATTTAGTAGGGAGAGGCTGTGCCTGACAAATCTGTTAGAATTCTTTGAAGAGGTAACAAGTAGGTTAGACCAGGGAAACCCAATGGATGTTATCTACCTAGACTTCCAAAAGGCCTTTGATAAGGTGCTTCATGGGAGGCTGCTGAGTAACGTGAGGGCCCATGGTGTTTGAGGTGAGCTACTGGCATGGATTGAGAATTGGCTGTCTGACAGAAGGCGAAGAGTTGGGATAAAAGGTTCTTTTTCAGATTAGCAGCTTGTGACAAGTGGGGTCCCACAGGATTCCGTGTTGGAGCCACAGTTGTTCACTTTACTATATTAATGATCTGGATGAAGGGACTGGGGGCACTCTGGCGAAGTTCACCAATGTTACGAAGTTAGGTGGACAGGCAGGTAGTTCTGAGGAGGTGGGGAGGCTGCAGAAAGATTTAAGCAGTTTAGGAGAATGGTTCAGGTTGAGGTTTTGGATGTGGGTTTGCTCACTGAGCTGCAAGGTTCATTTCCAGACGTTTCATTATCCTACTAGGTAACATCTTCGGTGGGCCTCAGGTGAAGCAATGCTGAAAATTCCTGCTTTCATTGAATGCCAGGCTACTTCGACCCCATGGCATCATGGTAGCCCACAAACCCACCAACACACAAAAACAGCAGCTAATGTACTTGCAAGACCCTAAATGGACAACGAGCAAAACTAATGTCATTTACAAAATGCCTTGCAAGAACTATAACAAACACTACATTGGACAAACAGGCAGAAAACTAGCCACCAGGATACATGAACACCAACTAGCCACAAAAAGATATGACCCTCTCTCACTAGTATCCTTACATATGGATGAGGAAAGATACCACTTCGACTGGGCCAACACATCCATCCTAGAACAAGCCAAACAGACACGCACAGCATTCCAACCGGAACTGTCAATAAACACATCGAGTTAGACCCCATCTACCACCCCCTGAGAAAAAAGGAACAGGAAGTGACTTCACCACAGGAAATAACATCACCGCAGGAAATGACATCACCAACCCAAAGAAACCCAAACATAAAAATAAAAAGCAGGACTTATCAGCATTGCTTCACCTGAGGCCTACTGAAGATGTTACCTAGTCAGGTAATGAAACATCTGGAAATTAACCTTGCAGTTCAGCAAGCAAACCTACATCCAAAACCTCAACCTTAGCTACAAGTCTTCTCAAAGCTCACTATCATCAAGAATCTATTTAAGACAACCTCAGAAATCTTCAATGGCTTTGTCTCCACCATTGTTTTGGAGATCAGATTTCTGAAGACACATGTACCCCTGCGAGAAGAAATTTTTAAATGCAAAGTTTCATACTTATAAGTTGTGTTGCTATGTTCTAATCTCTTCCACTTTCAGCATCCACCTTGTCAAGTGCTCTCAGGATCTTATATCTTTCAATAAGATCATTTCAGATTCTTCTAACCTCCAATAGGTTCAGGCCCAAATTGTTCAACCTTTTCTCATGCGATAAATTCCCACCTCAGGAATTGACTGGCTGAAGCTTCCCTGGACTGCTTCCAATGCACTTATATCCTTCCTGAAATAAGGAGATTAAAACTGTATACAATCCTCTAGATTTGGTCTCACTAATGATCTATGCAAACTAACAAAACATCCTGACTCGAATATGGATTCCTCTCACTATGAACTATAACACTCTGTTTGCATTTCCAGTCATCTGGTTACCTGCACACTAATATTTTGTGCATCTTGTACTGGAACACCCAGATCCCCATGTATCTCAGTGCACTATAATCTCTCTCCAGTTAAATAATGTACTTTTTTTATTCTTCCTGCAAGGCAGACTTATTCACATTTTCCCACATTATACTCCATCTACCTAATTTTGCCCACTCAGCTAACCTATCAACATCTTTTTACAGACTTGTTGAATTCTCTTTACAAATTACTTTCTGACCTATCTTTGTGTCGTCAGAAAATTTACCAGTCGTGCATTTGGTCCTTTCATCCACGTCATTTAGAGAAATCAAAAATATTTTGAGACCCCAACACTGACTCCTGTACCACTCCACTTATTATATCCTGCCAACCCAAAATAGATCCATTTATGTCCATCTTCTCCTTCACACTAACCAGCTAATCTTTAATCAATGTCATTATTTTACCCCTTAAACCTTGAGCTCTTATTTTAAACTTTGATATGTCAACTTGTCAAATGCATTCTGAAAGTCGAAGTACAGTACATCCACCAGTTTCCCTTTATCAACATTGATAGTCTTTTCCTCAAAGAACTCTAATATTAGTCAAACATGATTTGCCTTTCACCAAGCTATGTTGACTTTGCCTCAATGCATTCCTATTTACTAACTATCCTGCTGATTGTGGCAATACTAAAGCTTTAAGAGATGTATTTTATACTGATATTTTATGAAGAAAGGTTGAGACAGAGGTAATCAGCAGTCAGATCAAAGCCAATAAAGTAAATAGCTCATGAGGCCTTGGGATATTTTAAACATTTGGAATAGTAGACGCAGCCTGACTTTTTAAGATACATTCACAAAATGACAGCATCACTGGCTAGGCATCCCTAGGGATAGCCCATCCCTAATCACCAGAGGGTCAACCACATTACTGTGGGTCAGGAGTCACATGTCAGCTAGACCAAGTGAAAATGGCAGTTTCCTTCCCGAAAGGACATCAGTGAACCAGATGGGCTTTTCCTGACAATCAACAATGGATTCATCATTAGATTGTCAACTCCAGACATTTATCGAATTCAAATTCCACCACCTGCCATGACAGGATTGGAACACAGGCCCTCAGACCTCTTCCTGAGTCTCTCAACTAACAGTCCAGCGATAATACCATTAGGCCATTGCCTCCCCGAATGGGTGGGTCAAGCTCCCACAGTACAGGAATTTTAGTTTCAGCTTTCCGCATTTGTTGGGGTCTTGAAGCTGGATGTGAAAATTTTTATTCCTCTCTCTGTTACAGCTAAAAGCTAGAGTTCTTATCCTGCTGCTGGAATTGCACGTGAGACAATCTATCTTTCTGAATTTGACTTTGCTAAGGGTGTGTTTATGGTATCAAGATTAGAGTAGTGCTGGAAAAGCACAGCAGGCCAGGCAGCATCCGAGGAACAGGAAAGTCAACATTTTGGGCAAGATGCTGCCTGACCTGCTGTGCTTTTCCAGCATTATTCTAATCTTGACTCTAATCTCCAGCATCTGCAGTACCTACTCTGCCTGTGTTTATGATATGTTTCCAAATTGGAAAAGTTAATTGCTCAGCACTTTGAAAGAGTTACAGTTAAACCAGTTTATTTCTTTTCTTGTTTATTTTGTCTGTATTTTAAGTGTAGTGTGTTTTGCTTGGAATTGAGTACTTTAAGCAACTGAATTGCACGTGGAATGCAACATCTGCAACTTACCTTTAAAATATAAAAAGGTTATGGTCTAGCCTATCTTCTTAATATGTTTTGGAGGGGGTTTGGTCTGGACCATAATGTAACAATCTCCTTAATCATAGATTCCAAAATATTCCCAATGTCCATTTGGGAAAAGGGAATTTGGACTCAAGAACACTATAGCTTAATGCCCACAATAACGGTCCCTATAATCAGTGAGAGAAGAGGCTGGAGCAACTGTGATCAAGGAAAGTGAGTTAGCATTTGAAGGAAGCCAGGTATTAGCCAACAGATCTCCTTCTATCCATCCTCATTTAATTCCATGAGCAAATCCTTCTGTTCATTTACCTAGTTTCCTCTTAAGCACATATATACCATCCACCTTAACCACTCCTTGTGGTCACAAATCGCGTTTCCTCACCATTCGTGACATTTCCTGAATTCTCTAAATTTATCTCTTGCTGACTATCTTCCATTGGTGGCTTCAACAATAGAATTGAGTAGTAGAATAGACATCCAAAAAAAGAAAACATTGCCTCTGCATATACTCTATAAAAACTCACAGAAATGTAAAGACCTCTAATAGGTCAAACCTCAGTATTGTCTCTTTTCATAAAATCTGTTCACCTTATCCTATTGCCTTGTACCTTCCTCAGTGTCTCTATCATCGTTTCTCATAATTTGGAGATAGGAACTATACATTGTGTAGCAGCATCCGAGGAGCAGGAGAGTTGACATTTTAGGCATAAACCCTTCATCCAAAGTTCCTGATGAAGAGCTTATGCTAGAAACGTTAACTCTGCTGCTCCTCGGATGCTGCCTGACCTGCTGTGCTTTTCCAGTGCCACACTTTTCGATTCAGATCTCCAGCATCAGCAGTCCTCACTTTCTCTTAATGTACATCATCTTCCAAGGATCAGTTGGCTGGGTGGCTGATTTGAAATGCAGAACAATGCCAACAGTTCAATTCCTGCGCCAGCTGAGTTTCTGATGTAGGGCTGTCCTTCTCAATCTCTCCCCTGTGTTGCAATGACCCTCAGGTTTCATCACTACCAGATGGGTCTCCTTCTCTCTTTAATAAGAGAGCAGCTTGATGGACTGGGAAGACTATAGCAACATTACCTACAACTGAGTTCGATATAAATTTCATGCAACTCCTCTACTTTAGAGTTCTACCCTTTAGAAATAAGCCCTTCTATTTATTTTGCCTTGTAATCAGTCTTAACAAATTGGAACTCTATTTTTAGCAGTTTGTGCTTGTATTCCCAGATCTGTTTGTCTCTCTGCCTGGTTTAGTTTTATTTTGAGTAATACATGAAGTCCTCATTTTTCTTACCAAAATGTATTTTGTCACCTGTAATTATGTTGAAAATTGGTTTTCAATGATATGCCTATTCTGCAAGTTTATTCTGGTTATAGGTTTACTCGCTGAGCTGGAAGGTTCATTTTTAGATGTTTCGTCACCATACTAGGTAACAGCATCAGTGAGCCTCCAGTGAAGCACTGGTGGTATAACCCATTTTTAAAATTTATATGTTTAGGTTTCTTTTGGTTGGTGATGTCATTTCCTGATCTTTTTCTCAGGGAGTGGTAAATGGGATCCAAGTCAATGTGTTTGCTGATACAGTTCCGGTTGGAATGCCATGCTTCTAGGAATTCTCACGTGAATCTGTGTTTGGTTTGTCCTAGGATGGATGTGTTGTCCCAGTCAAAGTGGTGTCCTTCCTCATCTGTATGTACAGATACTAGTGAGAGAGGGTCATGTGTTTTTGTGGCTAGTTGATGTTCATGTATCCTGGTGGCTAATTTTCTGCCTGTTTGTCCAATGTAGTTTTTGTTACAGTTCTTGCACGGTATTTTGTAAATGACATTAGTTTTGCTTGTTGTCTGTATAGGGTCTTTTGCTGCTGTTTTAGTGTGTTGGTGGGTTTGTGGGCTACCATGATGCCAAAGGGTCTGAGTAGTCTGGCAGTCATTTCCAAGATGACTTTGATGTAGGGGAGAGTGGCTAGGGATTCTGGACACATTTTGTCTGCTTGTTTAGGTTTGTTACAGAAATTACAGAACCTCAACCTGAGCTACAAACCATCTCAAGACTCGCTGAAAGTTTATTATTATGTAGTAATTTGTTGCAGTCTTGTTCGGTGAAGACCTTCTGTCTAAACTTGGCATTTGCAAATATTGAGTGCTAGTAACAAACTGAGCTGGAATCCATCATAAACCAGACAATAGACCAATCCTCATGATAGTTTTGGGTACTTAGTGGCAAATGCCTCCAAGCTGTGAAACAGTGACTTGCATTTAAGTGCCAATAAAATTATGTTCATATTTTTATGAGATTTCTCACTTGTGTGTTCATCTCAAAGTGATGCTGTTTACGTTATCTCTCCCAATTGGGAAGCTCAAACATTAATCAGAATGGCACCTAAAGGGTATTTATGCCAGTTTTAACATACACCCAGCCTCCAGGATATTAGCAACTCCACTGGACTTAAAATGTGAAGACAGCTGTTTAAAACGTAATTCACTCACCATAAATCAAATGAAGATGTGCTTGAATATACAAGAACAAAATCATTCTAAAACATAGTATCCATAAAATAAATTGCCTATGTTTTGGCAATTTAATCAGAGCTTAAATACGACAGAGATCTCTCCTTAAGGACTATTTGAGGAAGGATGTTCTGGCTGTGGTGAAAGTGCAGGGAAGATTTTCCAGCCTGATTGCTTGGATGGTAGGACTGACCTGTAAAGAGAGATTGCATCAGTTAGGACTATATGAACTGCAGTTTGGAAGAACGGGAAGCCTCATAGAAACCCATAAAATTCTAACTGGACTAAACAAGAAAAATACAGGAAGGATGTCTCTGGTAACTGGGGAGTCCAGAATCAGGTGTCATAATCGAAGGATATGAGATAGACCATTTTGGACTGGGATCAGAAGAAATGTCTTTACTCAGAGAGTGGTGGGTCTGCCCAATTCTCTACCATAGAAAGCAGTTGAGGCCAAAACATTGAAAGTTTTCAAGAAGGAGTTAGATCTAGTCCTTACAGCTAAAAGGATCAAAGGGTAGAGGGAGAACGCAGGAACAGGTGGACTGAGTTGGATGATCAACCATCATCATACTGAATAGCAAAGCAGGATTGAAGATTCAAATGGCCTACCCCTGCTCCTAGTTTATTTGTATGTCTGTTTCTGGAGGACACAGTGAAGGAGAGCAGAAACAGGAGACGACCTAGGTGTAGTTGGATGACAGAGGTCTGAACGCAGTTGCAGAAATAGAAGTGTGAGGGTGGTACAAGAAGGCGGAGCATGGCATCCCATGCCAGAAGGCCCGCTGATAGGGAGGGTTACCAGTAGCACTGCAGGACTGGACTTGGAACCTGGGCTCTGAACACGTTGTGCTTTGATGTCAGTCATGGATTAGTGCCTCTGTCTAAGCCCTCCCATCCAATTTAACTTTGATTCTGATTTACAAGTGTAAAATGATAGACCTACACATTGGAAGGAGAACAAAAGCTAATCAGTAATCAATAAAGCAGCAGAATTGCTAAATACTACAAGAGATAGGAGCAGGAATAGACAATATAGCCGATCAAGCTTCAATTTAGAAAACCGATTTTAAAAAAATTTAATTTTATTTTTTAATGCTTTCTCAATTGTTTTACCTCGTGTGAGAGCTCCTTCTATTGTCTCCTCACAAGTCTTTTCAGCTCTTTAATGTATTCTGCTTGATGCCTGCAACTCTGTTTGATGATAACCCCTATTGATTCCTTAATTTGTACTCCAAATCTTTCTTTCAGCATTACATTGCTTACCTAATTAGCAAAATATGTTCAACAAGGGTTGGTCCAATAACGAAAGTGAAATACAGTTGATACAGAATTCTGAAATAGAAACAGAAAGTGCTGGGGATCTCAGCAAAGTGTGGTATAATCTTTAGACGCAAAAACAAATGCAATCTGACTCTTCTTCACAGCTGACCTTTACTCTGCTATTAACATCTATTCATCACCAATGGTTCACTACAATCATTACCACTCCTTTTATCTTTAATTAAAAATCACACAACACCAGGTTATAGTCCAACAGGTTTAATTGGGACCACTAGCTTTCGGAGCGACGCTCCTTCATCAGGTGATTGTGGACAATCAGGCCAGTCACCTGATGAAGGAGCGGCTGTCTGAAAGCTAGTATGCTTTCAATTAAACCTGTGTTGTGATTTTTAACTTTGTACACCCCAGTCCAACACCAGCATCTCCAAATCATGACTTTTATCTTTAGTTCTACACCATTTTAATCCCCAATTTCCTGTCACTTTCTAACCGTTTCCTGATGTCCCCTCTGGTTCCACTTGCTGCTCCCTAATTTTTTAACCTCATAATACCCATTATATTTCAACCTCTCTTAGTTTCTTGACATTTCTCCACTCTAAGCAGATATGCTCTGACAGCAATGTTTAAGACAATCCTATCCCTAAGGAGATCATCTTAACAATGCTGCAAACTTACAGAGTTCAGCTTGTGAATCAATGCCATCATTACTAATCAACTCCCCCTTGGAACTCTTAAGTTAAATACATACCATTCACAGGTAACATTAATAGGGATTCAAAATGTGTTGTCAAAGCATTCAAAATTTCTACCCTGGCTTCTCTGTACCTCAATGGGATCCAGCCAGCAATCTGGTTCTTATAGCATTGCAGAAGTGCTCCAGATACAGCACTGCAGCAAAGTTGCCAATCTTATTTGTTCAGTCTTCTTAATTAGAGTCATAGAGTCATAGAGATGTACAGCACGGAAACAGACACCTCAGTCCAACCCGTCCATGCCGACCAGATATCCCAACCTAATCTAGTCCCACCTGCCAGCACCCGGCCCATATCCCTCTAAACCCTTCCTATTCATATACCCATTCAAATGCCTCTTAAATGTGGCAACTGACCAGCGTCTACCACATCCTCTGGCAGCTCATTCCATGCACATACCATCCCCTGTGTGAAAAAGTTGCCCCTTAGGTCTCTTTTATATCTTTTCCCTCTCACCTTAAACCTATGCCCTCCAGTTCTGGACTCACCCACCCCAGGGCAAAGACTTTGTCTATTTATCCTATCCATGCCCCTCATAACTTTGTAAACTTCAATTAAGTCAACCTTCAGCCTCCAATGCTCCAGGGAAAACAGTCCCAGTCTGTTCAGCCTCTCCCTGTAGCTCAAATCCTCCAACCCTGGCAACATTCTTGTAAATCTTTTCTGAACCTATTCAAGTTTCACAACATCTTTCCGAAGTTTTGCCATTGAGAAGAAAAAAAACGTTCAATTTTTGTTTAATGTCTCCTTTCATTTCCACAGCAGCAGGAGTTGGGAAATTCTCAGCTATTCCAACTCACCTAGCACATCAAAGTTACAGACTGTGGTCTTAGTTATTCTTTCCTGCTTTTCCTTTTACAGTTGTCACTCTGAAAATTCGCCTAATCCCAACTTCACAGTTCTAATTCCATGTTCCAACTGAAGTAATTAAATACGGCTACAAATGAAAGTCAAAGCACTTACATTAAAGGTAGAAATCACAAAGGTAAGAAACCAGCCAGTACATTACACACACTCACATTTCTCCAAACCACACTATCCTAACTTGATATTATATCACCATTCCTTTCTCATTGTTGGGTCAAAATCTTGAAATCTGCTCCCTGATATCACCGTGAATGCACCATACTACACCACACCACCAGCTAGTGCAATGATTCAGTCAAGGTTTTGCCACCTTCTCAAGGGGCAACTGGGAACATTGATAAATGCCCGAGAATAACAAGGATCAGCGTTTACTCAACCTTTTGGATGGTTAAGCTTTCCTCAAGAAAGCTACTTGAAAATCTTACATCTGAAGTGAGGGCACAATGCATTTTACTGCAATTACTGAGCCTTCTTTAACTGCCATCACTTAGCCTGACACATGGCTCATTACTTTTTATATCCTTATAGTCGATTCAGTATAATAGATAACCAATGCAGGAAGATGATAATATGCAATACGTAAAGCAAGCAATTAGGCAGTATTCATTTGCATTTATGTTTGTACAGATACTGTCTTTTTAATATTTATGCTTGCAATTTTTTTTTGTCCTGATCTACAACTGTGACAGATGCCAACATCTTTGCAATATTGGCAGCCACTACGCTTTCCAAGCAATCCCAGGGCAGACACAATGATACAGCAACACTTCCTCTGTTCAGGATGTCACTGATCATTACACCAATGTGACATCTGTGTCTGTTTCACAAGCGATTGAAGAAACTTAGAGACAATTTGTAACAAAGTTTTTGTCCCCCTTCTCACCATTGGAAACGTGAATGGATTGAGCAAACTAAGTTCACATTGAATTCTTACAGTCAGCAGAGAGAAAGATCATTATCCCGTTAGTGTCAAGTTTGTCCCAGTGCCTTGACGCAGCAGTTTCTCTGTTGTAACATTTTTCCATGTAGTCACTTGTTGGACCTTGTACAGTGCCACATTACAGGATTGCATTGGAGAGAGTGTGCAGAAGAGATTGACAAGAATGGTTCCAGGGATGAGAAACCTTGGTTCTGAGGATAGATTGAAGAAGTTGGGATTGAAGGGAAAAAAAAGGCTGAGATAACACTTGATAAAGATTTTCACAATCATGAATAAGTTGGATAGAATAGATAGGGAGAAATTGTTTCTGCTCATAAAGAAACAAGAATGAAAAGGCAGAGATTTAAAGTGATGTAAAAACAATCACTTTTCCACACAATCTGCAGTTAGGATCTAGAATGTACTGCCGGAAAATGAGGTGGAGGAAGGTTCACTGAGGCATTCAAGAGGGTATTGGATGGTTAATTGATGCAAAAGTGTGAAGCAAAGACAGGAAATTAGTACTGGGGAATAGAGCCAGTGCAGGCATGATATGTTGAACAGCCTCTCTCTTTACTGTAACCATTCTATGATAGATATGTTAACTCTGTCACCTCCTTTCATCCTGTTTCGAGGTCCCAGCATCCACAGTATTTGAGTTAGGGTTATTTGTGGGGACAGAAAAGTTCCTTCTGTAGGAGGAGTTTAATGAAGGACAAATCTGAAACAATGTACTATTCCACATTCAGTCGAGATGACTGTCTTTGAGCTTGGCTGAACCTTGCTCAATGTATGTTCTGGTAATTTGACTGATGTCAGTAAGGTGCCAGGTGGAAAAGCAAGAGGTCTAAGAAGAACTCATGAAGGAAATACAGGAGCACCACTCTAAGAAAAGGTGTTGGAGGATCAGAGTGAGTGGTGGTCACGTGGCCCAAGATGTCTGGGGAGACCCTTCCAGAAGGGTGCCATTAATATCAAAGTTCCCAGATTTCAGGGAGATGAGTTGGTGGGGGAAGGTGGGGAAATTAGAGACATGATATGTGAGCTGTGTGTGACACCTCATGACTCAGATCCTTACCTCTAACAGAAGGAACTTTTCTTTCCACACTAATAACTCTAACCCAAATATAGTAGATGCTGGGACCTCGAAACAGAACTAAAGGAGGTGACAGAGTTAACATTACAGATTCTCCATCTTTCGACAGGCTCTTGCTTTATGACCTAGCCTCCCCTGACCATGTTTGTGCTGTCAAACTGCAGACAGTGAAGGAATCATTTGATCCACACCCTGCTCCCACCATCTTCCCCAACAAACCCAACAAAGATGTGCAGGTTAGGGTGGATTGACCGTGCTAAATTGCCCATGGTGTCCAGGCAATGCAAGGTATTCCCTGGAAGCCATAGGAAATGCAAGGTTACAGAGCTAGAGTAAGGGGGGTGGTGGATCTAGCTGGGATGCTCTTTGGAGCGTCAGTGTGGACTCAATGGACTGAATGGCCTGTTTCCACACTGTAAGGGATTCTATGATTCTAACCCTCACTTAAAACCAACTTTTGCCATTGTGCTACCCACCAGATCAGGTCCTTTCAACAGAAGGTAGGCCTCCAGCTGCCAGTAATGGGACATTGACCAACTTAACGATTGGTGAAGGTAAGATGTGGCAGCTGGGAATGGAGAGGACTCAGACCAAGTTACTTTAATGGACCAGTACTCTGAGCCAATATGGTTTATCTGATCATGTTGCAGCGCTTAATTGTAAGCAGGCATGGTTTAATTACTCATTCCGCAAAGAAGGAACTGGATTAGGCCACTCGGCCCTTCAAGGCTTCTCTGCCATTCTATAAGATCTGATTTTAACCTCATTTTACATTCCTGTCTATCACCAATTATCTTTCACCTGCTATGAACAGCAAACTTTGCTTTAACTGGCGCTCATGATAAACCGGCAAAAACTGTATACCTCAAATACCAGAGCTTTACTGTATTATCTCAATCTCTGCAATGTCCAAGTGGTCAGCTGAGGGTACGAGTAAGAAGGCTCTCTGCCAGTAAGTTTTATTTAAGATGAAGTTGCATTATTATTGAAGTTATTTATGCTGTAAATGAAGGATAACAGTGTTGTGTATACTCCCTGTATTATGTTTCTATGATTATGTGGGCCTCTTGATCAACCGGAATATTTGATCAATCGGTACATTCCTGGTCCCATAGGTTCTTGTAAATAAAACATTTGTTGTAATCAGGAATCTATTTATCTCTGCCTTAAACACTCTGCATCCACTGGCTTTTGAGGAAAGGAATTTACAAGAATTCACAACCCTCTGAGAAAGAAAATGTTTTTTCATCTTTTTTCAGAAATGGGCATCCTGTTATGTTTAAATTATGACAGCTATTTCTAGATTCTCCTACCAGCAAAAGCATTCTATCAATACGGTGATTCAGTGGTTAGCACTGCTACCTCACAGTGCTGGGACCTGGGTTTGATTCCACCCTCAGGCAATTGTCTGTATGGAGTTTGCACATTCTCGCTGCGTCTACATGGGCTCTCTCCAGATGCTCCGGTTTCCTCCCACAGCCCAAAGATGTGCAGGTCAGGTAGATTGGCAGACTAAATTTCCTGTAGCATGCAGGGATGTAACAGGCTAGGTGGGTTAGCCATGGGAAATGCAGGGTTATGGGGGTGGATCTGGGTGGGATGTTTTTGTAAGTTTGGTGTGGGCTTGACGGCAGAACAGCCTCCTTTCATGCTGTAGGGATTCTATGATTCTAACCTCAACCTGGCCAAGTCCCTCAGGATCTTATATATTTCTATTCAGTCACCTCTGACTCTTCTAAACTCCACAGGATACAAGCCTGACCTTTCCTCATGAGGTGGAGATGCAGGTGTTGGACTGGAGTGGACAAAATCAGAAGTCACATGACACCAAGTTATTGTTCAACAGGTTTATGTGAAATCACAAGCTTTTGGAGCGCTTCTCCTTCATCAGGTGAAATCTTTCTTCATAAGGCAATCCACTCCTTCCAGGCACTTGCATTGATCCTTCTACTGATCTAATCTTTTCTCTTGATTTTCTTCACTTCAGTTGCTTCACTGCTGCTGCCCAATTTTCGGCCATTCAATCCCACGAGATGATCACACTCTCCTTATCCTTCTGGTAGAAATTGTTGTCGATTCGGGAGGGACAGAATTTACACAAATGATGCGGCCGTGTGATGACAAAGTTCAAACAAAGTGTGACCCAGGAAATGTGAAAATGCCGCACATGCTGTTACATTATGCAGTATTCTTGCTAATTGTTTTCTGAACACTGTCATTAAAGAGTGAATTGGTTAAGAATTGAAAGGACCAGCAACACATTTGCAGCTGTGATCTCCAGCATCTGCAGACCTCATTTTTTACTCTAAGAATTGAAAGGACATACCATGAGTTGCAAATTGGCAAAACTGGCTGCTTGATTTATGTTGCTCTACTGTTTGCTTGAAAGAGGAAATGCCTCCCTTTTAATCTCCTCAGCACTTTTAAGATCTTGCCAAATTTTTACATTAATTGACCATTGAATTAATGGCAGAAAGTTAAGACTGGAACGTAACAGTGCAAATAGAGTTTTATTTCTTTTAATTTCTCTTCCTGTGCCTGGTTACATATGAGGTAGAAACTTACATCTGTTTCCATAGTTAGTGATTCCACAACAGGTCATGTCTGTCACCAAGTATAATTTAGTAAATAATAATGTACAGGACGTGGGTGTTGCTGGCTGGAACAACATCAAAGGGCAGTTACACGTCAGTCACATTGCTGTGACTTTGGACTCACATGTAGGTCAGACCAGCTAAGGAAGACAGATTACTTTCCTGAACCACAGTAAACATCAGTGCAATATCGAAGGCCGAAGGGCCTGTACCATGCTGTAATGTTTTATGTTCCATGTTAAACTAGGTGAGCTTTTAACGACAGTGGACAAGTGGTCACATAGTCACCATTAGACCAAACATTTTAAAATTAAATTTCAATTTCACCATCTGCCATGGGAGAGATTTGAACTCATATCCCTAGAACATTGGATTGGGATTCTGGATGGCTAGTCTAGCAACATTATCTCTCCACCTGCTCTCCATTCTTAGCAACTTCAATCGATCCATCTATCCCAGAAAAAGAACACTATAAAATAATTAAACTTATTATGCACTTAGTCAATTGTTGCTAGAGACTTCATTTTTTTTCATTTTTTGTCTTCCATAACTTCCTCTCTGTCACATTTCTATTCTCAATTTTCATCTTCAGGGCGGCACGGTGGCACAGTGGGCGGCACGGTGGCACAGTGGGCGGCACGGTGGCACAGTCGGGCGGCACGGTGGCACAGTAGGGCGGCACGGTGGCACAATGGGCGGCACGGTGGCACAGTGGTTAGCACTGCTGCCTCACAGCGCCAGTAGATCCGGGTTCAATTCCCGCCTCAGGCGACTGACTGTATGGAGTTTGCACGTTCTCCCCGTGTCTGCGTGGGTTTCCTCCGGGTGCTCCGGTTTCCTCCCACAGTCCAAAGATGAATTGGCCAAGCTAAATTGCCCGTAGTGTTAGGGAAGGGGTAAATGTAGGGGTATGGGTGGGTTGCGCTTCGGCGGGTCGGTGTGGACTTGTTGGGCCGAAGGGCCTGTTTCCACACTGTAAGTCTAATCTAATCTAATCTTCTTTCCATCTTTTCTCTATCAGATTTAACTCTAATTACTTAACTAACTTGATTTCTTCCTCCATCTTTCTTTGTCAAGTTTTAAATCTAATCAGATAAGTTGATATCTCACTGGCCCTGCTGCTGCAAGCCGGAGGGTGGGGATATATTTATGAGGGCTCTTGTGGATCAGTGGTGGTGTCCCTATCTCTGGGCAAGCGGCCGATATTTTCAAATCAACCTGTGCAGAGATGGTTTTACAAATCTGTGGAGCTGATGGGCCTTGAACCTGAGCCTTCAAATTTCCAATTGCCCTCAGAACTTCACCTGATGAAGGAGCAGTGCTCTGAAAGCTTGTGATTTCAATTAAGCCTGCTGGACTATAACCTGGTGTCCCATGAGTTCTGACCTTATACAATCAGGAAGCCTTTGGGTTAAAAAACTCAATCAAAAACAATGAATTGAAAGGTGCTCTGGAGAATGTTTAAGTAACGGAGCATCCTATCAGATGCTTGCCTCCAGCAAGCTTAAATTAGATTAGATTAGATTCCCTACAGTTTGGAAACAGGTCCTCCGGCCCAACGAGTCCACACCGACCCTCCGAAGAGTAATCCACCCAGACCAATTCCCTCTCACTAATGCACGTAATACTATGGGCAATTTGACTAAAGCACCTGACACTACGGGCAATTTAGCACGGCCAATTCACATGACCTGCACATCTTTGGACTGTGGGAGGAAACTGGTGCACCCAGAGGAAACTCACACAGACATAGGGAGAATATGCAAACTCCACACAGACAGTCGCCCGAGGCTGGAATTGAACCTGGGTCCCTGGTGCTGTGAGGCAGCAGTGCTAACCACTGTCAAAGTTGACTTAGGACCCCTGAGGACTTATGCCCGAAACATCAACTCTCCTGCTCCTTGACTGCTGCTGACCTGCTGTGCTTTTCCAGCACCACACTCTCAACTCTGACCTCCAGCATCTGTAGTCCTCACTTTCCCCTAGCAAAATGAAACCATAGAATTTTTAAGTGCATGGAGAAAATAATAAAATTGGATTTTTTAAAAGTTGTACTCCCGGGATAAATATCTGACAAAGTCTGTACTCTGAAATTCATTGGCCCAATAATCAATATTTTATCTGCATCAAACTTTCTTACTGGGAAGATGCTAAAGAGCTAAGCTCGTCTTAAAGACAAAAGTTAATTTGTGATTTAATGTTGGTCAACGTGGGCACAGGTTGAACATAATTGACCAATGTATGGTGAAATTGTGATGATTTGAAGTGGCTTGTAAAATTGGAAAGCTATCAAGGGATTCCACCATGGTCCCCGTGAAGGGCTCAAGGGCTTTGAAAAACATACCCAACCCTCTGACGTGTGATGTCATGTGAGACAAGTGATGGAAATATTTTCGAATGTAAACCAAAAGAACATGGATGCTGGAAATCAGAAACAAAAATATAACTGGTAGGAGATGTTCAGCAGGTCTGGCAGCATCTGTGGACAGAAATCAGAGTTAATGTTTCAGGTTCAAGTTCTGAGGAAGGGTCACTGAACCTGAAACATTAACTCTGACTTCTCTCCACAGATACTGCAAGAGACTACCCAGCAGGTTCTGTGTTTGCGTTATATTTTTGAACGAATTTGTTCTGAGATGTATTGAGACACCTCTGGAGCCCGTCTGAGATGTGAATCCAGACTTCCTGGCTGAGAAATAGCGACGTCACCGCTGCACCCCAAGCTCCCGAGGCAACTGTACAGCGCGGCAGGGACCCCTTCCTTGCATTACTGATATTAGAAACAGCAGTAGATGGTTTTGATTCACCAAGCTTAGATTGATGGACCCAGTCCACTCCCACTTTGCAGGTTTCCAGTCATGGTTGAT
This sequence comes from Hemiscyllium ocellatum, assembly GCF_020745735.1. Lineage (NCBI taxonomy): Eukaryota > Metazoa > Chordata > Chondrichthyes > Orectolobiformes > Hemiscylliidae > Hemiscyllium > Hemiscyllium ocellatum. The sequence goes on along the minus strand of NC_083436.1, from coordinate 41,555,791 downwards.
ATTGGATGTAAGTTTGCTCGCTGACCTGCAAGGTCCGTATGTGTTGTTTTTCTGTAGACGCTGGTTTGAAGTTCCCCATTGTTTGTTCGCTCTACTGTGACATCTAGGAATGGCAGTTTGTTGTTGTTTTCCCCCTCTTTAGTGAATTTTATGCCAGTAAGAGTATTATTGATGGTCTTGAAGGTTTCCTCTAACTTGTTTCATTTAGTGATGACAAAGGTGCCATCCACATAGCAGACCCAGAGTTTGGGTTGGATGGTTGGCAGAGCTGTTTGCTCAAGTCTCTGCATTATTGTCTCTGCTAAGAACTTTGATATCAGAGATCCCATGGGTGTTTCATTGGTTTGTCTGTAGGTTCTGTTGTTGAAGGTGAAGTGGGTGGTAAGGCATAGGTCCGCTGAAGAAGGGCTCATGCCCGAAACGTCGATTCTCCTGCTCTTTGGATGCTACCTGACCTGCTGCACTTTTCCAGCAACACATTTTCAGCAGGCATAGGTCCACTGGCTTGATGATATTGTCCTTGTTGATGAAGAGAGAAGAGGATGAAATAATGGTCTCCTTTGATGTAACAGCCCTGTTTACTTCAATCAACATTAACCTGGCCAAGGAAACACTGACTACACTATTAGAAGACCCAAAGACACATACACCAAACACCACTAACTTCATCAACAAGGAGAATATCAGGGAGAACATCAAGGAGACCCTATACAGACAACGAGCAAAACTAACGTCAATTACAAGATACCATGCAAGGACTGTGACAAACACTACATTGGACAAACAGGCAGAAAACTTAACACCAGGATACATGAACACCAACTACCCACATAAAGACATGACCCACTCTCACGAGTATCCTCACATACGGATGAAGAAGGACACCACTTCGACTGGGACAACACATCCATCCTAGGACAAGCCAAACAAAGACTCGCACGAGAATTCCTAGAAGCATGGCATTCCAACCGGAATTCTATCAATAAACACATCCAGTTAGACCCCATCTACCACTTCCTAAGAAAAGGAACAGGTAGTGATGTCGCCACAGGAAATAACATCACCACAGGAAATGACATCACCAACCCGAAGAAACGCAAACATATAATTAGAAAACAGGAATTTTCAACATTGCTTCACCTGAGGCCCACTGAAGACGTTACCCAGTAAGGTAATGAAATGTCTGGAAATGAACCTTGCAGCTCACCGAGCAAACCTACAACCAAAACCTCAGCTTGAGCTACAAATCCTCTCAAAACTCGATACTTTCTAGGGAAAACACTACTATCATAGGGCAAGCCAGACAGAGAACAGCCAGGGAATTCCTAGAGGCATGGCATTCATCCGCAAACTCCATCAACAAACACATCGACCTGGACCCAATATACCAACGACTACAGCGGACAGCTGAAACTGACACCCGGAAGCGGCAAGGACAGACCACTATAAATACCGGAAGAAACATCAAAGAAGCGCTTCGCAGGAGGCTCCAGAGCACTGATGATGTCTCCTAGCCAGGGGACGAAACGTTTGCAACAAAAACTTCCAGCTCGGTGAACAGAACCACAACAACGAGCACCCGAGCTACAAATCTTCGCACAAACCTTGAACACTTACGGGCGAGAGACGCTGAGACAAGCCAGGAAATGGGAATCCTGCGCTAACCGCCTAAGCGCCACATATGAACAACTCCGGTTCCTACACGAATGCCTAAAGAATCAAATCCTTCCACAATGTGTCAGGTACAGACCACCAGTCAATAATCCACAAGCCAGGGAAACAGCCAGGCAGAACGGACTCAGGATGATCCAGGTAATGATCACAGACGCTCACAACCGACTGCACAAATACAAACAAGAAATTGCGCGCCAAAAGTCGTTAATTTCAAAGACCACTAATCATGAATGGACCCGGACCATAGAACAGGCTGTCACTATAGGACAGAACAGGACAACACATTGCAAAAAAACGGCACTAAAACAAAAACTGGCCAAACTAACACACAAAAAAGAGGACACTACAACACACACCCTGGGTTAAAAACCTCTCCCACAGACAGCTCACAGACATGGAAAGAACTATACTGGCCAAGGGACTCAACTACAACCACAGGGATGCCAAGACAGCAGACTTCCTAGCAGCACTAGAATGCACACTCAGGAACAATGGATTGACTGAAGAGACACAACAAACAGTGAGACAAACGGTCGTACCTATGATGATAAGAAAAAGACAAACACATAACCTCAACACCAAGGAGAGGGAAGCACTGAAAGCACTAAGAAATGATAAGAACATAATCATACTACCGGCAGATAAAGGCAGAATGACTGTCATCCTAGATAAATCAGATTACATCAAACAAGCACAACAACTACTCGCAGATACAAACACCTACCAAATGAAGGATTCTGACCCCACACCACAACTCACCAATAGAATAAATAACACACTAAGGAATCTACAAAAAAACGGACAGATAACCAAAGCTGACCTACGAAGAATGAAACCGGAAAGTAACAACACCCCCAGATTCTATGGACTACCCAAAGTACACAAACCAGACATCCCACTCAGACCCATAGTATCACTACCAGGGACACCAGCATACAAACTGGCCAAAGAACTACAACAGAAACTGAAACACCTGGTCAGCGGATCCAAACACTCCATACAATCAACACAGGAATTCTTGGACGCCATCAGGAATACACACATAGACAAAGAAGAAACCATGATCTCATTCGACATGACGGCACTGTTCACTTCGATTGACAAAACCCTAGCCAGAGAAACAATAGCCAACCTACTGGACATACAGAACAGAAAACAGGAGGCGGAACCTATCAACAAAGACGGCATACTTAAACTACTGGACTTGTGCCTCACTACACACTTTACATTCAACAATCAGATTTACGAACAAATCAACGGAACACCCATGGGATCACCAATCTCAGGACTCATAGCAGAGGCAGTTATGCAAAGGTTAGAACAAACAGCCCTACCACAAATTCAACCCAAACTCTGGATCAGATATGTCAATGACACGTTTGTAATCATCAAAAACACGGAAATAGAAAAAACACACCGGATCATCAACGCCACACTCACAGGAATCCGATTCACGAGAGAAGAAGAAAAGGACAGCCAACTCCCACTCCTAGACGTGATAGTACAGAGAACACCGAACGGAGAATTCACCACAAGGGTACACAGGAAAACAACACACACAGACCAAGTCCTAAACTATGAAAGTAACCACCCCAACACACACAAACGAAGCTGCATCAGGACACTATTCAAAAGAGCTACAACACACTGCAGTACACCAGAACTGCGAAAAGAGGAAGAGGAACACCTATACAAGGTATTCGCCAAAAACGGATACCCGCGCAACTTTATCAACAGATGCCTAAGAGATAGACCACGGAACGAGGACATGCCACAGCCAAAAGGACTAGCCACACTACCATACGTCAGGAGCGTTTCAGAACTGACAGCCAGACTACTGCGACCCTTAGGACTCATAACAGCACACAAACCAACAGCCACGCTCAGACAACAACTTACTAGAACAAAGGAGCCAATACCCAACATGAGCAAAACTAATGTAGTTTACAAAATACCATGCAAGGACTGCACAAAACACTATATAGGACAAACAGGAAGACAGCTAACAATCCGCATACATGAACATCAACTAGCCACGAAACGACATGACCAGCTATCCCTAGTAACCACACACTCAGACAACAAGCAACATGAATTCGACTGGGAAAACACTACTATCATAGGGCAAGCCAGACAGAGAACAGCCAGGGAATTCCTAGAGGCATGGCATTCATCCACAAACTCCATTAACAAACACATCGACCTGGACCCAATATACCAACCACTACAGCGGACAGCTGAAACTGACACCCGGAAGCGGCAAGGACAGACCACTATAAATACCAGAAGAAACATCAAAGAAGCGCTTCGCAGGAGGCTCCAGAGCACTGATGATGTCTCCTAGCCAGGGGACAAAACGTTTGCAACAAAAACTTCCAGCTCGGCGAACAGAACCACAACATCGATACTTTCTAATCAACCTATTCAGAAATAATATTACACAGCCCTGGGGCAGTGGAACTGAACCTGGGTTGCTTGCATAGAGGTAGAGACACTACCATTGCACAATAAGAGCTTTAAACTTCACCATCTGACATAGTGGCATTGAATTCAAATTGCCGCTCCAGTGACAACATCATTATCTCCCTCAAATTGAGACCTTCTATTTCAGCATTGTAGATATTTTCTGATCTACTCAGCAATTTAGGGAGGCATGGTGACTCTGTGGAAAGCACTGCTGCCTCACAGCATTAAGGATATGGGTTCAATTCCAGTCGCGGGCTACTGTCTTTTGGAGTTTGCATATTCTCTGTGTGTCTGCGTGGGTTTCCTCCAGGTGCTCCTGTTTTGTCCCACAGTCCAAAGATATGCCGATTAGGTGAATTGCCTATGCTAAATAGACTGTAGTGTTCAGAGATGTGTAGGTTAAGGTGCATTCGTCAGGAGAAATGTGAAGTGATAGCAAAGGGGAGTGGGTTTGGGTCAGATACTCTTTAGAGGGTCAAATGGCCTGTTTCCACACTGTAAGGATTCCAAAGCACATAACACACACATCCTGGATACTGTGGACAATTTAGCATGGCCAACTCACCTAACCTGCACATCTTTGGACTGTGGGAGGAAACACTCGCAGACACAAGGAGAATGTGCAAATTCCACACAACTAATCGGGTAAGCAGAGTTAAAATCAAGTCTCGCAGTGGAATTCAAGATTGAGAACATAAATTTGAAGAAAATGATTCAAGGGACTGCAGTGGCACAAACATGGCCAGAAACCCAATATAAACTTACAACTCACTGATATCAGGACAGGGTGTCTGGGTTGGCACAATGGTAGCTCAGTGGTTAGTATGTCTACCTCATAGTGTTGGGGGCATGGGTTCAATCCCAGCCTTGGGTGGCTGCCTGTGTGGAATTTGAAAACTCACCTCATGCTTTTGTGGGTTTCTTAAGAGTCCACTAGTTTCCTCCCACAGTCCAAAGATGTGCAGTTACTTGGATTGAAGATCATAAGTTTCCAGGGATGGGGTGGGTAAGGGGGGGCGTTATGTCAAGGTGGGATGCACTTTAGAGGGTTGATCCAGACTTTATAGGCCAGATGGCCTCTTTCCACATTGTTGGGATTCTATCACTCTACACTGCAATGCTTTCAACGGGGCCTCAGTGAATTAATTTAAAATTTCGCACAAATTAATGAAACTGCAGGCAGCAAATGATCAATAAATTCATCTGGTAACAATAATCTAACAAAAAGGAGATAGCAATGAATGAATGAGTTTATAGACTAGAGGGTCAGCCACAAGCTGAGTAATCAATGAGGTAGCAGGAACATATTGAGCTCTATAGGCAATAGGCAAGAGTGATTTCAAACTTCCACACCATCAGGTTCACCAAAACATCAATAAATTAGTGGAGCAACTGACACCAGCAAACTGATTAATTTACTGACCTGAAGAAATGCTAAGCACTTGAAAAATTAATGGAGTATCAGTGAAAATAGCTGCTGAGTGGATAAGAAGTGTACAGATCATGTGAATGCTTTATTACATAGAGTGGATAACATAATTAACTAGGTCACTAACCAGAGGGCACCAATTTAACCCAACTGGTAAAAGCAGCCAGCTGACAAGAGGGAAAACTGTTTGTGTGGTGATCTAGTTGGATATGGAAAGCAAGGATGCTGGATATAGATTCAATAGTTCTAAAAAGGAAGTAGAGAAATACATGCAGGAGTATAAGGATGAAAAAGGAGAATGTGTATCTCTTCTTAGCAACATTCCCTCATAAACCCAAAAGGGAATTCAAGAAAAACTTCTCTTGAAGCTTAAATGGAATGTGGTGAGCCTGTAGGACTTGCTGTCATGAAGAGTGGTTGCAGTGAGTAATGTGGGTAGATATAAAGGGAGGTTAGATAAAAATACAAGGGAGAGATGATTGAAAGGAAATGCTGATTGGGTGAGATGAAGACGAGTAAGGAGGACATTAGTGCGAAGCATAAACACTGTGGCATTGACCAGATGGGCTGAGTGGTCTTCGATATAATAACAGATAAACTTTCTTAGTATCCTTAGTCACATTGTTTACAAATTCCAAATCGCACTTGCTCTGTGTATCAGTTTAAAAAGTCTTTGTTCTCCTACTGGCCCCATTCCTCCCCAGTTCTGCTCCTTCTACAGTTTGACACATAGCCACCTCTACAATCCCACCACTCCGCAAGCTCTACCTTTGATGGAAAAACATTCATCAGCATTCACATTCTGGAAAACCACCCTCCACACATTCTAACCTCGTTTCACTCTCCCAGAATCCCTGTCTCTTTCTTATAACAGTGTCCTTAAGAACCATCTTGTTCATTCAGCCTTGGCCAATGTTTTCTCTCTGTCTCAGTGTTTTTCTTCAATCAAACTGAATTTTCTAGATGCTTTTGCGCACATTAATCAAAGAAAAACAAAATAGATGGGCATGTACATTCAAGAAATATAGAAAACATTTTAATTAAAAAACTGTGACACTGGAGACCATTGTGCAGTGTCAATATTGAACTTTCTGATGGGAAAAAGTTGTTTTTGAACCAGTTCTATTTTGTTTCTACTTCAGTGGATAACTCTGTGGTATCTTGTTTTATGAAGATATGTTATTAAAGTGGTCAGCTAATAGTTCTGTTTTACACAAACTTCCTTGAACTGCTTTCCTTCAAAACTGTACTTCACAACTGAATGAATAATACTCCTGCTATATGTACTGAGCGAGAGATGTTGAGACGTTATTTTGACAGGAGTGTTGTGAATGGTTTACATTTCTTTCAAAATGACAAAATAAAATTTCAAAGTGCATTTTCCAAGATTTTATTAGCCAACAGTAACTGACAGACATTGACCCTGCTTGTTTGTTAAAATAAAGCAATTTCTCAGTCTCAATGTCTTGCTTCAATCTTGAGAAGGATTAATAGAGTCCTACAGTGTTGAAATAGGCCCTACAAGTCCACCATCCAAAGGGGATCCCACCCAAACCCATCCCCTATCACTCTACATTTACCCCTGACTAATCCACCTAACCTACACATCCCTGAACAGTATGGCCAATCCACCTAACCTGCACAATTTGGATTGTGGGAGGAAATTGGAACACCCAAAGGGGACCCACACACAGACATGGGGAGAATGTGCAAACTCCACACAGTCCCCCAAGGCTGGAATCAAACCAGGTCCCTGGTGCTGTGAGGCAGCTGTGCTAACCACTGAGCCACCTTGCCATAGTGCCCTGCAGCATGGAGACAGGCCCTTCAGCCCAAACTGGTCCATACCAACCAAACGGTCCATAATGTTCTGCTCCAATTCTTCAGATAGCAAATTCTAAGCAGTAGGCATTGACATGACCCAATGTTCAGTATCACTGCCACAATAATTAAAATGCATTCTGTATGTGTTGAACATATATGTCCCATCTTTTTGTTTTTCTTCCATTTTTTTGCACAAAAACATACAGGAAATTAAGTCTAATTGAAGAAAAATGCAAAAGCAATAATCAACATAATTAACTGGCACAGTAAGAAGGTACATCTGCCACTAGTGCCTTGGCATCACCTCACTAATCTGCCCCTGAAGGTTGTAGGCTCAGCTGTCAGTCTATTATCCTTTCACATGGTCAGTGTGCTGTACATCATTGTCCCACTCACCCCCAGGGAAGCCTGCCTTAGCGATCTACTTCAAGGTCTGCCCCTTCAAAAGGGGAACAGAGATCATTTGTTAGGTCTTGCAAGGCTGTTAAGATGTCAGCGTCGAAAAGTGTGGCACTGGAAAAAACCCAGCAGGTCAGGCGGCATCCAAAAATTAGGAGATTTAACATTTTGAGATAAACTCTTCATCAGGGATGTGTTAAGATGTCAGAGTCTTGGCAAAAGTCTCGCTGCAATGGCGACCAATCCCAGGACTGACATTGGTTCTTCCCTGTACCTAGGCTTCAAGGCTGACACTTTGATCTTTTACTATAAATTCTGTGTCCCATGATCCTGCCTCACTAGCTACCTGACAAAGGAGCAGCGCTCCGAAAGCTTGCATTTCAAATAAAGCCGTTGGACTATAACCTGGCATCATGTGATTTTTAACTTTATCCACCCCAGTCCAACATCTGCACTTCCACATCTGGAATGAATCATGAATGCTAATAGGTCGAGTCAACTTCAGGCACAGGAGTGGCACGGTGGCTCAGTGGTCAACACTGCTGCCTCACAGCTCCAGTTGAATTCCAGCCTCAGGTGACTGTCTGTGTGGAGTTTGCACACTCCCCTTGTGTCTGTGAGGGGTTTCCTCCCACTGTCTATGGATGGTTCGGTGAATTGGCCGTGCTAAATTGCTCTGTAGTGTGCAGGGCTAGGTGGGGCAAATATGGGATTATGGGGATAGCGTGGAATGCTTATCACAGGGTGAGTGCAGACTCAATGGTCTCTATCTGCCTTGTAAGGATCATATGATTTTGGAAATCTGAACAATGATCAGAAATGTTGGAAACCGTCAGACAGCTTCTGTGGAGGGAGGAACACAGGATTTCAGGCCAGTAAGCATTCATCAGATCAGAGCAGTCTTCAATCAGAAGAAAACGGGGTGTAAATCTCAGGCCGATGGGGGCAGTGTTCTACATCAGGGTGTGAGGAAACATGAAAGGGAAACCTTGTGTCAGATCACCATGACTTTCCGCGTCTCTGAGTGTTCTTGTGCTCCTCCTAATGGTAGATCAAAAAGAGGTATGGACAGGGTGAATTGGAAAGCAGCTGTTCCCATCAGTATAATGGCCAAGAACGTCAGGGCATAGTTTTAAAGTGAAAAGCGGGAGGTTTCGAAGGGATTTGAGGGATTATTCAACAAAAGGTGGTGGGAATCTGGAATGGACTGCCAATAGTTGAGATGGGAAAACTCACAACCTTTAGCATTCCCTTTATGCTTTAATCGAAGGTTTGGAAGGAAATTGTGTCAATGTGACTGGGACATTAACATTTAGAGTAAAAAATGAGGTCTGCAGATGCTGGAGATCACAGCTGAAAATGTGTTGCTGGTCAAAGCACAGCAGGCCAGGCAGCATCTCAGGAATAGGGAATTCGACGTTTTGAGCATAAGCCCTTCAGCCTGATGAAGGGCTTATGCTCGAAATGTCGAATTCTCTATTCCTGAGATGCTGCCTGGCCTGCTGTGCTTTGACCAGCAACACATTTTCAGCATTAACATTTAGAATCCAGTCTGAAGAAAACGCGTCGTGGACTCGAGAGAACTGTTGAGTTTCTGCAGCACGTTGCCATGTTTGTTTTTGATTTCAATCTCCCCAGGCTTCCTGAGCAAACCCAGCACTTATTATTTTTTAAATTCCTTACTTTTGCCAGTCATTCTGATCGTGAGGAAGGTGAGACATGAGCCATTTGCCTTAACAATCCTCTTTTGTTCAATCCGCATGCTTAGTCTACAGCCATAGAACAACTATGTTCTCAATTTTTGATGACCTAGCACCAGAACCTATGTGAATCTATAGGCATAGCTAAGTATTTGAAGCATTTAAGTGGCTTAACACTTCATTAAGATACCAAGCAGTTCACACACTCTGCTTCGTGGGTCACTTAAAGAAATCATATCTCCCAAAGCCAGCGAGACCCTTACATTTTTCCCATTTATCAGTGCCCCATATCCTTCTGATGCTGCTATAAGATCACCAGCGTCCATCACACTGAGAGGCTGCCTCCCGTTCACATTGCCATCTCTGTACCACGACAAGTTGGATGGCTCCCCTTACTGCTACTTCCTGCAATGAAGTGGGTCAGAGCTGGACGTGTATTGATTAGTGAAAAAGAATAAATGGAAGGTTGTTAAAAGCAATCACAAAATTTGAAACATTAGAGGTACTCTCTGACAGTGTACAGTGCCATTTCATGAATCACTTGATTGGATCACTGCTTTCCAATTTGCAGCTCCTGTCTGTCAAACAGCTCACGTCGCTAAGCTAGCTACACTTCCACTATTTGCTACAGTCTTCAGTGCGAGAGCCTAAATCTCAGCATATCTGTATTCATTCTTCAAGGGAATGTGGAAAGCAACACAAATTTTATCGTCTATCGACATGGTTCATGTTAGTTTCAAAAGCAAGACATGAATAGAAATATGAAATGATCAAACTTTAGGAGTTTATGAACTGAACTAAAAGAATTTGGTTTAGCTCACTCGATCTTCTGAATCTTGGTTTGATTGTTATGTTTGCACCTACTATTTCATTCTACTTTTATAATTGCTAAACAGAGCATACCGCAGACAATTCAGTCCTCAATTTTACAGGAGGAAGTAAGCGTTGAATTTCATTTCAGAAATTAATCTGGTGCTTTGTAATTCCATTTAAATTCATGCATAAAGCAGGCTTCAGTGAACTTCCAAAGCAAAGTTGCCATTGTACTACTGTTCTTTCATTGTGTGAAGTGTGACTTTTCCACTCTGCTTAGGTAAAATGTGTCCAGATATCAAAGCACAGGGGAGTCAGCCATTTCAGATTTTTGTACACTATACTGATTTTGTTTCATGGTACCTTCAATAGTAACATTTCAAGAGGGAATTGAAGATGTAATTTATGTGCAAAGTCTCCCAAGGTGATGTACCGCAGTGGTAAAAATATCAGTATACACAGGTTTCAGCACTGTAACCATGCACGATATTCATGGGGTGAGAATGAAACAGCCACAGGGCTTTCCTCTTCAAAAGCAGAGGAGATTGAAACTGATATACCACAAGGGAGAACTACCACACCGGGCAGAGAGTGCAAGTCGGAAATCTAGTCACAAATACCTGGATACCAGCAAATGCTTGAAAAAGATGCAATTAGCCAAAGTTATCTCAAGTCATTCCTGAATGAATGCAATAAAACAGAAGCCAGTTGTGACCAATGAACGACAAGTCAATCATGAACACAAAGCGTGAAGACAGAAACTCTAATAATGAATGACACCAACCAGCTGCAAGACAAGAATATTGTCAGCCAACAGCAACTAAACTAACACAAACCTCTCCAGATCGAGTAAATAGGTTGTCAAAGCTCTAACATTGACTTTTTAATTGTTGATGGTTAATCCTATCTGTGCATATCTGTGTAATTGTTGAATTGTCAATGTACAATGATGGAAAAAAGGGGGAATGTTGTGTTGTGTCCCTCAACTGATAACTTTAAGGGACATACTCATGGTATCATCACTATACGGTGGTTTGTGTGCTAATGGAATAAAGGTTTCTGTCTCCCTCTTAGAACATAGAACACTACAGTGCAGTAAAGGAACTTCAGCCCTCAATGATGCACTGACCTGTGAAATTAATCTGAAGCCCATCTAACCTACACTAATCAATTTGTGTCCATTTGCCTATCCAATGACTATTTAAATGCCCTTAAGGTTGGTGAGTCTCCTACTTTTGCAGGCAGTGCATTCTCTACTACTCTACTGAGCTCTGTCCTTTAGCAGCATGACATGTTGAGGGAATAGTGCCACAGTATATCCAAATTCGTCAGCTTGACCCCAGAGATACAACTGCCTTTGATTGTAGAGTACATATACAAGTATCAGGATTTGTGGTAAAAGTGCATTAAATTCTACTTGACCTACATCGAGCATTCCTTGAACATATTGGTTAGGCCACTTTTGGAATATTGCATGCAGTTCTGGTCTCCTTCCAATCAGAAGGATGTTGTGAAACTTGAAAGGGAACAGAAAAGATTTACAAGGATGTTGCCGGGGTTGGAGGATTTGAGCTATAGGGAGAGGCTGAACAGGCTGGGGCTGTTTTCTCTGGAGCATCAGAGGCAGAGGGGTGGCCTTATAGGAGTTTATAAAATCATGAGGGGCACAGATAAGGTAAATAGACAAGGTCTTTTTTTTCCCTGTGAAAGGGGAGACCAGAACTAAAGGGCATAGGTTTAGGGTGAGAGGGGAAAGGTATAAAAGAGACCTAAGGGGAAACCTTTTCATGCAGAGGGTTGTGTGTGTCTGAAATGAGCTGGCAGAGGTTGTGATGGAGGCAAGTACTATTGCAACATTTAAAAGGCATTTGATGGGTATGTGAATAGGAAGGGTTTGGAGGGATATGGGCTGTGTGCTGGCAAGTGGGACTAGATTGGATTGGGATATCTGGTCGTCATGGGCGGGTTGGACCAACGGGTTGGTTTCTCTCTGACTCCATGACTCTAAGTATCACAGCTCAGTTGATGCAGATCTTCAGTACATTGTACCACCCCAGGTTGGATTGGGCTTTGGTGCACAATCTGCTGAGCACCATGCTGGCTGAGGAATAAATGTCCCCCCATTGCTGGCTCTCAGAGAACACCTGATGACCAGGCATCTGCTCATTCCCAGGCAGGAGAGAAGCCCACAATGTTGGCCATTAATAACTTCACAAAAATACTCAGGAGTGGCAGGCAGACTTTTCATTGACACTTGGAAAACTGGGGAAATTCCATTACCCCTTTGATGTGGCATGTGTCTAGCTGTCTCTACCAACAGTATGATGGCTGTCCTGGGGAATTTGGGAATGACCAGGGGATGCTTGCCTTTCAAACAACAATAAATTTACAATCAATGAATGATAACTTCACCAGCTCAGTTCTATTCCAATTTATTCCTGTCTGCCTTGTTGTACCTAAGATTACACTAATATATAAGAGAAGGTGATACCTCTCCTTGACAATGTCTTCATCATCCTTTTCTGAAAATCGCTGCTGCTCTCTCAACTCTTCAACGTACATCATATCTCCTGTTTGCCTGCTCCAGAGTCTTGGGAAAGACATGGTTTTGAATTGAATTTGAATTCAACAAAATCTGGAAGCTAGTTCACTAACAACCATATATCCATTGTTGGTTAGCATAAAGACCCATCCAGTTCCCTTTAGGAAGGGAAATCTGCTGTCCTTACCTCGTCTGGCCCATGTTTGACTCCAGATCCACGACAATGTGGCCGATTTTTAACCACCCTCTGAGTTGGGCCAGTGAACTCATGGATAACAAATGCTGGCTATGTGAGAGACACTTACAAGCCATTCAGGAATCTTTTAAAATTATCATGCTTTTACCTTTCAGTGCAAGGGAGAGCTCAGCCCCAGGTCAGAAATGCAAGATAGAGCTAATCAGATGAGAAATCTGGAAATTGCTATTTTGTTCTCGCTGTAAAATTATTTATTAGGAACATTTATTAACTAAACTCATACTAAATTGATCACCTCATTAAATATAACATTGCAAAATATGACATTGCAAGGCTTGACAACAGATTCCTCCACAGTAACAAATGTAGTCTACTGCATCGTGGTAACTGATCAATAGGATCTAGATTTGAGATCAGAGACATCTGAAAATAAGACTTCACCATCAGAATATTCCTATCAACAGATAATCTCTTACAAAATTCAATGTGTTTCAATTCCAGTACGGATCCTGATACCAGAGACAGAGAAATCCATGGGATTAAAATTCACTGTTTACACTCACCTCAAAGCTCGGTAATTGGATTTGTCACTGTTGAGAAAAAGGAAAAACAAGACATTTTGTAAAATTCCATAAGAAGTAAGCACAAGAAACAATTCAGTTTTACTGAGTTCTGCAAGGCTTTAAATTCTTGCTATCCTCAGACCTTTAATTCCTGTCACCCTCAACTACCTGTTTATCACTTGCATTGATACTTTAACACTGTTTCACTTAAAATACTCAAGTTGTTAAAAATCATACAAAATTAGGCTATCGTCCAGCAGATTTATTCAGAAGTACAAACTTCACTATACAAATTCTGTGTCCTACGACCCTGTCCCACCAGCTATGTGATGGAGGAGCAGCACTCCAAAAGTTTGTACTTTCAAATAAATCTGTTGGACTATAACCTGGTGTTGTGTGATTTTTAACTTTGTCCATTCCGGTCCAACAGCGACACCTCCATATCATGGACACTCTAGTTGTGAATAGGAGCAAATGCCACATTCAAACCCTATTGATCAATTGGATAATTGATTGATTTATTTATTGTCATATGTACCGAAGTACAGTCAAAAGCTTTGTGCACGAACAATACAGGTCGATCATAGTAAGCAAGGATGCACAGATCAAAAGATTTAGATGGAGTCATACCGATAATTTTGCACAAGGTGTACAAGAGAGATCAACATTAGCAAGATCAGCATTAATTGAGGGTACAGAGCCCATTCAATAGTCTAATAACCATTGAGAAGGAGAATATAGAGTTAAAACATCACATTGCTTGGTGCTAAATTATCAAAGTCAATTGAAGAAACTAAAGAGATACAAGGACACTGTAACAACAGCCCTTTAGAGAAACCACTTGTATGTTGGGCGATCAAGTATATGTTGGAATGGAGCAGAGGGAAGTTTTTATTTGACTGAACTGTTTCTGGGCTGATGAAAATCTAAAGTAAACATGGTGCTGAGACCTCGACATGGAGCTGACACACCAGAACATTTTTCAGGGTTTTCTGATTATTTCATGCAGAAGGATATTTGGAGGCATTGCTATTGGGGTAAATTCAGCTAAGATAAGATCCACATTGTGGGAGTGGTACTGTCCCTACTACTAGTCTAGAAAATCCAGATTCAATTCCCACCTACTCCAGACATGTGTTGTAACATGCACAGAAAATGCTGGAGAAGCTCAGCAGGTCTGGCAGTGTTTACGGTTGGAGAAACAGAGTTAACATTTTGACTTTTTTTTCAGAACTGACTCTTCAGTTCTCTAGATGTGTCATACCTGGACTCAAAACACTAACTCTGTTTCTCTCTCTGTAGACACTGACAGACCTACTGAGATTTTCCAGTACTTTATGTATTTGTTTCAGATTTTGAGCATTTGCAGCATTTTGCTTTAATACAATGTATTATAACATGTTGAACAGTTTGATATCTACAAGGGATATGGACAGTTATAGAAAACAGGATAGATGAGGAAAATACTCCTTTCATATCCCATCAGCTTGAGACAATGGACATTGACTAAAATATTAAAATGATCTGTCAGAATGGCTTCATTCATCTCAACCCAATGAGCCCAAGTCAGGTGCCTAAACTTTGGGTAGATGTGATGAGGCAATAGGAAATAGAATCCCACATGTGAGGAACTGGATATGGGTCAAATGTTAAGTCTTTGACTTTCTAATCTAATGGGGCTCATTAGATACCCTTTATAACAGTCACCTCATGACTTTCCAGTTCTTCCTTATTATACAAAAAAGAAATTCCCTGATGTCGATTGCAGGTGCTGGCAATTGGAATGCCAATGCTCCCAAATCCCACTTGCGACAATTCGGAGCATATGCAGTCAGACATTTTGATTTCTGTCTTAGCTGTTGTTCCCCATGGAAACCTCAGTGTTAATAATCACATATATCTCCCACTTACTCAAACTTACTCACGGCCATTACCTATTGATTCCAGCCTCAAGGAAAACTTGTTTTTCAACATCCTTAACAATATGGTGAGCTATAATACAAAGAAAATGCAGAATGCAGGAAATCTGAACAGTTTATTATATTTGAAGATCTGCAAGAGAGGCAACAACAATGACAGGCAAAGATAGCTGGTAACCAAGGACAAATCTTGGGTTGCTATGGAATCAGCACAGTCAAGTATTATTAAGACAAGACACCATTATGCAACAATTATGAAACATCTGATGAAGTCACACTTTTGGAAAGACTGAACCAATCATGAACAGTGAGCACCTTGGGAAAAGGAACTAATTGTGAAGAGGTACATGTGGGAATCACAAAGGAAATGAGCAATGAGTTTAAGAACTGATGCAATACTGGATCAGCTTTTCTCACTGGACAAACAAATCACAGAAGTGAAAGTGAGGACTGCAGATACTGGAGATTAAAGTCGAGAGTGGAAAAGCACAGCAGGTCAGGCAGCATCCGAGGAGCAGGAAAATCGACGTTTCAGGCAAAATCCCTTCATCAGGAACTCTTGACGAAAAGCTTTCACCCGAAACGTTGATTTTCCTCCTCCTCAGATGCTGCCTGACCTGCTGTGCTTTTCCAGCACCACGGTCTTGAAACAAATCACCATTTGCTACGGCGCAGAAGGAGGCCATTTGGCCATTGTCCCTGCATTGGTTTGATTCCCTAGGACCAATCTCCTGCCTTCCCCCCCAGTTCTATGCAAGTGAACATCCAAAGTCCCCTTGAATGCCACCACTGAATCTGCCTCCACCATATTTCCAGGCAGTGCATTCCATATCTTAACTATGCACTGTTTCAAAAGCATTTGTTCTAAAATGGGTTTTAGTTAAATGGAAAGTAGAGTAGGATTTTGCAGAGGTAGGGTGAGTCCACCAAGGTCTTGCCCCTCCCCATCTTTGAAAGCTCCAACAACATTCAACATCTCTGCACTTCTTCAATTCTGGCCTCTTCCCACTTTAGCCTGGGGCCATACCTTCATCTAAAAAGTTCGAGTAAAAAGTGAGGTCTGCAGATGCTGGAGATCAGAGCTGAAAATGTGTTGCTGGTTAAAGCACAGCAGGTTAGGCAGCATCCAAGGAACAGGAAATTCAACGTTTCAGGCCAGAGGGCTCTGGCCCGTACCTTCATCGACCTGAAGTCTGGAGTTCCCTTTTGTAAACCTTTACTCCTCTTTAACCTTCTCTTTTCTGTTAAGATGATACGCAAAAACAGCAAAGTGAAGTGGTTTTAAGATGCTTTCACTCTTGTTTCATAAGCAAAGGTTAAACAGGTTGGGACACAACTCACTGGGATTTAGGAGGATGAGAGGGGATCTCTTTGAGACATATAGGATTCCTGGGAGAGTCTAGGACCAGAAGGCACAGTCTCAGAATAAAGGGGCCCCTGCGATAAGGAGGAATTTTGTCTCTCAGCGGGTTGTGACTCCTTACCATAGAGAGCTGTGGGGGCAGACTCCTTGTGTATACTTAAGGCTATGAAAGATAGATTCCTTAGCAGTCAGGCAATCAATGATTATGGGGAAAGGGTAGGACAGTGTCTGTGAGGAATGTCAGATCAACCATAATCAGAGTAGGTTCCAGGTTCTGAATGACCTACTCACGATCTTCTTTCTACGGTCTTACAATCTTATGCTTTAGTACGTTGACGTTGCTATTAAAATGCAAGGCTTTGTTGTTATGATGCAGCACCTGTAGATATCACCCCTCAGTGTTCCACCTGATCCACAAGGTGGGGGGTGGGGGTGGGGGGTGGGGGGTTGGAATCCAGAATTATTCCGTCATTCAAATTTCATTACTGGGGCCTTGAGAACCAAGGCTCTCTGTCTGATAGTTTTGACTCACTGGGAACTATTGGAGTTAAATTTGCTGAGAAAAAGAACAACACCCCAAGTCAGCAACTAATGGTGGGGAAGAGATATCTCTGAACTGCAAATCTCCCCAAGCTGCTAAACAACATCCAAGAAAGCAGCAGCTTCCCATTAACCTCACCGTCAGGCTCATTAAGTTCCTACTTTCACACATTAATAACTCAATAAAGCTGCTACAGTAAATTATGTCCAGTAACTAAAAGCATAAGTTTCTGACTTGTCTATCTGTCCATGAATCTCCAGTATGTCCACACAATGTCAACAGCAGCAGTTAAAATTCTCACAGCACCAGGTTATAGACCAACAGGTCTATTTAGAAGCACTAGCTTTCGAAGCGCTGATCCTTCATCAGGTAACTTGTGGGGCAGGATAATAATCCACAGAATTTATAGCAAAAGATCACAATGTCGTGGAATTAAAATGATATATTGAACAAACCTAGATTGCTGTTAAGTATTTCATTGTTTTGATTGGTCGCAGGTTTCGGTTCATTAATATGTAAATCCCAGAACTTCTTTTAAGTCACCTTCTTGAGATAACTTAAGATTTCATTAAAAAAAGGTGACGTCTCAGCTCAGACAATGCATTAAAGCTGTGAGGTTAGTGTCCGTCTGTACCCAAATCGTGAGTCAGACTGGTTCTGTTTCCAAAGTACGAATTTATAAAGTTTGGGAGAAGATTTGTAGCTCGGGTGCTCGTTGTTGTGGTTCTGTTCGCCGAGCTGGGAATTTGTGTTGCAGACGTTTCGTCCCCTGTCTAGGTGACATCCTCAGTGCTTGGGAGCCTCTTGTAAAGCGCTTCTGTGACCTTTCCTCAGGCATTTGTAGTGGTTTGAATCTGCCGCTTCCGGTTGTCAGTTCCAGCTGTCCGCTGCAGTGGTCGGTATATTGGGTTCAGGTCGATGTGCTTATTGATTGAATCTGTGGATGAGTGCCATGCCTCTAGGAATTCCCTGGCTGTTCTCCCAGTGTTATCTTAGTTGAACACATGTTGTTTGTCATCTGTGTGTGTGGCTACTAAGGATAGCTGGTCATATTGTTTCGTGGCTAGTTGGTGTTCATGGATGCGGATCGTTAGCTGTCTTCCTGTTTGTCCTATGCAGTGTTTTGTGCAGTCCTTGCATGGGATTTTGTACACTACATTGGTTTTGCTCATGCTGGGTATTGGGTCCTTCATTCTGGTGAGTTGTTGTCTGAGAGTGGCTGTTGGTTTGTGTGCTATTATGAGTCCTAATGGTCGCAGCAGTCTGTCTGTCAGTTCGGAAATGCTCCTGATGTATGGTAGCATGGCTAGTCCTTTGGGTTGTGGCATGTCCTCATTCCGTCGTCTTTCCCCTAGGCATCTGTTGATGTTATATGGATTGACTGCCTGCAGGTTTTGTGCTTTTTGAGCGAAAATAGAATGTATCTGTGAATACGATTCTGCAAATGCAAAGTTACCCAATAGACTGATATGTGTGTGCGTGTGAGCGAGACAGAGAGAGTGTGAGTGTGTGCATGTGAGGGAGACAGAGAGAGTGTGAGTATGTGCGTGTGAGGGAGACAGAGAGTGTGTGCGTGTGCGTGTGAGGGAGACAGAGAGCGTGTGAGTGTGTGTGTGAGGGAGACACAGAGAGTACGTGTGTGTGTGTGTGTGTGTGCGTGTGAGGGAGACAGAGAGAGTGTGTGTGCGTGTGAGGGAGACAGAGAGAGTGTGAGTGTGTGCGTGTGAGGGAGACAGAGAGAATGTGTGTGTGTGCGTGTGATGGAGACAGAGAGAGTGTGTGCGTGTGAGGGAGACAGAGAGAGTGTGAGTGTGTGCGTGTAAGGGAGACAGAGAGAATGTGTGCGTGTGCATGTGTGAGGGAGACAGAGAGAGTGTGCGCGTGAGAGGGAGACAGAGAGAGTGTGAGTGTGTGCGTGTGAGGGAGACAGAGAGAGTGTGAGTGTGTGCATGTGTGAGGCAGACAGAGAGAGTGTGTGTGTGTGTGTGTGTGTGTGTGTGGGAGACAGAGAGAGTATGCGCATGTGCGTGTGAGGGAGACAGAGAGAGTGTGTGTGTGCATGTGAGTGTATGCTTGTGAGTGTGCATTAGAGAGTGTGTGTTTGTGAGTGTGCATACTTGGTAGAGTGTGTGCATGAGTGTGACAGAGTACAAGTGAGAGGGTGTTCACGTGGGTGTGAGTGTGGGGGTGTACTTGCGTGTATCTGAGAGACGGTCTGCATGAGTTTGTGAGTAAATAAGTGTGAGTCTGTCTGTGTATGTCTGTCTATCTGTCTGTGTGTTTAGTGTAGTGGGGTCGCCTGCAGTGTAACATGAACCCAAGGTCCTGGTTGAGGCCTTCCCCATAGATACTGAACTTAATTATCAGCCTCTGCTTGGCCACTCTGCGTTGTTGCATATCCCGAAGTCTGCCTTGGTAGCAGCAGCATAGCCCATGGAAGCGACACTTGTCCAGATTGCTACCTTCCAGAGTTCATTAATGTCTGTATAAGTTGAGTTAAGTATGCTTCCTGCATCTACTTTCTAGTCGATGTAAATAAAAAGTCTATTATTTAAGCACAAGTCTGAACAATCACTACTCAGATGTTAATATACAGTAGTCAGGCTTCCTGATAGCTTCATTACAAGGGGTTGAAACATCACAGTGGATGACTATGGCTTTCCCATCACCCACACTGCACGACCCTCTCCAACACCCATCACACTGGGAACTGAAAGGATTAGATTAGACTTAGATTAGACTTTTTTAGATTAGATTAGACTTACAGTGTGGAAACAGGCCCTTCAGCCCAACAAGTCCACACCGACCCGCCGAAGCGCAACCCACCCATACCCCTACATTTACCCCTTACCTAACACTATGGGCAATTTAGCATGGCCAATTCACCTGACCCGCACATCTTTGTGACTGTGGGAGGAAACCGGAGCACCCGGAGGAAACCCACGCAGACACGGGGAGAACGTGCAAACTCCACACAGTCAGTCGCCTGAGTCGGGAATTGAACCCGGGTCGACAGGCGCTGTGAGGCAGCAGTGCTAACCACTGTGCCACCGTGCCGCCGTTAAACAGCTTCTCAGTCAGGCTTCGATAAATAATGTCCATGTGAAAGAAAGCACACAAAAGCACAAACACACACGCACAAACACACACGCACAAACACACACACACAAACACACACGCACAAACACACACACAAGCACATAGGCACGCACAAACACACGCACACAAACACACACGCACAAACACACACACACACAAACACACACGCACACAAACACACACCCACAAACACACACGCACAAACACACACACACAGACACACACGCACACAAACACACACGCACAAACACACACACACACAAACACACAGGCACACAAACACACACCCACAAACACACACGCACAAACACACACACAGACACACACGCACACAAACACACACACACAAA
Source organism: Hemiscyllium ocellatum (assembly GCF_020745735.1). Classification (NCBI taxonomy): domain Eukaryota; kingdom Metazoa; phylum Chordata; class Chondrichthyes; order Orectolobiformes; family Hemiscylliidae; genus Hemiscyllium; species Hemiscyllium ocellatum. Next base: position 41,534,913 of record NC_083436.1, on the reverse strand, counting down.
CACACACACAAGCACATAGGCACGCACAAACACACACGCACAAACACACACACAAGCACATAGGCACGCACAAACACACACGCACAAACACACACACACAAGCACATAGGCACAAACACACAAGCACAAACACACAGGCACAGACACACACGCACAAACATACACGCACAAACACACATGCACAAACACACACGCACAAACACACATGCACAAACACACATGCACAAATACACATGCACACACACACAGGCACAAACACACATACACACAAGCACATAGGAACAAACACACAAGCACAAACACACACGCACAAACATACACGCACAAACACACATGCACAAACACACAGGCACAAGCACACACGCACAAACACACACGCTCAAACACACACACACAAACACACAGGCACAAGCACACATGCGCAAACACATGCAAAAACACACAGAAAAACACATGCACAGACACACGGAAAAACACACAAACACATGCGAAAACACACACACAGGCACATGCACCAACACATGCAAAAGCACACCAAAAAATGCATACACAGACACACATAAGGCATACACAAAAACATACACACGCACAAACACAAACACACACAAATGCACACACTGACACACACACTTACTTTGGCCAATAAATGGTTGTACATAAAAATGATGTGGACCTTGTAAGAGGAGTAAAGATGCTAAAATGTAAAATGAATGTATTTGATCTCAAAAAGTCTCTCTCAGTTTAATTACAGGCTCCATAATATTTTTCCAGGTAAACCTTTTGGCATGACCCTTTTTAGTCAAGACAAGACTGCCTTAGACTAACCATCTAAGTTGTTGCACAGCAGGGAGCCAAACGTCTCAATTTGATAGGGCTCTGTTAAGAAGCACTTACTGCTAGTGGCTTGTTAATGGCTGCTGACAATCTCGACATATCTCAGAATGCAGTGATTTTTTTGCCACTTCTTTTTATGTCTTTGATGTGCAGTAAGAAGCTTTGTGTTGCCAGGAATGGTTGCTTTTATCTCCATTATGACAATTGAGCCAGTAGCAGTGAGGCAGCAACATACCAAATGCAATGCAAGTATGAGATTTACTTGAACATTTTCAAAGGAGGAATCCAGAAATACTCACAAGCATTTTAGAATAAGAAATATAATTATTAGACTTTCTATTTGAGGCAAATTTGATTTTTTTTTTGCAGGGGAAAATGCAGCATTTGAATCTAGCTCCCTCAAAGTTGTCACCCAATTTGATAGGTTTGTTAAGAAGGTGTATGGTGTGTTGGTTTTGATTAGCAGGGGGATTGAGTTTAAGAGCCGCGAGGTTTTGCTGCAGCTCTATAAAGACCTGGTTAGACCACACTTGGAATATTGTGTTCAGTTCTGGTTGCCGCATTATAGGAAAGATGTGGAACCTTGAGAGAGGGTGCAGAGGAGATTTAGCAGGATGCTGCCTGGACTGGAGGGCATGTCTTATGAAGAAAGGCTGAGGGAGCTCTCATTGGAGTGAAGAAGGATGAGAGGTGACTTGATAGAGGTGTACAAGATGATGAGAGGCCTGGATAGAGTGGATAGCCAGAAGCTTATTTCCCAGGGTGGAAATGTCTATCACTAGGGTGCATTAACCTTAACATTAGAGCAAGGTTTAGGGGAGATGTCAGAGGTAGGTTCTTTACTCAGAGAGTGGTGGGTGTGTGGAATGCACTGCCAGTGGTGATAGTAGAGTCAGATACATTAGGGGCATTTAAGTGACTTTTGGATAGGCACATGGAAGATAGTACAATGAAGGGTATGTAGGTTAGTTTGATCTTAGAGTAGGATAAAAGGTTAGCCGAACATTGAGGGCCGAAGGGCCTGTAATGTGCTGTACTGTTTGATGTTCTATGTTCTTTGTTCTATGTTCTAGAAAGGGGTTCTTTGACAAAGGCCTATAGGATATGCTCAATAGTTGGGACAGCAATTTCAGAGAGATATGGGGAGAGGAGTTAATGGAGGGGAGGTGGGTATGGACCATGTCCTTGGGGAGGAGTGATGACACCTGCGGCTAAAAGCAATGTCATCTGGCAGGAATGTTGATTGTAGGGCCACCACTTCCAGAGACTGTTTGAGTGGTCACGCAACAAGTGGCAAGTAGCCAAGTGAAATCACTGCGACTGAGCTAATTATCGGCAATTTTTAGATGGTGGTATTTTAGCAGCTTTTTCCGAGACCCCCTACAGTTATTGCAACTCATCACCTCTCAAGAGGTGAGGGGAAAGGCAAAACAATATCACAGACTCATACTGCCTGGAAACAAACCCTTTGATCCAACTCCTCCTCGCTGACTAGACATCCCAATCTGACCTAGTCCCTTTTGCCAGCATCAGGCCCATATGTCCCTAAACTCAGTAGAGTAAAAAACATAGAAAATAGAACATAGAACAGTACGGTACAGCACAGACCCTTTGGCCCACGATGTACCCATCCAAATGCCTTTCAAATTTTGTAATTTTACTAGCCTCCACCACCTCCTCTGGCAGTTCATTCCATATGTATACCACCCTCTGTGTGAAAACGTTGCCCCTTAGTTCCCTTTTAAATCTTTCCCCTCATCCTAAACCTATGCCCTCTTGCTTTGGACTCCCCCACCCCAGAAAAAAGACCTTGTCTATTTACCTTATCCACGCTCCTCATGATTTTATAAACCTCTATAAGGTCACCCCTCAGCCTCTGACGCACCAGGGAAAACAGCCCCAGCCTATTCAACCTCTCCCTAGAGCTCAAACCCTCCAGTCCATGTAATCTTTTCTGAACCCTCTCTAATTTAACATCAATCTTTCCTCTAGAAGGGTGACCAGAATTGTACCAATGGGAAATCGACAAGTCTGAGGTCATCCTCTGGTAGAGACATAGAGTTCAAAAGATCCCTACAATGCAGAAAGAGACCATTCAGTGCATCAAGTCTACATCAACCCTACACAAACACAGTCCCGTACCCTGTCCCTGTAACCTCACATTTCCTATGATTAACCCACCTTGCCTGCACATCCATGGACACTATTGGCAATTTAGCTTGGCCAATCCACTCTAACCAGAACATCTCTGGACTGTGGGAGGAAACCAGAGCACCTGGAGGAAACCCACACAGACATGGGGGAATGTGCAAACTCCACACAGACTGGAATTGAACCGAGGGCCCCTGCACTGTGAGGTTGTGGTGCTCTCCACTGAGCCACTGTGCTGTCTTGACAAAAAAAAACACTCATTAACCTCAATTAATGACTTCACCAAGAGGATTGTGTCCTTTTTCTGGGTACCAGACCTCAAGCAGGAAGTGAAGATTTAGTAGAGGATGCAGAGGATATCTTCAAAGGGGTTCCAGGGATAAGGGACTTCAATTGTGTGGATGGACTGGAGAAGGGTCAGGAAGAGAAAATTAACAGGAGTTTTTTTTGGAAAGGTGTGCTAAAATATGAGGGGTCTGGACAAAGTACATGGCAAGGCACATTCCCTATTGGCAGAAGAGTCACGGGCGGCACGGTGGCACAGTGGTTAGCAGTGCTGCCTCACAGCATCTGAGACCCGGGTTCAATTCCCGACTCAGGCGAGTGACTGTGTGGAGTTTGCACGTTCTCCCCGTGTCTGCGTGGGTTTCCTCCGGGTGCTCCGGTTTCCTCCCACAGTCCAAAGATGTGCGGGTCAGGTGAATTGGCCATGCTAAATTGCCCGTAGTGTTAGGTAAGGGGTAAATGTAGGGGTATGGGTGGGTTGCGCTTCGGCGGGTCAGTGTGGACTTGTCGGGCCGAAGGGCCTGCTTCCATACTGTAAGTAATCTAAGTTAAATTTAAGATGTTTGGTGAAGAACAAAAGGCAACCATTTACGTAGTGAGTAGGTATCATTTGGAACACACTGTGAGAGGGTGAGGAGGGAAGAATCATGGATTTGGAACAGGAATTGGGGAAAAGGCAATGATAGGCTAAATGGCTTCTTTCTGTGCTGTAAACCCTCTCTGATTCTACAGCAGATCATCACAAATTAGGGTCTGGGAAGACCATTTTGCCTGTCAAACCCACTGTGCCATTTGATAAGATCATTGCTGATCTAATTGGGGTCTCAAACTTCCTGTCTTTTCTTTCATTCGTGCATAGGATGTAGGCATCGCTGGCCGGGCCCAGTATTTATTCCCCGTCCCTAGTTGCCCCTTGAGAAGTTGCCTTCTTGAACCGCTACAGCCCACCTGCTGTGGGTTGACCCACAATCCCTTAAAGGGAAGAAATTCCAGGATTTTGACCCAACAACAGTGAAGGAATGGCAATTTATTTCCAAGTCAGGATGATGAGAGGCTTGAGGACGGTGTTCCCAGATGTCTGCTGCCCTTATCCTTCGAGATGGGAGCGATGGTGAGTTAGGAATATTGTGTGCAATTCTGGTCTCCTTCCTATCGGAAAGATGTTGCGAAACTTGAAAGGGTTCAGAAAAGATTTACAAGGATGTTGTCAGGGTTGGAGGATTTGAGCTACAGGGAGAGGTTGAACAGGCTAGGGTTGTTTTCCCTGGAGCGTTGGAGGCTGAGGGGTGACCTTATAGAGGTTTATAAAATCATGAGGGGCATGGATAGGATAAATAGACAAGGTCTTTTCCCTGGGGTGGAGGAGTCCAGAACTAGAGGGTGTAGGTTTAGGGTGAGAAGGGAAAGATATAAAAGAGACCTAAGGGGCAAAAGTTTCACACAGAGGGTGGTACGTGTATGAAATGAGCTGCCAGAGGATGTGGTGGAAGCTGGTACAATTGCAACATTTAAAAGGCATTTGGATGGGTATATGAATAGGAAGGGTTTGGAGGGATATGGGTCGGGTGCTGGCAGGTGGGACTAGATTGGGTTGGGATATCTGGGTCAGCATGGACGGGTTGGACCGAAGGGTCTGTTTCCATGCTGTACATCTCTACGACTCTATGATTCTCTAGGAGGTGGTCCCAATATCCACTGACTTCCTGGTCAGTCACAAATCTGACCAATGCAAGCTTAAACACGTGGAATGAACCCACCTACACTGCAAGATGGCAGCAGAGTGAAATGCTCCACACTGACTTCCTTCTTTTACCCCCTTTGCAGCAGTTTTCCTTCCCCTACCCCTAACTTTCAATTTCTTAAATTATCCTACCCAAAACTGCTTGGGGAACATGGAGACAAGGAAAAGGGAGAGAGGTTGCAGCTGGAGCCCAAACCAGGGATCAGAGCGAGTCCCGGAATGGGGAGCAGAGCGAGTCTGGGAGTGGGGAGCAGAGTGAGTCCCGGAGCAGAATGGGTCCAGGAGAGGGGAGCAGATGGGTCCCGGAGAGGGGAGCAGAATGTGTCCTGGAGTGGGGAGCGGAATGGGTCCCGGAGAGGGGAGCAGAGTGAGTTGTGGATGGGGAAGGCCAGTGCATAGAGTCAGTGTGACTTCGTGTTCTGAAGTCCATTGGACACGGACTCATGTTGGAAAAGGGCAAGAACTTGTGTACTTTTTAAACTCTTTTTATTCTCATTCTGGACTTTTAAACTCTGTATTCCCATCTTAATCTATTTTTGTTTTATTATTCCAATTCTGTGACAACACTTAAAGTATCTGTACCCAGGTACCCTGTACTTAAGATGGCACCGAGAGGTGACATTACAAACTATTCACTGCACTCAACATTGTGCACATGACAGCCAGGGTGATTCTGTTATATGCACTCGGAGGAAGTGAATTCCACAGTGTATCAACTCTCTGGAAGAAAAGTAAAATTCTCTTCAACAATGATGAAAATGTTAGAGACTACAAGAGGTCAGCGTGGAGTGATTGATGATGTTGTGGTCTCTGTTTAAGAAAGAGCTTTGTAATGAGGTGGGACCTGGGTTAAGGGCTGGTCCAGCACTTCCTAATGCTTGGGTCAGGAAATCTGCGTAGATAGGCAACTGGCATATCTTAACACAACACACCACTTAATTATATAGAAATCCGTCTAGTGTCGCACATTTTTACAGAAAAGTGAGTTGATCTTTGTAGCTGCTGCCAATTCATTCATTTTGAACACAGCGTTGCATTGTCACTTTTATCCTGAAAGACATTTACCTACTTTCACAGCCCCTTCTGCAACAACTCTTCTCCTATTTACCTTTTATATGACGGCAAATAAACTCCTACAGCATTGACTCAGAGTGAGCTTTGATTGGCTCAGCTCATCCAAACGTCAGCTCAGTTCATCCCATTGCTCACCCACTCCCATTGGCAATGACCCCTCTACATGTTGGATTGCAACTCAGCTCAACACTACAGATATAAAATTCTTACTTTTGGCTGTGAGTCACTGCATGTCCTCAACCTTCCACACAGGATTGAACGTTATCACCAATGGAACGTTCATCTTCCCTGAAAGGGGATTTGAACACCTGGTTCCCCCCTCCACCTGACACTAACCTTAATCCTAAATGTAACCCTAACCCAATCACATGGTTCCCCCTCCACCTAACATTAACCTTAACCCTAAATCTAACACTAACTCTCTCTCATGGCTCCTCCTTCCACCTAACACTAACCTCAACCCTAACCCTATCCCTATCACAGGAACTTAGCCCTAACCTTTACTTTAACCCTAACCCTAACCCTATCACATGGACCCCCTCCACCTAACCATAACTCTAACCCTAACCTTAACCCTATCGCACGGACCCCACTCCATCTAACCATAACCCCACTCCCACACCCACCCTCCCCACCCACCCACCCACAGGTTCGGTCTCACCTGCAACTGCAGCAAGATAACTTTAGACAAAAATAGAAATTACTGAAAATGCTCAGCAGGTCTGGCAAATGTTAACTCTGATTCCTGTCCACAGAAACTGCCAGACCTGCTGAGCTTTTCCAGCAATTTCTATTTTTGTCTAAAGTTGTTTTGATACTGTTGCAGATGCAACCACACCTGAACTTTGTATTCTGCAGAACAGAAGGATCTGGGAGTCCTCAGCCATGAATCACAATAAGCTGGAATCTAAGTTCAGCAGGTAACAGGGAAGGTAAATGAAATGTTAGCCTTTGTTTAAAATGTCAAAGTCTTGCTGAAATTGTAGAAGGCACTAATCAAACCATGGTTGGAATAGTTTAAATAACTTTGGGTAGCTTCTCTAAGGAAAGATATGCCAACATTGGAGACAGTCCAGAGAAAGTTCACTGGATCTGTACCAGGTAAGGAGGGATTGACTTCTGCAAGGTTGAGTGGGTTGGACCTGTACCCATTGGAGATTAGAAGAATAGAGGTGAGCTTATTGAAGCATATAAGATTTTTAGGGGACTTGGCAGGGTAGATGCAGAAAGATTGTGTCCCCTTACTGGAGAGTTTAACACCAGAGGGCATCATGTCAGAATAAGGGGAGAGGCATTTAAGGCAGAGATGAGGAGCAATTTCTTCTCTCAGACATTTACGAATCTGTGGAATTCTTCATCTGTTGAGGCTGGGTCAGGGAGTCATGGAAGTCACAGAGCATGGCAACACACCCTTCCATCTAATTCGCCCACACCGACCAAATTTCCCAAACTAAACTACTCCCACCTTCCTGCATTTGGCAATTTCCCCCCAAACCTTCCCTATTCATGTCCCCATCCAAATGTCTTTTAAATGCTGTAATTGTACCAGCATCTACCACTTCCTCTGGCAGTTCATTCCATGCATGAAGCACCCTCTTTGTGAAAAAGTTGCCTCTCAGCTCCCTTGTAAATCTTTCTCCTCTCACCTTAGATTTATTCCCTCTGGTTTTGAACTCCCCCACCTTAATAAAAAGACCTTTGCTATTCACCTTATTCATGCTCTGCGTGATCTTATAAACCTCTGTAAAGGTCATTAAGTATCTGCAAAGCTGAGATGGATAGATTTTTTTATCAATAAGGGAAATAAGTGTTGTGGGGAAAAGGCAGTAAAGTGGAATGAGGAGTTTCAGATTAGCCATAATCTCTTCGAATGGTTTCAGTAAGTTCATGTCTTGTTCTTCAATCACATTACTGTGGGTGTGGAGATACATGCAGGTCAGATAAAGATGCCAGACCTCCTTTCTTAAAGGTCTTTAATGTATCAAATAGATTTTTCTGAAAACAGACATTTTTTTTAATGGGGGTCACTGTACACTATCCATATTTCAGATTTTATTCATTGGACTTAAATTCTACCAGCACTGATCCCCAGCGAAACAGGCTGTGTCTCTAGCTGGGTAATAATACCAGTATGCCATTGTCTGCTGGTAAAGGGTGTTCTCCTGGAGTGCTTATGTCTCATCTGACTTGACAGATGATTCTCTTGGGAGCACTGCTGCTCTGAAGAGGGTGACCCCTGACCTACATTTTAAGAGATTGTCTGTTGTGTTTGGACTGTTTGTGCCTCTTGATTAAGGGGTGCCCTTTTGTGCCATCTTTCCAGAATGGTCTTTGGGAGACTAAGCCCTGGAATCTCAGTGAGTGATTTGGGTTCATCTCCAACACGATGATATGGCCCGCACAGAGATAGAGAAAGATAGAGAGAGACAGAGAGAGAGAGACAGAGAAACAGAGAGAGAGAGAGAGAGAGTGAGAGAGAGAGACAGAGCAAGAGTGAGAGGGAGAGAGAGAGGGAGAGGGAGAGAGATAATATGACTCCACAAGACAAGTAGTAAGTCAGGGCTGCATTAAATTCCCTCCTCCCAACTCTTAGAGTCAGCAGAAGCCCCCTAACCCCAAACACAACCTGATAGTTACCAGGCCCCACTCCCAATCCCATAGTTGAAATATCCTTTATTTCCTTTCACAAGCATTGATCACCCAAGCTCTGAATGCTCAGGAACCTGATCCTTTGATGCTGCATTTGATAAATGTGATTAGTGACTCTCATTCCACATACCCCGAGACCTCTGTTTTCTGTCACCCTGCACTGCTTCTTTCCACTAACCCTCCCCTACCGTTGATAAGCGAGCCCCACAATCAGATCCAGTCTCAGCTACCACCTTTTCCTTGCACTTTAATGCATGAGCTGTACTCCAAGATGTTGCCCACTCAGTCTGTGTTCCCAATCCTCTGCTACAGACTGGGGGAAGTCAGCATCTGTGTGCTGGTTGTTGGTTCCTCATTTTCTCTTCAATGTAGCTGTCTGTGCAGTCAAAGAGTGCAGTTGCCTCATGCCTGGTGCAAACCCAGTGTGGGGACCAGCATTGCAGATACACGTTACATTCATGCCTCAAACAGGCAGTACCTCTGCCACCCAAGTGTGTCTGTTCAACATCTCTAATTAGCTACCCAAAATGATGGGATAGGTCACCATCCTACCTGAGAGGCCTCCTCTGTGAAAATTGTGCGCAGGTGACAATATCATCAATCACTGGCACATTGTGCTTTAGTGAAACACTCCAAGCGCACCTACTATCTAACCCACTTCTGCCTCAGTGTGAAATGCAGGGCAAGGTTTCTGCTAAATTACATTTCACAACAGGTTTGGAAGAACACATCAAAAAGAAATCCTTCATTGCTATTCTCTCTTGAATAACACTTTCCAAACTTTCTCTCACAGTGAACCTGTTTTCAGGTTTGAAAGTTGTTGAGAGCTCTGAGTGAAGAGTGAGAATATGGGATTTGGAGGCCATGATTGGAGGGACCTGTTAGATGGGAGCACTGCTACACAGCAGTCTCAGGCTTGTGGTAACATTTCAGCTTGTGACTCTAACTTAGGGTCCTACCATCCCCTTTGAGAAACCTATTCCAGAAAACTCATGGTCAGCTCACCCAGAAGATTAAGATGCATGGGATCCATAGAGACTTGGCCACATTGCTTCCGAACTGGCTTGCCCACAGAAGGCCGAGAGTAGTGGTGGAGGGATGTTTTTCAGGTTGGAGGTCTGTGGCTAATGATGTTCCACAGGGACCCACACTGGGACCTCTGCTGTTTGTGATATATATAAATGACTTGGGTGAACATATAGATGGGTGGGCTAGTAAGTTTGCATGATGACATAAAGTTCAGTGGAGTTGTGGATAGTGTAGAAGGTTGTCAAAGGATACAGCGAGATATAGACCGGTTTCAGATATGAGCAAAGAATTGGCAGATGGAGTTTAATCTGGGCAAGTGTGAGGTGCTGTACTTTGGGAGAGCAAATGTTAATGAAGAGTATACAGTTAATGACAGGACTCTGAACAGCATTGATGTACAGAGGGATCTTGGGGGTCAAGTCTATAGCTCCCTGAAAGTGGCAATACCAGTAGATCGGGTGGGAGAAAAGGCATAGGGCATGAATTAAGTACAAGAGTCAGGATGTCATGTTGCAGCTTTGTAAGACTTTGGTTAGGCCACACCTACAGTTCTGTGTTCACTTCTGGTCACCACATTACAGGAAGGATGTGGATTTTTTGGAGAAGGTGGAGAAGAGGTTTACCAGGATGCAGCCTGGATTAGAGGGTATGAGCTATAAGGAGAGGCTAGAAAAACTTGGGCTGTTTTCTCTGGAGTAGTGGAAGCTGAGGGGAGAATTGACAGAAGTCTATAAAATTATGAGAGGCATAGGTTTGACGGTCAGAATTTTTTCTCCAGCGTTGAAATGCCTAGTACTAAGCGGCGTGCATTTAAGTTGAGTGGGAAAGTTCAAAGGGGATGTGGGGTCAAGTTTTTTATATAGAGAGTGGTAGGAGTCTGGAGTGCGCTTCCAGGGCTGGTGGGGGAGGCAGATACAAGAGGGGCATTTAAAGGACTTTTGGATAAGCACGTGAATATGCAAGGAATGGAGGGATATGGTCCACGGGCAGACTGAGGAGATTAGTTTAATTTAGCGCCATGATCGGCACATGGGCCGAAGGGCCGGTTCCTGTTTTGTACAATTCTAAGAGTAAACACAGACCATTTACATAATGAAATAAAATGATGTACTGTGGATGCTGGAAATCTGAAACAAGGTCTGAAGTTCTGTTTCTGAGAAACTCGGCAACTCTGGAGAGAGAGAAAGCATAGTTAATGTTTCAAGTTCAGAGACTCATCTCTAGAACTTCTATCATTTATAACTGGCTTATTGAAAACAAAGTCCTGATAGCCAGTCATAAAGTGTGATGATCATACCTATAAAAGCAAGCCATCATAATGCATATCCTATTTACAGATAACAGTGAAAACAAAATCTAAGTGGAAGCTCATGAACACATTGCATAATTACAAACATTTCCATATACAAATAATTAAAATATTTTGAAAAGTGCAGGTCTTCTTAATCGAGAGAATAAAAATGAAACATCTACTGTGGTCTGCCCTTTGTATTAAAGCCTATAGATCAAGTGTTGTCAAGTTGAGTTAACTAAATTCTCAATCACTTACATTTGTGTTTCTCAAAGGTTTTCATGTTAATGGCTCTTCCTGTAATGCCAAGATCAAATTTTCATGTGGAAAAAAATCATGAATTCTTTTCAACAATTATATATTTTATGTTATTAAAGAACATTTCAAGGTGACTGGATATGACAGGTTTAGTTCAAACAACTAACATTGAACCAAGCTGGTGCACTAATGTTGGTGAAACTGGTCACAGACCATTGGCAGGTGCCTTACCAGCATTGTCAGGCCTCCCTTAAGATCAAGGACCCTGGTAGAGGATGCTTCACCCACCAATTAAAGGCTAGGAATCTCTTCATCACTTAGAATCACTCCAAGGAGGAGAGGGAGATGGCGACTGCCGTCAAGAATCCAGAGAAAGTATATTTCTGTCAGGGTGAAAGGGAAGGCTGGTAGGTATAGGGAATGCTGGATGACTAAAGGAAATTGAGGGTTTGGTTTAGAAAAAGAAGGAAGCATATGTCAGGTATAGACAAGATATATCGAGTGAATCCTTTGACGAATATAAAGAAAGTAGGAATATACTTAAGAGGGAAATCTGGAGGGAAAAAAAGGGGACATGAGATAGTGTTGGCAAATAGAATTAAAGAGAATCCAAAGGGTTTTTACAAATATGTTAAGGACAAATGGGTAACCCGGGAGAGAATAGGGCCCCCCAAAGATCAGCAAGGCGGTCTTTGTGTGGAGCCACAGAAAATGGGGGAGATACGAAATGAATATTTTGCATCAGTATTTACTGTGGAAAAGGATATGGAAGATATAGACTGTAGGGAAATAGATGGTGACATCTTGCAAAATGTCCAGATTACAGAGGTGGAAGTGCTGGATGTCTTGAAATGGTTAAAGGTGGATAAATTCCCAAGACCTGGTCAGGTGCACCCTCTAACTTTGTGGAAGCTAGAGAAGCGATTGCTGGGCCTCTTGCTGAGATATTTGTGTCATCAATAGTCACAGGTGAGGTGCCGCAAGACTGGAGGTTGGCAAACGTGGTGCCACTGTTTAAAGACAAGCCAGGGAACTATGGACCAGTGAGCCTGACGTCAGTGGTGGGCAAGTTGTTGGAGGGAATCCTGAGGGACAGGAAGTACATGTATTTGGAAAGGCAAGGACTGATTCGGGATAGTCAACATGGCTTTGTGTGTGGGAAATCATGTCTCACAAACTTGATTAAGTTTTTTGAAGAAGTAACAAAGAGGATTGATGAGGGTAGAGCAGTACATGTGATCTATATGAACTTCAGTAAGGCTTTCGACAAGGTTCCCCATGGGAGACTGATTAGCAAGGTTATATCTCATGGAATAAAGGGAGAGCTAGCCATTTGGATACAGAACTGGCTCAAAGGTAGAAGACAGAGGGTGGTGGTGGAGGGTTGTTTTTCAGACTGGAGGCCTGTGACCAGTGGAGTGCCACAAGGATCGGTGCTGGGCCCTCTACTTTTTGTCATTTACATAAATGATTTGGATGCGAGCATAAGAGGTACAGTTAGTAAGTTTGCAGATGACACCAAAGTTGGAGGTGTAGTGGACAGCAAAGAGGGTTACCTCAGATTACAACAGGATCTGGACTAGATGGGCCAATGGGCTGAGATTTGGCAGATGGAGTTTAATTCAGATAAATGTGAGGTGTTGCATTTTGGGAAAGCAAATCTTAGCAGGACTTATACACTTAATGCTAAGGTCCGAGGGAGTGCTGCTGAACAAAGAGACCTTGGAGTGCAGGTTTATAGCTCCTTGAAAGTTGCAGGTAGGTAGGATAGTGAAGAAGGCATTTGGTATGCTTTCCTTTATTGGTCAGAGTATTGAGTACAGGAGCTGAGAGGTCATGTTGTGGCTGTACAGGACATTGGTTAGGCCACTGTTGGAATATTGCGTGCAATTCTGGTCTCCTTCCTATCGGAAAGATGTTGTGAAACTTGAAAGGGCTTAGAAAAGATTTACAAGGATGTTGCCAGGGTTGGAGGATTTGAGCTATAGGGAGAGGTTGAACAGGCTGGGGCTGCATTCCCTGGAGCATCAGAGGCTGAGGGGTGACCTTAGAGAGGTTTACAAAATTATGAGGGGCATGGATAGGATAAAAAGAAAAAGTCTTTTCCCTGGGGTGAGGGAGTCCAGAACTAGAGGGCATAGGTTTAGGGTGAGAGGGAAAATATATAAAAGAGACGTAAGATGAAACGTTTTCATGCAGAGGGTGGTACGTGTATGGAATTAGCTGCCAGAGGATGTGGTGGAGGCTGGTACAATTGCAACATTTAAGAGGCATTTGGATGGGTATATGAATAGGAAGGGTTTGGAGGGATATGGGCTCGGTGCTGGCAGGTGGGACTAGATTGGGTTGGGATATCTGGTTGGCATGGACGGGTTGGACCGAAGGGTCTGTTTCCATGCTATACATCTCTATGACTCTATGACTCTAATATTGTATTATCATGGGACCCAGGCCACTAGGAATGTTCACAAGAGAAAGGGAGAGAAAATGGGGCTCATGGGGTGGAGGTAGTGGGACCTGGTAGGGGTAGTTTGGATAATAAGGGCAGGAGACTGGCTCTCGGTGTGTCATTCAGAGAAACTCAACATCTGTGGACAGAGAAACACATTGAAAAGAGGATCAAGAATACTCTATACAGCTCTTTGAGCCTGTTCCCCATTCATTAAGATCATGGCTGATCACTCGACAGTCTGTTCCCAATCTTGCCCCATAATAGAGTAAAGGTTAAAATGTGATTGCTCTTCATTGATTTGTTTACACAGTAATCCAGGTTAATCACTGAGACATTAATAACAGGCAGACGTTACAACAATGGCAATGGGAAGACACTTTGAAGATCATTTCATTCAAGATTCACCTGATGGAAATTTCACGCCCCTGATACAAGCTTGGGAGATCATGTCCATTGAGCTGTTAACTGCCAAAACATTACTGCAATGTCTTGGCATTTTAAATTACTTGAAGAGCTTAAGAATCATTAGAAATAAAAGTTATTACAAAGCAGAAATAGGGCAAGGGGGAAGAGGTCACCGGAGCTATGGCACTGGAGAGCTGAATGAAGACATTTCTCCTTATATCCATTAACAGTCAAGGAACTCCAAGAGCCTCAATCAGGAGAGACTATTGTGAAGAGTCATTGTTGTCATTGAGATATTTGACCTGCTAAAATATGATGTGTGGTCCTGGGTGGACAAAGTTAAAAATGACACAACGTCATGTTAAAGTCCAACAGGTTTATTTGGAAGCATTAGCTTTCAAAACACTGTTTCTTCATCATACGGTTGTAGAGCAGAATTTTACGACACAGAATTATATATTATTTTGCTCAAAAACTGCATCAATCCATGTAAAATTTTGTAAATCCCACTTTAGAAACAGAATCAGTCTGACCTAACATTGGGACACAGACAGACTTCAACTTCACACGTTCAGTGCATTATCTGAGCTGAGGTGGCACCTATTGTTAAAAGCTATCTTGAGAATGTAACTTTAAAAAAGTTCTGGGATTTATAAATGAAGGAACCAAAGCTAACATGATCATTCTAAAAGATGAAAGACATAAGTTAAATGTAATTTTACATTCCATGACACTGCAATCCTGTTGCTATAAATTCTGTGTGTTATGATTCTGCTCCACAACCACCTGATGAAGGACCAGTGCTTTTAAAGCGATGATTTGGAGATGCCAGTGTTGGAATGGGGTGGACAAAGTTAAATATCACACAACACCAGGTTATGGTCCAACAGGTTTAATTGGAAGCACACTAGCTTTCGGAGCGCTGCTCCTTCATCAGGTGATTGTCATGGAAGGAGCGTTGCTCCGAAAGCTAGTGTGCTTCCAATTAAACCTGTTGGACTATAACCTGGTGTTGTGTGATATTTAATTCTGTTAAAATATGACCTTGCTCGACTCTGGGTGTACATCCCTCCCACCTACCCAAGCAGACTGCAACCGTTCAAGAAGTTGACTTAACACCATCTTCCTTTCCAAGTGAAATTAAGGGTCCACAATAGATGCTGGCTGGGTCAATGAAGACCACATCCCATGAATGGTTTTGACAAAAATACAGTCCAGTTTGCAGAGATGGCTAATTAACATGGAGCTGGATGACCCCTTGTAAATTAGGACAGAATAGATCTACAATTACATCTCAAAAACATACAGAAGCTAAAAGGATAAAGGCTTTGTAATGTAAAGGATTCTGTTGTCAAAAATGTTCATCCTTTAAGGTGAGAGCAGGCAAAGATTTAAAAAGGACCTGAGGGGTAACTTTTTCACACAGAGAGTAGTACATATATGGAATGAGCTGTCAGAGGAAGTGATGGAAGCTGGTACAATGACAACATTTACAACATCTGAATGGGCACATGAATAGAAAGGGTTTAGAGGGATGTGGGCCAAATGCTGGGAAAATGGGTCTTGGTCAGATTGGGATGCCTTGTCAGCATGGATGATTGGACCAAAGGAACTGTTTCCGTGCTGTATGACTCTGTGACTCTATTATGAAAGCAAATAGCTTCCACAATCTGATGACCCAGTGAGGATTGTTTTTGAGTTTTTTTACTATTGGGAAATAGGGAACGCAGTCATTAATTCAAACACATCAAGGTCTCTCAAACAGCAATGTGATAAAGGGCCAGACAGTCTGCCATTCCTTTACTGATGCTGGCTAAAAGGATTTGAGGGGAGTATCTCTGCTCTTCTTCACGTTGGTATCACAGGGTGTAGTGAAGAGTCCAGGCAGCTTCCAGGGTGTCATTCTCATCCAAAAGACTGAGCTGTCAACAGTGCCTTCATCCTACACTGTAAATCTAGATAAATGCTGGAGCATTAATGGACTTGAATGGACTATATCCGAACCAGGATTTCTGAATGCCATTTCTGGAAGCGGGGCTGAGAGCTGTCACACGGCTCTGCAGAATTCCCAAGGTTATAGACCCTGAGGGAATTGTTTGGGAACCAACAATCCCACTGAGCAACTCCCCTCCGGCTAAAAATATCCATTTAAAATTAACTTAATCAACTTCTATAAAGTGGAGAGTTCAGAGGATTCTATTGCAATGAGGTCAATGCTTACCCAGGTAAAGTTAGATCTTGAAATTTTTCATCTAGGTCTTGACTAGCTTTAAACTTTTTCCCCACCTTACTTCAACAACACCTTCTCCAGATCCATCACGCCCTCTGGACCTCAACCCAACACACTCCCTGCCCCATCTACCCCAGAGATCCATCTCCCCCTCATCACAAGACCAAAACCCAACCCCCTTCACTGGGACAGACCTGCTCCCACTCCCCATCTCCGTAGCCAATAGCAACCCTTCCCCTCATGACCAGACCAGTTCACCCATCACCCCATTACAGGACTTGATCCTTACTCCCCCTCCTCCCAGCCAACCCAATTCCACTCACCCCTACACCCACCCCTCCCCTCACCTCATGATCTGACAACCCCCATCCTCTACCCCTTTCTCAGTCTGTGAGCGATCGACACTCCTTAGAACATCTGGCCTTGTGTCTCAGAGCAGGTCTCTCAGCTGTGACTCAGTGAAAGCTTCAAGGTTTACTTTGATGACCCATCATGGGGGGGAGGTCCAAACAAATCTGTACAATCCTTACCTGTGCAACTGTCATCCAATAATACATCAAAACAGGCCCCCGGTGTTGGCAGCGTATCGAGGTTATTGGAGATGTAAACATTCTGAGTGATACAGTGAAGATCATTTACTGTGATACGCAATGCATAAAGCCAACACTGAACCGAACTCAGCAAACAGCCTTGTCGCAAGGTCAAGAGACATTGGCCAAAGACTTTGAAAGGAATGTTTGTCTTTGAATACTGGCAGCAGTAAAATATTTCAAGTTTGCGAATGCAGCCATTTGTGAGCTCACTAATATGTTCATCAGAGGCTGTGATATAGAATTTAATATGTTTGTCAAGAGATTAGAGCTTTATTAACACACCCCACTACCTGCAGTGTGATTAATATTTATAAAGCATTACAGACAGCAACAGAGCATTTATGTCACATGTGTGCTTCAGGATTTGGGGCAGAATTAAAAGTTCGCACAAGCCATCCTAACTGAGATAGCAGTAACTCATTAATGGGTTTGTTAGAGGGAGAGAGAACTTGTCTATCCAAGATTTTACATTGTGATTGTATAAAACTCACCAGAGGCTATTAGCACAGGAGATGTTAGGAAGCTCTTATCTGTAATGCTGAAGTTTATCATTCTATTTGCGTATTTCTCATACTTACTGTCAATTAAATAACAAATTAGTTGCTAGATTTATCTTCTTTCCACATGCTAGCAACCAGTGATGCTCTGCCCCACAGCCCTACGGCAGATGTTGCACTTTTACAATGAATGATATCCAATCTCACAGCACCTCGCGCTTCACAGTGTGAAAGCACCAAGAAAGTAAATGGTTCTTGTGAATGACTGCTCATCCAATGCTGGTCCTCTGACAGCGTAGCAATCTCTCATTAATAACCTTCCAGTAATGGAGCACTGTATCTGGATAGTTCCTTCAACGGCTCCCTCATTTCTACCCCTCTGACAGTGTGGCTCTCCCTCAATATTGACCATCTGACAGTGTGGCACTCCCTCAGTACAGAACCTCCGACAGTGTGGCACTCCCTCAGCACAGCCCTTCGACGGTGCAGCACTCCCTCAGCACTGACCGTCCAATGGTGCAACACTCCTCAGCACAGACCCTTTGACAGTGCAGCACTCCCTCAATACTGACCGTCTGATAGTGTGGCACTCCCTCAGTACTGACCCTCCGACAGTGCGGCTCTCCCTCAGCACAGACCCTCCGACAGTGCTGTTCTCCCTCAGCATACACCCTCCAACAGTGTGGCAGTTCCTCAGTACAGACCCTCCGACAGTGCGGCACTCCCTCAGTACTGACCCACTGACAGTGTGGCACTCCCTCAGCACAGACCGTTCAACAGTGCAGCACCCCCTCAGCACCGACCCTTCAACAGTGTGGCACTCTCCTGATACTGATCGTCCAACAGTGTGGCACTGTCTCAGTACAGACTCTCCGACAGTGTGGCACTCCCTCAGCACAGACCCTTCAAGAGCGTGGCACTCTCCTGATACTGATCGTCCAACAGTGTGGCACTCTCTCAGTACAGACTCTCCGACAGTGTGGCACTCCCTTGATACTGATCGTCCGACAGTGTGACACTCTCTCAGTACAGACCCTGACAGTATGGCACTCTCTCGATACTGATTGTCTGACAGTGTGGCACTCTCTCAGTACAGACTCTCCGATAGTCCAGCACTCCTTCAGTACTGACCCCCTGACTGTGCGGCACTCCCTCAGTACTGACCCTCTGACAGTATGGTGCTCTGTCAGCACTGACTTCTCTTAATGGTACCAGTACAAAAATATATTCTGTCTATCACACAATAGAACAATGTACTCCATGAATTTGACTTCAGGTGCTCAGTTGGCTGGAAGGCTGGTGTGTGATACAGAGTGACACCAACAACATGGGCTCAATGAGGGACTGTCTGTCTCAACCTCTCCCCTCACCCTGAGGTATGATAACCCTCAGGTTAAGCCATCATCAGTTGTCGCTCTCTCTTGAGAAAGCAGCCCTATGGTTTGGTAGAACTATTATAACTTTACCTATATTTCGCTTGACTGCAAACCATACTCAGAAAAAAAGTCTAATGGCTCATTGCTCCACTATTAATCCAGAGACATAGTTAATGCTCTAGCTTCAAACTCTATGGGTCTGGGTGGGTTACTCTCCAGAGGGTCGGTGTGAACTGGTTGGGCTGAAGGACCTGTTTCCACACTGTAGGGAATCCAATCTAATCTAATCATGCCATGGCAGATGAAGTTTGGATTCAATTAAAATCTGGAGTAAAGGGTCTAATGATGACCATGAAACTGTTATCGAATGCTGGGGGAAAGCCTCATCTGTGTCTTTAATGTCCTTTAGGGAGGGAAACTGCTGTTTTACCTGTCGGGTCTACATGTGAGTCCAGACCCACAGTAATGAGTTTGACTCTCAACTATTCTCTGGATAACAAAATGATGACCTGACCAGTGACTCCCATATCCTGTGAAGGAATAAAAAGGAAATTACTTGTGAAAGTCAGAGCAAAATATTTACTTTGAGAAGTATTTCCTGAAAGGGCAATAGTTACTGAGTAATTCTGAGTGTGCTAAAAGCCAAACCAGTCAAGCTCCTAATGTGTTAATTAACACATTCTAGAGCCTCAGCGACCCACAAGTAGAAATTTAAACAGTGTGACATTATGCATTATTTGGAAGCTTGCTGGGAAGTCACTACTTCTCCTATTTCCTTCTCCATGGCAAAATCATGTTCAATCAGCACCATTTTCTCCTATAATGTAAAGTGTTGTGATTAGTTGAAATGTCATTCCTGCATTCGTCCTGATCAAGATAAGATGGAATGCATGACTGTTCAGGAATAGTGTGTTGGTTAGCTCAGTTGGCTGGATGGCTGACTTGCAATGCAGAATGATGCTAACAGTGCAGGTTTAATTCCTAAATCAGCACCGTGAAGGACTCTCCTTCTCTACCTCTCCCCTCACCCTGAGGCATGGTGACCCTTAGGTTATACCACCACCAATTGTCTCTCAAGACAGCAGCCCTGTGGGGCATTAAGACTCTGGCAACTTTATGGAAGGATGGTCATATTCTGATGACACCCTGCACAAACAAGTTAATTTTGACTTTGGTTAATGGTGCTTCATGGAAATAAAAGTTGAAAGAGATGTATAAGTGGTGGCTGAATTGATATCACCTCATTTAGACCATCAACCCAAGGCAGAGTTAATCTTGAAAGGTTATGGTGGAGTGTAGTCCTGGGATGAGATTTCAACAAGGACAGGAGTTAATTAGGTAAACACAATGACTGCTGGAAAGCAGATTCTGGATTAGTGGTGCTGGAAGAGCACAGCAGTTCAGGCAGCATCCAAGGAGTTTACTGCTCCTCGAATGCTGCTGTGCTCTTCCAGCACCACTAATCCAGGAGTTAATTAGCTGAAGTGAATGTTGATAATCACACAAAGGTAAACAACAAATAAAGCAGAGTGCACGTCAACAATAACGATGCAAGGCATAGAGATAAAATGTGCCACTTTTTAATTACTTTAAAACAACCAGTAAATCAAATTAACTAAGTTACTAACAGCTCAGATGACAATTCTCTAAAGGGATTTTTGGTAGTGGATACACGGTGGCTCAGTGGTTAACACTGGTGCTTCACAGCACCAGGAACCTTGGTACAATTCCAGCTTTGAGCGACTGTCTGTGTGGAGGTTACACATTCGCCCTGTGTCTGTGTGGGCTTCCTCTGGGTGCTCCGGTTTCCTCCCGCAGTCCAAAGATGTGCAGGTTAGTTAAATTGGCTGTGCTAAATTGCCCACAGTTACTAACTGCTCAGATGACAAAATACCCCTGAAAGGGGTAACGTGTAGTTGAAACAGCCATTTCCACAATATCATAATAATTTATTGGGAGAACAAAGTAAGATCTCAAAGGAGACTCAAGGCTGGTCCTGACCAACAATCTTTGTAGTAATGTACAGCCCATTCTCATAACCTGGCAATAGTTGCAGAAGTGCAATAAACTGAATTAGGAAGTTAGAAACATCAAAGGTAGGAAGAGGGCATTCAGCCCTTTGAGCCTGCATCACTATTCAATATGATCATGGCTGATCATAAAATCTCAGTATCCTACTGCTGCTTTGTCTGAATTCCTTTAGTCTCAAGGGCCACATCCAGCTCCCTCTTGAATATATCTATTGACCTAGCCTCAACAGCTTCCTGTGAGAGACAATTCCACAGGTTCACAATCTCTGAGTGAAGAAAAGTTGCCTCATCTCAGTCCCAACTGGCTTACCCTTTATTCTCAGATTGTGACCCTTAGTTCTGGACATACCCAACATCGGGAGCATTCTTCCCACATCTAACCTGTCCAATTCCAATAGGATTTTATATGTTTCTCTGAGATCTCCCCTCATTCTTCTAAATTTCAAACCCAGTCAATCCAGCCTTTCCTCATCTGTCAGTCCTGCCATCCCGGGAATCAGTCTGGGTGAACCTTTGCTGGACTCCCTCAATAGCAAGAATGTCCTTCCTCAGACTAGAAGAACAGAACTGTGTACAATTGAATTGCAATAATCAAAGAATCCATCAGCTATTACTGTTTTGATTAGATTCTCTCTCATCTGGAAGCAAGTGGACCGGATTCAATCTTTTCACATCCTCTTCACAACAAGATACTTTTCTAGTTGGACCATAAGGTGACCACTCGTCTCTACACTAGACCAGGCAGATCCTGGAAGAATGTATAGCTCCATGCTATTAGTGCTGACATATATAAGTGTTGAGGCAGCATCTGAATCTCTCCCTTCCATGTGGTGTAAGGACCACACTTAGAATATTGTGAACAATTTTGCGTTCCGTAACTCAGGAAGGATGCATTGGCCAGAAGGGGTTCACGCGAATGACCCCAGGAATGAAAGACTTACCATATGAGGAATGTGTGAGGACTCTAGGCCTACACTTAATGGAGTTTATAAGGAAAAGGGGGTTCTGACTGAAACATGCAGAATACTGAATGACTTAGACAGAGTGGAACCTGGGAAGATGTCTCCATTGGCAGGAGGTACTAGGACCCAAGGGCACAACCTCAGTGTAAAGCGAAAACCCTTTTAGAACGGAGATAAGGAGAAGCTTCTTCAGCCAGAGAGTGGGGGATCTCTGCAGTTCACTGCCACAGAAGGCTATGGAGGCCAGGTCATTGAGTATATTTAAGACACAGATAGATAGGTCCTTGATAGCCAAGGGGATCAAAACGGGAAAATGGGGTAAAAAAACCTATCAGCTGTGATTGAATGACAGAGTGGATTCAATGGGCCTAATAGCCTTATTTCTGCTCCTATGCCTTATGGTCTAACAACCCCCTCATTGGTCCTAGGGAGCGAGTTTCAGGGTTTTGACCCAGCAATAGTGAAGGAATGGAGTTACAGTTCCAAGTCACGATGGTGTATGGTTTCAATGGAAACCTGGAGACGGTGGTCCCCTCCTGCATTGCTGCAATTCTGGGTGTTTTGAAGGAGTTTGGCGAATTTTGTCGCAGTTTACTCTATGCAAATTGGGCTTCCACATTTCCTTCATTACAACAGTGACAAATTTTCAAACACCAGATTGCAAAATGTTTTGGGACAACCCAAGTTTTGAAAGGCATGATAGGGGTGCGTGATTATTGTTTATGTTATTTAAATACTGTATTTAATTTCTGCTAGTGTCCACAGAACAGAATTCAGCTGACAGCACAGCTCAATGTCAACTGCAGAAACTTGCAGCAAACAGTAATAGAATTCATTAACTGCCCTGGACGTTGACTGCTTTCTGACAAGCAGAATGACCTATGGGGGGAAAAAATCTTTCTGATTGAGGGCCTTAGAGGTAATAATTAATTAAGAACAACAGTGAATAAAACAGCCACAGTTTTCCTTTTTTCTCTCAACTACATAACTGAACAATTAACCAACTATTCCCATTTCTGATTAGGTCCTCTCTGGTCTAGAGGAAACTTGACAAAATTCAAAATTCCCACATTCAGCAATTCAACATTTCTCCCATTAGAGAAACTGGGGATCCACTTTCTAAAAACAGGAGACATTAAAGGGATTGAGGTATCTAAAATGACAATGGGTTTTAATTGAGTAATTAAAGAGAAACATGTTTCCGTAGCAAGAGACTCAGTAACCACGAAATACAGATTTATACTGGAGACATTTTTGTTTGAACACCGTGAGCTGTAGTGCTCTGGAATGTATTTCTTGAAAGGACAGTGTAAACAGATGCAAAAGGAGAATGTTTTGTTAATAATTCATGGGTTATGAGTGTTGCTGGCTAGGTCAGCACTTATTGCCCATCCCTAATTGCCCAGAGGGTGGTTAACAGTCAATCACATAATGCTGTGAGTCTGGATTCACATGTAGGCCAAACCAGAGCTCTTGTGGCACTGAGTTCAAGTCCCACCTGCTCCAGAGGTGTGTCATGGAATGCCTGAACAGGTTGATTAGACGTATTTTATAGGCCAGGTAAGGATGAGGATTCCCTCCCGAAAGGGCTTTAGTAAACCAGTTGGACTTTTCCTGACAACAGCTTTATCATCATCATCGGTACGGTCACTCAGCTTTTAGCACTGCTGCCTCACAGCACCAGGAACCCGGGTTCAATTCAACCCTCGGGCGACTGTGTGGAGTTTGCACATTCTCCCTGTATCAGCGTGGGCCTCCTCCGGGTGCTCCAGTTTCCTCCTGCAGTCCAAGGATGCAGAGGTTGGATGCATTGGCCATGCTGTAATGTCCAGGCATATGTGGGTTTGGTGGATTAGCTGGGAAATGCAGAGTTATGGGAATGGGGTGGAACTGGGTGGGATACTCCTTGGAGGGTTGGTTTAAATGGGCTGAATGGCCTGCTTCTGCATTGTAGGGATTCGATTATTAGATCTCTAATTCAAGATTTTTAGCGAATTCAAGTCCCATCACCTGCCATGGCAGGATTTGAACTCAAGTCCGCCGAAATATTACCTGAGTCTCTGGATTAATCGTCTACTCCCAGCAAGTCCTTAAGGTTTTGTATGAGGCAGTTGATACCTGGAAGGGTTAACTGATATCACAACATAAACTCCATTTATCAGAATATAAAGGACTGTAGGGTGGTAATGTCCTTATGGGTTGAAGTCCCACCTGATCCAATGGTGTACAATAACATCTTAGACCAGGCTGATTAGGAAATATCTTGAAATGACTGTGCTTGGGAAGAGCTAACTGGACTTTCCCTGCTTGTAAAATTTCTGGATTTGAGTTCACCATGGGATTCCTTTTGGAAATGAATCCAACAGTTAAATGTATGATTATTTACTTTTTAACCAGAAATCAAGTGGTTTTGGAGAAACAACTAAGTAAAGCATTTAAGGATTTCAGAGATGGCATCAATTGCCTTAATTACTGTAAAAAATATAATTTTTAAAAGATTTGGGAGTGGAGGTTTTAAGCTTATGGTTACCTACTAACCCTCTCTGGACTTTGAATTCTGTTCTACAGGCTTAGGAATCAGAATAAGGAGGACACATTGAAAGCTATCAGACCCTACCCTGAAATCCTGTTCACAGCAGAAGTCCTACGGAATCTTTTAGAATTTCCAGTATTTCTCCCAACCTGGTCAAACCTGAAGAGGTGGACTGGAACCAATCACCAACATAAGACTAGAGATATAGGAGCAGATTTTAGGCCATTCAGCCCATTGAGTCTCTGCCATTCAATCATGGCTGATAGGTTTGTTGACCCCATTTTCCCGCTTTGTCCCCGTACCCCTTGATCCCCTTGGCTATCAAGAACCTATCTATCTCAGTCTTAAATGTACTCAATGACCTGCTTCCACAATGATTTCCACAGAATGATCACCACTCTCAGGCTAAAGAAGTTTAAACGGGTTTTCCCTTTGCCCTCAGGTTCTGCCCTCGGGTCCTTATCCCTCCTTCCAATGGAAACATCTTCCCAACGACCACTCTGTCCTGGCTATTCCGTACTCTGTAAGTTTCAATCAGATCCCCCATGGAATCCGAGTTTTTGGAATAAAACTATACAACTATCATCAATCTATGGCAGTCAGTAATGCAGGAAAATGGGAATTTGAGAAGTTATCCTTGTTATCCTTTGTTTCCAGACACATGGTCCACAGCCTCATAGACTCCTATAGCACGGAGACAGGCCCATTGACTCAAACTCGTCCATGCTGATCAAAATGTCCATCCACATGAACTCCACTTCCTTGCACTTGGCGCATATCCTTCTAATCCTTTCCTGTCCATGTAATTGTCCAAATGCCTTTTAAATGGTGTTAATGTACCCACCTCAACCACTTCTGCTGGCAGCTCATTCCATATGCGTAGCACCCTCTGTATAAAAAAGTTACCCCTCAGGATCCCTTTTATTCTTTCTCCTCCAACCTTAAACTGATGTCCTCTAGTCCTCAATTCCTCAACCCTGGGAAAAAGACTGAGTGCATTCACCCTATGCATGCGTTTCACGATCTTATACACTTCTATAAAGTCCCCCCTCAGTCTCCTACACTCTGCAGAAAAATAGTCTAGTTTGTCCAACCTCTCCCTGTACTCACACCCTTGAGTCCTGGCAACATCCTTGTAAATTTCTTCTGCACTCTTTCCAGTTTAATATCATTCTTCCTATAGCAAGGTAGCTAAAACTGAACACAGTACTCCAAGCGTGGCCTCACCAATATCCTGTATAACTGCAACATAGCTTCCCAACGTCTATACCCAATGCCCTGAGTGATGAAGGCCAGTGTGCCAAAAGCCCTGTCTACCTGTGACTGCACTTTCAGAGAACCATGCACCTGAACTCCAAGGTCCCTCTGTTCCACTGCACTCCTTAAGGCCCTACCATTCACCATGAAACTCCTACCTTGATGTGACTTTCCAAAATGCAAGACTTCACTCTCATCTGTATTAAACTCCATTTGCCATTTCTCAGCCCACTTCCCCACCTGATCACGGTCCTGCTGCATTTTCTGATAACTTTCTTCATTGTCCATGATACCAACTATTTTAGTATCATCTGCAAACTTATTAATCATGCCTTGTACATTCTCATCCAAGTCATTGATATACATAACAAACAGCATTGGGCTCAGCACCAACCTCTGAAGCAGTCTACTCGTCACAGGCCTTCAGTCCAACAAGCATCCTTCCACTATTAACCTCTGCTTCCTACCATCAAGCCAATTGTGTATCCAAGTTGCCAGTTCCCCTTGAATTCCATGTGATCTAACCTTCCAGAGCCGCCTACCATGTGGAACGTTATCAAAGGCCTTATTAAAATCCATATAGATTACGTCCACTGCCTTGCCCTCGTCAACCTTCCTGGTCACTTCATCAAAGAACTCCAAAAAATTTGTGAGGCATGATCTCCCATGCAAAAAGCCATGCTGACTATTCCTAATCAAACCCTGTCTTTCCAAATGCATGTACACCTTATCCCTTAGAAATCTTCTTAAATAACTTACCTACAATAGATGTTAAGTTTACTGGTCTATAGTTCCCATGTTTTTCTTTGCAGCCCTTCTTGAATAAGGGTACAAAATTTGCCAACCGCCAGTTTTCCAGAATCTTATCTGTGGCTAATGATGATGCAAAAGTATCAGCCAAAACCCCCACAATTCCAAATCTAGCCTCTTGCAGTGTTTTAGGATATATCTGGTCAGGACCAGGAGATTTATCCATCTTCATGCATTCTAATAGATCTAGCACCTCCTCTACTGTGATATGGACTGTCCCCAAGATGTGACCACTAACTTCCCAAGTTCCCAAGTCTTCATGTCTTTCTCCATAGTAAACACAGAGGAGAAATATTCATTCAGTACCCCACCCAAGTCCTGCAGTCCTACACATTCATGTCCACTTTGGTACTCAAGGTGTCCTATTCTCTCTCTAGTTATTCTTTTTCCTTTAATAGAAGAACCTCTTCGAATTCACTCTAATCTTCTCAGCAAAGGCGACTACCTGATTTCCTTCTTCAGTAAACTCCTGTATTCCCCGTATATCTCCAGGGATTCCCTTGATCCCAGCTGCCTGTACCTGAGCCAACATTCCTTTCTTTTTCTGGTCAAAGCCTCAATATCTCTTGTCATCCAGGCTTGCCTAAGTCTGTCAATCTTGCTTTTCACCCCTCACAGGACCATATTGGTTTTGAACTTTAGCTATCTCACATATAAATACCTCCCACTTGCCGAAGATCCTTTTGCCTGACAAACTACTCCAATCAACCCCTGCAAGCTCTTATCTAATTCCATTAAAATTCACCTTGCCCTAATTTAGAACTTGAAGCTGTGGACCAGTTTTGTCCCTCTCCATAACTATTTTAAAATTAATAGAACTATGGTCACTGGTCCCAAAGTGCTCCCCCACTGTCACCTCAGGCACCTGTCCTGCCTGTTTCCCAAGAGTAGGTCGAGTTTTGCCCCTTCCCGAGTAGAACCGTTTATATACTGTTTGAGGAAACTTTCCTGAATGCACTTTAAAAATTCTATCCTATCGAACCCCTTATGGCAGTCCCAGTCTATGTTAGGAAAATTAAAATCCCCTACTATTGCTCCTGCAAGTCTCCCATTGGCTTTCCTTTGCTTGACCATCATACTACTGAGATTTGACCCTTTGTGTTGTTTGACTGTCTCTGTGTGTGAGATTAATGAGATATAATTCTAATTCCAGAATCAAAGTGTAAGTGTTCACCATAGTATGCCACTTGCTTTAGAATAAGTTTTGCTCACCATTAAAAGAATATTTTGAACTTATTAAACTTTCTTTTGGATAATGGCGCAAAAGAGAAGCACTGGATCATTTTTTTGAAATTGCATCAACAAACTTTTATGGATAATGTGACTGGTGGAGTACTGGGTCTTGATTGTCAGCACATTTCTCCCATCACAGTTGTAAGTTCTACTAAAGACTTTGTGCAGCATTCTTCCACACTTGGTAACAATAACTTGGACAAGTGTCGCTGGGAAGCATTGATGGTGGTAGATCTCAGAGGCTCCAATGCACGTAGAGTTGTAGAGATGTATAGCACAGATGATCCAACATGGGCCAAAAACGGAACACTAGCAAGGCTATGGCAAATGAGCAGGGCAGCGGATTCAATTGGAAAGTTCTTTCCAAGCATTGGCACAGGATTGATAAATTGAATGGCCTCACTTTGTACTGTACCATTCTATGAATCTGTGATCAATGCTACTCAATTCTTCACTCTGAGGAGCAACAAACAGAAGAGATATAAATGCCAAGGTGTGCTACGTCTTCTCAGCACCAATCCTGCCTTATTTGGAAAACTTAACAAATGAGATAACAATCGAATGTTCCTTCATGTGTTCTGAGACTTATCCCATTCTATCTGTTACAAGCAATATTTCCTGTTCGTATGTTTGCAAAGTCTTTTCATATTCCATTTTCTAACAAGATCACAACAATTAAGGTAAACATCATGCTATCATGAATTATATTCTCAAGCAAATGGGGGCAAAGTCTAATGTTGACCGAGGCTCAGTGGGAACGCTCTCACATCTGCGTTGAGGAGATGGGTGGTTATAATCCCAACAGCAAATATCCCTGTGTGGGGGGATATACAATGCCATCATTAAAGGAGACCCCCATGATTGATTTATTTTTAATTTCTCATTATGCTCATTTGAAAACCAGATTTAAATTAAGCTGACAAATTCAAATGCCTATTAGAGGGGTAGTGCTACAAAACCAAAAGGTCAAATGAAACGTTAAATTTAAGCATCATTATGGACAGAGATATTACACTCCAGATTCTATGGCGTCCATCAGCCAGAGAAGGGATTTGGTTTTATAAATGATCAAGATTTTCCTTTTAATTAACCTGCTCAGATGTTAGTACAGATTTCTGGAGTAGGTAGGACTTAAAACTCTGGGCCCCTGGTCCAGAGGTAGGGATACTGCCACTATGCCAACAAGTCCTACATATACCCTCAAGATATTTCTAATCAAGATAGTCAGAGATGTTACTACACACTTTAGGAACAGGTAGGACTTGAATGACTGGTTCACCAATGCCCTTTCAGGAAGGAAATCTGTCTTCCTTACTTGGTCTGGCTTAAATCTGACTCCAGACCCACAGCAATCTGACTCTTAACTAGCCTTTTGTCAACTGGGAATGGGCAATAAATGCTGGCCTAGTCAGTGATACCAACAGTGACCACCTGGTCAGGTCCATGCCCACCAACAACCCACCCTCCCCTCCTGGCACATTCCCCTGCCACCGCAGGAATTGCAAAACCTGAACCCACACCTCCCCCCTCACCTCCATCCAAGGCCCGAAAGGAGCCTTCCACATCCATCAAAGTTTTACCTGCACATCCACCAATGTCATTTATTGTATCCATTGCTCCCGGTGCAGTCTCCACTACACTGGGGAGACTGGATGCCTCCTCGCAGAGCGTTTTAGGGAACATCTCCGGGACACCCGCACCAATCAACCTCACCGCCCTGTGGCCCAACATTTCAACACCACTCTGCAGGGCCTGGGCCTCCTCCACTGTCACTCCCTCACCACCCGATGCCTGGAGGAAGAACGCCTCATCTTCTGCCTCGGAACACTTCAACCCCAGGGCATTAATATGGACCTCACCAGTTTCCTCACTTCCCCTCCCCCCACCTTACCCCAATTCCAACCTTCCAGCTCATCACCATCCTCATGACCTGTCCCACTTGCCTATTTCCCTTCCAACTTATCCTCTCCACCCTCTCCTCTGACCTATCACCTGCATCCCCATCCCCTTCCACCCATTGTACTCTTTGCTACCTTCCCTCACCCCTCCTCTCTGACCTATCACCTTTATCCCCACCCCCATCCACCTATTGTACTCTTTGCTACCTTCTCCGCAGCCCCACTCACTCTCCCCACCCCCCCCCGCCCCCCCACCCCATCCCATTTATCTCTCCACCCTGGAGGCTCCCTGCCTTCATTCCTGGTGAAGGGCTTTTGCCTGAAACATTGATTTTCCTGCTACTAAGATGCTCCCTGACTGGCTGTGCTTTTCCAGCACCACTCTGATCTAGACTTTTGCCTCGTGATACCTACACCCCAAGAACAATAAAACAAAAATATCAAGACACATGGCTGAGTTAGAGGCACAAACAACACCCTTCACCTGTTTATCCTTAACCTGAACAATACAATTACCATCAAGTCAACACAGTATTTGGGAGTTACTAACTAGGTTAATAGCGCTGAGGAGAAAGAAGGGATTGGAACGTGTCTGTAAATCAAAGGAACCACAATTAGCGTGAAATAATTTTAAACTAACTACTAAGTTTGTCAACCATATAGACTACTCCAGGATGTTAATTGATAATCTCTCCAATACCATTGCAATGTGATGAAAATTCATAGGGGGACATTCAAATACAATGGGTGCATAATTCATCTCCTTTGATCTATTCAGTAGTTCTAAAGGTATTGAAGATGATTAAAGGGATGTGTTGATTGGGTGAAGTTCTTGGAGATCATGTGGACAAAGACATCAGGAAGATATCAAAGTTGGTCACATCCGGTCACATTCCCACGTTGAGGTTCAAAGTCACAAGGTTGTAAATAGTTAAGGACAAACTGATGAGCTCAACTGAATATTGACTCAGCAATACAGAGAGTAATGAGAAATAGCGAAAGCTGGGGTCAGCAATGAGTTCAGTCCTGCTGAGGCCCGTTTCATGTTCCTCTGTTGTTTATACAATTCATAATTCGCATGGGAGAAGGAACTTCTCGAAATATTAATATAAAATTTGCTGATGATTCTGAATTACACTGCAAAAATTTGCTGACACAAAACTTTACAGCCATATGCCCAGTTTCAGTGAAAATGTTGCACTTAAAGCAACATAGAAATAATGAGCAGATGAGCTAACATTTGTAAATTGGATTTAAATTTACAGTGAGGCGGCAATGCCTCGCTGCAGGAAATGTTAAAGCATATCTGAATAACGATGGGTATCCAAAGGCAATGATTCGAAATTTAAGTTATGGGCCGACGACTGTCAGCTGCTGACTGTATCAATCTGGAATGACAAAAAAACACTAGAAAATTGGCAAATTGGAGGATGAACAGGTACTTTCTTGAATCAATCCAGTACTGATATCCAGTTTAATGGTAGAGGACATCTCAAGTATTAAGGTGGGGCAAAGCAGATTATTTCAGATTACTTTAATTCCTTTTAGCTCACTGAGAAATCCACATTTAGAGTACCATTATCAGAATGACATGGAATTTTGACAGAGTAGGACTTTTCAATGGTGATGATGTGGACCAGTCAGGGCAACAAGTCAAGAGAATAAGCAAAACAGTCAGGGTCATTGATATGTAGTATAGTTCCTGATTCTTGGAACTGTATTCCTCTCACAGACCAAAGTCTGCATCTTCTGCCTTTATGAATCCTGCCCAGCATGAGGCCATTGGGTGCCTGTAATATATTCTTGAGGTTTCTCTAATTTGCTACATTGAACACCACTCCATGTCTGCTTCATCCGTGTCTTTATTTTATTTAAGAATGATCACTGTCTGACTCTCAGAAGTCTCGGTAAATTCTTCATTTATAAAATATATATAAATAATACAGATTAGCGGTCTCTAGTGCAGTCCTTCCATTAGATTGATAGATTCTTGCTGTCTCGAGGAATTAAGGGCTACGGGGAGAACACTGGTAAGTGGAGTTGAAATGCCAATCAGCCATGATTGAATGGCGGAGTGGACTCGATGGGCCGAATGGCCTTACTTCCACTCCTATGTCTTATGGTCTTATGGTCTTATGGTCTTATTCCTCACCTCTCTATTACCAGGAGGCAGTGACATAGTGGTAATGCCACTGGACTAACGATCTGGAACCTCAGATTAATGTTCTGAGGGACATGAGTTTGAATCCCACCGTGTCTGATGGTGAAAACTGAATCAAATAAAAATCTGGAATGAGGGATTTGACGGTCAATTGTTTGGCTTGCTCATGCCCTTTAGGGAAGAAAATTGTAGTCCTAACCAACTCTGGGTTATATTACTCCACAGCCACAACAAAGTGGTTGATGTTAAACTACCTTCTGGGTAATAAATGTTGGGGATAGAACAGGGACTATTTGGATACAGTGGGCTGAATGGCCTACTTTCATGTTTCATGATTGCACAGCAAAGTTGGTCTGAGTTGGTTGTTGTGAGCTGCAATAACAGGAATAGATTTGATATTGTGGGAAAAAATTATTTAAAAATCTCTTTCAAACAATGAACAATATCTCAAGATAACTGCAAACGCATTATTTACTAACAAAAACTTCATAAGGGAGAAGGTGTGAAACAAAATTGACAAATTCTCAAAGTAAAACAAGACTGGTATCATCCAAAGATTATTGGATACTCAGCAAATACTATTCTTTAAGATAGAGCATAGTCTCTTTAACAAGAATCTGGGCAGAAAGCAAACGGTCTTAAATATCATGGGGATAAGGATTGATCAACTATTTGGCAGATTGTCGTCAACATACCAATCCTGCTGAGATCATGGAACTTCATTGATGGAATCTAGTTGGTCAATACCATAGAATATGAATAGTAAGAGTTAATATTGTGAATGTTTTGATTGACTGCCTTTGGAACCAGGGAGAATCACGTCAAGGACTTCATTATTTGGTAATGTACTGTAATTACTAATTCTAAAGGAAAAAACAAATGTATCATTTAACCCTCTGCTGTTGAAGATGATTTGAGTGCAAAGCTCATGGAATCAGAGAATTTTACAGTGCAGGACGCTATTTAACCCATTGTATCTGTACCCGCTTCCAAAAGAACTACCCAGCTGGTCCCATTCTCCAGCCCTATCTCCATAACCCCCTAAATTTATCCCTTTCAAATATATATACAGCTCTCTTTCAAAACCTATTATAGAATCCACCTCCACCACTCTCCCAGGCAGTGCATTCGAAATCCTAACACCTCTGAGAAAAGATGTTTCTCCTCATCTCATTCTAACTCTCTTGCTGACAATCTTGAACCTGTGACCCCCAGTTACTGACATACCAACTAGTGGAAATAGAATATCCACCTTTTCTATAAAATTGTTCATATTTTAAAACATTATAAGGGTACGTCTTCATTTTCTCAGCTTCAAGGGGAATAACCCAATCACTCTAATCTTTCCTTGTGTCTAAATTCCTGCATTCCTGGTATCACTCTAATAAATTCTTTTGAACTCTCGCCAGGATTCCAACATCCTTCCTTAAAGAAGGTGCCCAGAATGAACACAATACTCCAAATGTTGTCTGACCAATGATGTATAGAGATTAAGCATTACTTTCTTGTTTTACTCTATGTATCTATTTATAAATCCAAGGATCCAATAAGCATCTTAACAACTGTTTCACCTTGATGGCCACGTTCAAAGAATCATGCATGTGAACCTCAAGGTCCCTTTGCTCCTCTACTCTCCGTTGTACCATTGAGTCTGTATTGTCTCTCAGTGTTTCCTCAATTAAATGCATTGCTTAACATTTCTCTGCATTGAAGTTCATCTGCCAAGTGTCTGTCCATTTGATCAAATTGTCAATATCCCTCTGAAGTTGCTCAGCATCATCCTTGCAATTCCCTATTCTCCCCAGCTTATCGGCACAATCTGCAAATTGTGTCCTCAGCACCCACCTCCAAATTGCTTTCTCTGATCCTTGGGAAACGTCTTTCAATTTGCCTGCAGTCTGAGAAATGCCCATCTTTAACTTTCCTCTGTTTTCTAACTTTTCGGCAGCTCCTAATCACTCCCAAACATTCCTCATTTGTCAACCAACCTGCAATGTGGCATGTTGTCAAATACTTTCTGAAAGTCCAAAGGCTAGTGCTTCCAAATAAACCTGTTGCACTATAACCTATTATTGTGTGGTTTTTAAATTTGTCCACTGCAGTCCAACATTGGCACCTCCACATCTTGGTTTGCAATACACAGCCAACAGCACAGGTTCAATTCCTACCCTGGCTGAGAATACTCCTCAGCCTCTCCCCTTGCCTGAGGCATGCTGACCTCCAGGTTAAGCCACTACCGTTTGCCTGGCTGTAATTAGAGAGTGGCCCTTTGGGCTGGGAAGACTATGGTGACTTTACTTAGCTCAATTAAAGCACCAGTCGAACAGAATTGTTGTTTCTGTGCAACCTTTTGCGTTGAGCCAAGCAACCTGATTCATTTTAATTGATACCAGGCTGTACATTCTAATCCATCACCTCAGACTCACAAAAGCATTTCATATCGACAGTTAGATTGCCAGCAAAGATAAATTACCTGCAACAACTCGAGTAGATTGTCACTTCTATTATTCCACTGTCACTTATCATAGTTACCTTTAACACAAAGGGAAAAGAAAGTGATTTAAATCAGCTTTCATTATGTATCGAAGGAGGGTTGATAGAGCGGAGGGAACACAGCCAGTTTTACAAAATTGTGGCACCACTGTGAGGCATCTTGCATGTCATTGGCAATGGAAATACGTGGTACACCATGATGTTGAGATGGGCACTCACGGCATATTCCAAGTTGCTCCATCTGATGGAAATTTGGATGAGAGGACTTTACGACTCTCTCCTGGGTGTGGCAGGCAGTGTTGACCAGTGTATAACTCCTGTCTTCAGAGTAATACCATGTTTATTTATGAATTACAATTGTGTTCACTTTAATAACCGGGTTTGCACCATGTTCCCAAATCGTAGCTTTTGTCTTTTCGACTTCTGGGTAGCTAGGTCAGGCCTAGCATGATCCCGGTTAATGTGTGTCAAACCTAAAGAGACTTAGCAATGATCCTGCACAAATCTTTTTTCTAAAAGATTAGATTCCCTACAGTGTGGAAACAGGTCCTTCGGCCCAACTAGTGCACACTGACCCTCTGCAGAGTAACCCAACCAAGACCCATTCCCCTATGTTTACCCCTAACGAATGCACCTAACACAATGGGCAATTTAGCATGGCCAATTCACCTGACCTGCACATCTTTGGATCGTGGGAGGAAACCGGAGCACCCGGAGGAAACCCACGTAGACACAGGGAGAACGTGCAAACTCCACACAGACGGTTGCCCGAGGTTGGAATCAAAGCCAGGTCCCTGGCGCTGTGAGGCAGCAGTGTTAATCACTGAGCCACCATGTTATCTGTTACTTTGACAGTAACAGGTCTGGCTAGTTAAGTATGGGTTCCTGAGCTCTATAAATAAATGGTGTAGAGTACAAAACCCAGGTTGCTCATGCTAAATCTATAATAAAAGGCAGCTCAGCCCCAGTTGGAGAATTATGTCCATATTCTGGGCGCTACAGTCCACTGAGGAAGGATGTGAAAATTTTGTACAGAGTGTAGACAGAACAGGTTCATCGGACTGTTGCAGACGTGAGTGATTATCGTCAAGTAGTTAGACAAGGATTGTTTTCCTCAGAGCATAGAATATTTGGATATTTGAAACCTATTATCAAGTAACAAACAAAGAGGAGGAGATTTGATAAAGGTGTTTAAAAGTCAGTAAAGAGAAAGTACTTCCAGTGTCTGAAGGTTTGGTAAGCAAAGGTCCCAAAATTAAAGCAATTGTTGAAAGAAAGACAGGGGACAAGAGGAAGAGTGTATCTATTCAATACACTGCCAGATAGGGTGGTGGAAACCACATCTGGAGAAAGCACAGCAGGTCAGGCAGCATCCGAGGAGCAAGAAAGACTTCTACTTCAGCCCAGTCCTGAAGTAAGGTTCTGCCCAAAATGCCCACTCTCCTGCTCTTCGGATGCTGCTTGACCTGCTGTGCTTTTGCCAATGCCCCCCTTTATCAGCTCTGACTCTTCAGCATCTGAGGTCCTTGCTTTGTCCTGAAAATCGTGTCTGTAACAGCCTTCAATTGGATGCATTTGGACACTTTGAAAGAGAAAAAACTTGTCAGAAAATGGGGAAAGAGGAGAGGGGTAGGACAAATTTAGCAACAAAAACAGAAATTGCCAGAATAGCTCAGCAAGTCTGGCAGCATCTGTGGAGAGAAAGCAGAGTTACCCAGTGGACCCTTCCTTAGAACTAATGGTAACTAGGAAACAGCTGGTTTTATACAGAAGGTAGGGTGGAGGGAGGGGGTAAATGATAGGTGGAGATAGAACCCAAAGAGAGAGTAGAACAGTTGGATAATGATTAGCATGGGAGAATGAATAGCCACTAATGGGGATAATTAGTGGCTAACAATGAGTTGCGTGCAATAGCAGACCATGTGATACCAAGAACTGGTTTGGGGGCTGGAGGGCGGGTGTGGTGGGGGTGGTTGGGGTTGGACATTGGTGAAAGTGCATCAAACCCTAAAACTGTTGAATTTGATATTGAGTAGCAAAGATTGTAAAGTTCCCAAGTGGAAAATGAGGTGTTGTTCTTCCAGTTTGTGCTGAGCTTCGCTGGAGCACTGCAGCAAGCCTGAGACAGAGATGTTGGCTGGGGAACAGGGTTGGGTGTTGATGTGGCAGGCAACTGGAAGCTCAGGGTCTTTTTTGTGGAGAGAACATTTATATTATGAGAAGCAGTCACCCAGTCCGCTCATTGTTCCCCGAATGTAGAGGAGACCACATTGTGAGCAGCGAATGCAGTAGACTAGGTTGTGTGAAGGACAGGTAAAGCACTGCTTTGTCTGGAAGGTGTGTTTGCCCCTGAACACTAAGAGGGAGCAAGTAAATGGGCAGGTGTTACACCTTCAGCATTTGCAGGGGAGAGTGAAAGGTCCCTGCGGACGGCTGACGGAAAAGGACAGGTGCTTTCACCTAGCTACATAGTGCCATGAGGAAGAGGGCGGACAAAGCCATGTTGGAGATTAGATACAGCTTCCCTAGATGGATATGACAGACAGACAGCAGCTGCATGTGGTCAGCTGAGAGAAGACAACGGTTGACAGCTGGATGATGGAGGGAGATGGTCTCTAGTTGATGAGATGGACCCTGCAGCCATCTAAAAGTTCTGGAAAATTCATCTGCACATAACTGGGAGGAGGAAAGGTCATGAGAACAGGCTTTACAACTGATGATGAATTTAAGAAATACTCTAAACATGGTGTTGAAAAAGATCATTTCATGTTACTGCATAGTTAATTGGGGATATCATAACCCACTGAGCAATTGTGGACTGTTTGCCGTAAGAACTGAAATTCCATGAAGAGCCTTATGGAGAGGGAACATTCTTCTCCACGTTTTAAGGTACAAGCTGCATACAGAAAGAAAATACTGTTTTATGAGTAGTGCTTTTAGTTATTTGTTACAATAAATGTTTTAAAAGTGGAAAATCTTGTCATATACTTTCAGCTTTAAACACTGAGAAGTTGCAAGTCTCTACAAAAATTGTTACAATGATTTTATGAATGTTGTCCTGTCTGGAGCAACAAGGTTCTATGCATGAGGTGAATGGAAATGATAGGCTTTTGTGTCTCAGCTGATACTCCCAAAACACTTCTTCATCTCACAGAACAGCAACCTTATCTGTTACAACCAGGTTTATCTGACAAGTAAATACACGTTTGTCTTTAATCGCATTCTGAATAGGCTTGGGATCCATTCTCTTTGTACACAGAGGAAAGCAGTTCAATAAAAATACCATTTTCAATACATTAAATTGTTAAGCGATTATGCAGTATTGGGAAAGAATCCTGAGGCTGTTCGATGCAAACTGAAATTCAGAATAAATGTTACGGGTGGAGGATTCGTGGGATGGAGGGGGTGAGGGGGGAGTGATGAGAGAGGTGGGTAATGTTGTTGGGACTATATAGGAATGTACAGAGATATTCCAAAAGGCTGATTGAAATCACAGATTATTAATTCCTTCCTATTCTTCTGATGAATGAAAGTTCCATACGGTCTACTAAAATAAACTTGGGGCACAATCTTCCCAGGCCTTCAATGATGTGATCTATGGGAAGAAATTTGGGCAAATCAGTTGAGATGTCAAACGATGCCTAACTCAATGTTGAGATTGACAAGTTTCGATTTCCAACCAAATTCCAAATGCTGAGATGAGATTCATGGGCACTTAGAGGCCTATTAACAGGGAGCATCACTCATTATCATCCTCATTATTACCTAAACTCATTAC
Organism: Hemiscyllium ocellatum; assembly: GCF_020745735.1. Lineage (NCBI taxonomy): Eukaryota > Metazoa > Chordata > Chondrichthyes > Orectolobiformes > Hemiscylliidae > Hemiscyllium > Hemiscyllium ocellatum. The sequence goes on along the minus strand of NC_083436.1, from coordinate 41,496,893 downwards.
ATTAATGTGCAGTTTCCCATTCTCACACTTGCTGGATAAAAACTGAATTCCCGGCACGGAAGAGTAGATATTGGAGACTCTAGCTCGCTGTTTGTTCCCTCTGGACCTCCACCTTGGACGCCTGAAATGAATGTCTCAGGGCACACTCTATAGGCAGTGACCACACACACACACACACATACACACACACACACACACACAACATGCATACAACACACATATACAACACACATACATGACATGTACCACTCTCCAGACCAGTGTGGCACTGCTCCCATTAACTTACAGTATGCCTTGGCACCTCAATGTTGCTCTTTGGAGAGCACCAGCACCTTTCACTACAGTACAGCTACATGGACCCTGTGCTCAAAGACACACACCCATTTCACAGAGTGGACCCAGCTACGTCTCAGGGCTCCTTCTCTGCTTCCTTTGTGCTCCCTCACTCTGTATCTACCTAAATTCTCACAACATCCCTGCCTTGCCTTGCATTTCAGCATTTTGCTCGTCAGCCACATTTTACCAGCTTCTTTCCTTTCTGCCTTGCCTCGCTATTTAACGCTGACAAGTAGCTTGTCTGCAATCGCCAGTCACAAGCTGAGACATCTTTCTGTTTGGCACAAGAGTGTGTCGGTCCCACAGCTACATAGTATAGCAGCCACACAAACAGCAAACGCATTGAATGCGCTCCTAGAAAACACCAATGTCAAAGGGGAGTAGACCTCAGTCAAGTCAAGGAAGAATTCAGTCAATCAGGGGTGCTGGCTCGGTACATCAAAGGGCAGCTTGTGATCCCAGCCTGGGGCATAGGAATGGTCAGACCTGGTGGTCAAGTCAGGGTCTGTTCTTTGTAAGGGGTGCGGAGCCAAATATTGAGTGGCTCACCACCCGTCTTGGATTTTTGTGCCATACTGCAGGCTGTTCTCATTTGTAATGAGAGAAAGGGAGGGATGGAGTACAATGAAACTGGATGATACAGCTGGTAGCAATGGTGCAGGTGAGGGAAAGACAATTCAGTCACCCAGTCAAGTGAGCAGGCAGTACACAGGGTCTGTAGGGTTCGTACTGTGGGAGGATTGGGGTGGGCAAGCCTGACTGAAGGAAGATATTGCAAGGAACAGGGAGAATATGTTTGATTAATTGATTTTCCCGTGTACCTAAGTACAGTGGAAAACCTTGCTTGCACTCTGTACAGACAGATCAAAGTAAGCGAGGACATACAGATCATAGGGTGAAAAATGTCATGGACAGAGTGAGGCATACAGGTTACACTCCTCAGGACGTCTGCGAGCGGAGATCAACATTAACAAGATCAGCATTATCTGAAGTTAATCTGATAATGGCAGGGAACCAGCTGTTCCTGAACCTGTTGGTGCAGATGCTCAAGCTTCTGTATCTTCTGTCTGACGGAAGTGGTTGCAGGAGAGTATTCCTGGGGTGGGAGGGGTCTTGGATGATGTTGGCAACCTTTCCATGGCAACGAGAAGTTAAATGGAGTCCATGGATGGGAGGTTGGCTTCCGTGATGGTCTGGGCTGTGCACACCGCCTTCTGTAGTAGGGCATGAGATTCAATGGGAGATGGGTACAGTAGCAGAAAGAAAGTGAGTGTGTGTTCACAAAGAGATGGCGAGACTTACCTGCAGAGGGTCTTGACTTTTCTGCAGCATTGCTGTGTATTGCTTCAGATGGTTGCATTCATACGGCCTTGGATGGTAATCTCAGGGCAGGCTGGCAGGGCTTGGTGTTGTGGCCTCCTCTGAGGGTCCCGAGGTCCTGTGTGCCACGTCCTCCACAAGGTTCCTGAAACAAAGCCGTACTCTAGCTCCTCCTTTCTGTTTTGTCTGGGGCAAGAGTTGAAGGCAGCTCTAGGCTTCCCAAGCTTGACCCAGGTGTACTAAGGCCCTTTAAAGATGGCACCAGCGCCAACCATCCCGGGCTAGCTTGCAATGATGAGTCATTATGGCCACAGCGAGTGGATGAGAGGGATGTGACACGTGGTTAATAAGGTGACTTTGGACCGATCCTGTGAGAAAACTCACTCACCCTGGCAGAGAGAAACCCTTCAAGAAACCCAATGGAAAGGTTCTATTCATTCACAGGATGTACTGCAGGTTAGGCCTGATTTATTACCCATCCCTTACTGCCCTGGAACTGGGTGGCTTGCTCGAATATTTCAGAGTCAACCATTTTGCTGTGGGCTGGAGTCACATGTAGGCCTCACCAGGTAAGGATGGCTGATTTCTCTCCATTTAATGTCATTAGTGAACCAGATGGGTTTTTTTTTAAATGAATTGGCATAGATATGTGAACTCCAGTAGGCTAGATTTGTTCCTCTTTCAGAATTTTTTAATAAATTCAAACTTCACTGACTTGATGGGATTTGATGGGGAGACTGGACGCCTTCTAGCAGAGCGCTTTAGGGAACATCTCTGGGACACCCACACCAGTCAACCCCACTGTCCTGTGGCCCAACATTTCAACTGCCCCTCCCACTCTGCCGAGGACATGGAGGTTGTGGGCTTCCTTCACCGCTGTTCCCTCACCACCCGACACCTGGAGGAAGAACACCTCATCTTCCGCCTTAGAATACTTCAATCCCAGGGCAACGATGTGAACTTCACCAGTCTCCTCATTTCCCCTTCCCCCACCTCACCCCAGTTCCAAAACTTCCAGCTCAGCACTGTCCCCATGACTTGTCCTACCTGCCTATCTTTTCCACCTATCCACTCCACCCTCCTCTCTGATCTAGCTCCTTCATCCCACCCCCATCCACCCATTGCACTCTTTGCTACTTCCCCCCCCTCCCTGACCTATCACCTTCATTCCCATCCCCACTCACCTATTGTACTCTATGCTACTTTCTCCCCACCCTCACCATCCTCTCATTTATCTGTCCACGCTTTAGGCACTCTGCCTGTATTCTTGATGAAGGGCTTTTGCCTGAAACATCAATTTTCCTGCTCCTCCGATGCTGCCTGAACTATTGGGCTTTGCTAGCACCACTCTATTCCAGAATCTGGTTTCCAGTATCTGCAGTCATTGCTTTTACCCTGATGGGATTTGAACCCATGGCCACAGAACATGATGCTGGTATTCTGTATCTATCATAATCACTGCTCCACTCCCTCTCCAAACTCTGGATCATAGAATCTCTACAGTGTGGAAACAGGACCTTCACCCCAACAAGTCCACACTGACCTTCCAAACAGTAGCCCACCCAACCCCATTCCCCTATCCTATTACGCCACATTTATCCCTGACTAATGCACCTAACCTACACATCCCTGAACACTACGGGCAATTTAGCAAGGTCAATTCACCGAACCTGCACATCTTTGAATTGTGGGAGGAAATTCATGCAGACATGGGGAGAATGTGCGAACTCCACACAGACAGTCGCCCGAGGGTGGAATTGTACCCAGGGCCCTAGTGCTGTGAGGCAGCATTGCTAACCACTGTGTCACTCTGCTTGGTACAGGCAATGAGTGCTATACTATGCATCTCAAATCAATGCACAGGTTATACTAGTTTTTAATGTGTGTAACAGGTTTAGTCTCAATGTTTTAGAATCTCTTCTCCATGCTCTGGCTTGCAGTTTTTATCATTGCCGAGAGTGTGTTGCTGGGAAAGCACAGCAAGTCAGGCAGCATCCAAGGAGCAGGAGAATCGACGTTTCGGGCATAAGCCCTTCATTGGGAAACTGCTCCTCGGATGCTGCCTGACCTGCTGTGCTTTTCCAGCACCACACTCTCGACTCTGATCTCCAGCATCTGCAGTGCTCACTTTCTCCTCTTTGCAGTTTTTATCGTTGGTTAACTCTTTTGAGTTGAAAAGAAGGCTTAGCCAATCTAACAGAGTGAGCAATCAGTTCCTAGACTCACATAATAATGAAAATTGAAGATCAGTTGAAGACTACATGACATGTACTGGTCTTGCCTGTGAATACTCCATTTTGTCATAAAATTTAAAAGAAAATTGCAAGAAGGTTATAACAAGAATAAATGTAAATGTGCAAGTATCTGAGAAAGGGAAACCATGGCCTGTAAAAGGCAATATTCTGGTTCTAGTGAGAGAAATGACAGAATTTTTTTTATATTACATATTCCCGAAATAATAGTGACCCTGTCACTCCTAATTTAGCAGGCTGCACTCAATTACAGTCCGTGCTGAGCTGTGCAGTCAGTGCCACGGGGATATGCTCCCTGGATTTGGGTTGGAACTATCTAAATATAGATTTTATGCAGCAGAGAATTTAGAATATTTTCATGTCATTGGTTAGGTTTGAATTTGAATCCATGTGTCAAACCTTGGTGACATTTACTTAACTCAGTGCATCACATAGTTCTTTCAATTGCTAATTAACATGATTTTCTTTAATTCTCTCCTTTTGACCACTACAAGTCCTAGCAAATGCTTTTTTTGAAAATCACATTATTTCAACTGATCCTCCTCCATCCAGCACTTCAGTGATTCTGTTAATGAACTCTTAGTTTAGTTATGTCTAACTTTCATGGACCTGTGCTGATTTTCTCTACTTATGTTTTGCCTTGTTCTTGTGCCTGATGGTGGATTCTCTGGACGTCTCTGCCACAGGTACTGACTACCCATTGAATTACACCCTGCCCTTGCATGGAAACATTGCAATATGGATGATTCATATCATAGAAGGGGACCGCTAGCTTAAAACATTATGGAGAGTAATTCTAACTTGGTCTATACCCTTTCAGTACTACAGATACATAGATTCGGTATTACTTCAGAAATATATCCAAGCACATCTTTCTGATAAACTAAACATGAAGGATTTTGTCCCACTTTCAGGCAGTTAGATTCTCAGCAACTTTTAGGTGAAAATAATTACTCCTCCACACCCATTGATGCTTTTTATCAGTCATTTCAAACCTACACCCTGCTGTCACGGCCCTCGGATTCCAGAGCATCCCTGTGATCATGTCATGGACCTGCTTCTCACTGGGAATAAATAGCACAGCGTGGGTGGAGTTTGTTAAAAAGCAAACAGATAATAGACGGCGAGAAGCACATGGAGAGAATGATCTATCAATAATCTGAAAGTGAGAGAAGAACTTAGCATACCACTGATTGTCCTGTATTGTAATATTGCATCTGAATATGTAAGTAGTGGTCTTATAAAGCTGGAAGAATGTGGAGGTGCCAGTGTTGGACCAGGGTGGACAGAACCAGAAGTCACATGACATCAGGTTACAGGTTTATCTGAAACTACATGCTTTCAAAGGGCTGCTCCTTTGTCGGGTGAAGTGGGTGAAAAGGTCGCTTCACTTGATGAAGGAGCAGTGCTCGGAAAGCTTTTAATTTCAAATGAATCTGTTGGACTATAACCTGGCACCATGTGACTTCTGATAAAATTGGGAGACAGTTTTGACATTGCCTTCTCTTTGTCTACTCTGTCTTGAAGCCAAATTCATGGGTATAGATATAAAACTGCATGTCAATAGAACATAGAAAAATACAGCGCAGTACAGGCCCTTCGGCCCTCGATGTTGCGCCGACCAAAGCCTACCTAACCTATACTAGCCCAATAACCTCCATATGCTTATCCAATGCCCGCTTAAATGACCATAAAGAGGGACAGTCCACCACTGCTACTGGCAGGGCATTCCATGAACTCACAACCCGCTGAGTAAAGAATCTATCCCTAACATCTGTCCTATACTTACCACCCCTTAATTTAAATCTGTGTCCCCTAGTAACAGCTGACTCCATTAGCGGAAAAAGGTTCTCACTGTCAACCCTATCTAAACCCCTAATCATCTTGTACACCTCTATTAAATCTCCCCTAAACCTTCTTTTCTCCAATGAGAACAGCCCCAAGTGCCTCAGCCTTTCCTCATACGATCTTCCTACCATACCAGGCAACATCCTGGTAAACCTCCTCTGCACTCGTTCCAATGCCTCCACATCCTTCCTATAGTATGGCAACCAAAACTGTACACAATACTCCAGATGAGGCCGCACCAGAGTCTTATACAACTGCAACATGACCTCAGGACTCCGGAACTCAATTCCTCTACCAATAAAAGCCAGTACACCATATGCCTTCTTCACAGCACTATTTATCTGGGTGGCAACTTTCAGAGATCTGTGTACATGGACACCAAGATCCCTCTGCTCATCCACACTACCAAGTAGCCTACCATTAGCCCAGTAATCCATCTTCTTGTTACTCCTACCAAAGTGAATGACTTCACACTTAGCTACATTGAACTCCATTTGCCACCTTTCTGCCCAGCTCTGCAACTTATCTATATCCCGCTGTAACCTGCCACATCCTTCTTCGCTGTCCACAACTCCACCGACTTTCGTGTCATCCGCAAACTTGCTCACCCAGCTTTCAAGCCCCTCCTCTAGGTCATTAATAAAAATGACAAACAGCAATGGTCCCAAAACAGATCCTTGTGGAACACCGCTAGTAACTGCACTCCAAGATGAACTTATACCATCAACTACTACCCTCTGTCTCCTTCCAGCCAGCCATTCCTAATCCAAACCTCTAATGCACCCTCAATGCCATACCTCCTTAGTTTTTGCATTAGCCTACCATGGGGAACCTTATCGAACGCCTTGCTAAAATCCATATACATCACATCTACTGCTTTACCCTCGTCCACTTCCTTGGTCACCTTCTCAAAGAACTCAATAAGGTTTGTGAGGCACGACCTGCCCTTCACAAAACCATGCTAACTATCCTTGATCACATTATTCCTATCCAGATGTTCATAAATCCTATCCCTTACAATTCTCTCTAAGACTTTGCCCACAACAGAAGTGAGACTCACTGGCCTATAGTTACTCGGGCTATCCCTACTCCCCTTCTTGAACAAGGGGACCACATTCGCTATCCTCCAGTCTTCTGGCACTATTCCCGTAGACAATGACGACATAAAAATCAAGGCCAATGGCTCTGCTATCTCCTCCCTAGCTTCCCAGAGGATCCTAGGATAAATGCCATCAGGCCCAGGGGACTTATCTACTTTCATCCTTTCCAGTATTCCCCAGACCTCTTCCCTACATACCTCAAGGCCATCCATTCTAATCACTTGTGACTCAATATTCACATCAGCAACAGTGTCCTGTTCCTGAGTGAATACTGACGAAAAGTATTGATTTAGTGTCTCTCCAATCTCCTCTGCCTCCATGCACAACTTCCCACTACTATCCTTGACTGGACCGATACCTACCCTAGTCATCCTTTTATTCCTGACATACCTATAGAAAGCCTTTGGGTTTTTCCTAATCCCTAATAGAGTTATTGACCTCCCTATTGAGGAAAGTAGAACCTTCCTAGAATCTCTATTGAGGCCTCCGATGACTTTATATGCCCCAATTAAACCTCCCCTCAGCCTCCCTTGTTCCAATGGAAACAGATCAAACTTATTCAATCTTTCCACACATTCCTGTGTGCAAATTGTAGCCTATTTCTGACATGAAATACGCTTACATCAGCTGGAAAGAGCTGTGGGATAGCTGGAGTGTGGAGATGGTGGTTAGTTAGATGTTTCAGCTAACGCTCAGAAAATGCTTTCCATTAAGAAGGTTGAAAACTTAAAAAGTACAGTGGTTGTGGGTGGGCAGTGGGGAGGTGATTTTGAGATAGAGTTTAACAAATATACATATGAAGCTCAGAGAAGCTGTAAATGACTTTGATTCTTAATAATCTGCTAGGAGGCTGGAACCTGTACAGAGCAGAGCATGCTACTGTGCAACCTTACAACTGTGTCCAGTCTATTAATAAACATTATTCCATTAAGGTTCTTGTAGTGCATTGATAGTGTCCCTACCTAGGGACCAGGGATTGCAGTCCCAGCTGCTCTAGAAATGTGTAATAACATTGCTGAACAGCGGGACCATTAGCAACAATCTATAAACTATTTCCTGATGAAGGGCTCCTGCCGGAAACTTCAATTTTCCTGCTCCATGGATGCTGCCTGACCTGCTGTGCTTTTCCAGCACCACTCTCATCTAGACTCTGATCTCCAGCATCTGCAGTACCCACTTCCACCTAAAAAGTAAGTCTTATTTTAACCTGGACAAAGTTCCAATGAGCCTCTACCAGAACATGGAGGCTGTGAAAGCTACTATAAAAATGCAAGATTTTAAACACTTCTTTCAAACAAATCCTGTCCCCTGCTTCTACCAGATGTGCTGTCACTCATTTAAGTTCCTTTTCTTCTCCTAAGAGATTAGGTTTCTTTATTGACGTTGCAGTCTTTACGTTACAACCCTTCACTGGTTTGGAGTCTTGAGGACTTAGAGTGATGAGGCTAGCAAGTCCCACTCTGGGATTGTCCTCACGGAGAGAGAGTGTCGCCACACTGCTTTGGAAATAAATCATCTTCAAAGCTTGTGTGGGTGGACACTTCATGATTTGTCGTTGCTGTCGTTTCCATCAATTCACACTAGCCATTCCACATTTTATAGAACAGGTCAGTCTAATTTTCTCCCTTCTTTGGGTAGTGAGCCACATTCCGCATTTTTGATCCGGTGTATAACACTGGTAACATCAAGAATTCTTAATAATATTGTGTACAATATTCCAACAGGACTAGATGGGTAATCATAGGAAGGATGCTCCTGATGACTAGGGAGACCAGAAGCAGGGTCACAGTCTGAGGATAATAGGGGAACTATTTCGGACTGAGATGAGGAGAAATGTCTTCGCCCAGAGAGTGGGGAGCCTGTGCAATTCTTTACTACAGTAAGCAGTTGAGGCCGGAACATTGTGTGGTTTCAAAAAAGAGTTAGATCTAGTTATCAGAGTGAAAGAGATCAAAGGGTATGGGGAGAAAATGGGAACAGGGGACTGAGTTGGATGATCAACCACAATCATGTTGAATGGCAGAGCAGGTTTGAAGGGCTGAATGGCCTACTCCAGCTTTTATTTGCTGTGTTTCTAAATCTAAGATCTTTATTCCAACTTTGCCAGGCATTACTCACACTAGTTCCCTTTCAACCATCTCCTATCAAGAACAAAGAGTCTCAGAATTCATCACACTTGCCTCACAACTCAGTATCTCATCATGAAGAGTCAGTACAGGGATTCTTCTGTGCAGGTCCCCTGTGGTTTGATGGAAGAGAGAATATATCTTTCAATTATTGACCAGATGAAGGAAATGGTTCTGAGGCATCTGGTGGAAGACAGATCCTGGCAGGAAGAGAAAACTCCTTTTTAAATACTTATTCCTTTACACGAGTGGATCGTGCCCATCACTGAGCATGTAGATATCGCCTGACTGCATTTCTGACTTAAGAATGACACTCTCTATGGGTTTAGAAAAGTTGAATATACATTGTTCCCTCATTTGTGACTAACTGACAGCTGCAGGAGCCGGTGCAAATTACGGCCGAGCTTATTAAATGTTCACTCTTTTATAAGCAGGTTTGCATTTATATAGCACCAGCAGGTTGTCATGAAGCACTTTCCGAAGTGAAAGTGAGGACTGCAAATGCTGGAGATTAGAGTCAAGATTAGAGTGGTGCTGGAAATGCACAGCAGGTCAGGCAGCATCCGAGGAGCAGGAAAATCGACATTTAGGGCCGGAGCCCTTCATCAGGAATGAGGCTGGAAGCCTCAGGGGTGGAGAGATAAATGGGAGATGGGTGAGGCAGGGGAGAAGGTAGCTGGGAGTGCAAAAGGTGGATGGATGAAGGGGTAAAGGTGATAGGTCAGAGAGGAGAGTGGAACGGACAGGTGGGAAGGAAGATTGACAGGCGGGACAGGTCATGGGATGGTGCTGAGCTGGGAGTTTGGAACTGGGGTAAGGTGGGGGGAGGAGGAATGATGAAACTAGTGAAGTCCACATTGATGCCCTGAGGTTGACGAGTTCCGAGACAGAAGATTAGGCGTTCTTCCTCCAGGCATCGGGTGGTGAGGGAGTGGCGGTGGAGGAGGCCCAGGACCTGCATATCCTCGGCAGAGTGGGAGGGGGAGTTGAAATGTTGGGCTACAGGATGGTGGGGATGATCGGTGCAAGTGTCCCGGAGATGGTTCCCTAAAGCGCTCTGCAAGATGGCGCTCAGCCTCCCCAATGTAGAGGCAACCGCATTGGGAGCAACGGATGCAATAAATGACATTGGCGGATGTGCAGGTAAAACTTTGAAGGATGTGGAAGGCTCCTTTGGGGTCTTGGATGGAGGTGAGGGTGGAGGTGTGGGGTGTGGATGAGATGTGTTGGAGGCCATGTGGGAGGGGAACTTATGTCTTTAAAGAAGGAGGCCATCTGGTGTGTTGTGTGGTGGAACTGTTCCTCCTGGGAGCAGATACGGCAGATGCGGAGGAATTGGGAATACGGGATAGCATTTTTGCAGGAGGCAGGGTGGGAAGAGGTGTAATCCAGCTAGCTGTGGGAGTCAATGGGTTTATAAAAAATGTCAGTGTTGAGCACATTCCTGCCAATTGAGTGCTGAGAAAATACAATCACTTTGTAATAGAAACGTGACGGCTAACTCTGTCACGTAGCAAGCCCTCACAATCAGCAATGTGATAATGACCAAACAAACTGTTTCATTGATGCAGTTTGAGCAACGAATATTGGCCAGAACATCTGGGAAACCTCTTGTTCCTGATATGAGGTGCTGGATGTTCCACCTCCTCTCCACAGTCTCCCCACTGTTGTGAAGCTAGGCTGGAGATTATAAAATAAAAAGTGTGCCAATCCCAAACCATCCAGAGCTGTCTCCAATATAATACAGTGGGCAGGGAAGATGTCGGGAAAGTCATCAGTTTTTGATTTAGTCAAACCCCTTAAGTGGCTAATAAAACTTCACTTTCAGGTTTCAATCCAACTTCTTTTGGCCTTTTCTCTGATGCAGGGGAGAGCAGTGATTAGCTGAGTAACCAAGGTAGGCAGGCTGGAAGAACACAGCCTGCCAGGCAGCAACAGGAGGTGGAGAAGTCAACGTTTCAGGTGTAACCCTTCTTCTGCTCAGTAACCAAGCAGCGTTCACTGTGCAGGCGACGGTTAGGTATACTGAAAGGGGGGAATTATCCTCTGCCAGCCATCCCCACCAACATAATACAACTGCACCCCCCTTCTCCTCCCCACTCTCCCATGCCCTTTCAAATCCAGCCCATACCTCCTCACTTACTGGGCTCTGCTGGCCTTGACCATCCAAAAAGGCATGAGGGGTGATTCTTTTTAACACAGAGTTTTTGTGTTACTTCCAGAGGAAGTGGTGGATGCGGGTACAGTTACATTTCAAGATATTTGGATTATTGCATGATTAAGAAATGTTTGGAGGGATATGGGCCAAGTGCAGGCAGGTGGGACTGGTTTAATTTGGAATTATGTTTGGTGTGGACTAGTTGGATCAAAGGTCTGTTTCCATGCTGTATGACTTTATGACTATGTAGCTTGAAATCTGGGTTCCATCACATCTTCCTTGGTGGGAGCCTGACTGTAATTCCAGAATTGGTGACTGTTTAACCCTAGCGCTGTTGGGAAGACAGAGTTGCTGATCAAAACCCCAGGAGTACTGACTGAGACCTTACAATAAGATCTCATTCTTTTACAGTTTTGACCATATTTTCCACTATTCTTAATGAATTTAAGCTGGTATTCACTGGCTCAGGGTAGGACATAGAGTACCAGCCAACGTCAAAATTAGCTGAATATTTTGCAGCCACCAATAATTTCTAACGCTTCCGTTTTGAATCTTTTCTGTTGCCATCACATGCTGAAAGAGGAATTCATACCACCTTTGGGAAGGAATTGCTGCTGATGTGAGATGTAATGTGCATTGAGGCAGCTTGGCACACTCAAGGGTTCATTGACATTGAAGGGCTTTCAACATGACAACCTAAATCTCATTGGATGGAAGCTGCTCTTGTTACCAAAGTTCAGATCCTTCAGTGCCTTTCCATTGTTATGGTCAGGACATCTCAGGAGATTAAACTGTAGCTCAATGTTACTGAAGCAGGCAGAACATAGAAAGGAACTATAATTATCAGCTTCCATTATAACATCATGCCAATATGTGGCCAGCTGACAATACTACTGGACATTCCTATCAGAAAGATGTTGTGAAACTTGAAAGGGTTCAGAAAAGATTTACAAGGGTGTTGCCAGGTTGGAGGATTTGAGCTTCAAAGTTTGTGAGAAGATTTGTAGCTCGGGTGCTCGTTGTTGTGGTTCTGTTCGCCGAGCTAGGAATTTGTGTTGCAGACGTTTCGTCCCATGCCTAGGTGACATGTTTCCTCCGGCATTTATAGTGGCATTTATAAACACTGTAAATGCCGGAGGAAACATCACAGAAGCGCTTCACAGGAGGCTCCCAAGCACTGAGGATGTCACCTAGACAGGGGACGAAAAATCTGCAACACAAATTCCCAGCTCGGCGAACAGATTTGAGCTATAGGGAGAGGTTGAACAGGCTAGGGCAGTTTTCCCTGGAGTGTTGGAGGCTGAGGGGTGACCTTATAGAGGTTTACAAAATCATGAGGGGCATAGATACGATAAATAAACAAAGCTTTTTCCCTGGGCTGGGGGAGTGTAGAACTAGTGGGCATAGGTTTAGGGTGAGAGGGGAAAGAAATAAAAGAGACCTAAGGGGTAACTTTTTCACTCAGAGGGTGGTACATGTATGGAATGAGCTGCCAGAAGAAGTGGTGGAGGCTGGTACAATTGCAACATTTAAAAGGCATCTGGATGGGTATAAGAATAGGAAGGGTTTGGAGGCCGGGTGCTAGCAGGTGGGACTAGATTAGGTTGGTATATCTGGTCGGCATGGACGGGTTAGACCGAAGAGGCTATTTCTGTGCTGTACATCTCTGTGACTCTATGACTCTATGTCAAATCCAAGAATGAAATCTGGCTTGATAGATCATTTCTTTAAAAATTTTACTTATCATGGCGAGATTTCACTGAAACATAAGCGCACAAGGTACAGATTTGGTTCTAATAATAAATAGATGTTTATTGCACTTAAGACAGAAAACTAAAACATACAAAGTGACCTTAAGATTTCAGAATTTGAAATATTTTAAAGAACTCAACGCCATCACTTTACAATTATTCAAAAAGCCTATGTTGTCCTATGTTGTCCAGACTGCAGGTTTGACTTCACTGTTTTATTCTCTGCTCCTGCCCTGTGGTTCTGCTCCTTGTAGTTATTTTCAGATCAGTCTGTTCAGAGATGTTATTAAACACCTCAGGAGCAGGAGGGCACTTGAACCCAGACCTCCCAGTTTGAGAGGTATGAATACTACCACTGCACCAGAAGGACTCTTGCTTGCCCCTTGTATGCTTACACAACTAAGAGTTTAGATTTTCTTAGTTTGAATAACCAATGTAAGTTTCTAACTAAACACTCCTGGTTGGGAAATTCCACATCTAAACTCTTTTGTTGTGATAACCTATTTCCTTAACTGCTCTGAACAAACTTGGTTTTCTGAAGAGACTATATTTGTTTCTGACCATAGCTAACCACACTTTAAATTTGCACAAATGTTTTCCAATGTACAGGTTTTTCTAAGTTAAAGTCAATCCTTGATTATTCTAAACCCAAAAGCAATCTAAAGTCTTTCAATGTTTTCTCTCTCTAGTCACAACATAAACAATCTTCATAAAATTTACAGGAAGTAGATACAGGTTTAAAACCATCTTTCTGGGAATACTGGCCTGATTAATTTTTAAAGCATTTTAACAAAAATAGACCAACACGCATATGCCACTAGTTTAAAATCCAACCTGTAAAAAGTGATACTAATATACATTTAACTCACAGATTTTGTCAGCACATATTTATGAATTAATTTTATAGCACATTGTAACTTACAAGTTATATTTTAATATGAAGGTCTTTGTTTCTGTAATATACTTCTCATAGCCTGGTTGGAAGAATATATACGTATTTGTTTATAATTACAGAACTACCAATAAATGTTCCCACTCCTTTGTGATTCAATCATTGGCAGTCTTTAGCCACAATTTCTTTGATTTGATGACTAACCAAAGATAATTGATCCTGAAACTTCGGCCTGCTTTGTTTTGGAGTACAACACCCGAGAAAATAGTTTATCTATAAACAACCCAATCACATCTTTCAATTATCTTTAACCCCCTTCAGCTTCGAAACGCAAGGGAAAATAAGCTTGATCTATGCAACTGCCTTTTACTACTGAACTTTTTTAGCCCAAGAATAATTCTGATAAATTAATACTGCACTCTGATCAAGTGCAGTGTTTAAAGTCTGGTTGAAGATTTGTAGCTCGGGTGTCCGTTGTTGTGGTTCTGTTCGCCGAGCTGGAAGTTTTTGCTGCAAACGTTTCGTTCCACAACAAGTGCAGTGTATCTTGCCAAAGATGTGAAGTCCAGATTGCATTTAGGATGATAAATGGAACTTGATCAGGTGAGTATCCAACTGAAGCATACCATCCACCCCATTACATTCCAGTCCACCTTAAGACAAAGGTCAACATTCCAAAAGCCTGATAATTATTGCTTTCTGGAGCTACCCAGTAGCAATAATGATGGAAAATCAGAGTCTTCTTAAAATATTTCTCAATAGAAAGTTAGCGGTCTCAAATAAAACCAAAACTCAGTTAAAACTGGCATTCTGAAATCCAGAGTAAAGTGCTGGAGGGACACGGTATGTCTGGCAGCATCTGTGGAAAGAAAAATGGAAATAGTGCCTTGGGTCCTGTATGACTCTTTCTCAGAAGTGGCCATGTGTGACAGGATGAGACAGGGTAAAAAATAGTGTTCCAGAAGATGCAGGAGCCCTGAATCAGGGGTCACATTCGAAAGATATGGAGTAGGCCAGTTAGGGTAGAGATGAGGAGAAACATCATCGTCCAGAGTGGTGAGCCAGTGATCCCCTTCCACAGAAAGCAGTTGAGGTCAAAACATTGGATAGTTTCATGAAGATGTTAGATATAGTTATCAGGACTGAAGGGATCAATGGATAAAGGGAGAAGGTGGGAACAGTGAATTGAGTTGACTGATCAGCCATGATCAGAGAGTGAATGGTAGCGCAGGCTCGAGGGGCTGAATGGCCTAGCTCTCCTCCTATTTTCTATATTTTGATAGATAACTGCTTCCTCATTCCCTGGCCACTTTGCTGTCAAGCTCAAAAGTAATCTAGGAGGTGATGTTTTCAGGCAGCCACAAATGGATGGTGTCTATCCCGATGATAGAATTCTCTCCTTAACTCATCCTTTCTTGATGCACTGTTTATGTTCACCCAGGGTCCTCCCCACTAGCTCCTTTACCACTGGGGGCAGGTGGGGTATGCAGAGAGAGAGGGTGAATCTTCTATCAGAGAACAAGCACCTCAGGAAAATAACAAGGTGAATTCCTGACCTCACTGGCTGCATCTTCCAACCGCCTCCAATCCAGACGTCTGTCTTGAAGCTGTCTTAGAATTCTAGCTACTTGATGCTTTCCTAACAGCCGATCCATTTGCATTCAGGATGCTAACCTCGGAATTTATTATCATTGAGTTTGTGCTGCAGCTCTGGCTCTTTCACGAATGAAGATCATGAATGCACAGGAAAGTGTAGCATTAATAGAATGGTTATCATCTCAATAATCCTTGAGAGGCTGCAAATGTTGGATTAATTTACTATGAATAACAATTATGCATCACAAAGTATGCTTTCTCTCTTCCTTCTCCCATATATATGCAAATTATTTTTTCTTTTATATCTATCTGTTTCTATTTTGGTGTAGATATCACATTAAATTAACAATGGGTTTAGATTGGATTGCAATATATATGCCACACAATAGACAGGTAAAGGTCATCTCCAAAAAGACAAGCTCATTCCTGATGAAGGGCTTATGCCCGAAACGTCGATTCTCCTGCTCCTCGGATGTTGCCTGACCTTCTGTGCTTTTCCAGCGCCACAGTCTTCAGTTCTCTAATCAGCTCCACTTGACATTCAATTCCATAACCAGCATTGCATTATCACTGATCAGAACAGTAACTGGACCAAATACATGGCTATGTGAGCAGGTAAGAGGTTAGGAATCCTGCAGCAAGCTCACCTCCTGACTCCCCAAAGCCTGTCCACCATCTACAAAGCACAGGTCAGGGGTGTGATGTTATATGTCCCACTAGTCTGGATGAGTGCAGGTCAAGAAGCTCCACACTGTCCAGGACAAAGCAACTGACTGAATGGCATAACATTTCCCACCTTCAATTCTCACTCCTTCCACCATGACAAACACAATCACCATTTACAAGCT
Source organism: Hemiscyllium ocellatum (assembly GCF_020745735.1). Classification (NCBI taxonomy): domain Eukaryota; kingdom Metazoa; phylum Chordata; class Chondrichthyes; order Orectolobiformes; family Hemiscylliidae; genus Hemiscyllium; species Hemiscyllium ocellatum. Next base: position 41,480,666 of record NC_083436.1, on the reverse strand, counting down.
TCACTGCAACGACTCACCATGATTCCTTCAAAATCACCTTCTGAACACGGGATCTCTCGCAGCCAGAAGTACAAGGGGAGATGATACAAGAAAACACTACCATCTACAAAACCCCTCCAAGTCACACACACTACTAATTTTGAACAGTATTCCTTCTGTGTCTCCAGGTCAAAGTTCAGAACCTCCTCTCCAGCAGCATTGCCTCTACACCCCATGCACTGATATGGTTTCAGAAGATACCTTAATACCACCTTCTCAATGACAATTAGCAATGGACAACAAATGCTGGCTTAGTCAGCAACATCCAACATCACTCAAAGGGAAGAGACATAGGATGGAAAATTGAATGGCTTTTATAAGGCATCTAATCCTTCCTGCTTGATTTCTCTTTGTACAGATCTCACTGGTGACTACTTAATGGAAAAGCACAACAAGAAACATTTGTTCAGAAACTATTGTACCCCATTGCTTTTCCTCTCTCCCAACACATGGTTGACAATGCCCTCCTTTTTCAAAGACCACAATTTCTCCTCCCACGACAATGCCTTCCATTGTATCTCCTCCACTTCCTGCACCTCTCTCGTTTAACCCCCCCCTCCAACTGCAACAAAGACAGACACCCCCAGTCTTCACCTTCCACCCTACCAACCTCCGTATACTTCCCATTATCCTCCGCCATTTCCACCACCTACAGGCCCTACCACTGAAGGTACATTTCTCTCCCTACCCCATCTGCATTTTGGAGAGACCATTCCCTCCGTGATTCCCTTGTTAGGTCCAAGTCCCCTACAAACCCACCCTCCCCTCCCAGACCTTCCATTGCCATCACAAGAAATGTAAAACCTGCACCCTCACCTCCCCCCTCACCTCTGTCCAAGGCTCCAAAGGAGCCCTTCCACATCCATTGGAGATTTACTTGCAATTCCACACACATCATCTACTGCATCCGTTGCAGTTTCCTCTACATTGAGGAGACAGCATGCCAACTTACGGATCATTTCATGGATCACTGGGATACTCGCACCAACCAACCCCACCATCCTGTGGCCACTTTAACTCCCCCTCCCACTCTCCACCAAGGATATGCAGGTTCTGGGCCTGCTCTACTGCCAAACCCTAACCACGTGACGCCTGAAGGAAGAACGCCTCATCTTCCATCTTGGAACCCTCCAACCACATAGGATCAATCTGGATATCACCAGTTTCCTCATTTCCCCTCCTCCCATCTTATCCCAGTCCCAACCTTCCAACTCGGCATGACCCTTCAGAATTGTCCTACCTGTTCATCTTCTTTCCACCCATTTGCTCCAGCCTCCTCTCTGATCTTTCACTTTCACCCTCACCTTCATCCACCTTTCACATTCCCAGCTACTTTCCCCCCAGCCCCACCTGCCTCCCATTTATCTCTCAGCCTCCTGGCCCATTCGCTTCATTCCTGATGAAGGGCTTATGCCCGAAACGTTGATTCTCCTGCTCCTCGGATGCTGCCTGACCGGCTGTGCTTTTCCAGCGCCGCACTCTCGACTCTGACCTCTAGCATCTGCAGCCCTCACTTTCTCCTAACATTTTAACAGTTATGGAACCATGATGGACAAATCATTGATATTGTAGAAAATCATGGTTCTGAAGGGAAATCATGTTACATGGACATATGAACATGCACACAGACTATTGGTAGAGATAAGGAGATCTAGCTTTAGCTTTCAGAGGAGCCAGATGTACTGTATTAACTCCCTAAGGTCCTAGGAATTATGTCTGACAAAATGCAGTTCTATTTATTGCTTTTATACATCAAACATCCAAGGATAGTGCCTTTTCTATAGATATTGTACAGTCATGTGCATGACTTGTACCACAGGTGACTGATAGATCTGGGACAAGGCAAAAACAACGACGGATTAGTGATAGAAACCACCTTAATTGATTACATGACAGTGGAATACCAAATTCCACAAGGTGCCTGAATTGATCATCCAGGAAAACACCACAATCAAGATGCAAATTAACCATGAAAGTCTAAATGAGAGGCAGAACTAGGTTGAGAGGCTGAATGGTTTCTTCTAGTATCTATATGCCAATTTCCAGCAAGACATTAGGACACAATTCTCCCAGCTCTGGTGCACCATGGATGTGGCTACATTCCAAGATGTGTGATGGTTCAAGGCAGCACAATACCACCAGGACACTTTCTCCAGGGATGGGCAATAATTAATGGTCAGTGAAGCCCACATCCCAATGAATGAATGAAAGTAAACTCCAGAGTGTTAGCAAAATCTCCAATCTTCAGTTACAAATTGGGTGAGTGCAAGCAGTTAACACAATGGTGAATATTTCTGACCAATCCCCATGTCTAGGTAGATTGTGGGCATTGAAACCAATTGAAGTACCTTGCTGTCAGTCACAGTGCGTGTGCTAAATGAGTTAACGAACCTTTCTTATTCAACTTGTAGGACTTTGTTTCAAAGGTCACATTGGGGACTGGAAAAATATTTACAGGGCAGTCTCCATCAGTAATGATGAAATGTTCAATATTTCACCACAGGAAATACTATCACTAAACCCCACCACCATATTTAACATTACAGTCTCTGAAAATAATTTTTATTACAAGCCCTACCTGCCTCTGTCCTGGACTGTGTTCAGGGTGAGCCTTGTCATGATTTTAATATTTTCAAACTTGCATTCTAGAATACAAAGCAGACAAGTCGGAGATCAACCAAGGTCTTTTTGATCAAAGGCTTCACTTATGACAATAACAACTTGCAATTGTAAATCATCTGAAATGCAATGAGAATACACAACAGTTGACCAGAAAAAAGTTAACACTGGATCACATAAGGAGACAGGCCAAGGTTTTGACCATGTGCCCCCAAGAACTTAAGGAATGGCTTAATGTGTGAGACGAGGTGTGGACAAACAGGAAAGGTTAGAGTAGAAGCAGCAGAGAGATAGGGAAGGTGAGGCTATCAGGAATTGGAACACAAGAAAGAGAACTTCAAGATGCTAACAAGGAACAAGAGTAGGTTATTTGGCCCTTCGAGCTTGCTCAGTCATTTAATAAGATCATGTCTGATCCGATTTTAACCTCAATTTACCTTCCTGCCTATCTCTGATGACTTCTCAGCCCTTCAGTAATCAAGAATCTACCTACCTTTGTTTTAAAAGTCCAAAGATGTGCAGGTTAGATGATTGGGACATGCTAAATTGCCCATAGTGTTCAGGGATATGTAGGTTAGGTGCATTAGTCGGGGGTAAGTGTTGAGTAATAGGATAAGGGAATGGGTCTGGGTCGGTTACTCTTCTGAGTGTCTGTGTGGACTGTTTGGGCCAAACAGCCTATTTCCACTCTGTAGGGATTCTATGATTTCAAGATTTTGCATCCACTGCCTTTTGAGGAGGTGAATTCTAAAGACTCAAAAATCCTCAGAATTTTGTCTTCTGTCTTAAATGGGCAAATCTTTATTTTGAGACTATGACTGCTAGTTTGAGATTCTCCCACAACAGGAGACATTGCCAAAGTGAAAGCCAGTGTAGGTCAGCAAGCACTGTGCTGATGGTCAAATGGAGCATGGTGTGTTTTAATCCGTGGGCAGTAACATTAAGTAGACTTTAAACAAATTTCCAATCAACCTGCACAGAGATATTAATGGGCACATCTGAAGCAGGTGGGACATTGACCTCGTACTTCAGGCCTGGTGGTAGGGACACTACCAGTGCACCATCAGAGGCATTTGAGCAGAGTTTATAAAGGCTGATGCTAAAATGATTGTACCTTGAACAAAATTAAAAATTTCGGTAATTATTGGAAATCATTCCTTAAATAATCTATTTTGTTTCCTTTCCGTATGGTAACAGTTGAATACTGAATGAACCCAGAATAAAATAGTATCATGCATTTTTATTTTGCACACCAGCTGGGTTTGTGATGAAGTGTATGTGTGAGGTGGGTGAAAGGATTCTAGCAACCAAAACAGATTCACAAATTTCTAGCTTTCTATGGAAATCATGTAAGGTTCAGCTGGGTAGCCTTATCAGAATGCAGACTGAAAGGACATCACTCATGGCACATGACTTCATACTAATGGTTTTTATGAAGTAAGCTGTGCAATGCCTACTTACCTGGTCTATAATAACTGGTCCGTCCAGCTGCTGTTGCCTGTAGTTACTCTGACCAGGATATCTGCTGCTATGGTATATCACACTCATCCACGTCACACCATCCTCAGAGGTCCACCTACAATCACTCTGCGAAGCTGAAGTCCACCTTCTTCTTACTGCTCTCCAGGAGAATTCTCTGTTGCTGGTTAGCTCTGATCACGTAGCCCAAATGCTGACATTTCCTTTTCTAAATATCACTATTTAAAGGTTATTTTTGTTTTTCCAAACTTCGTCCTTTATCTTATCACTTGTACATGGGATGCATACCATTTATCTTGGCATCCACATTTCAAAGGCCTCTATTTTCTTCCACAGATCTTTACTTATTGTCCAGGCCTCTGATCCCACTGATGAATGAATTAACTCACACAAATGATGCTAAAATAACCGAGAGTTATTTTCCTGATCAGCTAAACTGCGAGCAAAGTTATAGCTTTTCCTTATTGTTCTCAGCACATGATGAGCAAGATTTATTTCTGGTATAGCAAATGCTCAGCTAATACAGAAGTGAAGAGTGTTCATAGATTGGATTCTATGATGTGGAGATGCCGATGCTGCACTGCAGTGGATAAAGACAGAAGTCACATGACACCAGGTTATAGTCCATCAGGTTTATTTGAAATCACAAGCTTTCAGAGCACTGCATCTGACAGATTGAATGAACAGGGACACATTACCAGCAGCAATAACAGGGTAGATTTGAAAAGGTAGTTTCCCTTTGTGACAGAACCTCAGACCAGAGGGTGTAATCAAAGAGAGAGGGGTCACACATTAAAGCGAGATATGAGGAGGAATTTCTTCTTTCAAGGAGGAGAGAATCTTTGGAAGTCTAAACTGAGGCTGGTTCATTAAATACAGTCAAGGTTGAAATAGATTTTTAATCAGTCAAGGAATCAAGCATTATGGGGAAAATGCAGCAAAGTGGTGTTGAGGATTCATAATCGCATTGAACGGCTTACTTCTGCTGCTATGTCTTACGGTTGTATGGGAAAAAGAGAAAGGGATAGAAGGACAATCTGATAAATGAGGCGGAGAGTCATGAGACAAGGCTGGTGTGCAGCATTAACACCGATGGACCAGCTGGGCTGAATGGCTCGTTTTTTTGTGCTGTACATTTTGTGAACAAAATTTCAGTTTTAAATAAGAATACCTAGGTCCTTTGGCATTCTGTGTTTTGGTAATTAGTTACACCTTTAAGTCATTAAAAGTCTTCTTTAAAAAATAATATTTGTTCGAAGTGCTTGTAAAGTCTGTCGACGTTACCCAATGACAATATTGTATTCCTAACTTTAGTGAATGAGGACATTTCATTCCTCGCTGCAATTAAATCTCTGCCCCTAAATACTTGACTAATCATTGCCTGTGAATTAGTGGTTGCTCTGGCAGAGGGTGTGATGGAAATAGTCAATGTTCAGCCCATGACCTGCTGTTCAGTAGGGACAGCAAATGATTGATAGCACTAATGAGCAGCAATCACTTGTACACAGCTATCAGCCCGAGCTCTAATTACTCATTTGTTGAGCAAAGCGAACAGTAACTTTTGCCCTGACAGATAAAGGTTAGTGAAACAAACTCATTGTCTCCCTTTCTCAGGGTTACAGCAGAAGCGGTGTACTTGGGTGAGATGCCTGAAATCACATGAGTAAGATCTATGAACACCTCGACAGGTCACCTAGAAAATCACACATGTCGTCAAAGCTATTAGATAAAGCACCCTCAGCACAGAAAATCCATCAACTAACAAAAAGGAAATCCTTTTATCTTTTCTTGGAATGTGGAGGTCACACACATGTCTGACGTTTACCGTATTTACCTGTAATAAGTCTGCATCGCAAACTAGGTATCCAGCCAAGTGAGCTAACTAACTCCCAGACAGTGGGTCCCATTCCTGCACCAGTTGAGGTTCTCATGAAGGACTCTCCTTCCCATCCTCCCTCCTCGCCTGAGATGTGCTGACCCTCAAGTAAAACCACGATCAGTTCTCTTTCTCTCTCTCTAATGAGAGCAGCGCTATGGCTTTCTGGAACTATGGTGCCTGCACTTAGTGTAGGTGCATAACATTCAACTCCATGTAAAAAATGACCCCTGATTATTAACCATTTGTAATTTTTCACTGATTTAATGTCAAAGCCAACCTCAGTTTCTTACAGATCAAAGCCCAGAATGCTCAGAAGGAAAACTGAATTCCTGCAGTTGTTTTGGGTGGTTTAGGATGCTGAACACTGTGGAAACTGTTGATGTGCACTCCACTACATTCAGTGGATTATAAGATTCATTAAACCTCTATATTAAAGACAGTACCTCCCTGTCTCCTTTTAAATGTTCTCAAAAATACAATACAATTTGATTGAAATGTACAAATACTCACTAAAAAGACTTACATAAAGGCCAAAATGTTCAAGTCTTGTTTTTTTGCTTATTTAAAAGACTAAGGTTTGTTGATAAATAACTATAGTCTGATTACAAGAGAAGAACGTATAACAATCAGCCTGCGTTAGAAATCAGGATCAAACACGGATGAGCAAACAAAACTGGTCATAAAATTGCTGGGAAAATCCTCGTGAAGAGACGTGAGGGATGGTTCCGCCCTGACGGGCAGATGATGCAAATTGAAAGTTAATGGCGATCATAAAAACTTTTCCCAATAATTGCTTTCAATTTATTCCAACATTAATAATTGATAATGGAATTTCATCAATCAATTGGTAAGGAAAAGAATGGCCATCAATTGTTGAAAGTAAGCCAATAACTTGATACAATACAATTCAATACAGCACAGGAACAGGCCCTTCGGCCCACCAAGGCTGAACTGACTCTAATGCCTATTTAGATCAGCTACCAAATGCCCATACGTGGATTCAATCCCTCCGTTCGCCTCCCGCTCATATGCCTATCAAGATACACTTTAAATGTTGCTAATGTGCCTGCTTCCACCACATCCACTGACACTACCCTCTGAGAGAAAAATGTCCCCCACACTTCTCCCCTAAACTATTCCCCTCTCACCTTGAACCTGTATCTTTTTCAAGTTGACCTATTCCCTCTCCGAAAAAGCTTCTGACTATCCACCTTATCTATGTCTGTCATAATTTTGTAGACCTCAGTATGGTTGTCCCTCAGCCTCCATCTTTCTAGTGCAAACAATCCGAGATTATCCAACCTCACCTCATAACTAAAACCCTCCAGACCAGACAACATCCTGGTAAACCTTCTCTCCACCCCGCCCAAAACATCCATGTTCTTCTGGTAGCATGCACTGCACGTAAATTTCCAAATGTGGCCTAACTAAAGGTTTGTACAGCCGAAACAGAACTTGCCAAGTTTTATGTTCGATGCCCCAGCTGAGGAAGGTAAGCATATGCCTTCCTGACAACCTTATCCACCCGTGATACATTTTAGTTGATGGGACGGTGGGATGATTCTTTTGGATTTAAGGTGTTATTGCCACATTGTCGATCCCCAACTGCCCTTGAGAAAGTGCTGCTGCGTCTTCTCCTTAAATTGTGAGTGATCTTTCACCAGAATAGATTTCAAGGTCAATTCAGAGGGGAGTTCAAAATCAAGCTTCCTGGAGTACAGTGGAGGGTGGGGGGAGGGTGGAGGGTGGTAAGTTAAGGGCAGCAAAATTGCTCTGTACAGGTCATTTATAGGAAAGGGAAGATGTCGAGTTATAGAGTATTACAATCAAAATACAGATGTATAATTTAAAATAAATTTGAACTTCCAGTTAATAGCCAAAATGGATGACATGACAAATTTTCACATTTCAATATTTTTCCTGTAACAAATGACTAAAAACACTGTTGACTAAGTGAGGCAGCATGATAGCTCAGTGGTTGGCATGGCTGCCTCACAGCACCAGGGACCTGGGTTTGATTCCACCCTCAGGAGACTGTCTGTGTGTGGTTTGCACATTCTCCCTGTGTCTGCCTGGGTTTCCTCTCACAGTCCAAAGATGTGCAGGTCAGGTGGATTAGCCTTGGGAAATGCAGGGTTACAGGGATGGGATGGGGTGGGGGGGATGAGTCTGGGTGGGATGCTGTTTGCAGTAGCTGTATGAATTTGATGGGCTGAATGACCAATTTCCACACTGAAGGGATTCTAAAGATAAGCACTATTTTAATTTGGCAATTTACATGTTTAACTACTAAAGGAAAATTCTTCTTTTGTGCTTCTCACGTGTCGCACTCTCCACAGAACTACAGCCCTTACAATAAACAACCCACAGTCACTCCAGGTTCCACAGAATTCATGATTTCCAACTTCACCAAATAATAACTTTGAGTAATCATCACCAAACATTTCCTTCAGTTTTTAAGAGTGTTTCTGAAAGTCATTTTCTGATTATCCTTTTCCCTTCCTCAATGGATAGCAATGGAAAGCATCCCCTTCAGTGGAGATCATTTTTATCCTGCTCCTTCTGTGGTGGCTCACAAACAACCTGTCACTTCCTCTCTCTCTCTGTTAAAAATCACACAACACCAGGTTATAGTCCAACAAGTTTAATTGGAAGCACTGCTTTCGGAGCACTGCTCTTTTATCAGGTGATTGTAGAGTATAAGATTGTAAGGCACAGAATTTATAGCAAAAGTTTACAGTGTGATGTAACTGAAATTATATATATCTTTCTGCTGGCCACACTAACTACTCTCTGTTTCCCTTCTTCGCTTTGCTGACCTGCCCCAAAAGCTTGGAGACAACAATTTAATTTATTGTAAGCACAGATGTTCTTGCCCTTTCTTCTCGGTGTGGAATTTGCTCAATAAGTCCCGTGACTAAGCCAGTGTAATAAAACAAAGAACTGCAGGAGCTGGTGATCTTAAACAAACAGAAACAGTTCACATTACCAGAACGTGGATGTTTTGGGCAGGGTGGAGAGAAGGTTTACCAGGATGTTGTCTGGTCTGGATGGTTCTAGTTATGAGGTGAGATTGGTGGAGAAATTCAGCAGGAGAAAGTGAGGACTGCAGATGCTGGAGAATCAGAGCTCAAAAATGTGTTGCTGGAAAAGCACAGCAGGTCAGGCAGCATCCAAGGAGCAGGAGAATCGACATTTCGGGCATGAGCCCTTCTTTAGGAATGAGGAAGGTGTGCCAAGCCTCATTCCTGAAGTCGGGCTCATGCCCGAAACGTCGATTCTCCTGCTCCTTGGATGCTGCCTGACCTGCTGCGCTTTTCCAGCAACATATTTTTGAGTGGAGAAACTCAGCAGGACAGGCAGAACCTATGGGCAAAAAAACAGAGTTAACACTTCGAATCCAGTGATCCTCCTTCAGAACTTAATTCTGCCATCTCTCCAGCTTCTCCAGCATTTTCTGTTTTGTTTGTTCCTTGACTGAGCCAGGTTTATTGTTAGGCAGAATTCAGAACAGTTATATAGCACTATCTTTAAACTAGGGAATACAAAACATAATAATGCTATAAAATATATTATCATAACAAAAGCACTTTCCAAAAAGCCAGGGTAGCTTACAGCTATCAATTGTTGTCAACTTTTCTAATGTAGCCCGATGTCAGGGAAATTGTTGGGTTTTCATGATAATCTGACAGCTTCTCAGTCATTTTTACAGAATATGCGGTTTATTTTTTTTCTCTAAACTTTGAGTGCCACAATGAATTTGAACTCACGTTCATAGCACTTATCATTCTGTAAATGATAGACCACTAAACTAGCTTACCCATATTGAATAGCTTAGTGGTGATTGAAGTAGGAAAGCTTGTTACTGTATTGGGTTAACACGTACATTGTGATGGTATTTGTGCACTTTTATTTAATCACAAAACTCAACAGTATTTCAGCTTTTGTTTCTCCATATAAATATACAATATTCTCAGACTTTTATCAAAGGTCCAAAGAGCGTAGAAATGAAAAAAAAAATCTTTTGTGGCATTAAAGTGGCAATGTTGCTCATTTTATCTCTGGATGCTTTTCTTGGCAAGAGATTTTAATGACTAGACACCTCCTCAGCTTATCAAGCAAGAATTGTCTGTTTGATTATAATGATTCCAGAGTTGATGGGAATTTGCATAATCACAAGGAACCAACTCTACTCCAGTCACTGCTCTCTGTAAAATGGAGATTGGCAAGACATTTTATACACACGCTTGCAATATCAGCAGACAACAGTATTATTTTCCATCTTATTGTTTTTGTTGTTTGGGTGTTAGCTGGATAGCACTCTCATTGGTGAATGTAAAGGTCATGGGTTCAAGGCCATTCTGGATAATTGAGTTGATCATGCATGTTGGCACTCCAATACGGCAGTACAGCAACATTCCAATACTCTGAATCAGTGCTGCACACTTCCAGTCCACAGTCACTTGGATCAGATGTTAAACCCAGGCATTTATGCCCTCTTCGATGGGTTTAAGGGAACCCATTAGATGCAGGAGAAAAAGCTGACCATTCAGCCCACTGAGTCTGCATGACCATTCAATGAGATCACGGCCGATCTGAAAAGCCTAGACTCCAGGTTAGGATGGATTGGCCATGCTAAATTGCCCATGGTGTCCTGCGATGCACATGCTAGATGGATTAGCCTGAGGATATGCAAGGTTACAGAGATAGGGTAGGATGCCCTCTGGAGGGGCAGTGTGGAATTGACGGGCTAAATGGCCTTATTCCACAGTGTAGGGATTCTATGAGTTATTTCACCGCATGAATCAGACTTCAGATGCAGAATGACTGAGAAATCCTCTGAACATACTGAATTTCTTCCTGAATTGAAAACTGAAAGAATGGTGGATGCTTTTAAATAGAAATTGCTGGAAAAGCTCAGCAGCTCTGAAGAAGGGTCACTTGACCTGATTTCTCTCTACTGCTACTGATGCCAGACCTGTTCCAGCAATTTCTGACTTTCTGCCCTTCCAGCTAATGCAGGGAAACCTCAAAGCAGAAAGATACAGAGGAATTGTGTATTAAAACAGAACCTGGCTGAATACCCCTGTCACAAAAGGGACAGCAATTTGTTTAAAATAAAGGGAATATGTTTACCATCTTTCAATATTGTGCACAGGGAGAGAACTGAAGTAATTGAAAACATAAAGCATGCCTTGGAGACAGTAAGGACTGCTGATGCTGGAAATCAGAGTTGATAAAAAGTGGAGTTGGATGAAGGGTCCTGATCCAAAACACTGACTTTCCTGCTCCTCCGATGCTGCCTGACCTGCTGCCCATTTACAGCTCCACATTTTATCGACATAAGCCATGCCTTTCTTTTTACACATTAGATTAACTCATAATTAACGAGGGGCATTCACTCCAATTATACATCCTAATATTCAGTATGTATGACATTTCTATTGGTGTAGGACCTGAAACATCATTGAATTGTGGTTTTTACATTCCATGCACGTTGATTCTTTGCTCTAAATGCCACACTTGCTCACCTCTTATAACACGTGCTATCGCATCTTATATGATGGGTGACTGATCCAGTGCAATCAATTCACAAACAATTATTTCAACGTTAAATACATGAGCAACAGTAAATCAAAACCTCAATCATAGACTATATCTTTTAAAAATATCCCATACACAACCAGAGAAAAGTATTTGCAGTCAGAATGAAGTGATTAGGTATTTATCTTGTTTAATTTGTACACATTCTTAATTAGCTAACACACTTTATTAATTGGATTGGGCAGGGAAAGTTTTCTTAAAGACTGACAGAGATATCGCCCATTAACCTAATTTGTCTCAGTACATTATATTGACTAGAGAAGGTGGCCAATTTAGCTAAGATTGTGCATCTACAGTGAAAAATAATCTTTTGCATTGACTGGTTGACATGTTTTTCTTTTGCATTTCAGTGCTGGTTGTACCAATTGCTGCGAAATATTGGTACAGTCAATGATTCTTTCACACCCGGCTGAACTGTCCACAGGCCAATCCTTAGGAGCTGAGGGTGTACTCTTGCTGTATGCTAACCTTGTAAAAATGGATAGCTGGAAGGAATTCATTCCTGGGTGGTTGGCAGGGCTGATATGTTACTGTCGCTGTCTGGGTTTCATCAAGAAAAGGGTAGTCAGGTTTATTTTATTTGTTCACAGGGTGTGGGTGTCATTGGCAAGGTCAGCACCTCTTGCTTATCCCCAATTGCCCACAGAGCAGCTCAGAGATGACCACATTGCTGTGGGTCTGGAGGCATATGTAATCCGGGCGGGGTGCGGTTGCCCTTTACCCTTCCCTAGTGAACCAGATGGGTCTTTACAACAGCTGATAATGGTAAAATGGTCATTGTTCGACTGACATTTTATTCCAGCTGTTGTTTGAAATGGAGTTCAGATTTCACCCATCTGCCAGGGTAGGATTCAAACTCTCATTCCTCAGAACACAGAATCCCTACAGGGTGGAAGCAGGCCATTTTGCCCAACCAGTCCATACTGACCCTCCCACCCAGACCCATCCTCCCACCATATCCCTGTAACCCTGCATTACCCATAGCTAATCCACTTAGCCTACACATTCCTGAACACTATGGGCAATTTAGCATGGCCAATCCACCCTAACCTGCCCATCTTTGGACTATGGGAGGAAACCAGATGAAACCCATGCAGACATGGGGAGAATGTGCAAACTCCAAACAGACAGCTACCCGAAGGTGGAATCAAAATCGTATCCCTGGTGCTGTGCGATAGCAGTGCCAACTACTGAGCCACCATGCCACCCGAAAGAACATCACCCTCAGGCTCTGGATCACCAGTCTAATGGCATTACCCTGACATCACCACCTGCTCACAGAGACCTATTGACCAGAAATACTTTTTATAGTTTGTGATATATACCATTTCCACTTGGTTACCATGCAGCAGATGAGACTCATTTGAATATCTCAGGTGAAGTATAGTTCCTTCGCTCCTCCTAGGGGGTATTTCAGTATCTCAGCTTCAAATGTGAACTGTAAGTCAAACCTTAAATATAGCATTTCCGTCTAACTCAGTTAACAGCTCATTAAATACATCGGCAATAGTTTTGAATTATTTACTTATGCAAAGTTACAGTCTGTTCCTCCACACCTGATAATTTAAATGTGTGTTCAGGACCAAATACTGTTTTAAACTCCCAGAACTCATACAAGTGAGTTTTTCAAATCCTACAGAGTTGAGAAGAACAATGTCAGATACTTACGTCTGCAGAATCTTCCGGAATGCTTCATGCTTCCCTCATGCTGTTTCATGCAGCGAGAGCTCCAAGTGTGCATATTAGTGCCGCTCCGGTGTGGGGTGTAGTCCATTTTATAAAGTTCACTGAGTTAGAAAGTTCTGGGCTTACAGGTCCCAGGGATCTGAGCAGAAAAATCTAGGCAGATGCTCCCACACAGTACTGAAGAACAGTAAAATAAAACAAAGAACTTTGGACGCTGGAATCTGAAACAAATACAGAAATTACTGGTGAAACTCATCAGGTCTGGCAGCATCTGTGGAGAGAGAAACAGGGTTAACATTGAGTTCAATCATCCTTCTTCAGAGCATTGCGCAGAACAGTTCTGAAGAATCATAGCAAACCCGAAACATTGACTCTGCTTTCGCTCACAAACTGTACCAAACGCTGAGCTTCTCTAGCGATTTCTGTTTGTATTACTGAAAGAGTGCTGCCTTGTCAGAGATGCCATGTTTCAGTATGAGATGTTAAGCTGAGGGTCCATCTGGGGAGAATGTGAAAGATTCAGGCCCACAACTTCAAAGCTGAGCAGAACCCTCCCCACTATCACTGCAAATATCTCCCACCACCCAACACCTAAAATAAAAGGTAATCTCATTTATATTCATGGCTGTCCATGGGAGATTGCTTTACACAAAATGGCTGTTGCATTTCCTACATTATCATCACTTTCCGAGATAATTCTTTCTCCCTTATTTACGTGTGGAATGTGCAGTCAGCTATAAGGTACTCAGCGAAGTCCTGAGGTTGCTGAAGGTGTTATAAAAGAGTGGGAGTCTCTTTTCTAAACTTCTTAAATTTCAAGCCACAATCTTTTTCTGCTTGATTTTCCATTGACAGTTATATCTGCTTAGATTGATTGTGTTGGGATTAATTCTGTTCTCTCCATGTGAGGTGCAAATGCATTGGAAGAAATATACCGCATTGTGTAATCTTTTATGTTTGTGGCAAAGTGTTCATTGTCTCACCGTAGCTACATGTAAATACACTGTGCTGCTTTGTTAGACTACACAATAACATGGTCACCTAAACAAAGAAGTACTGTTTTTAGAGAGGAATTACATTGTCTAGCTCTGTTTTGTTTCCAAGTGTACAGCATAATGATTTAAAGCCTCTCTTCCCCAGCCTGGTTTGCTGAAAATGCTGACCATGGAACTGTGAAACATTGCAGCTGCTGGAGTAAAGGCTGCTAGATGATTGAAAGGAGGACATCAGACTGATGTCAAGATTAGAGTGTTGCTGGAAAAGCACAGCAGGTCAGGCAGCATCTGAGATGTGGGAAAATCAAGGCTTCAGGCCAGAGCCCTTCATCAGGAATGGCCCAAAGCATCGGTTTTCCTGCTCCTCGGTTGCTGCCTGACCTGCTGTGCTTTTCCAGCACCATTCTAATCTTGACACTAATCTCCAGCATCCGCAGTACCCACTTTCATCTCTCAGACTGATGTGTTGGACCATATGTTTCCAGGGTCAGGCCAGCTCTGAAGAGGTTTGAAAACAGCAAACGGATCCCAATCCCACATCCCACATCCCAACACTGACTTTTTTTTTAAAACCAGCATGGAACAAGGGTCCTGCACATGCTCATGACCTGGGCGTGTGTGCATGTCAGTGTTTAGGAGTTGGGGGGGTTTTGGGGGGGGAGGGGGAGGGTGGTAGGAAGTGTCTGATACCTACCTGTAATTTTTTGTGGCTTCTAGCTAGCTCTTGAAGATTTGAACATTGAACATTACAGTGCAGTCAGTACAGGTCCTTCAGCCCTCAATGTTGCACTGACCTGTGAAACCACTCTGAAGCTGATCTAACCTACACTATTCCATTTTCATTCATATGTTTATCAGATGACTATTTAAATACCCTTAACGTTGGCGAGTCTACTACCTTTGTAGGCAGTGCGTCCATGCCCCTACCACTCTGAGTAAAGAAACTACTTCTGACATCTGTCCTGTATCTACCATCCTTCAATTTAAAGCTATACCCCTTTGTGCTAGCCATCACCATCTGAGGAAAAAGGCTCTCACTGTCCAACCTACCTAACCCTCTGATTATCTTGTATATCTCAATTAAGTCACATCTCAATCTTCTCTTTAATGAAAACAGCCTCAAGTCTCTCAGCCTTAACACATAAGACCTTCCCTCCATAACAGGCAACATCATAGAACATTGAACATAGAAAAATACAGCGCAGTACAGGCCCTTCGGCCCTCGATGTTGCACCGTTCCAAGCCCACCTAACCTACACTCGCCCACTTTCCTCCATATGCCTATCCAATGCCTGTTTAAATGCCCATAAAGAGGGTGAGTCCACCACTGTTACTGGCATGGCATTCCATGAACTCACGACTCGCTGAGTAAAGAATCTACCCCTAACACCTGTCCTATACCTACCACCCCTTAATTTAAAGCTATGCCCCCTCGTAATATCTGACTCCATACGTGGAAAAAGGTTCTCATGGTCAACCCTATCTAAACCCCTAATCATCTTGTACACCTCTATCAAGTCACCCCTAAACCTTCTCTTCTCCAATGAAAACAGCCCCAAGCGCCTCAGCCTTTCCTCATACGATCTTCCTACCATACCAGGCAACATCCTGGTAAACCTCCTCTGCACCCGTTCCAGTGCCTCCACATCCTTCCGATAGTATGGCGACCAAAACTGCACACAATACTCTAGATGCGGCCGCACCAGAGTCTTATACAACTGCAACATGACCTCAGGACTCCTGAACTCAATTCCTCTCCCAATAAAAGCCAGTACACCATAAAAGAATCCTGGTAAAAGAATCATGAACTGTGGTCTGAATAAAGGAACTTGTTGCAAAGATACATTTAAAAGATCTTTCTTATGTTCTGTCCCCTCTCTCCAATCGTCACACATCCCCTGGATCCTTCATGCCCTTCTCAAGCAATGTGCAGCGTTTACAGAATCGGTCAGCTGCAAAATAATAATGTCAGTCTTGAAATGGTCATGAGAAAGATACTTCTTCAGAAATCTGCTTTGAATCAATGTTGTTATTAGAAACTTATAAGAATGTCAAAAAGACAGTGCCATTCTTGGTTTTGCTAGCAGAGTTTCATACATTTCACACTTGCACTCAGATAATCCTTCTTGTGGTTATTACTTGGGGATAGATGTGAATGTGGGGAGGGGGAAGGGATGTGTGGAGGGAGGGTTGGAAAGCCTCAAACAACTGGGCTGGAAACCCAAAGAATCCAAGCAGACCTTCTAACCAGCCACCCCATCCTTGGTCTGTGGCAGCATTCAAACTCTTTGTGCAGGGTTCAGGTCTGGCCTCTATAGCATTCAGACCGAAGACTGAGAGAGGAGGCATTTATACAGGGATGGGTCGGCTTAAGTCAGGAAATTTTCCTGACTGGATGTTCCAACTTCAGTTGTGAAAATGCAGCTCATAAACTCTGCTTCTCTGTATACAGATGGATCCAGATCTGCAGAGCATTTCTTGCATGTTATATTCTGTTATTGTCCCATTAACATAAAAACCAGGAGCAGGAGGAGGCCATTCAGCCCCTTGGGCCTGTTCTGCCATTCAATACGATCATGGCTGATCTCATCTTGGTCTTAAATCCCGCTTCTTGCCTGCTGTCCATCACCCCTCAACCCATTACTGATGATAAACTTGCCTGTTTACCTCCTCCTTAACTGTATTCGGTGTCCGAGCATCCACTGCACACGAGGGTCATGAATTCCTCCCGTTCATGACCATTTGAGAGAAGCCATTCCCCTTCATCTCTGTTCTAAATCTGCTACCTCTTATTCTAAAACTATGAGCTCTATGAGCAGGAACCCCATCCAGGAGAAAGATATAAATAGAAAGCAGGAGACAACAGCTTCGCTTCACTTGGAGGTCACCACTGATGATGTTACCTAGCCAGGTAATGAAACGTCTGGATATCAAACCTACAGCTCAGCGAGCAAACCTACACCCTAAACTATGAGCTCTTGTTTGAGGTTGCCTCACAAAGGGGAATATCTGCTCTATCTCTGTTTCGTCTGTCCCTTTTAGCATCTTGTATGCTGCATTTAAATCTCTGCTCCTTCTTCCAAACTCTAAGGAGGATAGACCTAAACTGCTCGCTCACTCCTCATAAGCCTTTTATTTCTGGAATTAATCAAGTGAACCTTTCCTGAACTGTTTCCAATGCAGTTACATCTTTCTTCAAGATATGGAGGTGAAATGACTTCACCTGATGAAGAAGCGACACTCTGAAAGCTTAGAGTCATGGAAGCAGACCCTTCGGTTCAACCAGTCCACGCCGACCAGATATCCCAACCCAATCTAGTCCCACCTTCCAGCACCTGGCCCATATCGTTCTAAACCCTTCCTATTCATATACCCATCCAGATGCCTTTTAAATGTTGCAATTGTACCAGCGTCCACCACTTCCTCTGGCCGCTCATTTCATACACGCACCACCCTCTTGAGTGAAAACGTTGCCCCTTAGGTCTCTTTTATATCTTTCCCCTCTCACCCTAAACATATACCCACTAGTTATGGATTGCCCCTTCCCAGGGAAAAGACCTTGTCTATTTACCCTATCCATGCCCCTCATGATTTTATAAACAGCTATAAGGTCACCCCTCAGCCTCTGACGCTCCAGGGAAAACAGCCCTAGACTATTCAACGTCTCCCTGTAGCTTAGATCCCACAACCCTGGCAACATCCTTGTAAATCTTTTCTGAACCCTTTCAAGTTTCACAATACCTTTCCAATAGGAAGGAGCCCAGAATTGCATGCAATATTCCAACAGTAGCCTATCGTTTATAGTATGTAGGGCAGCACAGTGGCTCAGTGGTTAGCACTGCTTCCTCGCAGTGCCAGGGATCCAGGTTCGAGTCCAGCCTTGGGTGATTGTCTGTGTGGAGTTTACACATTCTCCCTGTGTCTGTGGGGCTTCGATATGTGGGTCACGTGAACTGGCCATGCTAAATTGCCTATAGTGATAGGTGTATTAGTAGGGAATAGGTGAATGGGTCTGTGTGGGTTACTCTTCAGAGGGTTTGTGTGGACTTGTTGGGCCGAAGGGCCTGTTTCCAGACTGTAGGGAATCTGATCTTTTCCATCACATTTTTTAAAACTAATAGAATTATGGTTGCTGTCCCCAAAGTGCTCTCCCACTGATACCTCGGTCACCTGTCCTGCCTTATTTCCCAGGAGTAGGTCAAGTTTTGCACCTTCTCTAGTAGATACATCCACGTACTGAATCAGAAACGTTTCTTGTACACACTTAGCAAATTCCTCTCCAACTAAACCCTTAACACTATGGCAGTTCCAGTCTATGTTTAGAAAGTTAAAATCCACCACCATAACCATCCTGTTATTCTTACAGATAACTGAAATCTCCTTACAAATTTGTTTCTCAATTTCCCTCTGGCTGTTAGGGGGTCTATAAAACAATCCCAATAACATGATCATCCATTTCTTATGAGGAGAAAACTTCTTCACCCAGAGAGTGGTGGCTGTGTGGAATGCTCTGCCCCAGAGGGCAGTGGAGGCCCAGTCTCTGGATTCATTTAAGAAAGAGTTGGATAGAGCTTTCAATGATAGTGGAGTCAAGGGTTATGGAGATAAGGCAGGAAGCGGATACTGATTAGGAATGATCAGCCATGATCATATTGAATGGCGGTGCAGGCTCGAAAGGCTGAATGGCCTACTCCTGCACCTATTGTCTATTGTCTATTATTTCTCAGTTCCATCCAAATAACTTGCCTGGATGTATTTCTGGGAATATCCTCCCTAAGTACAGCTGTAATGCTATCCCTTATCAAAAACGCCACTCCCCCTCCTCTCTTGTCTCCCTTTCTGTCCTTCCTGTAGCATTTGTATCCTGGAACATTAAGCTGCCAGTCCTGTCCATCCCTGAGCCATGTTTCTGATAAACCTGTTGGACTATAACCTGCGTCATGTGGCTTCTGACCTTATCCTTCAAGTAAGGGGATCAAAACTGCAGTATTCTCAATGCAATCTTGCCAATGTCTTGTACAGTTGTAGCAACACTTCCCTACTTCTATACTCTATTACTTTATCAATAAATACTAAAACACTATTTAGCTCCCTTATTATCTACTGTACCTGCATAGTTTTCTGCACGGTTATTATAGAACTATTGTCACTGCAGTTTTACCATGGAAACAGGGTCAGGAAGTAAAGGTTTATTAACATGGACAATGCACAGTTGTAAGCAGTGAAGAACAAAGGAAATCATTAGTTCATGTTGTACTTGGCAGAACACATAGATGGAAGAATCCCAGACTGAGGTGGTCAGGTCAGAAGAAATTTTAAACGTCAAGATAAAATAAAACAATGAGAGTGTGTGAGTGAAGATGATGAAGATTGATGGTGAAACAAAATAAAGTAAAGAAAACTATTTACTCAGTTGGAGAAACCAGTGATACAATATTGCTGTATTTGGTGACAGAATGAGTCACATTGAAATTGGCAGCCGGGAAAATTTCCATGGAGACTTGAGTCTAACTCAAAACACAAACTTTCTGATCAGATATAGCCAGGCAGCGGGGAAATAATAGATATCTGACAAGAGGTCAGCAAGGCAGAGACGGTGGTGATAAATGTCACGGATTTGATAGTGCACCTTGGGAAAGGAAACTGACAGACCAGGAAAAGGCTTGAACCTTTTGTTCAGGTACATTGTCAGATTCATAACTTCCCTCATTAATTTTCTCCCTCAGTCCCTTCTTGTCAGTCATGCTACTTCACTATGAGCTGCGTAGAAAACGTTATATTTTTGCATTACATTGCCAGGTCTCTATGGAAATTCTGCCTCTGCCACCAATTTAACCTGATCCTTTCTGTCAAATGTGCACCGAGTATGGTGATACTGTATCAGTCTCACTGTCTATCAGCAGCTAGCCAGTTGGCTATAAAGCTGGCCTTGTGCTTTCTTTCCCACCCATCTCACAACTGAACTTAATCTCCTTCACTGACCTTTCGTTCTGTTCTCCTTTCTCTCTTTCCTTAAAGGCTATTTGAGCATGTCCAGCTTTGACCTCAACAGCTGAGAAGGTACGTGCACTGGGACATCTATCATGGTGACCAGTCCCACTTCACCCATGTGTATGTGACCCCGTGGCTGAACACTTCAACTCCCCCTCCTATGCAGGTCCAGGGCCTCCTCCTTCGCCAAACCCTGACCACCAGGGACCTGGAGAAAGAACGCTTCATATCTCACCTTGGGACCCTGCAACCACACGGGATCAATGTGGAGTTCACCAGTTTCCTCATTTCCACTTTCACCCATTAACCCAGATCCAACCTTCCACTCGACACTGCCCTTTTGACCTGCCCATCACCATTCCCATCTATCTGCTTCCACCCTCCCCTCCAACCTATCACCATTATCCCCACCATCATTCACCTGTCGCATTCCCAGCTACCGTCCCCCCAAGTCCCACCCCCCTCCCATTTATCTCTCAGCCCCCTTGTGCCACCCCTTCATTTGTGATAAAGGGCTAATGCCTGAAACGTATGCCCTATGGCCATAGTAGTCAGAAATTGCCCGATCTTGATTAGATTAGATTACTTACAGTGTGGAAACAGGCCCTTCAGCCCAACAAGTCCACACCGACCCACCGAAGTGCAACCCACGCAGACCCATTCCCCGACATTTGCTCCTTCACCTAACACTACGGGCAATTTAGCATGGCCAATTCAACTAACTTGCACAGTTTTGGACTCTGGGAGGAAACTGGAGCACCCAGAGGAAACCCAGCAGACACGGGAAGAATGTGCAAACTCCACACAGACATTCACCTGAGCTGGGAATTGAACCTGGGTCCCTGGTGCTGTGAGGCAGCAGTGCTAACCACTGTGCCACCGTGCCGCCCAGCTCTCAGAAGCTAAACAGTCTCAGGCCTGGTTAGTACTTGGATGGCAGAGTGCATGGGAATACCAGGTGCAGTAGGCTTGTTGGGCCAAAGGCTTTGTTAAGGGGGGAATTGATGCGTGCAGCTGGAGGAATTGAGCGAAATCCTTAATGAATACTTTAGAGAAAAAGGAGTAGTGCAGTATTGGCACAGCTGCAAGTCGCTCACTCTTGGATTCCAACCTTGGGTGACTGTCTGTGTGGAGTTTGCACATTCTCCCCGTGCCTGCGTGGGTTTCCTCTTGGTGCGCCAGTTTCCTCCCATAGTCCAAAGTTGTGCAGGTTAGGTGAATTGGCCACGCTAAATTGCCCGTAGTGTTCAGGGATGTGTAGATTAGGTGCATTAGTCAGGGGTAAATACAGAATAATTAGGGTAAAGAAATGGGTCTGGGCGGGTTACTCTTCGGAGGGTAGGTGTGGACTTGTTGGGCTGAAGGGCCTGTTTCCACACTGTAGGGATTCTAAGTTCTAAGAAACGCCGATTCCCCTGCACTCGGATACTGCCTGACCTGCTGTGCTTTACCAGCCCCGTACTC
The DNA here is from genome assembly GCF_020745735.1 of Hemiscyllium ocellatum. Lineage (NCBI taxonomy): Eukaryota > Metazoa > Chordata > Chondrichthyes > Orectolobiformes > Hemiscylliidae > Hemiscyllium > Hemiscyllium ocellatum. The sequence goes on along the minus strand of NC_083436.1, from coordinate 41,458,910 downwards.
CCGACTTGGAAGTGAAGCAGCCAACACTGCTCCAAGACTGAAGAGCAAGAGCAGATCTTGTGGAAAGGCCCATAGCCCCTCATCGGCTGCAGACTGTGTGATATTATTTGATTCGATTTGATTTATTACTGTCATATATATCTAGGTACAGAGAAATATTTTGCATTGTGTGCAGTACAGGCAGATCACTGGGTGATTGAACAGAGCAAAGAATAGAGTGTTCTGGCTGAAAAGAAGGTGCACAAATAGCAAGATCAACCTTAGATTTAAAATGTAAGAGGTCCAATCAGAAGTGTAATAACAGCGGGGAAGAAGCTCGAATCATTGCTACATTTGTTTAAGTTTTTCTGTGTTCTACCTGACGAAAGAGGTTGGAAGAGATTGTAACCGGGGTGGGAGGGGTCTCTGATGATGTTGGCTGCCTTTCCCAAGGCAGTTGGAAGTGTAAAGGGAGTCAGTGGATGGGAGACTGGTTTGCGTGACAGTCTGGGCTCTCATCACAACTCTCTGTAGCTTCTTACGGTCCTGGGCAAAGCAGCCACCATACCAAGCTGTGATACATCCAAATAGAATGCTACCTATGATGCATCCATAAAAGTTGGTGAGTGTCCTTATGGACATGCTGAATTTCCTTAGCCACCTACGGAAGAAGTGTTGTTGTGCAGATGACAGCGATCTCAGGAAGTTACTTTTGCTTTCAGACAGCTATCTGACAGCCTGACATGTGATGTTTAGTTTAAAAGGACTCCATCTTAATTTCTGTTCATCATAGAATCATACGGGAGAGAGGACATTGAATCTGCACTGGCAAAACCTACTGTAATCCAACTTTTGAGCACTTGGCCCATAATCATAGAGTCATAGAGATGTACACCACGGAAACAGACCCTTTGGTCCAACCCGTCCATGCCGACCAGATGTCCCAACCCAATCTAGTCCCACCTGCCAGCACCCAACCCATATCCCTCCAAACCCTTCCTATTTATATACCCATCCAAATGCCTCTTAAATGTTGCAATTGTATCAGCCTCCATCACATCCTCAGGCAGTTCATTCCATACACGTACCACCCTCTGCGTGAAAAAGTTGCCCCTTAGGTCTCTTTTATATCTTTCTCCTCTCACCCTAAAAGTGCCCACTGAGTAATTTTTAAAAGGTTGTGAGTGTACCATCCCAGACAGTGCATTCTAGATTCTCATCACCCTGACTATTCAGTCAGTCAGCCGGTCGTTCAGTCAGTTCATCAGCTGCAGATAAGCAAGCATAGAACTGTATTAGATGCATGTCTGAGAACTCTGGTGGTGCAGTTGTAGTGTCTCTACCTCTGAGCCAGGATGCTCATATTCATATCCTACCTACTCCAGTGGTGTGTCATAATATATCTGAATAGATTGAGAAAGAAATCTACAGACAACTCTGAGATGTCAAGTTAGTATACATAATTAATTACTAATAAACTTATAGATATCTGTCTCAACATATATTACTAACATATGCTAGTACATGGGCTAACATATAGGTAACCTCATTACATCATGATGACAGCAAATAGTTATTAATAGGCACAGCAAGGCATTCGCGAAAAATCATTTACTTAATCACTACTGTGTATTGAATATAGGAGTTGTGAGATCATGTTGTGGCTGTACAGGACATTGGTTAGAATACTTTTGGAATACTGCATTCAATTCTGGTCTCCCTGCTATAGGAAGGATGTTGTGAAACTTGAAAGGGTTCAGAAAACATTTAAGGATATTGCCAGTGTTGGAGGATTTGAGCGAGAGGGAGAGGCTGAATGGATTATGGCTGTTTTCCCTGGAGCATCGGAGGTTGAGGGATGATCTTATAAAGGTTTATAAAATCATGAAAGGCGTAATAGGGTAAATGGACAAGATCTTTTCTCCAGGGTAGTGGAGCCCTAAACTACAGAGCATCGGTTTAGGGTGAGAGGGGAAGGATATAAAAGAGTCCCGAAGGGGCAACTTTTTCATGCAGAGGGTGCTGCGCGTATGGAATGCGTTGCCAGAGGAAGTGTGGAGGCTGGTACAATTACAACATTTAAAAGGCATCTGGATGGCTGTGTGAGTAGGAAGGGTGTTAGAGGGATATGGCCAAATGCTGGCAAATGGGACTAGATTTAGTTGGACCAAAGGGTCTGTTTTCATGCTGTACAGTTCTATGACTCTATCATCTACTAGAGTTCAACGCTAAAGTTTATAATGACCAAGACTATCTGGTACTGAAACAGCAATCTCAGCAGAAGAATAATTGTGAGCAATTTCCCTCTCTCAGAAAATTGGGAGGTCTTGAGGTTTCTAATTTAAAAATTGCATTTTGTAAGACACCCTGGCTAGCTTCAGTTTTCAAAGCAATCCTAGACCAAAATACAGCTCAAACTGTTTTTCAAACAAGCTGTGTACCCTGTCTCCCTTATACATTTGCAGCTGCCAGTCGGCCTTTCCATGTAGTGTTCTTCTGGAACAGTGTGAAAGCAGAAAAAAAAACACACCCAAAAATCAGTCCGATTTTCTGGGAACAAACAACAGATCTGGCCACAACTTAGCTGTCTCTTTTTACAAGCTAAAGGAAAGGAAATAAAGTGCAACCATTGGTACAACAACAAGGGGAGAAACAGGAAGAATGAGAAAACGAAACAAAATAAATAAGACAAATATTACACTGCGATGCAGGTTCTTTGTATCCTGATGACATCTATAAGGCAGAAAGCTACCCAGGCAGAATGGAAAGTAAAGAGCTGAACATGGATGGGCACTCCAATCACAATCCTTAGCAGGTTTCCAAATCTCAACAAGAACAGAGATATGTATTTGTATCAATCAAATCTGAGTTTGAACGTAGTCTCCACATTGATCTCATTCATTTCAGTCAAATTTAAGCAGAACAAAACCAACAAGTTATGTCTGACAAGGTCCAACTGCAACAGCTCAGTGATTGGTCCAGCCACATACAGCAGGTCCCTGAGCAAGCACACTCTTGCTGGTCATAGGGCCACACAGTACTCTTTTATAGATGCATCATAGCAAGCATTACAGCCTGGTATGGCAACTGCTCTGCTCAAGAAATTTCAGAAAGAGTGGTGAACACTTCACAGTCCATCATGAAATCCAGCCTTCTGTCCACTGACTCCGTCTACACTTCCCGCTGCCTCGGGAAAGCAGCCAACATCAAAGACTCCTCCCACCCCTGGTATACTCTTTCCCATCCTCTTCTATCAGGCAGAAGATACAAAAGTTTCAAAATAGCAAATTTTCAACAGATTCATGAACAGCTTCTTTCCCACTGTTAGATTTATGAACATATTAGAGTTGATCTTTCTCTGAACCTTCTCTGTAGCTGGAACACTACATTCTACATTATGTTCTATTAACCTGTTCTACTTAAGTAAGGTATAATTTGTCTGATTAGCATGCAATACAATACTTTTCACTGTATCCCAGTACATGTCGAAGTAATACATCAAGAGCCTTTCATACAGTTAGGTTTGCGCTCACCTATCGACACTAATCTCACTTTCTAGCATTTAGCCCATAGTCTTGAATGCAAATAAAAACAGAAGTTGCCGGAGAAATTCAGCAGGTCTGGCAGCCTCTCTGGAGAGAAACAGAGTTAATGTTTTGAGTCCAGTGACTTCTTCAGAACTTGAATGCTACAATATCTCAAGTGCTCATCCAAATACTTTTTAAAAGTTGAGAAGTTTCCCACCCAAACTCGCTTCCAGATTCCCACCATCCACTGGGTAAAAAAACATTTTCTTCAAATCTGACCTGAATCTTTAGCAGGTCATTCAGATGTGAATTAGGACTCTCTCTGAATATAATTATCAAAGGCAAATAAATTAGTATTCCACATATATCCAAATATATTTTATCACACATCCATAGGTCAATGAAAAAAGCCAAGAGCTTGGCACATGAATTTATCTACTAGCCTGGCATCAATTAGGACTTCAATCAATTGATCAGGTCATAGAAGAATGAGAGGTGACCTCCTTGAAAGATAAGATTCTTAGAGGACTTGACCGAGAAGATGTAGAAAGGTTATTTCTCCCTGTAGGATGGTCGAGGACCAGGGGACATCATCTCAGAGTAAGGGGTTGCTCAATCTAAGACAGAGTTGAGGAGGAATCTCTTCTCTAAAAGGGCAATGCAACTCTGGAATTCCTTGCTGCAGAGGGCTGTCGGGGCTGGGTCATTACGTGTACACAAAGCTGAGATAAACAGATTTTTAATCAATGGGGGACATAAGGGTAATGGGGAAAGGGCCGAAAGTTGGAGTTGAGGATTATCAGATCAGCCATGATCACGTTGAATGGCAATGTAGATTCAATGAACTGATTGGTCTATTTCTGCTCCTATGTTCTATGGTCTGATATCTGTTTCTATTATGTATCCACTAAAGCATTATATAAATGTATAAAGATAACACACTGATGTGAACTCTTGCATGTTTATCAGAATAAGTTTCTTCCTCTTCAATGGAAGAAAAATTGAAGTCACATTATTACATAGATCTCAGAAAGGCAATGTAAGACAGCTAGATAACATCACAGTGTGTGATGCCGTTGCATCAAAGGCCTCATCCTTACTCTGGATTTATCCAATTATTCATTCAGTTGGCATTCAGGTGAACATATATCACATCAGACTGCCAAACTATTACATTTCTTTCCCCGTTATTGCTGTTTCTCCATCACTCTCTCCATCTTTCCATCATTCTTCCCCTCTCTTACACCCTCTTTGTTTCTTTTCTCCTCCTTTCAACTCTCCAGGATTCGGTGGCAAACATTCACCTTAATTTTCAGGACTATGACAAAAATTAATAAGCTTGACTGGATACAGTAGCCTATTGTTTAAATCATTACAAGGTATTACAAAGGTTTGAGTTATTGAATCCAAGGAATCTGCACTCAATTTCAGCAAGTTAAAAATCATAATCTGAAAAGACTGCTGTCAAAATCCTGATGAAGGGTCTCGACCCAAAACGTCGACCTCTCCACCTCCTGATGCTGCCTGGCTAGCTGTGTTCTTCCAGCTTCCTGTTTTTTTGCGCTATAAGCACAAGTGGCCACTCACAGAGTCATAGGGTCCTACAGTCCACGTGAGGAGTTTGCACGTTCTCCCCGTGTCTGCGTGGGTTTCCTCCGGGTGCTCCGGTTTCCTCCCACAGTCCAAAGATGTGCGGGTCAGGTGAATTGGCCATGCTAAATTGCCCATAGTGTTAGGTAAGGGGTAAATGTAGGGGTATGGGTGGGTTGCGCTTCAGCGGGTCGGTGTGGACTTGTTGGGCCGAAGGGCCTGTTTCCACACTGTAAGTAATCTAATCTAAGCATGGAGACAGGCCCATTGGCCCAAACTGGTCCATGCCAATCTAAATGATAATCTACACTAAACCCATTTCCCTGCACTTAGCCCATACCCATTTAACCCTTTCCTATCTGAGTCTTTGCCCAAACGCCTTTTAAATGTTATTAATGTACTGACTCAACCACTTCCGCTGGCAGCTCGTTCCATATGGATACCACCCTCTGTATAAAAAAGTTGCCCCTCAGGTTCCCTTTTATTCTTTCCCCTCTAACGTTAAATTGATGCCCTCTAGTTTGTGATTCCCCAACCCTGAGAAAAAGGACTGAGTGCATTCACCCTATCCATGCCTCTTATGATCTTATACACTTCTTTAAGATCCCCCTCAGTCTCCTCTGCTCTAAAGAAAAGGGTCCTAGCTTGTCCAACCTCTCCCTAGAATCCTGGCAACACTCTTGTAAATTTCTTCAACATTCTTTCCAGTTTAATAACGTCCTTCCTATAACAAGATGACCAAAACTGAACACAATATTCCAAGTGCGGCCTCACCAACATCCTATACAACTACAACATAACTTCCCAACTTCGATACTCAATGCCCTGACTGATGAAGGCCAGTGTGCCAAAAGCCATCTTCACTGCCCTGTCTACCTGTGACTCCACTTTCAGAGAATCCTGCACCTGAATTCCAAGGTCCCTCTGTTCCACTATACTCCTACTATTCACCATGAAACTCCTGTCTTGATTTGACTTTCCAAAATGCAAGACCCCACACTTCTCTACATGAAACTCCATTTGCCATTTCTCATCCACTTTCCCAGCTGATCAAGGTCCTGCTGCAATTTCTGATAACCTTCCTCACTGTACACAATGTCGCTTATTTTAGTGTCATTTGCAAACTTACTAATCACGCTTTACACATTCTCATCCAAATCATAGACATTGATAAATAGCAATGAGCCCAGCTCTGACCCTTTGTCATCAGCGTGGTGGGCCCGAAGCAGACTCATGGCAGTAGTGGCATTGAGCTTCAGTCAGTACAGTACCCAGCAACATTGGAGGCATCTGTATTGGTGAGGTCCAGCATAGACTCTTGGTGGTGAGAGTGTTGGTGGAGGTGAGGTGGTGCCGAAGAGTGGACGACTTGCATCCTCCCAGCAGCGGCATGCCGAAGGGAACTTGTGTCTGGCCATCTCACCCATGATGGAGCACTTAACAAGGAGGACTATAAAGCGAACACTTTTTCTTTGTTTCTTTCTTTTCCTGCCTTTATGTTTTGGTTTAGTTTTTCAGTGCTTTAAAATGGTGCCGGAGAGTGGAGACACTACACCACTTTTCACTGAATTGTGATACGAAACACGTGATGATAAATAAATCAAATCAAATCAAAACTATTCTCTCACAGAGACAACTCTTGAGATTTCCTTGTGAAAGTAGGACTTACATTTAAATAACAATTTCCACGATGTCAGACCATCCAAAGCACTGTACAGCCAAAGGGACTGTCCAAGTGTAGGAAACGCAGCAACAGTCAATTTGCACACAGCAAGCCCCAACAAAGAGCAGATAACCTGTTGCTCATGGGCTGAGGAACAAAATAAATAGCAACCGGAACACCAGGTAAAATCCCTGCATTTTCTTCACATAATGTCATGGGATATACGTTTACTTTGGAAATATTAATTTGCTTTGATTTTATTGTCACGTGTAGTCAAGTACAAAGTACAGGAGGACAGGAGTCCAGTGATAAGTGTATAATGTCACCACACACGGCACCATCTTGAGTACTTAGGTACAGAATCTTAGGAACAATGTAGAAAGAAAGAACAAAGTTAAAAGTTAAATATTGCAGTAATTACAGCACAGTGTAAAACATACAGAATAAAGTTAAAAGTTACACAGTGCAGACCTTATTAGGTTTAAGTAGATAATAAAAAATGCCAAAATTCAAGCATTACAGTCTCTCTGTCTATCCACAGTCCAACCACGCTTCCATTAACACCCCAGGGTGCCTGCAATCACCTGCTCTCTGATACGTACCACAGTTCAGAAAGATTGCTGACTGTTTTTTACAATAAAACACCTGCACAAAAATAGCCACATGTAACTGAAGTCAGAAGTCACATGACACCAGGTTACAGTCCAACAGGTTTATTTGAAATCACAAGCTTTCAGAGTGAAATCTGTTGGACTATAACCTGGTTGAAATAAACTAGGAGAAAGCGACGTCTGCAGATGCTGGAGAGCAGAGTCAAGAGTGTGTTGCTGGAAAAGCACAGCAGGTCAGGCAGCATCCGAAGAGCACAAGAATCAAGCCCGAAACATTGATTCTCCTGCTCCTCAGATGCTGCCTGATGTTGCTTTTCCAGCAACACACTCTCGACTATAACCTGGTGTCATGTGACTTTGTCCACCTCAGTCCAACACCGGCATCTCCACATCATAGAATGCAATCTATGAACACTCTTCACTTCTGTATTAGCTGAGCATTTGCTGTACCAGAAGTAAATCTTGACCACCATGTGCTGAGAACACTTAGGAAAAGCTTTTACTTTGCTCCCAGTTTAGCTGATCTGAAAAATGACCTTACATTATTTTAGTATCAATTGCATGAGTTAATCTGTCCATCAGTGGGACCAGAGATTGGGACAATAAGCAAAGATTCAAAGCAGCGCTCCAAAAGCTTGTGATTACAGATAAATCTGTTGGATTATAACCTGGTGTCGTGTGACCTCTGACCTTGTCCACCCTAGTCCAACACCAACACCTACACATCATGTTGAAATCCAAATATGACATTAATACATATATAAGTTATACACATTTCATCACATATAATATGGATTTACCAGCTTACAACTGAGAAAATAAAAGCACTGCAAATTTGAGGGACGGTGAATATGTCCTGGTAAGTATTACATACACTTGAGTTTTAGAGTTAGCACAATGTTGGAAATCACTCAGTGCAGTTATAACATTTATTGTTAAAATAAATCAACCACTGGGCCAATTGATAAGCACACCATTGAGAACCACCTTCCCCCAGTGCCACTTCAAGCAGCTTGTTTCTGACTGTATTTATAATATTTGAAACCTCACACAGATAGAGCAGTGGAAAGTGATAGCAGCTACACAGGCTCAGCAACTGGGTAAAGGCCACTTATAGGTCTGCTATGGAAAACCTGAGGTCACATTGCAGTTTACTTTGAGGAAGCTATTAAATGATAGGATAAGAGTTATCCTGTGGATGCAATTTTCTTTGCTTCTCTAAAGGCATTTTAGTAATCTTCTACATCTAAGGTTTCAGCAAGAAGATCAAAGCACAAGTATTATTAGTAAATTAGCTGGCTGTGTTGAAAATTGAACAGAATTAGAAAGGCAATAGAAATCTGAAGGTAATGATAAATGGAAAGGGCTCCATGGGGAGAGGGGAAGGGAGGTAGCTGGTGGAATTAACACAAATCTGTTTCTGCTTCCTCGGTGGTTCATTTTTGTAACATGGAAGATGAATCCCTGAAACCTGAGGCTCTCTCTTAAAGATTATATACAAACATCCAATTTAATGACCCTGACCTCCCAGTTGCTTGCCATCTTAAGAAACACTGTGCTCTCATGTTAACATTTCTGTCCTGGGCCTAATGCAATGAAGAACAATGCAAGCTCAAGGAACAACATTCCCGTTCTCCGCTTCGGAACTTTACAGCTTCCAGGACTCAACGGGAAGTTCCATAACTTCAGAAAATGACTGCATGATGTCTGTTCTATTCTATTTTAACATTCTCTCTCATCAACCCACCTTTGATTAGATTACCTACAGTGTAGAAACAGGCCCTTTGTCCCAACAAGTCCACACCAACCCTCTGAAGAGTAACCCACCCAAACCCATTCCCCTACCCTATGTTTACCCCTAACTAACACAATGAGCAATTTAGCATGGCTAATTCACCAGACCTACACAGGAAGGAAACTGGAGCACCCAGAGGAAACCCCCACAGACATGGGGAGAATGTGCAAACTCCACACAGACAGTCATCTGAGATGAGACTGGAATTGAACCTGGGACCCTGGTGTTGTGAGGCAGCAGTTCTAACCACTGAGCCACCGTGCCACTCCACAGTGCTACTTCCCAAAACAGACTAACAAACCATACAGGCCTTGTTTGTGTTTTGTTCATTTTGCACTTGGTCAAGAAGACTAGTTCCCTCCCTTTCACACTTTAATTTACACCCACTTTATGCCTTTTTTCGCTGTTTCTCCGAGTTAGCAAAACATCTGTGTTTGCACTGGGCCTCAAAACCATCTGACCCCCTTGCTCCTCCTCTGCCTGTCAAAATATTAAATACTTTAAAAAAATTTCTTCACACCTTTCAGTTCTAAAGAAGAGTCATTCCAAACTCGAAACATTAACGCTGTTTTTCTCTCCACAGATGCTGCCAGGCATGCTCAGTTTCTTCAGCACTTTCTGTGATTGGTTTAGATTTCCAGCAGGCACAGTACTTATTGTAGCATTAAGTTGGATAAAAACAAAATCCAATGTGGTCACGTTTACTGATATCATACTGACGCCTGTTTGGTTGTCTGACTGTGTTTCTGCTGTGAAGTGATAAATCTCTCTCTCTCTCATAATAAACTGCTTCTTCTTTCCCCTCCAGTTTAGTGCTGTTGAAGCCATCACTACTTTCTCTCATTTTTGGTTTAGAATTGTGGGTTGAAGTTGAGAATCAAACTTTGAACTTTGAGCAGAAGTTGGTTTTGGAAAGGAGGAAAGAGCAAACAAGTGATCTTTCTTGGAACTGGCTGGGAAGTTAGCTGCAGGTTAATTATTCTTCTGCGAACACTGCAGCCATTTTGACCCAGAGTTTATTACGCTCAAGAACTGGAAGCAGGTTCGATGCGGCATTTGTCAAGAAAACCAACGTTTCGGGGCAAAAGCCCTTCATCAGAAATAGAGTCAAGATTAGAGTGATGCTGGAAAAGCACAGCAGGTCAGGCAGCATCCGAGAAGCAGGAAAATCAACATTTCGGTGATGAAGGGCTTTTGCCTGAATCATTGATTTTCCTGCTCCTCGGATGCTGCCTGACCTGCTGTGTTTTTCCAGCACCACTCTGGTTTCCAGCATCTGCAGTCCTCACTTTTGCCCTGTGGTATTTGTCAGTCCAGGGGAGGAGGGTGCCAATCAGCCACTCAGATGCTGTGATTGTAATAAAGTCAGCCAGGTAGACTGCATAGAATTAGAGTCAAGGTTAGAGTGGTGCTGGAAAAGCACAGCCGGTCAGGCAGCAAGTGGGGAGCAGGAAAATCAATGTTTCAGTGATGAAGAGCTTTTGCCAGAAATTTCGATTTTCCTGCTCCTCGGATGCTGCCTGACTTGCCGCGCTTTTCCAGCACCACTCTGATCTTGACTCTAATCTCCAGCATCTGCAGTACTCACTTTCGCGGCTGAATAGAATAAGAATTCCCTAATTGGGGCTGTGAACTTGGTCCAGTCAGGGAGTCCAGGCTGAGAGATATAAACAGGGGTGTCTGCAGTTCTGCTCACTCCAGGAGCCAGACTCTGAGCTCGCTGGGTCAGTGTTATGCACTATGCACGTGTAAATAAAGGATGACTAGGTGAAATGATACCAGTCTTCGGGATGTTATCGCATCAGAGAAAACTTGTGGGGGGGGGGGGCGGTACGGGGGTGTGTGGTTATGAACAAAGAAGATTAAATTTAAATCATATACATTAATTTGATTACCTTGTTATTGTGGTTCTGCTCGCCGAGCTGGAAGTTTTTGCTGCAAACGTTTCGTTCCCTGGCTAGGGAACATCATCAGTGCTGTTGGAGCCTCGTGTGAAGCACTGCTTTGATGTTTCTTCCGGTATTTATATTGGTTTGTTCTTGCCGCTTCCGCCACAACAACGGATACCCGAGCTACAAATCTTCAATCAGATTTTAATTACCTTGTTATGATCATCTTTGTTTAAAGTTACACTATGATTAGAAATTGTTAACTTCTGTTTAAGTTATAAACTTGGCGTCTAATATCTGTTATTCTTAAAGTCTGGTTAGGAACAGTTGGGCAAATTTGAGGATCATCGAATATTTTAATATATATGTTGCGAATCCAGTGCTAGTGAGTCTGTTTTGTTCTGGCTTGCTATCCCTGTGACATAAAGGAAATGTGGCTGTTACAGCGATGATATATACAACTCTCCACTAAGAGCATTTGTAGAAATCTCAACAAACTTACATTGTACCCACAACCGAGGAGGGAAAGTAAATGTATAAGACAGGTAATGTCCATTTACAACCCATCCAGATTTACGAAGGAATAGTAAAATAGTAAGGACTACAATCGGTCATGGGGATTTTGCAATCCAAAACATAAAGGATTATAGAATGAGGAGGGGAGAATAGTTGATCCTTACACAGTTAAATTGCATTAAGGTTCTTTTATTGGCTATTAATTCCAAGCGAATGTTCAATTACAGTCAAATGTTGGGTAGTAATGTGTGTCTCCATAAACAGGGGCAGAGCGCCCAGAAAGCTTAGTCTGTCAAGCATCAGACTTTCAATTTGAGGATCTAGTTTTCAAGTCCCTGTTCACATGTGGCTTTCATACCCCTTTGCAATTCTACAGTCAAAAAACCCAAAGAACGGTGAGCCCACTGGAAATCAGAAACAAAAACAGATGTACAGGAGTATGGCACAATGTATCCCCCTACTTCTGAACTAAGAGGATTGGGTTCAAGGCTCGCCTGCTGAAAGGCTTATGCCCGAAATATCGACTCTCCTGCTCCTTGGATGCTGCCTGACCGGCTGTGCTTATCCAGCTCCATGCTTTATCGCCTCTGACTCTCCAGCATGTGCAGTCCTCACTGTCTCCAACCTGCTCCAGCATTGTGTACCAGCATCTCTGAACGGGTTGATTAGAAAATATCTATGCAGGAACAGTCTGAACTTGTATTTGTTGGGGGAAGAGTTTTATGCTAATAATACATATCTTTGTAAATAAAAGCTTCTGTTAATTGTGGATATTTTAAAGAAATAAAGAACATGGGAAAAATTTAATTTGAAAAGATATAAAGAATCTGCTTATGGAGTGGGCATTGCTATTGCCCAGCTGTCGAGTCAGAGAGAGCTACAGCACAGAAAAAAGACCCTTTGGCCAATTATGGTCTGCACTTGTGAAGAACAATCACCTAATTATTCTAATCCCCATTTCCAACCCACAATTGCACATCTTTTAATGTTATGAGTATTTCTGCCTCCATTAGCCTCACAGGCAGAGAGTTCCAAATGTCCACCACACTCTCCATGAAAAGGTATTTCCTCATATCTCCTCTAAACCCCCTGCCCCCGACATTAAATCTGTGCCCCTGATCATTGATTCATCGATGGGAAAAGTTTCTTCCATTCCACCTTCAATCTACCTGTCAGAACTTCATCCATTTTAAATATGTCCCCTCTGCTCCTAAGTCTTCTCTGCTTCAAGGAAAATAATCCTAGACTTGTAATCTCTGGAAACCCTACCAGCCCAGGCAACACGCTGGAAAATCTCCTCTGCACCCCTTCCAGCATCATCACAACCTTCCTCTAATGTGGATTACAGACTGCACGCCCCATACTCTAGCTGTGTCCTAGAGAAGTTGGCACTGGGATGCCTTCTTGAACCACTATAGGTCATGGGATGTATTTCCATCCATGGTGCTGTTAGGGTGGGAGAGCGCACAATGAAGGAATAATGGTCTAGTTCCAAGTCAGAATGATGTGTGACTTAGAGGAGAACTTACAGGGGTGGTCTTCCCATATCTCTGTTCCCATTGTTCTTCTACATGGCAGTGGTCATGGGTTTAGAAGGAACTGGAGGAGGAGCCTTGCTGATTTACTGAAATGCATCTTGTTGTTGGTACACACTGCTGCTACTGAGAGTTGCTGGTAAAAGGAGCGAATGAAGGATGCTTTGTCTTGCATGATGTCAAGTTTCTTAAGCATCATTGGAGCTGCACTCATCCAGGCATAGAGGCAGTATTCCATCATACCCCTGACTTGCACCTTGTAAATGGTAGACAGGTTCTGGAAGTCAGGAGGAGAGTAAATGTTAGGGACTAGGCCAGACCACTCAAAACATTCGTAAACAGGCTGCCCAGACCGTAACTTTGCTAATTGTTTCAGTAAGTGTACAGTGAAAATTACCCAGATTAAGTTAGCTGGGTTTTAAAACAGACAGAAACTTAACAAAATTGCAGAATGAAACACAAAGAACAGAATAAATAATACCCACAGACCTCAGCCCATCCAAACGAGACTTAATTATGCTGTTCCGAAAATACACAAGAGCCCCAATAAACAAACCCCTTTAACACAGAGTAAAAATGAAACAGAGGTTTTTAGTCAAATTTAGAAGGGCAGAAGGAGAGAGAGAAGTTCCAGTCTCAACTGACTGACTTCAGCAGACTTTCTTCACATACCCCACTGCTGAGCTGAATGAACTAAAGTTCTGAACTGAACTGCACAGCTGGCCACGCCCCCAGCCACCCCAATGATAAAGGTTACTTCTAAAACATGAAAGTCTGAAGTCTGAAGACCCATTTGTTTACGTATAAACACAAAGCCTCTCAGTAAACCCTTTCATCTCTGTACCACTTTAGCTGATTCAGAGCCTGGGCTGTTTTATGACCCCCCTGAAAAATGTCAAGGACTCTGTAGCCTTGAGAAGAAGGAACAGCTTTTAGAGAGAAAAGGACCAGCTTTGTGACAGTAACTCATTGCAAAATTGCTTCCCTCTGATCTGATTGCACAGCTGCAGTACTTACATGGCTAGCCCAGTTTTAGTAGTGATCCAGGGTGACCCCCTGGGATTTTGATTCAGCGATGGGATGCTATTAGCACTCAAAGAGTGATGGCTAGAATTTCTCTTGATGGAGACAGTCATCACCTGGCATCTAAGCAATGTGACTGTTTCTTGCCAATTATCAGCCCAAGTCTAAACATTAACTAAATGTTGTTGTCATGGACTGCTTCAGTATCTGAGTAATCGCGAATGGTGCTGAATGTTGCACGATCATCAGTGATCATCCCCAATTCTGACTTTATGATGGAGGGAAGATCATTGATGAAGCAGCAGAAGATGGTTGGGCCTAGGACACTACCCTGAGGAACTCCTGCAGAGATTCTCTGGAGCTGAGATGACTGACCTCTAACAACTGCAACCATCCAGCTATGTGCCAGATATGACTCTAAACAGCAGCAACTCATCAACATCAGGTTTATGAGGGCTCCTTGATGTAACACTTGATGTCAAGGTCAGCCACTCTCACCTCACTTATTTGTGACTTTTATATTTATGAGCCTTTAATGTTGGATTTCTTCCAGAAATGCAAGGATTTACTCAGTATCAGCGGAAAGGGATGCAACTATTTGTCCTAACTGATTTATTTGCACCTGCTTGGAGATTTTGATGACTGGTAGAGTTTCTAATGGAGCAAACTCAGAAAGTGCACAGTTGGCATGTTCCAAGGACCTGCAGTATCGTTTTGTTTGTGTGATCTACATGCCTTGGCTTTTCAGGCACAGACTGAGAGTCCTTCATTTGTCCTTCAGGATTATATCAGCAATTGATCAACAACTGCCAGAAGGAACAAGAGTTGAAAAGTGTGGCGCTGGAAAAGCACAGCAGGTTAGGCTGCATCCGAGGAAGAGAGCAGCCTGTTGAAGGGCTTATGCCCAAAATGTCAAATCTCCTGCTCCTCAGATGCTGCCTGACCTGTTGCGCTTTTCCAGCGTCACACTTTTCGACTCTGATCTCCAGCATCCACAGTCCTCACTTTCTCCTAGCAGAAGGGACAAGTCCTCTATTTGGACATCTGATCCTGCAGAGGATAAAACTAACAAAAGAGTGCATGTTTTCAAAACATTTCTGGAAAGATTAAGTCACAACTAGCAGGAAGTAACAAAGCAAGTGTTTTAAAAATTCTGCCCTGGGGATGTGATGTTACTGGTGTTGTATGAGTCTGAAAGGCTTAACACTGAAGAGGATCAGATGGGCCATCCACTGTGATGTCACCACATGGACTTGTGGGTGGAAAAAATTAGGATGTCCCAGGGAATGAGATTTAACATGTGGTCGTTCTCAAAGTCTGAGAGCTGCATTGAATAGACTGCAATGGAAGGAATGAAGGGGACTCTTCAAGATGGCGGCAAACCCCTTACATGAAAGTTAACAGACATTTGGAGACCTGGGCCATCCCTTGGAGGTGTAGAGTTGAGGTAGCTGGAGACTTTCTTAAAAAGCTACCCCCACCCAAATCTTAGCCAGAAAGCTACACATTTTACATTCATTTAAGGATTATGTGCATCTTTAGCTGGGCCAGAAATAATTGTCCTTCTATAACAGTCCTGGAGAAAGTGGTGGTGAGTTGCCTTCTTGAATGATAGCCAACTATGTATTATAGCTACATTCACAATGTCTTTCAGGAGGGAACTGAAGGATTTTGATCCGGTGGCCCTGAAGGAATTGCAATATATTTCCAAGTAGGTTGATGTGCAGCTTGGAGAGGAACATTTAGTGGTAGTGTTCCCATGTAACTACTGCCTTTCCCCTTTCAAACCCTGGAACTGGTTGTGGGTCTGAAATATGCTCTCTAAGGATGTTTGGTGAATTTTTGCAATCCATCTTGTAGATAGTACACATTGCTGCTGTCGGTGATGGAGAGAGTTGATGTTTATGGATGTGGCGTCAATCAAGTGGGTTGCTTTGTCCTGGATGGTGTCGAGCTTCTTGAGAGTTGTTGGAGCAGCACCCTTCCATCACCCTCCTGACTTGTACCTTGTAGATGGTGGACAGGTTTTGGGGAGTCAGGAGGTGAGTTGCTCATTATAAAATTGCTACTTTCTGATCCGATTGTGTGGCTGCATTGTTTATATAGCCAGTCCCTTTCGAATTCTGTTCGATGGTAACCCCGAGGGAATCAGGAGAGAGGTATGTTATATACTGTTGGATTCCTAACCTCTGACCTGTCCTTGTGGTGACTGTGTTGTGATGGGGCTAGTGTCATTTCTGGCCCCAACTGAAAAATTGCACTCTTCCTCCTCTGGATGGAGTATTAATTAGCTGCAACAAAAATGGGAAATTACTGCAGAAACTCAGCAGGTGGTGTCATCTCTGAATAAAAAGGAGAGTTAACGTTTTGGGTCCAGAGACCCCTCTTCGGAACTTGCTGAATTGGCCAACCCTCATTGCTTTCCTTAACACTCTGTCACCTCCTTTCACATCCATGGAAATGGTTGAAGGGGAGGATAGTGCCAGGGAGTTGAAATGTGGGTCTGTCTACACCATATTTTGCACCTACCTAGCTCGAATCTTCGGGCTAAAATGAAAAAAAACCCACAAGCTTTACATTTTCTGGAAAATTAATGTCTGCTGTATGTATTTACTCATTGATCGGCTAATCAATTTACTCATTGATTTCCACATGAACAATATGCAAGTGTTTGACTTGGTCCAAGAATTAATCTTACAGTCAAAGAATCCCTATTGTGTGGAAGCAGGACATTTGGCCCATCAAATCCACACTGCCCCTCCAAAGAGAATCCCATCCAGACCCATCTATCTACCCTATATTTCTCTATGGCCAATCCGCCTAGCCAGCTCATCCATGGACACGATGGTCAATTTAGCATAGCCAATCCACCTAGCCTGCACATCTTTGGAATATGGGAAGAAACCCCACAAGGGGAGAACATTCAAACTCCACACACATTGACCTGAGGCTAGAATTGAACCCAAGTCCGTGGTGCTGTGAGGCAGCAATGCTAACCATTGAACACCGTGCCATCCCATGGTGAGGATATGCAAAATTTCACATCTGATTGATGTGACCTGGAGGTTTACAGCAATGAACAAAACATAAAAGGAAATGATAACTAAAAAGTGACATTACAGTCTGCACCACCTCTCGTAGAGTAAGTTTGTTTGACTGGGGGTAACCAGACGCAAACACTTGTCTCAAAGAACAAAGTCACTCCATCCAGACGTTCCTTTATCTGAGGGTTAAAGGAGTTCGTGTGGGGTCAGTCGGTTCCATAGGCAGGTGCTGAGGAAGGAGATTGCTGCCTGACCTGCTGCGCTTTTCCAGCAACACATTTTCAGTTCCTTTATCTGAGTTGATTAATTGCAGAAATGTCAATTGATCAGCCTCAATGTGGTTGGATCACAATCTGTCTCCCCTCTTCGTGGCATTAATACAAGGACAGATGTTACTCATATTGGAATTTGAGCTTTTTAAACTGGGCCCGGTCGTTTATCAATTTAGCTGTGAGGATAGACAAACGACAAAGCTGCTCGATGATATCAGGAAATGATCACCCACACCAGAATAAAGAGAAGATACTACAAATTGCAGTAAAGCTGTATCAGTGAATGAGCACAATCTCACTTTACTGCACTTTTGTAAATGGATAATCTGTAGTATGTTTGAAAATACATAGCAGGGCTTGTAGTTTGAACTGATAAATTTATATTATTCTCTGCTCCCTAGCTCAAAGCTAATGCTATGGTAATTGACCAATCTGAATGGTAGAAATCAGATCTTTAAGCTTCATACAAGTTTCTAACAACCATTTGATGACACATTAGGAAAACACATAGCATGATGGAATGCTTCCCACTATTATTACAACCTCACAAAACTGCAAGACATTAATGCCCAATCTATCAAAGCCTGATAAACGCCATACACGTGATGGTATAAAACACACTGGTGTCTCCAGCATCCCCACATACATCGATTCAAATGTTCCATCTCTATTTTAAGTTGAATCACAGATTTTGATTGAGGAATGATAGAGTAATTGACAGAGGGCTGAGGAGATTTAACATCCATATTTACTGATCTTTCGGAGGGGAGTCTAAAACGTGGTTCAGTCTTTAAGCCTGGAGGATTGAAACAGGCTTGGTGGTCAATGGAAATAATACCTTTCATCATGAAGGATTGATTGTTTTAATTATGCGACTGGAATGCAGTTCAGAAAAAAGCTGCGATTCAGAAAGATTATACGAGACAATCTCCCCAGAAGCCTGCTGGATGCACCAATCGGCAATGACACAGTGGAAGAGGTAACAACAATTACATTCATATAGTGCCTTTAACATGGCACTTTCTGAGTTGCTTCATGGGAATCGTTACTGTTCAAAACTGATACATCTGAATGTATGAAGCAATTTTTGTTCTTGGCATCAGTTGTGGAGAAATGATTGGTGCCTGAAACCTGTGAGTGCAGTCAGATGGACCCATTGACATTGAGTGGTTTGCAGCTTGTCAATATCAGAGGGAGCTTGCTGACCCTCAGGTTAGCTGTAACCAAAATGCAGGAGGTTGATGCTGAGTCTACCTTCTAACTCAGATTCAAGAATACCAACTTTGAGCTGTTGGCTCAAAGAGACAGAATAATACTTATTTGGGAAATTGGTTTTGTACCAAACTTCTAACCTTACCTCGGAATCTTCCCAAATTGGTGTTGTATTTGTCGAGCTACATTTGGGAATGGCTTTTAACAGATCATTTCCAACAAGATTTACAAGGATGATGCCAGGGTTGGAGGATTTGAGCTATAGGGAGAGGCTGAACAGGCTGGGGCTGTTTTCCCTGGAGTGATGGAGGCTGAGGGGTGACCTTATAGAGGTTTATAAAGTCATGAGGGGCATGGATAGGATAAATAGGCAAAGTCTTTTCTCTGGGGCCGGGGAGTCCAGAACTAAAGGGCATAGGTTTAGAGTGAGAGGGGAAAGATATAAAAGGGACCTAAGGGGCAACTTTTTCACATAGAGGGTGGTACGTGTATGGAATGAGCTGCCAGAGGATGTGGTGGAGACTGGTACAATTGCAACATTTAAGAGGCATTTGGATGGGTATATGAATAGAAAGGGTTTGGAGGGATATGTCCCAGGTGCTGGCAGGTGGGACTAGATTGGGTTGGGATATCTGGTCGGCATGGACAGGTTGGACTGAAGGGTCTGTTTCCATGCTGTACATCTCTATGACTCTATAACTTGCAAAATACATATGTATGAAAACATTATGCTCCAAAAATCTACAGGATAACGTTCCCTTTCGATGTTTAAATAGTTTCAATGGGGGTAGCATGGTAGCTCAGTGGTTAGCACTACTGCCTCACAGCGCCAGGGACCCGGGATCGATTCTACCCTTGGGTGACCATCCTTGTGGAGTTTGCACATTCTCCCTGTGTTTGTGTAGGTTTTCTCTGGGTGCTCCACTTCCTCCCATTGTCCGAAGATGTGTAACTTGGGGTGGATCGGCTACACTGAATTGTTCATAGTGTCCAGGAATGGGCAGGCTAGGTGGATTAACCACGGGAAATGTAGAGGATGAGTTTGGGTGGGATGGTCTTCAGGGACTGTAGGGACTCTGTGTAAAAATCATATACTCAACGTAAGTTTACCTGAATTATCATAAAACGCCTTAATAATAAATGCAATATTTATCATTCTGGGATAAACGTTCTCCAAGGTGTTTCAGGATTTCTGTGCTTTCCATGCCATAAGCTTGGATGGATCATATTACTGAAGAACACACTTGCTGCAAACGTTTCGTCCCCTGGCTAGGAGACATCATCAGTGCTCTGGAGCCTCCTGAGCACTGATGATGTCTCCTAGCCAGGGGATGAAACGTTTGCAACAAAAACTTTCAGCTCGGCGAACAGAACCACTACAACAAGCACCCGAGCTACAAATCTTCGCACAAACTTTGAACACTTGCTGGGAAATAATGCTTATGTGGGTAAAAATTTATCTTTGTTGAGGTATAGGCATTATCAATATGTCTTCTAACCTGATAGAACCCGGTATAATACTGATTGATCCAAAGAAAATCAATTTGGTTCACGTTGGTATGACATCTTCTGATGTTGAAATTGACAATATTTCCTTTTCACAAACACGAACTGGAGATTGGTCAAGCTCACATCTAGCGCTTCAAAAAAGCTGATGTCACCTATAATAGAGACAACCCAGTCAGCATTGATGATGCAACCTCTGTGTTTTGGAAATGTATCCTGCCTGTCAGATAATCTAAATGACAACCAAAAAAAAACAGAAGTAAGCAGCAGCAGCCAAAGCTTGTACAAAAAAAAAGGCTCTGGGGAAAGATACCTGGACCAGAACAACCTTAACACCTGGTGCCTGAGAACTTAGGGCGAAGCGCATTCCTGCTTTAGGAACCTTGTGTTTCAGTACAGGCTGGAACACTTCAGTTTTGAACTGTTATTTATTCACAAAACCTGAGTAGATGTTCAGTTAAAAAAAACAAAAACAGTAAGTTCTGGAGAAACTCAGTAGGTCTGGTAGCATCTGACAGGGAGAAATAGTTATCATTCAAGCCCAGTGACTCAGTCATTTGACACAAAACATTAACTCAGAAACAGATCTGCTGAGTTTCTCCAACATTTGGTTTTGTTTCAGGTGAAGTGTGACATTTCGGGGAAAGAAAGATCTTCATAAATGTCACCTTTGAGTACCAAACAACTACCAACAATGATTTCTGGGCAAACGCTCTATTGTCAGTAATGAGTTGCTCTTAGTGTTCCCCATGTGTTAGCTGCTGTAAGCTACACAGTGAAGACTAAGTTCTCATTGAGACAGATGTCTTGGAGTTTAAGCACAACACTAATTATTTGCATTGTTATACATTATAATGCTTACAAAGTCTGGGTCTATGCTTCCTAATCACATAAAGATACAATAACTGCAATTGGCCTCCTCTGCTATATCACATTTGCAGATGTGATGTTCCAACTTTCTTTAAAAGCTACACGGATAGTCATCAGACCTACACAATAGTAGACAATAAGATATCCCTTCCTTCATAGGACAGAGATTTCAGAAGCACAGGGTGCTGAGGCAGTGGTTTGATCTTCAGTACTGCTGTTACATTTAAGAAAGATTTGAATAAAAGTAAGTCAGACTGCAGAATCAGAAATGTTACACACATTCCAGAAACATTAAATTGTCACTTTATTTGGCATACAGGAGAGGTCAACCAACCTGTATCCAATTTAGTCCACAAGGTTTTATCTGCATTTTAACTTAACTAGAAATTTAAACTAATGTTCAACTGAAATAGCCTTTTCATTAAAAAAAGTTGAAGAATTAATTTATTCATCTATAAAGGAACAGAAATGCTTATGTCAAATGTAAAATTAATCTGCACTCCTTCACACGTTGTATTGAAAAATCAAGGCTGCACAGACATTTCCTTCTAAAAAATTAAAGATTATTCCAATTTCAATTAATGTGGGATTTGCTGCTATTTAACTATTTCAGTGTTGTCCCACTCAGTTTCCTGTGTCACCTCCTTTATAAGTGGGATGTTATCAGCTTTGATGATAACTAGCTGTTAAATCTTGAAGAACCTTAATGGAAATTGACAAACTTAGTGTCCTCAGGCATTGAAAGTACTTTAATGGAGTAATCAGAAAACCAATTTTGCCTGGATATTAGCTTTGTCATACAATTAGAAGACAGACAGACTTGCCCTAAAATAGAAGCTTGCACTAAAGATTATCCCAAAGTGCTTCACATCCAAAGTATTTCTAACAGCAATGAAGTTATGGTGGAGCTGTGTATAATGTTGATTAGGTTGCTGCTGGAGCACTGTATACAGTTCTGGTTGCCCCACTGTAGAATGGGTGTGTTCACACTGGAGAGGGTGCAGGGGAGATTCACCAGGACGTTGCCTAGGCTGACGCCATACAGCTATGAAGAGAGACTAGATAGGTTGGGGTTGTTTCCCTGAGGGCAGAGAAGGACAGAGGCGGGACAGATGGGAAGAAATGGGGATGAGAGACTCTGATTGAGACGTTCAAAGTTCTGAGAAGCTGGGGCGGATGGCATAGAGAACCTATTCCCAATAGTAGAGGAGACAATAACAAGGAGAAACAGATTTAAAGTGAGGAGCAGGGGTTTGAGAGGGATAAGGTAATTTGTTTTGGGGGATGTCTATATGAGTCAATAAGGTACACAGTTGTATGTTATGATTTCAGTTTAGATGGTCAGGGATTGATTTTTCTTTTAAATTGGGGAACATTACCTTGGAATAAGAGGTTTCCGTTTCTTTGGTTTGTAGTTTTGGCTGAAGTTGAAGGTGTAAAACAGTTATTCCATGGTGGGGGTTAAGAAAGTGGTTACCTCACTGTAAGGAGTTCATTTTAAAACATGACAAAAAGTGATTGGTTAAAACTCTGAAACAGTTATTTGAAGCTGAGAAAGTCTATGCTCACTTGTATGAAGGTTGATGGTAATATCAGCTAGGATTTTAGCAGCAATGCTATGCATGAATACAAAGGAATGAGAATATGCAAAGAGCATATATTTACACATTATTGATTCTATCCTCAATCTAAGACAAATAGAAAATAAATTCTGGTGCCAACTAGAGCACATGAAATGTTCTCATTCATATTTCAACCTCTGTCTTTTTATCTAATACAGACAAAATTCTTCTTTGTATCCCAGTCTAATGTTAAAGCTAGCCTATTTGAGCTGCAAGTTCAGAGGTAGTAGTGAATAGTACGTTTATTCCGATTCTGGATACTGATTTTCAGACATCAAATGATTCAAGACCTTGTCACTAATATAAAAGCAATAATATCTCAGTTGGATGTGCAATGTTAATCTGAACACAAACTATAACCATTTTGGGAAGTTTTTAATTGGCTCTTTACAACTCAAACTCATTTTGTTGTAAATGGTCGGGAATTTTGGGCAGCACAGTGGCACAGTGGCTAGCACTGCTGCCTCACAGCGCTAGAGACCTGGGTTCAATTCCCGACTCAGGCGACTGACTGTGTGGAGTTTGCACGTTCTCCCCGTGTCTGCGTGGGTTTCCTCCGGGTGCTCCGGTTTCCTCCCACAGTCCAAAGATGTGCGGGTCAGGTGAATTGGCCATGCTAAATTGTCCGTAGTGTTAGGTAGGGGTATGGGTGGGTTGCGCTTCGGCGGGTCGGTGTGGACATGTTGGGCCGAAGGGCCTGTTTCCACACTGTAAGTCTAATCTAATCTAAACGAATCATCGCAAAATTGTGCAAAATTTCAGCGTTTCGTAAATTCTCAAATATTCTTCAATATCTTTAAGACATGCAACTTAAGATATTGTATGATCTTGTTTTTACATTCAATAAAATATCATCTATAACTTCATGTTTGAACTCCCTCCCTCAAATCCTTCAGTGCCCAAATCTCTATCCATTACAATCTTGAAATATTCAATGTTTCAGCCTCTACTGCTTTTTTAGGTAGATGTTTCAAAAGTTCACAACTTTTCACAATTTCAGTGCTAAATGGCTGATCCCTTATTTCGAAGATTGCACCTTATTCTAGACTCAGCAGAGGAAAAGTCTCAGGGTCCAAACTGTCAAGCCCTAGATACCAATTTACAACTCCAGTCACAAGAAGAGTTCTGTCAGCTCAACATCCTCATCCTCAGAAGTTGCTCCTCTTCCTCAAGATCCTCAGCCTTCATTACATAACCTCATTGCCTGTACCAATCATGGAGAGCTTAGCACATCAGAACAGGATGGGGCACGTGACAATATCTCGACTATATTGGAGGGTCTCCCCATCTATCTCCCCCCTGAAAGACCCTTTCAAGTTGTGGAATGATATCTTCAGGACCCCTAGCATCTGCTCCATTACTGCCCTGATCACACCACACTGCTGAGTGACCAAAATATTACACCCAAAATGGCGCCTGCTGTGCTCTGATTCTTTCCCATCCCAAATACTTGTCAATTATGAATCCTGTCGTTAAGTTCAGAGAGTCCATTGGCATAGCTTAAATGATGCAGCAATATCCCTTTTGTCCCACAGCAGCTTTGGAAGTTTGGCCAGCACTCACCTCCTTTTAAGTCATTACTCTATCATCTCAGTGTTGTAGGAGTTGATGTTAAATTTGCATGCACCACTGGTATGGTGCAATCCACTTCTGACCAACATTAGACAACTAATCACATTCAATCCAAGGAAATGTTTGCAAATGAAATGCAGCTGCAAGTTGCAAATGTATACATGGTTTCGTCCTTTTTGCGAAAACGGTGCTTCCTAAGCGCAGGAAGTGAGTATATTGGAGAGCTAGTATGGTGGTTGTGAGGGAATGGCCAACTTCGGGTGCTGGTGCTTGTGGATTAGGGGTATGTGGAGCTGGTGACCATGGTTTGTACCCCAATTCAGAGGCTGTTCCAAGGCAGCAGTAAACTGATGTCGTCAGATATCCGAAATCCCAAAGCTGCTGGTAAAGCTCAGCAGGTCTGACAACTGATTTCTCTGCACTGATGCTAACGTAGAGTCGAGTGAACCTACCCTCAGAATCCTCTGAGGAAGGGCCACTTAACCCAAAACAGTAACTCCAATTTCTCGCTTCAGGTGCTGCCAGACCAGCTGAGCTTTTCCAGCAACTTCTGTTTATGTTTCTGATTTAGAGCAGCCGCAGTTCTTTCAATCTTTCTCTCCCTGCTCCCCCCCCCACCCCCACCCCAATCATGTATTCTTTCTGACCCCCATGCCGAGAAGTCTCAGCATTCAGTTTGTTCAATGCATTTGGTAAGGCAGGAAGAGGAATACTAATGGGCAAGCTACAGCATAAGGCATTTAACAAACTATAACTGCAACTAATTGGCTACTTGCTGCTGCCTAGCAAGAAACTTGCCTCACTGCTCAGTTAAAAAGCCCAAAAGATGCAGGAAGGTGCTCCCAACGTTGAGGTGGGTCTCCCTGGGTGTCTCACCCAATTCTGTCACAAATTGGTGCAAACCCACTCAGACTCCTGCAACGTTCCACCCATTAACCCCTCCTCTCTCCGCAGAGGCTGCTAGACCTGCCGCGGACTCTCCAGCACTTTATTTTAAAAACCTCAGCTCTCCAACATCCATAGTTGTTTTGCTTTTGTCTTTTCGGAGTGCAAAATTTCACCAGTGTGTAAATCTGACCCAAACGGAACATGAAATACTCGCCCTAGGTCTGAAGCCAAAGCAGAAAATGTTCGTTTGCAAGTGTGGTTTAAAAAAGATTTTTTTTTAAAAAAAGGGCTTTACTTTGGCTCAGGGGGTTTTCTGGCATTTTCCTCTTACAGCTGCTTAGTGCATGTCAGATGGGTTGGTGGGGTGGGGGTGGGGGGGTTGGTTAGAAAAAAAACAGCTTGAGGATTCAAACGATATGGGGATAGTCAACGTTCTTTCAACAATCTGTTTTATCATGAGGTAGAACCGTTTGCCTGACCCTTTCCCAGGGAGATGGTGCAGTCAGGGGAAATTGCTCTTCAGTCTGTTCAAGATATGAAAAAGAAAACCAGAACTTATGAAAGTCCTCAGAGGGTTAATTAAAATTGAGAAACTTGTTAGGTGAACGTGCTGGAATGGATGTTTAATTAACCCTTTGGGTAATTAATATCTTTTTGGACACACTTCATATGCGTGCAGTGAGACCCTTGTAATCTGCTGAGCATTGACTTGAGAGTCAAGTTGCAATGTCCCCATCGCAATCCATACAGTGCAGATCAAGCTGATGATTCAGGGTAGAAGAGATAGGTACGTGCATTCCCCTTCAATCAGCAAGTTTGAACAGTGCTACGAAACTAGAATCGGGGGCCATCAGCCTACATCGCCTGTGCTACCCTTCCAGCAATAGTTTGCATTTACATAGCACTTTAACGCGTGCAACCAGCCCACAATGCTCTGCAGGAACATCAAACAATTTGACACTGAGCCACACAAAGATGCTCGGACAGATAGCCAGAGAGGTAGGCTAAATGATAGAGCCAAACAAACTGGCAGATTGCCTACAGCTTGGCAGAACGCGAGGAGAAGCTGGATTGTTGAATATATTCATGGGTGACTTAGATTTTTAATTCAATAAGGCAGACTTCTGAGAAATAGGCAGGAGTGTAAAATTCAGGCCACAATCAGGTCTACCATGCTCTTATTCAACTGCAGGGCAGGCATGGTTGACAATTGGACGCCTGCTCCTTTCTTAAGCTCTTAAGTACCTTAAAAGACAAAAGGTGATCGAACAATTTTGTGTGGTTAAATTTAGGGGAAAAAATATTGGCTAGTGATCTGGGTAAAAATCTTAATAGTTTCATGGAATTTACTCTGCTTCTAGATCCTCTTCACTGTTTAGCACTCTCAACTGGGCAGAAAGGTTTAACAGTACACAAGAGTAGAAGCAGGCCATTCAGCCCATCAAATCTGCTCTACCATCCAATGAGATCCAAGTTTACCTGATAATCCTTCACTCCACTTTCCTGACTTTCCTACATGCTCCCTGATTACTTTTGATTAGTAAGGCAATCAATATCTCAGCCCTGAATATACGTTATGACCCAGCCTCAACAGCCTTCTGTGGTAAAGGGGTTAGATATATTTTAAATTAACACATTCAGAGGTGTTATTGAAGAGGTGGGACTTGAACCCAGGTGTCTCAGTCCAGTGGTAGGGACACTACCACTAGGCCACAAACAAGCCTGGTAAAGAAGTTAGATGTCTGAGTCCAAGCAGTTCCAGATGCGTTCATCGATAATGGAGGGCTTAAAATTGAAGACGTACAAGAGGCTAGAAAGGGAGGTGTGTGGAAATCTCAGCAGGCAATCTTCTCTAAAAACTGTGCATGACCAGTTTTTCAGCACACTGTTTGTGTAGTTGTAGTTAACAAATTTATGTTAAAACGAGGAGTGCATAGCATTTACCAAACTGTCCCATGGCACCTTATCACAATTTTATTTGTTGGGCAGGAGCAGGTTAGAGTTAGACAAAGGTCACAGCCATGGAGTGATTTGAAAATAAGAATGAGCATTTCATAATCTTCAACTGGGATTGTCAGCTGCGACACCAACTGAAAGTCTCCCCCTTCCCCCCCAACTTCAATCTAACAACTTTTTAAAAAAAATGACATTTCAGTTTTCATCTCATTACACCATTCTGAAAGACCATTCTTTGATTGATAATCATCCTCGGGTTAATTTGACACATTGTGAGAAAGGGTCACCAGACCCGATCACCTTGACGTCTTCACAGAAGCTGCCAGACCTGCTGAGCTTTTCCAGCAACTTCTGTTTTTGTATCAGTTTGACTTGGCTTGGTGTCATTGTAATCTTGAATGGTCAGCCCTTTTATGTTCCAACTGCTTCAGACCACACAGCTGGGTTTCAAATCAAGACCCAAGTGTGATCAATTCCTGTCCAAAAAGCCCCTCTCATGATTAGCACTGCTGCCTCACAGCGCCAGGGACCTGGGTTCGATTCCAGCCTCAGGTGACTGTCTGTGTGGAGTTTGCACATTCTTCCCAAGTCTGCGTGGGTTCCCTTTGGGTGTTCCAGTTTCCTCCCACAGTCCAATGATGCACAGGTTAAGTAGATTGGCTGTCATAAATTGCATGTGGTGTGCAGGTTCGGCAGATTAGCGATGGGAAATGCAGAGATTAGGTAGGGGGAAATGGGTCAGTGTGGAATTGATGGGCCAAATGGCCTGCTTCCATATTGTAGGTTTTCTATGATTCTTGAACGAATTAGATAGAATTTTTTCCAAAAAGTATCCTTCAGAGTACCATCATAGAATGTGTTTAAAGTTAAAGTTTTGAACAAACTTAATTATACACAGCATTCATTATAAATATTGGAAGTTGCACATCTCTCTCCTCTTTACAGTTTCAGCATTGACACTGTTTCATAAGATTAATAAATGGTTGGGCAAAATTGCATTTATTTGAACAGCAGCAATTCATTCTTAATCAAAGTAATTAAAAAGTGACGAACTTCATCCAAGCTTTTATAGGGCTGTCTTGTGAGTCTGGACAAACATAAATTTGTAAAACAAATGAAGCATTCCATGTGAAAAGAACAAAAAAAAAAGCAAGCATTAATATTATACTGAAACTAATGTCAAAGTGGTTCATTCTCCTGAACATATTTGCTGAAATCACAAACCTTGTGATCAAAGGAATTCTTTTCCCCCATCTTTTCTATTGCAGTATAAAACCTACAAGATTTATTCAGTGTGGGTTTGTTGGCTTTAGCACACATCTCATTATAACAATAACACCTCCCTGGCTCAGAAAAATGCTTTGAGATGAGGTCAGAGCAGAGAGGAGATCCTTAAATTTTCAATTTTCTTTTGTTTACAAGGATTCATAATCTACAGTTTGATCTTTGTCAGAAAATACCTGCATTACCACACACACATCCTCCATATTCCCTGGATAATTTTCAACAGTATACATCTTCACAAATGAAAGTACCCACACATATTGTCGAGATATTTTTAAATCTGATTTGTGCTATAACATAAGTAACTTTAGATTTTGCACTTTTTGACCTACTTTTCATCAGGAACCTATTTAAATGACAACCGTATCTCTGTTGTAGGAATTTCAATACCTCAGAGTGAGACGATTATTCAAGACTTCAAGTCCCCACTCCAGAGAACTGTTCACCCCTAGGTGCAGTACTGAGGTATCACTGAGATAGTACTACACCGCTACACCTCAACAGGAGATCTTAAGCTGGAGTCTTGCCTGTGCCTTCATTTGAGTTTAAAAAATTCTGATCCTGATTCTCCAAAGTTGTGCATGTTCTCATTAATATGCCTTGACCTATATTTATCCCTTAAGCTATGTCACAAAAATAAAGCTTACTTGATCATTATTATAGTTCTTTGTGGGGGCTTGCTGTGGACAAAATCAGCTGCCTTCTATTTTACAGCAGTGATATGAACTCACTTGCAAAGCTCTTCACTGTCTGGTGATAGTGGAAGATGTTGCAGAGTGTAAGATTTTTTAAAAAAACAGAGCCATAATCCCAATCAATTTAATCCTACATTGGAAGTGATGGACTTTCTTCCCAATCACTCCTCTCCTCCCTTCCCCTTTCCCTAATTTGGGTATTTCCGAGATGGAATGGTAAAGATGTGATGTAACAGGTCCTGTTACATCACATGCATGTTGTCACCCTAAGACTTGCAGGGGTGTTGAGCAAAGCAGATGCTTTGCTAGAGAGAAGAGAGCTCTGCTCCCAATCATCCATCTCACTTCCCTTCTCATCAGTTTGCCACTTTCCATTTGCAGAAACTCAAAAGAATCTAGTGAGATTGCAGGTATTGTGGACAGAGGGATCTGTGCACAGTCTCATGGACTGAATGATAACAGCCAAAGCAAAATGTCTTTCTTTTATTTCAAATTCCTTTGGATCTTAGGACTATAATCAGAAGATCCTGAGGCTAGTAGACAGAGGCCAGTAGAATGGAAGTACGTCCCCTTTATACTTAGCATGGAGGGGTGCCTGATAGCAGGTGTGTCTGGCAATTGGAGCGTCATTGGCAATGCCAGTGTTGACTACCCAGCCCTAGCTGTTCTCAAGATACTTGTGGTAAGCCTTCTTCTCAAACCACTGCCAACCCACAAACTCTCAAACAGTAGAGAAGAATCTTCAGCACCTTGAGTGAGGAAAAAAGCAGCAATATGTCCAAGTCAAGCTGAATACTTGGTAATGACCACTGCAGACATATGGCTCTCCTCCATCAAGCTGGCAGAAGTGATTGGTGTGATGGAACCTGCTATTTAGCTGCCTATAGCATTGAATCAGCCGAGTGCATGTACAGATAGACATACAAATGGGTTAGATCAACAGAAGTAGTTCGGGGATCTACTGGGGTTAAGAAGTAGTTCGGGGATCGGGGTTAAGCGCTGTTAGAGAGAAATATTCACAAAGTACAGACACTGGAAACACGGGTCTGACAGCTTTGTGTTGGTAACAATTGAAGAGATCAAGAGTAATTACAGAAAAGAAAGAAAAAAGATGATTGGATAACATTGAGGCATGGACTGAGGGAGGATTGGAGTTAGACAGATGATCTCAAGGGTCCCAGTAAAAACAAACCAATGATAGTTGAATATAAAAATTTCTTTTGATGCGCTGATATTTCCTACTTGGCTTTAAAGGACAGGGGATGATCAAATACACTTGTATAGAAATTGCAAGCCTTTCTTCACCTCTCGTTCAGAAACCTCTAAGTTAAACATTGTTGGCAGTTATTTGTCAGTCATCATCTAACTGGTGCACTCTTCATGGCAAAGCCTCCACTAGAGTCCACATGCCAGCCATTTGGCACTTTCAGTACAAAAATTGTTTTATTTATATTGTTTAAATGATTCAAACAATTATTAAGAAATATAAATTACCTATCAGGTATGAGGTGAAACAGGTACAAGTCTTTTCTTCAATCAGTATGGGACTGCCAGAGCAAAGCATGTCACAGGGGTAAAGGTGTCACCATGTTTCACGTAAAAGAAATAGGTCTGACTTTCTGCAAGGTCTGAGCTCAGTTTCTTCTCTCGTTTAACACACAGTTGCACTTTGTTATCTCTAGTTCTAACCCTATCTGTTGCAAATAGACTCAGGAATCAAACTGACATGGCTAAATAACTTCTGTGCAGATGGTATCATAGAGGTCAGGCAGCTGTAGTAACAAACAAGCAGGCTGTTTAGAAACAGTATTTTCTCAAGAAGTAAAAATGTCATGGCTACTGTATAATGTATGATCTATATTCATATGAACTGCATTATTTAAATGGCATCACAAACCATGATACAAATCATTGTTTTAAGTAATAGATTTTCTAAATAATTAAACCAATTAATTGCCTCATTTTACTGAGATGTTAATTGCATTATTTTACAGACTTTAAGATATTTACAGGTGCTTAAAGGAACCTAAAAAGGGAGATACTTGCAGAGTGTTAACTTAGCCCCTCTGTGATACCAGGGGAATCTCCAAAGATTGGACATAAATACCTGAAATTAAGCATTAACTCTGTTTCCTGAGGGCATTTCCATTGTTAATGGAAGAAATGAGAGAAATTTCAGGCCAATTTCAGATTCATTTTGCAAAAGTTAGTAGCTGTATTAAGATCTTGCCCAGTTCTGAAATGCACTATTAATATGCTTTAGCTTTGAAAAAAATAAGAATCAAAATATAGGGTGGACTTGTTCCTGATTTTTCACAATAACTTTAAAAACAATAAATGGAAATCCCAGGAAAAGAAAAGGTACACCAATCTTTTCAACAATGCTCGCATTGGTCACAAAATAAACCAATGGAGCCTTTCACACACAACTTGCCTTCAATAGACGGGAGAGACTAAAAAAGGTTTCCTTATAAGTATTTCCAAATTAACCTTCTCAGAAATGTTATTACATGCCACTGGAACAGGTAGGACTTGAACCCAGATGCCCTGGCTCAGAAGTAGGGATACCATCATTCTACCACAAGAGCTAGTAATCAGAGAATCAGGCCATTCAGCCTATCGATTCCAGGTCAAATCCAGAAGCTCATCCTACCCAGACCCATCCCCCTAACCTTGCATCTTCCATGGCTAACCTACCTAGTCTGCTCATTCCTGGACACTATGGACAATTTAGCATGGCCAATCCACCTAACTTCCACATCATTGGACTGTGGGAGGAAACCAGAGTACCCAGAGAAAACCCACGCAGAGACGGGGAGAACACACAAACTCCACACAGACACCTGAGGTTGAAATCAAACCTGGGACCCTGGCACTGAGGGGCAGCAGTACTAACCACTGAGCCATTGTGAAGGGGAAAGACAAGGCACTGTTCCTGCTACAGGACCCAGCACTTTTATATTTTCTAAACCAACCTGGTCAGAGATATGCCACCTCTGGAGCAAGTGGGACTTGAACCTGAGCTCCTTGGCTCAGCGGTCAGGACATTATCATTGCACCACACCGAAACCACCATTGTTTTGTAGTCAGTTAAACTCTTTTATTGCTAAAGAACTAGCCTTAAAAGGGGTACTGTAACAAAAATAATTCAAAGACAGCTTAGCAAATTCAATTCAAAGTTTTATTTGTGGAGGACTGGTGTACTCCAGCATCTAATGGGACAATCTCCAGAAATTCTGGGTGATGTCTTATAACACGGAGTTAGATTAAAACTGGTTACAATACTAATCTTGCTTAAAATTAACAGGAATCGCTCACTATTGCATTAAGCCAGCATCAAGACATGTGGCATGTCACAAGCACTACTCAAAAACCAGACTGCTGAAGAGGCCTTTCAGCCCATTGAGTCTGTACTATCAAAGCTACACTAGATTTGCACTCGTCCCACAACCTTGAACGTTGTAAAGTCAAGTGCTCATCCAAATACCTTCTTAAAAAAACAGTTGAAGTTTCCTGCCTTAACAACCCTACCAGACAGTCCTTTCCAGCTCCCTTCCACTCTCTTGTTGAAAGGATTATTTTCCCTCAAATCCCCTCTAAGCCTCTGGCCTTTTATCTTACAAAGATGACCTCCTTGTTACTGACCCTTCAATGTGGCTAATTTACTGCTTGACATGGATCATTTAAAACAGTATGATCAATGGTACATGTCATTAAGTGCTAATATTGAGGACTTTTTCTATAGGAAAGAGGTGTACAACAAAAATCACATCAAAAATAACAGTGACACAAGGGCCAAGGTGTCATGGTAACACCACTAGATTAGTAATCGAGATCTCCTATTAATTAGGGCAAAAGTTCAAATCTTACTGTAGCACCTACCCAATATCTAAGGAAAGGAATGGTAGGAATGTAGCATCTTACCTCTTTTGATATGCATTTTGCCTCCTGCAGGGGATCTTCACCCAAAGCACCAATACTTATGTTGCCAAAGCAAAATACTGCAGATTCCAGAAATCTGAAACAGGGCCAGAGAACGCTGGAGAAACTCAGCGTGGAAAAAGAAACAGAGTTAACATTTCAAGTCCAATAAGCCTCTTCTTTCAAACTGCCCTTGTAAAAAAGCTAGGCAGGAGCTCCATGGTATTAAAGATCCAGCAAATATTTTATAACAGCTCAACCATTAAACACAAATGTGACTTTACAGCCACAGAAGTAGCTGGGTTATTCAATTACAGGAGCAGCACAACTCCATTAGCTTATCATGCTCCAAGTGGCCCTGGTTTAGCTGGAGTCTGAGATCTTCACACTGTCAGGTCACATGCTGAGGCAGTGATCATGACCCTCTATATTAAAAGCATACGGACATACGATGTCTCTTAAATGTATACTGATGGAGATGGAACTGAACACTTTTCAATGACCACAGGCCATTCTCAATCACTTTAAATCCAAGTCAGTATGTTGAAATCTAGTCACAGCTATAATATCAGAAATATGACAGCCACTGCTTAAGAAGGGCTTGTGCCCGAAACGTCGAATCTCCTGTTCCTTGGATGCTGCCTGACCTGCTGCGCTTTTCCAGCAACACATTTTCAGCCACTGCATACAGCCAATTCCCACAAACAGTGACGTGATAACGACCAAATCACCTACTTTTTGTGACAATGATAAAAGGATTAAAAATTAGCCAGGACACAGGAAACATTCACTGCTCTTCTTCACAATAGAGCCACAGGATACCTCAGTCCTCCCAAATTGGCAGACAAGGTGATGGTTTAACACCTGAGTGGAAAGCACACTTCCAAAGGTGCAGCACATCCCCAGTGATACACTCATGTTTCAACCTTGAAATCTGTACCCAAACCATGGAGAGGGCTTAAAGCTACCATCTTCCAACATGATTTGGAGATGCCGGTGTTGGACTGGGGTGTACAAAGTTAAAAATCACACAACACCAGGTTATAGTCCAACAGGTTTAATTGAAAGTACACTAGCTTTCGGAGTGACGCTCCTTCATCAGATGATTGTGGAGGGCTCAATCATAACACAGAATTTATAGCAAAAATTTGCAGTGTGATGTAACTGAAACTATGCATTGAAAAATCGATTGTCTGTTAAACCTTTCATCTGGTAGAATACAGTGATAGTTTCACTTCTTTCATGTGTAAATCACAAAACCTTTTGTTAAAATGTTGCATTCTCAGGTTAGCTGTTAACAATGATGATAGCTAGGCAATATGTTGAATGTGTTAGCCCCTGTGTTCTCTGTCCATGACCTGATGTTTAGATCGATTCTAATCTAAAAAGTGAGATAACAGAGTTTGACATAAATTCATGCAGTTTTTGAGCTCAGAGTTCTACATGAATATATGCAGTTTTTCAGCAAAGTGCAATGTAACTCTGCAAGTACAAATTCACCACACAAAATATATGTGTACATGTGGGTCTTCGTCTGTTTGTGTGTGTGTCTGTCTGGGGTGGGGGTTTTGTGTGTGTGTGTGTGTGTGTGTAGTGAGTGCAGAGTGTTTTAAGTCTGTGAGGGGGTGCATGTGTGAGCATGGGAGTGTGTGTGTCGATAAGAGTGTGTGTGGGTGTCTGTGTGCGTCTGTGTGTATCTGTGTCGGTGTATGTGAGAGTGTGTGTGTGTGTGTGTGTGTGTGTGTGTGTGTGTGTGTGTGTGTGTGTGTGTGTGTGTGTGTGTGTGTAGTGCAATGGTGATCACCTGTAATGTGACATGAACCCAAGGTCCCGGTTGAGGCCCTCCCTATGGGTACCGAACTTAGGTATCAGCCTCTGCTCGGCCACTTTCCTCTGCTGCCTGTCCCGAAGTCCACCTTGGAGGATGGTCACCCGAAGGTCCGAGGCTGAATGTCCTGGACCACTGAAGTGTTCCCCAACTGGGAGGGAACCCTCCTGTCTATTGATTATTGTGCGGTGCCCATTCATCCGTTGTCGTAGCCTTTGCCGTAGCCATCTTCCAACATGGAAGCAAAGGGACATCAACTGTAACAGTATGACTAAAGCAGTGCAATAAAGTCTCATGCAACTGAACAGTGTAGTCTCATACATATCACTAAATACATACCCTACATTCTTCACATCAGTAGAATTGGAAAGAACCTCCAGTCTGTTTCTCCCAACTTTAACCTCCATCCTTTCTAACAGTTATAGCAAACAAGATCAATGAATTAAATAAATTGATATTCGTTAAGCATCTCCACGTTTGGATTTGATGTAAGGAAGCTTAAAGCATTCAATCACTGTTAGAATAATTTATACTTTCCTCCTCCTGCAATACTTACATATGTGAATCTATTCTGATTTTCTCAGCTATCTGAAGGGTTATGAAGAGCAGAGTTGATCTGATCCAGGTGATAGCAGCAATGACCATATAGAATAGTGGAGCAGGCTCAAGGGGCTGAATGGCCTCCTGCTCCTAGTTATCAAGTTCTTAACAGAGTAGGTTTATTACATCATACTTAGAAGTTAAATTATATCACATTAAAGTTACAAATAGGCTTTTACAACACATTAGTTAATTGGACATACTACTAGAATTGGTCTTACAATAGACCAACAACTGGTTAGCTCCTCCCAGCTTTTATGTCCTGCAGGGCAGGGCTCAGCTCATGATGTCAGTTAACCCTTTCAGGGCCCTATCCAACACATAGTGCTGGGATGGTTGTGTGATGGAGTAAGAATACGGACCCCTGATTTGCTCAACAAACACATGTCAGATGGAACTGTATTTGCTTTGACCCATACTAGTGGAAAGAGCTCCAGGAAACCGCCTGGGAAATCTAACAAAGTGATAGGAGATAATAGAACAACACACACAAAATAAATAGCCAGCCATTTGTGAAATTATAAACATTGGAGCATCAGCATCAATTTAACAAGTACATAAAGAGCTGTCCAATAAACATATTGTGAGGTGACAGGGTTATAACAAGAGTCATTGAAGCTCATATAAATTAGCAGTGCATGATAATATTGGCTTCGATGAAGATTTATCACCTTCCAACAAGAAGATTAATTGTTTGAATCTCATTCTATTTGACTTTTAACACGTTGCTCTTGTAGATTATAATGCAGATTATTTGTACACAATTATACTTTAATTCAGTCCACGTTTAGTTTAATTATGAACATTTCGCAAAGAAAACAATTCCAGGCCTGTCATATTTTCGAATGCAATGCATGAATGGTGCCCCACCTTTTCCTCCGCTACATTGATGACTGTATTGGCGCTACCTCGTGCTCCCACGAGGAGGTTGAACAGTTCGTCCACTTTACTAACACCTTCCACCCAGACCTCAAATTTACCTGGACCTTCTCAGGCTCCGCCCTCCCCTTCCTAGATCTCTCCATTTCTATCTCGGGCGACCGACTCAACACGGACGTTTGCTATAAACCGACCGACTCACACAGCTACCTAGATTACACCTCCTCCCACCCTGCCCCCTGTAAAAACGCCATCCCATATTCCCAATTCCTTCGCCTTCGCTGCATCTGCTCCCAGGAGGACCAATTCCAATGCCGAACAACCCAGACGGCCTCCTTCTTCAAAGACTGCAATTTCCCCTCAGACGTGGTTGACGATGCCCTCCACCGCATCTCCTCCACTTCCCGCTCCTCCGCCCTTGAACCCTGCCCCTCCAATCACCACCAGGCCAGAACCCCACTGGTCCTCACCTACCACCCCACCAACCTCCAGATACATCGTATCATCCTTCGTCATTTCCTCCACCTCCAAACAGACCCCACCACCAGGGATATATTTCTCTCCCCTCCCCTATCAGCGTTCCGGAAAGATCACTTCCTCCGTGACTTCCTTGTCAGGTCCACACCCCCCACCAACCCAACCTCCACTCCCAGCACCTTCCCCTGCAACCGCAAGAAATGCAAAACTTGCACCCACACCTCCCTCCTCACTTCCCTCCAAGTCCCCAAGGGATCCTTCCATATCCATCACAAATTCACCTGCACCTCCACACACATCATTTACTGCATCCGCTGCACCCAATGTGGCCTCCTCTATATTGGGGAAACAGGCGGAACGTTTCAGAGAACACCTCTGGAACACCTGCACCAACCATCCCAACCACCCCGTGGCTGAACACTTTAACTCCCCCTCCCACTCCACCAATGACATGCAGGTCCTTGGCCTCCTCCATCGCCAGACCATGGCAACACGACGCCTGGAAGAAGAGCACCTCATCTTCCGCCTAGGAACCCTCCAACCATAAGGGATGAATGCAGATTTGTCCAGCTTTCTCATTTCCCCTCCCCCCACCTTGTCTCAGTCTCAACCCTCAGATACAGCACCACCTTCCTAACCTGCAATCTTCTTCCCAACCTCTCCGCCCCCACCCCCTCTCCGGCCTATCACCCTCACCTTAACCTCCTTCCACCTATCACATTCCCAACGCCCCTCCCACAAGTCCCTCCTCCCTACCTTTTATCTTAGCCTGCTTGGCACACCCTCCTCATTCCTGAAGAAGGGCTTATGCCTGAAACGTCGATTCTCCTGCTCCTTGGATGCTGCCTAACCTGCTGCGCTTTTCCAGCAACACATTTTTAAGCATCACCAATTTAAGTATGGCAACAGAGCCAGCATGATGTGTACCCAGTAAAAAATGAGGTCTGCAGATGCTGGAGATCACAAATGCAAATGTGTTGCTGGTCAAAGCACAGCAGGCCAGGCAGCATCTCAGGAATAGAGAATTCGACGTTTCGAGCATAAGCCCTTCATCAGGAATATGTACCCAGTCAACTGTAACATGCAGACAGAATATAAGCAGCTGAAAATTTAAAACTGCTGCACCTACACAACAACTATACTTCAGAAAGATCGCATTGACTACAAAGCATGTTGCGGTCTTGGGGGTCATGAAAAGGCACTAAATAAATGCAAATCCTTTCTTCTCAATGCTGTGAAAGACATTGCACTTCAATGCAGTGACACTTTACAGGAGTCTTACAGGCTAAAATGTGACATTGAACGTCGGGGTTTGGTGTGTGGGTGAGCTTAAAGCAGCTTCATCAATGAAGGAAGACAGAAAGATAGTGATGGGAGAGAGCTTTAGGCTGGATATGTCAGAACCTAGGACCCTGGCAGCTGAAGGCACACCGATGGTGCAGCAATAAACTTCGGGGATGTACTGGAGAAGTTCAGAGGTCGTGGAGGGTTGAGGTAATGAACAAAACTGCAGAGACAGGGAAGGGGCCAATGCGGAATTTTACGATCAAAGGATTATTAATCCACATGGTCAATTAGGACCGTCAGCACAGACGGTCTGTTCGACTGTTTGACTTGGCATCTGTTCGAATACAGTCATCAGAATTTTAGACAGGAAACCTGCCACTCACTCCAGCTCCTTGGTGCCCACATTCTGCTCCAGGAAAATCACAGCTAAATTCATGACAAGGTTAAGTACCAGCTCTGCCAGAATAGTTCATGGGAAATCATTCTGATCCAGGAGGTTTGTGGGATACAGTCTAAGTACTCAAGGTGGGGAAAGATAGGCTCACTCTTAGTGAAAATAACTGCATTTGTTATGAGCTATGTAGTCACTAGTTGCATTGCATCTAAGATATACAATGGTCTCTTATTGAGTCATAGAGATGTACAGCATGGAAACAGACCCTTCAGTCCAACCCGTCCATGCCGACCAGATATCCCAACCCAATCTAGTCCCACCTGCCAGCACCTGGCCCATATCCCTCCAAACCCTTCCTATTCATATACCCATCCTAAATGCTTCTTAAATGTTGTAATTATACCAGCCTCCACCACGTCCTCTGACAGCTCATTCCATACATGTACCACCCTCTATGTGAAAACGTTGCCCCTTAGGTCTCTTTTATATCTTTCCCCTCTCAGCCTAAACCTATGCCCTCTCGTTCTGGACTCCCCCACCCCAGGGAAAAGACTTTGTCTATTTATCCTGTCCATGCCCCTCATGATTTTATAAGACTCTTATAAGGTCCCCCTCAGCCTCCGACACTCGAGGGAAAACAGCCCCAGCCTGTTCAGCCTCTCCCTATAACTCAAATCCTCCAACCCTGGCAACATCCTTGTCAATCTTAGTCAATTAAAGATTAAGTATACTTTCCTAATTTAGGTACATGTTGCTAATGCTGAAGCATTACACACAATCTGTGTTTCAAAGTGCATGACTTCGGGGTGGCACGATGGCTCAGTGGTTAGCACTGCTGCCTCACAGCACCAGGGACCCAGGTTCGATTCTAGCCTTGGGTGACTGTCTGTGTGGAGTTTGCATGTTCTCCCCATGTCTGTGTGGGTTTCCTCCCACAAGTCCAAAGATGTGCAGGTTAGGTGAATTGGCCATGCTAAATTGCCCATGGGGTTAGGTGGATTAGTCAGAGGGAAATGGGTCTGGGTGGGTTACTCCTTGGAGGGTCGGTGTAGACTGGTTGGGCCGAAGGGCCTGTTTCCACACTGTAAGGAATCTAATCTAATCTAAAAACTTGTAAAGTAGGTACTGAACTCTAGTTAGCTTCTATCAGGAACTATCCTAACAAACAAAACTTTTCTTCTGATGTCAGTATTAATTGTCTATTCTAATAAAATGAACCTCCTAGTTGTTGCTTTCTCTGTTTTCCTTCTGTCAGATTAATTTCAACCCCTTTTATTACATTCAGCAGCCTGAAGCGGTCAAAATTAAGCTGTATTCCTGCTTTTTTTTTGCAACTAAAATTAGTGTGAAAGATTTCTTTCATCTTCCAGATAAGCCTCTTAACCTTCTCCCTGCTTCTCTCTG
The DNA here is from genome assembly GCF_020745735.1 of Hemiscyllium ocellatum. Lineage (NCBI taxonomy): Eukaryota > Metazoa > Chordata > Chondrichthyes > Orectolobiformes > Hemiscylliidae > Hemiscyllium > Hemiscyllium ocellatum. Next base: position 41,419,071 of record NC_083436.1, on the reverse strand, counting down.
GCTTTGTTTTGCACTCTCTGTGCTTTGAGTCCGTGAATTTTAGGAGTCCTTGTATGCATTCCACGCCAGTAGCTGAATGCTTAACAACTTGTTTTACACGTTTCAATTTGGATTTTATAATCTCCGCAATGATACCTCATTAATTGTGACACTTTGTCATATTTCACCATGTAGTCTGCAAGCTTTTTCTGCTTATGTTTTGTGCCTAATATTTTGAATGCAACAGAGGATTTTTTTTCCTCCATCCTGTGTAACTGAACTGATCTTGAAAGAAGATTTTAAAATGTTATTCTACAAGTGGGAATGTCTCAAATCCATTCACCTGAGACTAGTGGTGTCCAAATACTGGAAACTGTTTGTCGATTCAAATTGAGTAAACTCAAAAAGAAAAGAACTTCGCTGGACTTAAGTAAGCATTTCACCTTGTTCCACCTTTGGTTCTTGTTATTGGTCAGAAAAGCCATCAGCTGACTGGTGCTTCTGATAGTGCTGCAGTCCTTCAGTACTACTACAGGGTGTAGGTCTAGCTTGTGAGTTCAAGTCTCTCAGAGCCTTCCATTCCCAACCTTGAGTCTCTGTTGAATCTAAGACAGAAGATTGTTGAGCATAAAGAACAAACTGTCCACGCAATGGAAACCATTATAAGTTGGCTTGAAAGAATTAACTTGGAAGCTTTCGAAAAGTTCTGCCCACTGAATATAAATCTCTTCTCTGGGAGGATCTTATACTGAGTTTTTCTGCAGGAAATTATATGGACCAACTTGCTATCTCATAAGAGATATCATTGTCCCTTACACAGTGTTAATTTTGTTAACTGGTTTTAAGTACCAGTTATCTCACTGTTACGTAATGTATTTTCTTGTTACTCAGGTTGTGATAAAGGTTAATCTTTCATGTGTGAGCCCTGTATCACTAAAGGGGTTGGTAGCAGCATGTCTACCAAAGAAGATCCTGGCAAAACCAAGTGCCAGCTCTTACAACAGAAACATGGAATATGTGCTTCAGAATTTGGTCTACAGGAGACTGTTCTAGAGAGTTAAAGGAGGAAGGAGAGTGTGGGAAGAGAGAAATCAATCAGTGCAACCTGCAGAGACATGAGAGAGAGAGAGAGAGAGAGAGGGTGTGTGTGAGAGAGATTGTGTGTGTGTCAGAGAGAGGGAGAGTGTGTGTGTGAGAGAGAGAGTGTGGGCGAGAGTGTGTGTGTGTGTGTGTGAGAGAGAGAGAGCGTGTGTGTGTGTGAGAGAGTGTGTGTGTGTGAGAGAGTGTGTGTGTGTGAGTGTGTGTGTGAGACAGAGAGAGTATGTGTGTCTGAGAGAGTGTGTGTGTGTCTGAGTGTGTGAGAGAGAGTGTGTGTGTGTGTGAGAGAGAGTGTGTGTGGGAGAGAGAGTGTGTGTGTTTGTGTGTGTGTGAGAGAGAGAGAGTATGTGTATGTCTGAGAGTGTGTGTGTGTCTGAGTGTGTGAGAGTATGTGTGTGTGAGAGAGAGAGAGAAAGAGAGTGTGTGTGTGTGAGAGGGAGTGTGTGTGAGAGAGAGTGTGTGTGTCTGAGAGAGAGAGTGTGTGAGAGAAAGTGTGTGTATGTGAGAGAGTGTGTGTGTGTCTGAGAGAGAGACATGATTCACAGGGAACTCTCATGTTATTGGGAATATACAACTGTGAGGACACATGTGACTTAGATGAGGGTGCCTGAGCAACGATTAGTTATTATGAAAATGATTTGACAATATTTCCCTGATGTTGCATCAAATGTTGTCATATCTCTTCATAACCCCAACTATTACCCTCAGCACCTACATCCAATTCACAGCTGACATGCACTATAACAAACACATTCTCCAACAACCTCACCCATCCATTGCTTCCTTTCAAAGCAGTTGCTGAGAAAATCCTAGGGGCAATTTTGGCTTCTACTGAATTCCAGCAGAACCTTCAGCAAAGCATTTCACTAAGCTCAGTATTCCAAACCGCAGAGAGAATCTCATTCAATCCCTTAGCCATTAATGTGCATGCATGTGTGTGTTCACAGAGTGAGTGTACGTGAGTGCGTGTGTGTGTGTGTGTGTGTGTGTGTGGAGGGGGGGGTTGAGTGCACAGTGAGTGTACACAAGTGTGTGTGTGAACAATGAGCGTGGGTGTTCACAGAGTGAGTGTACACAAGTGAGTATGCGTATGTGTTCACAGGGTGAGTGTACATGAGTGTGTATTCAAAGAGTGTATACAAGTGTGTGTCTGTGTGCCTATGTGTGTTGACAAAGTGAGTCTAAATGAGTGTTTGTGTGTGTGTGCTCACAGAGTGAGTGCACCAGCTCATGAAGAGACAGGCACTAACTGTAACAGACCAGGTGAGTGAAATGTTGATTGACATCTACCATTTGGTGAGTGACCAATGGCTGGGAAAGAGTCAAAACGTTGCCATCTGCAACAAGAAAGAGATGATTGACAAAAATAATTGTTAAGAAAATGCAGAGGTTGGACAGCATGTGGCATACTGTGCCACACAGTGGTAGGACAAGGTATTGCACCAGGATTCCCCACATGGGGAAATTTCCAAACAGTTCTGTCAAACGGTCAACCAATTGAGATTTTTACTAACATACTACCCTCCAGGAGGATTCAGCTAAAGACTGCCAATTCCACAATTATAGTCAACTATAAATCTGTTAGTTTTAGACAAAATGACCTTAAAAAAAAATTGCATTTACTTGGACACCTTTCACAACGACAGGAAGTCTCAAACAGCCAACCGAACATTTTTGAACAGCAGTCACGACTGTGGTAACAGTAAAACAGCTGCCCATTTGGACACAGCAAGCTTCAGAAAACAACAAACAAAGCTGTGCAGGTTAGTGGGATTGGCCATGCTCAGTTGCCCTATCGTGTCAGGGATGCACAGGACAGGTGGGTTAGCCATGGGAATTATAGGGTTAAGGGCTTAGGATGGGGGTATGGATCTAGGTGAGTTGTTGTTCAGAGGGTTGGTGTAGACACGATGGGCCGAGTGGCCTCTATCTGCACTGTAAGAATTTTATGATTTGAAGATAACCTGGCTTTGAGGGATTTGAGGATTGAAAGATATATGATGACCCAGCATAGAGGTGAAATCTGCTCTGCTTCTTTTCAAAATTGTGACATAAGAACTTTTACACCCACGGCTAGGTTTAATGCTTCATTTGTAAAACTGCATTTCTGACCTGGCGGAACTGGCCCCTGTAGCACACAGAAATGTTGGTGTTGATATTTGTGTTCAAGTCATGGATTTGTACCCACGACCTTCTGATCCAGCAGTGAAAGTGTTAGCAAGTTAAGCAATGTAAGGAAAAACGGAGTCAGTTTAAAGTAAAAGAGCTTGCCTAAAATATTCAGTGCCCCAAGTAGAAAACCTTTACTCTTCTACCCAATCCGTTTCTCAAAGCGCACTTGAAGTTAGCAACCATCAAGTTGGACAGTGATTCCCCTCCAAGCCCCTCACCTTCCTGACTTGGAAATATATCACCATTCCTTCAGTATCGCTAGGTCAAAATCCTGGAATTCCCGCCCTGAGGGCATTATGGGTCAACTCACAGCAGGTGGATTGCAGTGGTTCAAGATGGCAGGTCATTCCCACCTTCTCAAGGGGCAGCTAGGGACAGGTAATAAATGCTGGGCCAACCAGTGATGTTCATGTCCCATAAACGATAGAAATAAAAAGAGATGGATAATTTTGGGATAATATTCTCAAAATACGTGGTACTGGGACCGGAAAGAAAATGAGTCGATGTGGTGGATCATTTCTGGTTTTATTGAAGTGTGGAGCAATGGACCTACTCCTGCTCGCTTGATTATGTCCTTGCCAGATGGCTGGGGCTCAGAGCTGCTGTCAAAGAGATGCTTCACTTTTGCTACACAGTCAGAGGCGTTTCGAGAATCTATTTCAAACCAGGTGTAGTCCTGGCTTCTGCAAACTGCTCACATTCTCAGACGGTTCAAATAATGGCAGCAAATCCGACACTGAAGCCCTCTATGAAAAGAAAACAAAAAGAAACACATTGCCTGTTGCAGTTTTGTACGTTATGAGTTGAGTTAAATGATGCCTCTGTTTCACAGCATTGCAATAATGTACTGTAAGAATGGTAGTGATAAACGTTTTAACTTATTTATTTTTCTATTTTTGTACTGAAGCTTGTGTACCTGGGTTCCTTTGTACCTAAGATGGTACTGTGGATATCGTACACTTTTCACTGTAATCCCGTACTGAAGTACAAATGACAATAAAACTGAAATCTGCACCTAAATCTACTGATTTTATTTTAATCATTCATGGGAGGTGAACATCGCAGGTTGGCCCAGCATTTATTGCCCATCCCTAGTTGTCCCTTGAGAAGGTGGTGGTGAACTGCTTTCTTGAACTGCTGCAGCCCTACAGTTCACATGCTGTAGGTTGATAGCGACGGAACGGTGATACATTTCCAAGTCAGGATGGTGAGTGGTTTGGAGGGGATCTTGCAAGGGCTGGTGTTCCCATGTATCTGCTGCCTTTGACCTTCTAAATAGAAGTGTCATGGGTTTGGAGGGTGCTGTCTGAAGATCTTTGGTGAACCTGGAGCGAGGTGGAGATGGCCTGCAGTGAAGATTGGGAATTGGGACAGCCCAGTCAGACCATGTGGAAATCCTTACAGAAAAACTGTGATGTTAATCTTTTCAGCTTTATTTCTTATTTTCCTAACTTATACTATGTATATCTGTAATGGAGTCTAACATTTTTCTCTATTTTCTCTCTATTTTTAGACCTAAGATTTGTCCTGAGATATGTTGTACCTAAGATGGCGACATTGTATACTTTTCACTGTACTCCTTTTTTTTATAACTTAAGTACGTATTACAATAACCCTAATTTTAATTCTGGAGATAATGCACACTACTGCTACTGAGTGTCGGTGGTGGAGGGAGTGGATATGGTGCCAATCAAGTGGGCTGCTTTAGCCTGGATGTAGTCAACTTCTTGAGTGTTGTTAGAGCTGCACCCATCCAGGCAAGTGGGGAGTATTCCATCACACTCTTGACTTGTGCCTTGTAGATGGCAGAAAGTAGTGACAATTAGTAAAAAGGAACATTTTGTGACACAAAATGGAATCTTAGGCTTTATATATGAATACATAGAGTACAAGAGGGAGATAGTCAGGCTAAACTTTTATGAAACACAGGTTAGGCATCAACTAGATTATTGCAGCCTGTTTGGAATGTCAAAATCCAATATTTAGGGGATAGCAAAGACTTGGCACTAGTTCTTTTTACTGAGATGGCATGAGGAATAAGAACTTCATTTCTATGGAGACACAACAGAAGTTAGAATCACTGTCCTTAAATCAGAGAAGGCAAGGGAAGGATTCAACATCAGGAAGGGTTTCCATACAGCAAATAAGGAGAAACTGTTCCAACTGCAGAGCGCTCCAAAACAAGGGGACATGTGTAAAATGTTGCCACCAAAGGAAGCAGAGAGGGAGATGAGCAGCACATTGTCGTGAACTGAAATGCCCTGCCCAAAATTGTTGTTGAAGAATTAGCTAAATAGATTAAAAAGGAGAAAGTCATGGCAGCAGAGGGAAAGACTAGGGACAGGGGGACGAACTGCTCAGCTCTTTGGAAGGTTACTCAATGGCCTGAATGGCTTCAATCCTTGCAGTAAATTTCGATCATTCCAAAAAGATAAGCATCTCTGCTAATTATAATTCTTGTGTTATGTGTCTATGGTAGAAATACATTGAGGAAATGGTTCAATCAGATAACTTTATACATATTCCGCCAGTTCAAACCATTTGGATACTTAAAGTAAGGCAATTATTGGGTAAGATAGATAATGTTTTTGAACAGTGAAAAAATTAAGGGTTCTGGTGAGAGGGCAATGGAGCTGAGACAACGGAAAGATCAGCTCTGATCTTGTTGAATGTTGGGGCAGGCTCGAAGGATGAGGTGGCCTACTCCTGTTCCTAGTTCTTATGTTCATATCACAAGAAAGTAAACTGTTGGATACAGATAGCAGCACATGTTATTCAGACAGAACTAAAACATGGAGCCTGGATTTTAAGTATCCTTTGAACCCAATGCAAGGGTAATTATTGACAAATCAGTGCGTCGGATTTGCAATCATGAGCTTAGGGAATCGAGTTGGGAATGGGTAAAGAAACTTAATCAGCTAGCTTTAAACAAAGCAAGACTGACAGCCTCTACTGACAGCTCCCTAAAAACTGAATGCCTTTTTGCGAGGTTCTTTTTGTGAACTGTCCTTTGACATGACCCTGAAGTTGCACTGTCATCCTCAAAGACTTCATTATGAGCGGAGATTCCCTCCTGTGCAGTTTATTGTATTTTTCTTTTTAAGTTAGCATCTCCCTCCTGCAAGTTATTTAGTCGTTTTTTTTTCCCCTGACGGGTTGATAGATGGTTCAATTATTATCACAAACTTGGCCCTCAAAGTCTCCTATCGCTGTTAATAAAAGTGATTTCAATCCTAATTCTAACTGTTGGTAAGTCAAAATCGACCACCACATACTGTCCTCATTGTGTTCAGTTCTGCTGAGGAATCTCACTGCTACAGGCAATTACACACAGGCCAATTGCTTTATCTCTGAGCACAATGCCAAGGAACCATGTCAGAAGCCACAAGTCATTTTCTTTTTTGTTTTTCTAATGTCCCAGCCTATTTTCCCTGCATTGTGCAGTGCTATTGTTTTTGAAAATTGCCTCTGAAATGCTTCATAAAGACTTGAGAGCACTTTACTCATGACGGAAAATCTATCAGTTGAATCGCGTGATGGAGCAGAGCATGTGACCCCAAAAGGCTGGATGATAGGCAAGTTCTCTGCCTGATGGATTTGGATTTAAATCAGAGTCAGATACATTCCTTGCAACTACCCTCCTGAGGCTTCGGTCTTCTGGCATTGTGACTTCCTCACGAACTTTACATCCCCAAAGCGCTGAAAGCAACATGAACAAATTGCACTCAGAGTTATGGAGCGAAATGGTCCAATTTGCTCTGTAGGAACATTATCAAACATGGTTCTTCATACCAAAATATCTCAAGAGACGTTTGAACAGGAAATCAAAGATTGTTCGAGTTAGTCAACAATGTCTGTTTCAAGTTATGCCTTAAAGGAATACAGAATCCTGACATTGTGGAAACAGGTCCTTCAGCCCAACATGTCCACACTGACTTTCCAAAGAGTATCCTATCCGTTCCCCTATTCTATATTTACCCCTGACTAATACACTTAACGCACACATCCCTGAAAACTATGGGCACAGCCAATTTACCTAACCTGGACATCTTTGGACATAAATCAGAGCACCCGGAGGAAACCCACGCAGGCACAGGGAGAATGTGCAAACTCCACACAGACAGTCACTTGAGGCTGGAATTAAACCCAAGTCCTTGTCATCGGGAAACAGTAGTGCCAACCACTGAGCCACCATGCTGCCTGTCTGGAAAGGAATTTCCAGTGCTTGAGGTCTTGGCAGTTGAAGGACAAGATGCACTGGAGAAATTCACCAAAGATCCTCAGACAGCACCTTCCAAACCCACAACCACTTCCTTCTAGAAGGACAAGGGCAGCAAATGTTTTCATTTGTTATGGGATGTGGGTGTTGCTGGCTGGCCTGTATTTATTGCCCATCCCTGGTTGTCCTTGAGCACGTGAGACTGTGTTGCCTCCTGGAACTGCTGTAGTCCACCTACTGTGAGTTGACTCACAATGCCTTCAGGGTGGGAATTCCAGGATTTTGATCCAGTGACAGTGAAGGAATGGAGATATATTTCCAAGTCAGGATGGTGAGGGGCTTGTAGGTGGTGGTGTTCTTGTGTGTCTGCTGCCCTTTTCCTTCTAGTGGTTGTCGGTTTGGAAGGTGCTGTCTAAGGATCTTTGGTGAATTCCTGCAGTATATCTTGTAAATAGTACACACTGCTGCTACTGAGCATTGGTGGTGGAGAGAGTGGATGTTTGTGGCTATGGTGTCAATCATGCGAGAATCAGTTACTTTCTGCAATATTCCTAGCCTCTGACCTGTACTTGTGGCCACTTTGTTTATGTGGCATGTCTAGTTGAATTTCTGGTGGATGGTAACCCCCAGTAAGGTGATAGTGGGGGGTTCAGTGATGATAACATCATTGATTGTCAAGGGGCAGGGGTTAGATTGTCTCTAATTGGTGATGATCATAGCCTGGCATTTGTGTGGCACGAATGATATGTGGGAACACCACCACATGCAAGACCCCATCCAAGCCACTCACTATCCTGACTCAGGTACTGTTCCTTCACTGTCGCTGAGTCAAATTGCTGGAATGCCCTCCCTGAGGATATTGTGGGTCAACCCACAGTGGGGGAACTGCAGTGGTTCAAGAAGGCAGCACATCACCACCTTCTCAAGGGCAACTAGGAATGGGCGATAATTTCCTGATGCTGCCTGACCTGCTGTGCTTTTCCAGCACCACTCTAATCTTGACTTTGATCTCCAGCATCTGCAGTTCTCACTTTTGCCATGGGCCAGTGACACCCAATAAAAACAAGGTACAGCTGCCAATGGCAGAGTAATTAGATTGGGCACCTACAACAGACCAAAGATGGAGGAACACAGATACCATGGGCAGTTATAGGGCTGGAAAAGATTATCGAGAAATGGAAGGGGTATATGGAGGGGAAGCTATATCAAGGAAACATGGGGGCATGTTTTAAAACTGAGGAGTATGATTAACCAAGAACTAATTGGTCAGTGAGAATGGATTGAGCTGGAAGAAGACAATGGAAATTTGGGTGATCTCACACCGATAGAGGGTAGACCATGAAAGATTAGGAGCAATAACCCACAATAGAAGGTAATTAAAGGCCTGGGAGAGGGATTCAGTTGCAGATGAACTGAAGTGGAATAGAGTCACATTGACATTACAGAAATACATGATCTTCCTGGTGATACTAATACCTCTCAATAGTTTTTTTTTAAACTCTTACAAAGGTTAATCCTAACCAGGTCTGGCAGAACCTTTGGAGAGAGATAGTTATGCCTAACGGGCTGCTACCATCTATGTGTGAATGATTTATATTGTCGTGTTTATTTTACAGTGAAATAGAATAAAGTACAGTGAAAAATATTTGTTTGTCACCATAATCCAGCATCATTTTGATAGTTTAAGAATAAAAGAAAACGTAAAGATATAGATGAAGGAGATGTCCATCTCTGTCCAAGTTCTGAGCCAGTTCAGAAACACCATGCTTGCCCAATGACAAAATCGCCGATCCTCAGACTCCATCCTTCACCGCTGGGCTTACCCTGCTGATGTCACCTCAGGGCTCACGCCCCACCCCACTCTGGGCTCACTTTCAACCTATGCCCTCTAGTTCTGGGTTCCCCCACCCTAGGGAAAAGACCTTGTCTGCTTATCCTATCCATACCCCTCATGATTTTATAAACCTCTATAAAGGTCACTCTTCAGCTTTCATGCTCCAGGGAAAACAGCCTCAACTTTCTTAACTTGAGGAAAAGACCTCGGATATTCACCCTATCCAATGACTCTCATGATTTTATAAAGCTCTATGAGGTCACCCCTTAGCCTCTGATGCTCCAGGGAAAACAGCCCCAGCCTGTTCAGCCTCTCCCCACAGCCCAAATCCTCCAATCCTGGCAACATCTTTGGAAATCTTTTCAGAACCCTTTCAAGTTTCACAACATCCGTCCGATAGGAGGGAGACCAGAATTGCACGCAATATTGTGTTGATTCAATCACCCAAATGGCCAATCACTTTTCCTTTGCTCTATTATCTGTAATAAAGCTTATGTAATGAACTAAAATAATTCATTTATTTAAACAGAGCATATTTAGAAAACCCCAACGGGGTTAACATCCAAGCTGTCATCTGGAATTAGAACTATGTACCATTTTCCCTAAAACACACTCACACAACACAACAGACAATAGACTCTGCAGAAATGATGCTATTTTTAAAAAGAGTAAGGCAACACCCCAGCTCATTGTGGACCAAGGTACTTCAAACAAAGGATAGAATTTGATTTATCTTCAAAGTTCATCATACTGCTTATCAATGACATCACACTGCTTATCAATGACATCACAATGCCTATCAATGACATCACACTGCTTATCAATGACATCACAATGCATATCAAAGACATCACACTGCTGATAGACATAGACTAATGGGAGATCTTTAGTTTCTATTGAAATCAAGCTGGATTTGAGCCTTTGGAAAGTGTTCAAAGTTAGTTTCTGCCAGAAATTTTAAGGTAGTCAGAAGTTCAGATTTTTGGAAGTTTATCATGTTTCCAAGATCTTCTACTGAGAGAGGGAGACATGCCATGCTTGGGGTTTACTTCTTTACAATCATCTCGATTTATGCAAATAAAATCAAGTGTATTATGAGCTGCTAGGAAACCACCTACACAGATGTCTTCATGGTCTTTTCAAAGCCAGAAATTAAAGATCACAAACGCCTTCTGTTATCTCTCTAAAACACAGCTCTGAAGAAGGGTCACTGGACCTGAAACATTAACTCTGCTTTCTCTCCACAGGTGCTGTAGGACCTGCTAACTTTTTAAAGCAACTTCTGTTTTTGTTGCAATTGTAAATGTAGGCCTAATGAGTACTAACCATATCCTGTGAAAGATATAAACAAAATATGACTGTGTGGCATTGATTTGCACAGTGATGTATTCAATTGCATGTTTTTTGATGATGTGCATCTGTCGAATGCTCAATGTGTAGTGTGTTGCTCAGACATGGGGTAACTCTCCCATTACAGAGAGAGAGAGAGCGAGAGGTCTGGCGGTGAGTTTGTCCTGAGGGTCTCCATGCTGATTTCTCTCCTACAGGGAAGATGTTGTGAAAGTGGAAAGAGTTTTGAAAAGATTTATAAGGATGTTGCCAGGGTTGGAGGATTTGAGCGATAGGGAGAGGCTGAACAGGCTGGGGCTGTTTTCCCTGGAGCACCGGAGGCTGAGAGGTGACCTTATAGAGGTTTATAAAATCATGAGGGACATGGATAGGATGAATTGCCAAGGTCTTTTTCTCAGGGAAAGGGAGTCCAAAACTAGAGGGCATAGGTTTAAGGTGAGAAGTGAAAGATTTAAAAGGGAGGGTGGTGTGTGTATGGAATGAGCTGCCAGAGGAACTGGTGGAGGCTGGTACAATTGCAGCATTTAAAAGGCAGCTGGATGGGTATATGAATACCAAGGGTTTAGAGGGATATGGACCAAATGCTGGCAAATGGGACTAAATTAATTTAGGATATCTGATCAGCATGGGCGAGTTGGACCCAAAGGTTTGTTTCCGTGTTGTATAGCTATATGATTATGACTCTGTGCCTCAGGCGAGGGGTGATGCTAGAAGGAGAGTCTTTCATCGTCAAGTGTATTACTCCCCAAACATTCCCGTGACACAAAATATAATACTCAGCAATCCAACACCATAGACTCAAGTTGAAAAGTGGAGCACATTACTCCACATCTAACACTAGACTAGATTGCCCGAATAGTGGCTCAATGTAGGATTTCGTTTGAGCCTGAGACACTAACCTGACTTCATAAATTCAAATAGATAAAGAATAAGGCATTCCATAGATTTTGATGGCGTCAGAACAAAGTCAAATATGATGATAAGGTGAGAAAGTGAAGCTGGTGTAGGAGAAGAGCCAAGAGCCCTTCAAATGACCGAGCAGACGAGAAACTCTTATTTCCTTAGCTCTATGGTCGATTCACTGCAGTATGTTACTGGGAGAACACAAGTGCAGGCCTTCGACATCTGATTAACTTGAAGGTTTTAAAAACATGGGCTTTGCATCAACATGAGTAAGGTATTTTCCTGCTTAATTTATTTTTAAGAAGTCATTCAGTTTTGCCCAGGAAGATAAATTCAGTTTCTCATTAATTAATGAATGATTAAGTAGTTTTTGTATTAAACGTCATGTTTAATCACTCATTCTACTCTTCCTCTTTTATCTGCTTTGTTTCCTCCATGTATCTTTAACAAGACATCCTCACTCTTGTTGAGGTGGTGTTTACAGGATCTGGTACTAACAGCTTTAGAGTTTGCTAAAATCCATTAGACAGTTAAATGGCCTTTTAGCAGGGACAGATAACTTGTTAGCATAACACCATCCAGTTCAGTCTTTGATTGAACAATCAGCCAGATAGCTAATTACATTCTATTGATCTGATCCAAAGGTTTTGCATTTAAATTCCAAAACTGATATCCTTGCTAGCAGTACTGCAACAAAGCCCAATTTTTCTCTCTATCTGATCATTGTGCACGGCGTTGTAAGCAACTAAAATAACCAGATGATCTGCTTAGATTTTCCATCTTGGTGGAGGTCAAAACCAGTGGGAAGTAACATAAAATGTTCACAATTAAACCTAATAAGGAAAAGCTTCTTTATCAATGCAGAGAGTACTGAGAATGTAAAACTTATTGCCATATGGAGTAGCTGATGCATACAGGATGAATGAATTTAACCAGATAGCCAAATGATGGGAAAAGGAACAGAAAGGCATATTAATCGGTAGGGATGAAGCAGATTGGAGCGGGCCTGTTTGGATCACAAAGACCAGCAGAGATCTGTGCTGATGTTTGTGCTGTTTATTTTGATAAAGTGACACACCTTCATCCGATGATAGTTTTAATTTGGTTTTCTCTCAGAGAAGGACTTACCCGACTAATACTTGGAAGGGTAAGTCCTTCTCTGATAGGACTTATCAGTTCACATGTATGAACGATAAAAGCAAAATACTGCAGCAACTGGAAAACTGAAATAAAATGAGAAAATGCTGGAGAAGCTCAGCAGGTTTGGTAGCATCCGCAGAGAGAGAGAGTTCACTGCTGCAGAGTTCTTGGATTTGAAACAGTAACTGTGTCTGTCTGTCTGTCTGTCTGTCTCTCACTGTCTCCACAAATGCTGCCAGACCTATCGAGTTTCTCCAGCACTTTGTTTTTAGTACCAGGAATGGGGTGGGTTGTCGATTAAGGAAAGGTTGTTTAGACAGGGCCTGTATCTGCTGAAGTGTAGGAGATTAAAAACAGATTATCCTTTTACTGTCAAGTGTGTTCCATTGAAGGGGTACAGTGAAAAGCATTTACAATGTCTGCCTTCTTATAGCGACAAATAAATGTGGCTGCATGATTTTGCAATGTTGAAAAATAAATTAAAAATAGGACATCATTAAAGAGTTGACATTACAGGTGCATAAATCCCTGAAAGTTGTCATCCAGGTTGATAGGGTTGTTAAGAAGGCATAGGGTGTGTTGGCGTTTATTTGGTAGCGGGACTGAGTTTCGGAGCCATGAGGTAGGTCATGCTTCACAAGACACTGGTGCGGCCGCACCTGGAGTATTGTGTACAGTTCTGGTCACCGCATTATAGGAAGGATGTGAAAGCTTTGGAAAGGGTTCAGAGGAGATTTACTAAGATATTGCCTGGTATGGAAGGGCAGCCTTACGAGGAAAGGCTGTGGGAACTGAGGCTGTTTTCGTTGGAGAGAAGAAGGTTGAGAGGTGACTTAATCAAGATGTATAAGACAATCAGAGGGTTAGATTGGGTGGACAGTGAGAGCCTTTTCCCTCGGATGGTGAAGGCTAACACGAGGGGACATACCTTTAAATTGAGAAATGATAGATTTAGGACAGATATCAGGGGCAGTTTCTTTACTCAGAGAGTAGTAGGGCGTGGAACAGCCTGCCTGCAACAGTAGTAGACTCGCCAACATCAAGGGCATTTGAATGGGCATTGGACATACATATGGATAATAATGGAATGGTGTAGGTTGGATGGGCATCAGATTAATTTTGCAGGTCGGCACAACATTGAGGGCCGAAGGGCCTGTATTGCGCTGTAACATTCCATCATCTATATTCTATGTTCTACAGTAAGGTAGGAAACTTAAAATTGATAATGGTAATGTCCTGGGGATTGTTGCTGAACAAAGAGATGTTGGAGTGTAGGTTGAAAGTAAAGTTGCAGGTAGATAGGATAGTGAAGAAAACATTTGGTATGCTTTCCTTTATTGGTCAGACTATTGAGTACAGGAGTTGGGAGGTCATGTTACGGCTGCACAGGGCATTTGTTAGGTCACTGTTGGAGTACTGCATGCAATTCTGGTCTCCTTCCTATCAGAAAGATGTTGTGAAAGTTGAAAGAGTTGTTGTTAGAGTTGGAGGGTTTGAGCTATAAGGAGAGGTTGAACAGGCTGGGGCTGTTTTCCCTGGAGCGTCAGAAGCTGAGGGGTGATGTCATAGAGGTTTATAAAATCATGAGGGGCATGGATAGGATATATAGACAAGGTCTTTTCCCTAGGTTGGGGGAGTCAAGGACTAGAGGACATAGGTTTAGGGTGAGAGGGGAAAGCTATAAAAGGGACCTAAGGGGCAACCTTTTCACACAGAGGCTGGTACGTGTATGGAATGAGCTGCCAGAGGATGTGGTGGAGGCTGGTACAACTACAACATTTAAAAGGCATTTGGATGGGTAATATGAATAGGATGAGTTTAGAGGGATATGGGCCAAGTGCTGGCAAATGGGATTAGATTAGGTTAGACTATCTGATTAGTGTGGACAAGTTGGACTGAAGGATCTGTTTCCATGCTGTACATCTCCAAGACTCTAATCGCTTTTGTGTTATCTCCGGGTCACTAAGATTACGGGTCCATTCAACCCCTTGAAACTCTCCTTATGTTTAATTCGGTCACAATTCATCCAGTAAAGAAGAGACAAGCTAAAGGGGACGTAGGCCCTTTCAAGAATGAGGAGAAAGTGAGGACTGCAGATGCTGGAGAGCAGAGTCGAGAGTGTGGTGCTGGTAAAGGCAGCATCCGAGGAGCAGGAGAATCAATGTTTAGGGCATAAGCTCTTCATCAGGAATGAGGGAGGAGGGTCCTAAGGGGGCTGACAGATAAATGGGAGGGACTGGGTCTGGGAGGGAGGCAGCTGAGAATGTGATAGTTAGATGAAGGTGGGGGGGAAGGGTGATAGGTCAGAGAGGAGGACGGAGCAGATATGTGGGAAAAGTGATGGACAGATCAGGAGGGACGGTGCCGAGTTGGAGGCTTGGGACTGGGATAATGTGGGGGGAGGGCAAATGAGGAAACTGTTGAAATCCACATTAATCCCATGTGGTTGCAGCATCCCAAGGCAGAATATGAAGGCAGAATTCCTCCGGGCATCGAGTGGCAAGGGTTTGGCGATGGAGGAGGCCCAGGGCCTGCATGTCCTTGTTGGAGTGGGTGGGGGAGTTGAAGTGTTCAGCCACAGGGCGGTGGGGTTGGTTGGTGTAGATGTCTCAGAGATGTTCTCTGAAACGATCTGCCTGACCTCATATTGCCATGCTATTCTGCTTGATCAGCTTTCCTAAATGCTCTGCTATTACATCTTTTGTAATATACTATGACATTTCCCCAATAACATTATGCTAAGTAGCCTTTAGTTGTTTGTTTTCTGCTTCCTATTTTGAGTAAGAGCATACATCAGCAGCCTTCCAATCCTCTGGATCCCTGTGAGAATCCAAGGATTCCTGAAAGATTACTTCCAGTGTATCCACAATCTCTGTAGTAAATTCCTTTAATGTCCTCGGCTATATTCCATCAGGTCCAAGGGACTTATAGGACTTTAATCCATGAATTTACCCAAACTTTTTCATGATTAATTGTTTTTTATTTCCAGTCCTTATGCTCCCTGAATATTTAAATGCTATTAATGTCTTCTCCATGCGAAGGCTGATAGGATTTATTCAACTCTTTTGCCATTTACTCATTCCCCAATTTTATCGCCCTAGCCTCATTCTCTAAGGGTAGAGAGTGTGGTGCTGGAAAAGCACAGCAGGTCAGGCAGCATCTGAGGAGCAGGAGAATCGATGTTTTGTGCGTGAGCCTCACTTTCTACTAGCATGGCAACATGAAGGGGAAAGTTACGCTTGACAGATTTACAAGAAATCCTTGAGGAGGTTAAAGCAGGATAGATAAAGGGGAAGCAGTTGATATAATATATTTGGATCTCAGAAGATAGTTGATAAGCTACCACACATTAGGGCACTTAATAAACTAACAGCCCATGGTGTTGGAGGCAGGATTGGCTCAACAATTGAACACAGAGTTGGTCTAAGGGGGACATTTTCACACTGGCAATCTGGTGTATCCCAAGGATACACCAAGTGCTGGGGGTCACAGTTATTTACAATATCGATCAACCACTTGGATAAGGACAGTGAACATGCTAAAGTCAAGTTTGTGGATGACACAAAAATTGGTAGAAAGACAATTAGTGAAGATGACACAAAGAGTCTGCAATGGGATATAGATAGCTTAACCAAATGGGCAAAAAATAGCAGATGGAATAAAATGTGGAAAAATGTGGGATTCCGCACTTTGCAGAAAAAATAGAGGAGCTGAATATTATTTAAATGGAGAAAGACTGTGGAAAGCTGTATAACAGAGGGGTTTAGTGGTTGAGAGAATCTAAGTTCAGCAAGTATTAGGGAAACCACATGAAATGTTGCCCTTTAGGTTTTAACGTACGGAATATAAAAGTAGGGAAGTTTGGTTAAAAAAAGCAAGGCACTAGTCAGACCACAGCTGGAATACTGTGAATGGTAACTAATGAAAGGTATTAGGGGCAGGCCAGGGAAGGTTCACAAGGCTGATACCAGTTATCAACACATTGTCTTCCGAGGAGAGGTTGAGTAGATTGGTCTGTACTCATTGGAGTTCCAAAGAATATGAGGTGCATTTAATTAAACATATAAGATTCTGAGGGGACTTGAGAGGGAAGATGCAGAAAAGCTGTTTCCTCTTGTAGGAAATTCCAGCACCAGTGGGCATCATCTCAGAACAAGGGGTCACCCACCTGAAATAGGGATTAGAAGGAATTTCTTCTCTGAGAGGGTAGGGAATCCATGAAATTCTTTATTGCAGAGGGCTGTTCGAGGCTGTGTTGTTCAGTATATACAAGGCTGAAACTGACAGATTTTTAATCAGAAAGGGAATCAAGAGTTATGGGAAAAAGGCAGAAAAGTGATGTAGAGAATTATCAGATCAGCCATGATCTCATTGAATGGATAAGCAGAATTGTTGGGCTGAATGGCCTACACCTGCTCCTATTTCTTATGGTTTTATGTGGTATGTTATCCCAACTCCATTCGCACACATTAGTTCCATTTCCCAAATACTTTTGCCTCAGAAAATATTCTCAATCTCTTATTGCTGGCTAGTCTTCTCTCTGTCTCTGCTACCTGACCACCATCTGGCAAACTGGGTTGGTTTGATAGTATACAGGAGATTTTAATGCAATGACCCGAAACCCATCCAAATAGTGGTAATTCTGATGGGGCAGTGCCACAGGTCCTCGTGTGTGTGAGATTCACAATGCCTCTGTGCAATACTGGGCCATCTGTGATACTCAGCTCTATCAGGGAGTGAAAATCATGTTCACGTCATTTCTCTGTCTGCTCTCATAAGGACCACACCATCATCGCCCCCAATCCATAACCGCTGTCCCTACCCCTTTTCAACGTGCTGTCATGGAGACTAACCAGAGTTTAACTTTAGCTTTGTCTGCAAAGGCGACACAAAATTCACGCCATTAAAAAAAAGATTATCTGTACACCAATTCATACAAATTTAATTAGGAGTCAATGCCAAATACAGCAGCGTTTGTTGACATCCTCAGTGCCTGGGAGGGATGGCAGTACAACACATTAGAGGAGCTGGCTGAAAGTGTCAAAGTGGACAGATAGCAGCCCGAAGACGAAGAAGGACAGAAATAAATGTCAACAGTACTTACATATTACACCTCTGGGCAAAGAGCAGCTTTCCATCTCCAGCGTCATTTGTTATTGTGAAGTGTCAACACTATCCAATGTATTCCTTCTGCTGATTCCAGACTGCGGATTTATGAATTCTCCCACCCTCTGTCTACAAGGTTTTTTTTCTCTTTCCCTGGCAGTCACTAATAAATTGTGAAGAAGAAATTCAGGAGAAGCTGGATTCCGTTCCATTCTCCCAGTTTCTCCATCTCTATCACATCTATTCTGATGATGCCCCCATCACTGGCTGCTCCTAGAGTGAGGATTCTTCCTCCATTTCCCCCCCCTCACTGTGGCTGACAGGGCCTTCAGCTGTGTACAACCACCTTCCTCATGTTCCCCACCCCTTCCCCTCTCTCCCAGAACAATGTTAGGGATCTTCTTGACTTTACTTTCCTACATTCAAAGGATCATCCACTTCCATTTTCACCAGCACCAAACACATCCTCCCCTAGTGGTTCTGTTCGCCGAGCTGGACGTTTTTGTTGCAAACGTTTCGTCCCCTGGCTAGGAGACATCATCAGTGCTCTGGAGCCTCCTGCGAAGCGCTTCTTTGATGTTTCTTCCGCTATTTATAGTGGTCTGTCCTTGCCGCTTCCGGGTGTCAGTTTCAGCTGTAGTGGTTGGTATATTGGGTCCAGGTCGATGTGTTTGTTGATGGAGTTTGTGGATGAATGCCATGCCTCTAGGAATTCCCTGGCTGTTCTCTGTCTGGCTTGCCCTATGATAGTAGTGTTTTCCCAGTCGAATTCCCATCCACAAACTCCATCAACAAACACATCGACCTGGACCCAATATACCAACCACTACAGCGGATAGCTGAAACTGACACCCGGAAGCGGCAAAGACAGACCACTATAAATACCGGAAGAAACATCAAAGAAGCGCTTCGCAGGAGGCTCCAGAGCACTGATGATGTCTCCTAGCCAGGGGACGAAACGTTTGCAACAAAAACTTCCAGCTCGGCGAACAGAACCACTACAACAAGCACCCGAGCTACAAATCTTCGCACAAACTTTGAACATCTTCCCCTACTTTCCAGCTTCAGCATTCTGCAAGAACCATTCCCTCTGCGTGGCCTTGGTCTCCTCCTCCATTGCCCCTAACTTCCTCACATCCCCATGACATCTTCCAAAGTAATTGTAACACTTGCCTGTTCACCTCCTGCCTCCTCACTATCCAAAACCCCAAACACACCTTCCAGGTGATGGGAGCATTTCACTTGTAATTCTTTCAACCCTGTCTACAGTATTCTCCACTTACATGGTGGTCTCCTTTATATTAGCAAGAGCAAACATAGACTGAGTGGCCGCTTTGTGTAACACCTCCGTTCTGTCTGTAGAATGACCCCAACCTCCCAGTTGCTTTATGTTTTAAGAAATGCCATGCTCTCATGCTATTATTTCAGTCCTGAGCCTGATGCAATGTTCCAATGAAGCACAACACCACTCGAGGAACAATATCCCCATTCTCCACTTCAGAACTTTACAGCTTCCAGGACTCAACGTTGAGTTCCATAACTTCAGAAACTGATTGTATTATACCTGTTTGCCATTTTTCTTCCATTCTCTTTTCCCTCCCAAGCTCTGTCTCTCTCTCTCTCCCTTTCTCTCGCACACGTACGCACACCACACACGCATACGCACACATACACAGGCAAACACACGTACACATACATAGGCAAATGCACACACACACACATGCAGGCGCACACGCACGTGCACACACACATGCACGCACAAACAGAAAAAGCTTTGAATTTTTTGTGTCACCTTTATTTTGCTCTCAGTGGAAAGGCCCAACTTTTCCTTATTTTACATCCATCTTATATCTTTTTCTTCCTCATTCTCCACCATTAACAGGTCTTTGACTTTGGCACTGCTGCCCCTTCACCATCTGATCCTATTGGCCTTCCACCACTTCTGTCAAAGATAGAAACAGGAAACATTTCCCAACGCCTTTTAGTTCTGAAGAAGAGTCATATCAGATTGAAGTTCTCTTCCTCTCTCTTTATGGGCGGCACGGTGGCACAGTGGTTAGCACTGCTGCCTCACAGCGCCTGTAGACCCGGGTTCAATTCCCGACTCAGGCGACTGACTGTGTGGAGTTTGCACGTTCTCCCCGTGTCTGCGTGGGTTTCCTCCGGGTGCTCCGGTTTCCTCCCACAGTCCAAAGATGTGCGGGTCAGGTGAATTGGCCAAGCTAAATTGCCCGTAGTGTTAGGTAAGGGGTAAATGTAGGGGTATGGGTGGGTTGCGCTTCGGCGGGTCGGTGTGGACTTGTTGGGCCGAAGGGCCTGTTTCCACACTGTAAGTCTAATCAAAATCTACTGATGCTGCCAGACCTGCTGAGTTTCTTGAACATTCCCGATGTTTGTTGCAGAAGGAAGCTGATGGTTTATCACGCAAAAGGGGTTGAGCTTTCTTCAGTAAATCACCCCAAAGTGCTCATCTGCAGCAAGACTTGTATTAGACCACTCCTCAATGCTCTGACACTGATGTTATCCCAGCCCCCATCTTGTTAGCAAGTCACTTGTATCCAGTGTCTAACCGCATGTAGTTCCTGCCTCAAAGCTGCTGTCTAAGAAACATTCCAAAATAACTGCACAAAGGCCAGCATCCTGTCATTATGTCACCATTTATTTACACATGAACAGTCCTCTTCAGAGTGAGGTATCAGAATGTCAGAATCTCTGACACTCCTGCTTAGAGCTGTCAGCCCAGGCTCCCTGATTGAACCACATTAACAGCCCAAATCAGGGAACTCATATTCTATGATGTCCAACTGGCTGACCTCATTAAAATCAGTACATCCCTCCCCCTCCATGTCCGAGGACGAGGTCGGTCCTCTTTCTTGGAGATCCTCCTGGGGTGTTTCAGCCACGGGTCAGGTCCCTCTGACCCGCTGTCCGATACGGGCAGAGTGTAACATACAGGGGCTCGCCTCTTTCAAGTGTTTCAGTGGAATTTCACTCTCCTTTTCCGGTGACAAAGGCATTGAGGAGGCTCTGTCCATCATGTCCATCTCTGATTCTGAGGACTCATCATTTCTTGATGGAGTGGGTGAACCAATGGCTTCTGTTAGCCTTCCTGACTATCCTGAGGGGCTGGGAACGTTTGCAGTTTCCATATGGTTCAGTACCATCACAACTACCTGAACTTAATATGTCAATGGTCCTGACCTCGCGTTGACCATGCCTCTTACCCATGCAGGGCCACTCATGTGGGTTCCTATACCAAACTCAATTCCCTGTTTGAAACCCGTATCTCTGGTTTAGTGGAGTCTTGTGTCAGCATTGACATTCCTGATGGTGTTTCACCCTCCCGTGCCCCAAGAGGGTTGAGAAGATTAGACTTATCCTGGTGTGAAGTCTTCTATCATTAGCAACTCAGTCAGTGCTATCCTTGTAGTTAAATGAGGGGTGATCCTATAATCAAATAGGAACCATGACAGTTTGGTCTCTAGCGAGGCCATGGGCTGTTCTTTTGAGCCTGCCTTCAAGGTTTGGACTATTCTTTCTGCCAGGCTGTCCTTTTATGTCAAATCCCATTCAACTTTAGAAATACCCAAATTCTCTGCTGGTAAACAATGGCCTGTTCTCTGTGACCAACACTTCCAGGAGTCTTGAAAAAGATGCTTGCAGCTTTTCTGTTGTCTTTCTCATGTTTGATGAATAAAGTCTGCATATGTCCAGCCCCTTTGAGTGGGCATCCACAATGACAAAGTATATTGAGACCGTGAAAAGACCTGCATTGTCGACCTGTAACCAAATCCAAGGTTTACCTAGCCATTCCCACAGATGTTGGAGAGGTTGTCCTTGTTGGCACTCTGGGCACGACCCCACCAATGTGACCATGTCTGCATCCAGGCCTGGCCACAGAAATAATCTCTTGCCAACATCTTCAATGTGGAGACCCCTGGAAGACCCTGGTGGAGTTCAATCAGTATCTAGCAGCAACCTTTGCTCAGAACAAACACTCTTGCTCTTTATAACAATATTCCATCCTCTACTGTGATCTGTTCTCTCCAGGTCCAAAACAATTTCAATACTAGTTGTGATGGCCCTTTGGTTTCCCCTAAAGTCACCAGTTGTGACAGTTTTGAAAAGGCCAGATCTTTCTGCATCCAAAGTCTGATATTGTCAGCTGTGACTGGGAGCGGAAACAGAAAATTTAATATCATTGCAGAGTGTTCCATTAGGGATACCAGTGTTGACATATTAAATAACGGGAGGTGACTCAATGCATCTACATTTGCTACTCAGACTCCTGGACAGTGTTCTAACTTGTAATTATTAGCACTTAGTATTTGAGCTTACTGCTAAATGTGGCCTCAGGCCATGGGTGGGATAAGAGCACTGCCTTGACCTCCTTAAGCAGACCAAATAGGGGTTTGTGGTCTGTGATTATCACAAATTTCCATCCATTATGGCATTGGTGGAATTTCTTGACTTCAAATATGACTGCCAAACCTTCCTTCTCTCTCTGGGTGTATTTACGCTCTGCATTAGCTGAAGTCATGGATGCATATGCTATTGGGTGTTCCTCTCCATTGGGCCACCTATGAGCCAATACCACTTTGAAGCTGTACAGGGAGGCATCGCATGTCAATACCAGATCTTTCTTGTGATCGTAGTGTACCAACAAGCTTAGAGGATGATAGCTGTTTCTTCACCTCACTGAAAGCTCGGGTTTGTCTGTGCGACTATTTACAAGGCTGACCCTTTTTTAGCAGTTGATGGAAAGGTGCAGGATGGAGCCAAGGTTATGTATGAATGTTCCATAATAATTTACCAGCCAAAGAAGAGACCAAAGCTCCTGGACAGACATGGGAGCTGGGACATATTTGATCAACCTGCTTTATCTTCCAACCAGTGTAACCCGGTCTTGTCGACTCTGTAGACCAAGCAGGTCACCTGGGTGCTTGGATTACACCTTTCCCTTCTTAGGTGTACTCCCACCTTGAAAAAAATGCCTTAGGACTATATCCAAATTCTCCTCATTAGTTTATTAGAATGGCGTAGACCTTGTAAGATATTCTCCATCGTCAGCTGAAAGATTGCATAAGTTAACGATACCCTGAATATTATTCTGCATATTGATACAAACCCTTATGGGTATTAATTGTAGAATATTGCTAGGAATCCTGGTCTAAACGCAATTGCAAATACGTGTGGCTCATGTCCGCCTTTGTGAATGACAGCCCCCTCTGGCAGCTTTGTGTATCAATCCTCGATGTGAGCGTTTGGGTATGTACCAGCTGTCAGAAGTGGTTTATCGCTTGTTTCAAGCCCCCATAAACACGATTGACTCCATTGGGCTTCAGAGTCAGTACAATTGGTGCTGGCCATTCCACAAACTGGACTGGTTTGATGATTCCTTCTGATTTCAGCCTCTATTTTACTCTTAAGGCAAATGGTCACTGGTGTGCAGTTACAGAACTTTTTGTGTCACTATACCTTGCTCATCAGGGCTGGACTCCTGTCACTGTCCCCCATGGTCATGTGCTCTCAACGCATTCGCTATGTTTATAGATGAGGAGCACAGCAAGTCAGACAGCATCCGAGGAGCAGGAAAGTCAATGTTTCAGGCCAAAACCCTTTGTCAGGCTTCACCCCAGAGTGCTGACTATCCTGTTCCTCAGATGCTGTCTGACCTGCTGTGCTGCTCCTGCTTCCCATCTATTGACTCTGCCTCCAGCATCTGCAGTCCTTACAGTCCCCCATTCACTAAGTTTATCTGGAGGACATCTCCGCCCCATGAGAAAACACCACGGCCCTCTCCCTCTCCAGTTACTCAGTACAATGTCAGAAAAACGTTGGCACTCACTGCTGACATTGCCGGATACTTCCCCAACTGAATTCACATCTTGAATAGAATCCAGCACCTATTACAGCAACACTTAAAAGACACAGGACCCTGTTAATGAGCATCCTAATGCTAAACTCTCAAGGTTTCACACTCCTTCTCAAGTGTGCAGTCACACCTAGCCCTGGCAATGTTTTTAAATTAATTCGCAGAATGTGGGCATCACTGGCAAGACCAGGGAATCATTGCACATCCCTAATTTCTTGGAGGGCAGTTGAAAGTCAACCATGTTTACTGTGGAGTCTGGAGTCACATGTAGGCCAGACCCAAAGGACTTTAGTGAGTCAGTTGCATCTTTTATGATGATCTACAATAGCTTCATGGTCATCAGTATATTCTTTATTCTAAATATATTTTATTGAATTCAAATTCTATAATCAGCTATGGCGGGACTTGAACCCAAGTCCCCAGATCATTAGCTGAGTTTTCGTATTAATAATTTGGTGATAATGCCAGAAGGCCATTGCATCCCCTTATGCATGAGGCTCTATGACTCAATGAGGGGATGGCACAAGTATCTGCCTTACTGTAGCTTTCAAGCACCGAGGACATCCTAAAGCACTACGCAGATCTTGTTCGGGAACCTCATTCTCTCAACTCCTCTCACCACGAATGCTGCCAGTCCTGTTGAGTACCTCTAAACATTTTATATATATTTCAGATTTCCAGATTCTGTGAATTAGCCCATTAATTTTTACTCTGTTGTGCTCTTGCTTTCAGACAAAACAGTAAATATAATTACGGATCATTTTCACAGCTCAATATAAGAGATCTATCATTACTGGAAAGGTCTAATGAATTAACTGATAGATCCAGAGCTTCAGGGTTTACGTTCAGAAACCGGTGGTCTATAACAGTGTGAAAGATTGTCAGCAAACGCAATTCATGAGGAAATATATTGTACATAAACAGTAAGCTGAGTTAATTATACAACAAATGAAAGGATTGTGTAAAGATTACTTTCAATAAGCACTTTTGTAATTAACTTCATATTTATGATGAAACAGACCATGTTTGTCATGCACTCCACACAAAGACATGAACACAGAGAGAGAAAGATAAAGAGGGAGAATATCACATAAATTGGGACAGAGCAGGAAATAGAAAGAAAATTGAAAAATTATTCACACTGACGGGTTGCAAATTCCAATGTTGTTGCCATCTGGAAAAGGGATTGGGAAGGATTGGCTAGCTGTCTGTTTTTCTAGCCAATTTACACCTACTGTACATCCTGCCTTACATCTGTCCACTTGATACCCCTCCCTTTACAGTTACCTGCTTCAGGCAGCTCCCACATCCACTCTCTCCATTAACACCCCTACACTCTTCTCCAATTTATCCCTTAACCATCAGCACGAAAACAGATTATTGGGTTATTGCAGGCAGGATCCGGTGGTGCACAATTTGGCTGAGGTGTTTCCTAAATCAGAAACAGAGATTGCGCTACAAAAACTACTTCAGTGATTGTAAAACACTTTTTAATGTTCTGATGTTTGTGAAGGTCATTGTATATATGCAATGAAAACAAAAAATGCTGGAGATCACAGCGGGTCAGGCAGCATCCTTGGAGAGAGAGCAGGCTAGCGTTTCTAAGTGGGCCTTCATCAGAGTGGAGTGTGGAGGAGGCAGCATTTATGTGATAGTGGGTGTGGGAGGTGGCGCGCTGGTGGCGAAAGGATGCTGATAGTTCAGATTAAGTGATCAGAATGTGAGGAGCACAGAAACTAACTGCCAGACAGAAAGAACAGACAGCCCCACTGGAGTGGGGAAGGGGAGGGAAGAGAGGACGGACATAGTGACAGAGAATGCAACAAGTAAAGCTAAAAGAAATGGTAGGAATGGGGGTGAAATCACAATTTGAAGGTGTTGATCTCAATATTAAGTCCTGAATGTCGTAAAGTGTCTCGTCTGAAGGTTGTTCCTCCAGTTTGCGCTATGATTCAGTGGAACACTGCAGCATGCCGAGGACAGACATGTGGGCATGTCAGCGGGATGCTGTGTTAAAGTGACCAGTTATGGGAAGGTTGAAGCCACATTTGCACACAGACCAGAGATGTTCTGCAAAATAGTGACCCAGACTGGTTTTGGTATATATGCAAACCTGTAAGAAGCACGGAATTCACAAATTTCCTCAGTGCTGGTGCAATCTTTATTGTGCTGGCTGACCCAACCTTAACTGCTCCAAACTGGAATAGAAATACAGCCCAGAGAGGTAATGGAACAAGACTGGTACATGCTAAAACACCAGTGCCACATGGTATTGGTGAGCTGGGGTTGGCTGGGGACTGTTTACATTATCCAGGAGGGGGAGCGTGATGCTGCTGGTAGTGTAGCAGTACTATCACTCAGTGAGCAAATCTGAACCTCAAGCTAATGTTTTGGAAAAATAAACACAATGCTGGAAATCTGCAACAAAAAAAATGCTGGAGGAACTCAGCTGATCTGGCAGAATCTGTGGAGAGAGAAACAGAGTTAATTTTCCAATTCCAGTGACTCTTTATCAGAACACTCTGAAGAAGGGGCACTGGACTCAAAATGTTAAATATGTATTTCTCTAAACAGATGCTGCAGACCTCCTGAATTTCAACAGCATTTCCTGTTAAAGAGTTGGAAATATAGGTTCGGATCCTGCCATGGGTAATGGTGAAATTTAATTCAGTAAAAATCATAAGTGAAAATGCTGCTCTAATGGCAACCATATTGCTATTGTTGCAAAACCCAACTTGTTCTCCAACATCCTTTGGGGAAGGAAATCATTCATCCTTACCCAGTCTGGGCTACATGTGACTCCAGACCCACAGCAATGTGGTTGACTCTTAACTACCCTCCCTTGGCAACTAGGGATGGACAATAAATGTTGCCCCAACCAGCAACACCCACATCTTATCAATCTGAAAAAAAAGCAGCATAAAGAAATTTATCTACTGTATTTTGATGAAACACTCCAGTATCTTCAGGAACTGCAGCTTAATTATCAGGACACTGTTTTGGGTAACCCTGAAGTGAAACTACTGGGATATTCAAAATAATTTGAATAGGGTGGTACAGTGGCTAACACTGCTGCCTCATAGCACCAGGGTACCAGGTTTGATTCCAGCCTCGGGTGAATTTCTGTGTGGAGTTTGCACATTCTCCCCATGGCTGCATCAGTTTCCTCCCACAGTCCAAAGATGTGCGGGTCAGGTGAATTGGCCACGCTAAATTGTCCATAGTATTAGGTGCATTAGTCAGAGGGAAATGGGTCTGGTGGGTTACTCTTCGGAGGGTTGGTGTGGCCTTGTTGAGCCGAAGGGCCTGTTTCCACACTGGAGGGAGATAATATTAAACCAAAGTCTTGCCTGTTTATTAACGAGTGACACGGTGGTTAGCACTGTTGACTTGCAGTGCCAGGGACCCAAGTTTGATACCTGCCTCAGGCAACTGTCTGTGTAGAGTTTGTACATTCTCCCTGTGTCTGTGTGGGTTTTCTCCGGGTGCTCGGGTTTCCTCCCACAATCCAAAGACGTCCAGGTTAGGGTGGATTGGCCATGCTAAATTGCCCTTAATGTCCAGGGATATGCAGGCTAGGTGGATTAGCCATGGGAAATGCTGGGTTACAGGGATAGGTTGGGGATCTGGGTGGGATGCTCTTCCGAGGGTCGATGTGGACTCAATGGGCTGAATGGCCTGATTCCACATAGTAGGGATTCTATGATGATTCCATGAAGAAGAGCTGAAGACCATGAAGGCCTCTGCATCTTGTTCCCCAAAGAGATGGAAAGGCAATTGCATGGCTAGCTGAATCTATGTTCTTCTTGTGTACCTCCTACTGCCCAGTTTCAGAGCAGCTCAGTGAAAGATCATTTTCCTGTTAGCCCCTCTCTCAGGTGGCTCAGTGGTTAGCCCTGCTGCCTCACAGTGCCAGGGACCCAGGTTTGAATCCCACTCTGTGTAGAGTTTGCATATTCTCCTCTATGACTGTGTGGGTTTCCTCCAGGTGCTCCGGTTTCCTCCCACAGTCCCAAGACGTGCAGGTTCGGTGGATTAGCCATGCTAAATTGCCCGTAGCATGCAGTTTAGATTAATTAGCTATGGTAATTACTGGGTTAGGGTTGCGAACTGGGATGCTCTTTGGAGGGTCGATGCAGAGTCAATGGGCCAAATGGCCTCTTTCCCATGTAGGGATGCTATGAATGGTAAGAGGCGATTAAACTGACCGAAAACCATTTGCTGAACTGAGACCCTGTCTACTCACCCAGGTGCAGATCCCATGGTACTATTCAAAAGAATCGCAGGGAATTCTCCTAACTGCCCTTGGCAAAATTTATTCCTCAGACTATAAGACTAAAAAATAAATCACCCAGTCATTCTCACCTTGCTGGACACCATTTCGGGGCACTTGCCTTCCAACATTGGCAACATTTCAAAGTGCCTCATTGGTTCTAACGCATTTTGGGAGATGTTTTGGGGTTGTGAAAGACGACGAAGAAATTGTTTCTTTTTTCCATTTAATCTTTTTACATATTTGAATTACCCCGAAGGGTATCATGACAAACACATCTCATAAAAATGAGCCCTTGAGGAAAGAGTGGGAGAGAATAACAGTAATTAAGAAACAATTAAGAACAATATGCTGCTGATAAAAATGATTAATGAAAGGGCATACAGATGCTGTGTTTTTTATGTGTACATGAATTATTTTACTTTCTCTGCATTTATATTGTCTCCCCAGCACATTCTCGCTGCTCCCAAGTCTTCCCTGAGACCTCCCTATATTTTGTTGCCTAGAAATGTCTCCCCCTTAAGGGCATACTTAGCATCTGCACGGCACCATCTCTGCAGCAAGTCCCACTGAGCCTGGGATGCATAACCTGTACTTCCTTCTCCCTGCCTTTTCCATGTCACATCGCCCATCACGAGATACACCCACCATGCCACCAAAACAGTGCACGTTCGATTATCACCATAAATTCAACTCACAAGCCGTAACTGATGTACCACGGGAAATGAGAAACTGGTAGCGGAGACAGGTCTATAGCGGGCAGCTAAAAGTAAAAGGCAAAGTCGCCCTAGTTCTCATGGAAAATATCGTCGTTTGCATGACTGACACGAGACTCCCTGAGCAGGTGCTCTACCCTCAGGTCTGAAACGGCAGGTGAGTCCCAGGTGGGACAGCGGAAGTGCTTCAGGGGTACCCACAAGGCCTCACTGGGGAAGTGTGGCATTCCCAATGACACCTGGCAACCACCAGCCCATACCATCCAAAGTGAGGGCGGAGCATCCGGGAAGATGTTGAGCACCTCGAGACTTGGGAAAAACTGGAAGCCCAGGGGGTGTGGGGGGACAGGGAAAGGAGGGCACTGCCACACCCACGCCCTACCCACCCCCTTCCCATGACCACCACCTGCCCCAAGTGTAACAGAGCCAGCGTTAACTGCATCGGTCTGTACAGCCACCTACAGACACACCCTGACAGTGGAAGAGAGTCATCCTCGTCCGATGATAGTCACTGGAAATATGGCTGCTTGCTGATTAGAGACAGATGATTGATGCTGACTTAACCCAAGGGTCACCTTGCCTTGGGCAAGGAGAGTACCTCATTATAATCTCAACCAAAGCAGAATTGAACCCTCACTGTTAGCATTATAGTGCTACTACAAACCAGCCAGCTATTCAACCGAGTTAATGCACAGTCAAATCCCTTTTCAATCCCTGACTCTGTGACCATCTCCAGCCCTACACCACTCCAAGATCTCTGGGGGCTCCTCCAATTTTGGGGCCCAGTGTATCTGGGATTTGAATTCCTCTACCATTGGTGACCATTCTTTGAGTTGCCTGGGTCCCAGTCACTGGGATTACCTCTCCACCTCCCTACCTCTGTCTGCTTTTCCTTTTAAGACTTTGTTCATTTGTCTGAATATCACTTTGTAGAGCTTGGCTTTCAACTTTTTTTTGCTTATGAGGTGTTTTTTATTGAAAATAAAACAGCACTTCTTTTATTTGCTGAATACTAATCCGGTCACCTTCTCATCCCCTGAACTTCAGGTAATTAATCCGACACTTAGTCTGCAGCAGGGGGCCCTCCCAGGAAAAGCGCAGCGTTGTTTGTTTCTTTCCCCAAGCACATGAGGGGTTTGGGCTGATGTGCTACGTAAATCCAGGTTGTTGTGACAGGCCGTGATGTGTTCCTGTCATCGCAAACACACGTCTCGGTCAGAAAGTGGGCCGGATGTTTTGGAGTGGTAGTCACCAAAAACAAGCTGTAGTTGGGAAAGCTGTTGTGGTGATTCTATTTTTCTTCTCGTCTCTCTCTCTCTCTCTCTGTTGAATGGTTCCTCTTGCTGTTTCTCTCTAGTGGTTCCTCTTGCTGTGCATCCACAAGGGGATTACAAATAGCTGGAAGGAGTTTTGTTCTTCTTTCCCTCTCGCGTCGGTGAGAAACTTCATCAGGAAGTCCAGTTGGGATGAGTAATGTGACAGTGGTGAGCCCTGACAGCATGCAATACAGTGGGAACAGGCATTTGGCGATGTTACTGAGCCTGGTCAGTGTAATGTGAGGGGACAAAGCAGAGACACACTGGGACCTTTTCACTTTCAGTCCTGCCGTTCATGTTGATGCTGCCAGTAGCTAGATTACAGGCTCAGCATGGAAACATTTCGGGCTGAGGGGGTTGACGATAGAGGTTGAGAGAGAGAGGGAGACAGAGATCTTTGGATTTCATTCCAGTCTCTTGGACCATGGCAAGAGGGGGAAGTCAATTACTATACCCTCTGCCACACCTCCACTCCTCCCTTTGCTCCACCCCACCCTCCTCCCCATCTCCTGGGGGGGGTCCTTGGTCCCAGGATCTGATCACTAACCTGCTCTCCTGAGAAGGTGCTCTCTTGAAGCAGGTGAGGATATCATAGAGCCATAGAACATAGAACAGTACAACACAGGAACAGGCCATTCGGCCGACAAAGTTGTACCAAACATGACGCCAAATGAAACACATCCCTTTTGCCTGCCTTTGGTCCATATCTCCTCCATTTCTTGTGTATTCTTGCATTTATCTAAAAGTCCCTTAAACACCCCAGTAGTATCTCCCTGTCCTCCTCCTGACGCTGCCTGGCCTGCTGTGTTCTGCCAGCCTCCTGCCTGTCTATTTTGGATTCCAGTATCTGCTGTTTTTTTGTCTCCACCACCATCCTAGGCAGCGTGTTCCAGACTCCTACCACTCTCTCTGCGTAAAAAAACTTACTCCTCATATCTCTTTTGAATTTTCCCCCTCCAAGAAAGAACAAAGAAAATTTCCAGCCCAGGATCAGGCCCATCAGCACTCCAAATCATATCTGATCTAAATCCACTGTCTAAACCTGCCGCCCAATTCCTAAGCATCTGTATCCCTCTGCTCCCCACCTACTCATGCATCTGTCCAGATTCACCTTAAATGAATCTACCATGCCTGCCTCTACTACCTCTGCTAGCAACACGTTCCAGGCACCTACCACCCTCTGTGTAAAGTACTTTCCACGTATATTCCCCTTTAACCTTTCTCCTCTCACCTTGAACGCGTCATCACCCTGGGAGAAAGCTTATCTCTATCCACTCTGTCTATACCCTTCATGATTTTTGTAGACCTCAATCAGGTCCCCCCTCAATCTCCTTTTTTCTAATGAAAACAATCCTAACCTACTCAACCTCTTTTCATAGCTAGCACCTTCCATACCAAGCAACAACCTCATAAAATTTGTCTGCACCCTCTCCAAAGCATTCACATCTTTTTGGTAATATGGTGACCAGAACTGTACACAGTATTCTAAGTGCAGCCGAACCAAAGTCTTGTTCAATTTTAACATGACCTGCCAGCTCTTATACTCTTATACTCAATACCCTGTCCAATGAAGGCAAGCATACCATATGCCTTTTTGACCACTCTATCCACCTGTGCAGCCACCTTCAGGATACAATGGACCTGTACTTCCAGATCTCTCTGCTCATCAACTTTTCCCAAGACTCTTCTGTTTACAGTATAGTTTGTTTAGAATTAGACCTTCCAAAATGCATCACCTCACACTTTCCCGGATTGAACTCGGATTGAATTAACCTTAAATGTATGCCCCCTGGTATTGGACATTTTCACTCTGGGAAAAAGGTTCTGACTGTCAATCCTATCTATGCATCTCATAATTTTATAGATTTCTGTCAAGTCTCCCCTCAGCCTCCGCTGCTCAAGAGAAAATAACCCAAGTTTTCCTAGCCTCTCCTTGTAGCTCAATCCCTCTAATCCAGGCAGCATCCCGGTAAACTTCTTCTGCACCCTCTCCAAAACCTCCACATCCTTCCTGTAATGTGGTGACCAGAATTAAACACAATAAATCTCTACAAGTGTGGGAGCAAGCCATTCAGTCCACTGAGTCAATACAAACCTCCGAAGAGGATCTCACCCATGCCCACCCTCCACCTTATAGTGCTACATTTCCCACTTCTGTGGACTGTGGGAGGAAACCCGTGCAGACACGGGGAGAATAAGAAACTCCACACAATAACCCGGGGCTGGAATCGAACCCAGGGCCCTGGTGTTGTGAGGCAGCAGTGTTAACTGCTAAGCCACCATGCAGCCATAGAGTTTTCAACAGCAGGGATGAGGTAATTCAGCCCACCATGTCTGTGTTAGTCATCAAACATCCATCTATTCTAAACCATTCTCCAACACTTAGCCCATAACTATGGCATTTCAAGTGCTCGCCTAAATAGTTATTAAACATCTCCACCTCCAAGTGAACATTTTATTTTTCTTAAATCCTCTCTATGCCTCCTGCTCCTTACCTTAAAACTGTGCCCCCTAGTTATTGATCCCTGTTACTCAGTCTATACTCAATCAGATCATGCCTCAGCCTTCTCTGAGCTAACCTATCTAGTATCTCTTCATGTTTGAAATGCTCCATCCCAGGCAACATCCTAGTGAAACAAAAACAGAAATCGCTGGCAAAACTCAGCAAGTCTGATGACATCTCAAGGCAGAAAGCAGAGTTTCAAATTTCAAGTCTTCATCAGAACTGATAGGAGCTGGGAAAACTGGTATTTATGTCGAAGATGAGGTTGAGGGGAAGGGAGGGGTGAGTGGATAGGTGGAGATGGAGCCCACATCTTGGCAAATCTCTTCTGTACTCTCTCAAGTGCAAAAACATCCTTCCTACAGTGTGACGACCAGCTGTGGCCTAACCAATATTCCCTACAACATCCATAACCTCTCTATAATTATATTCAACAGAGGCTATGTGGTGTTATCCAGAGTGCACAGGTTGAGTGGAGGAAGGATATAAATTTGATTTATTTATTGATGGGGAATGTGCTGCCTGAGAAGGTGACGAAAGCAGATTCAGTCGCCACTTTCAATTGGGTGGGATGTCCTCGGAGGGTAGGTGTGGACTTGTTAGGCTGAATGGCTTGTTTCCACACTCAAAATGTGTGGTGCTGGAAAAGCACAGCCAGTCAGGCAGCATCCGAGGAGCAGGAGAGTCGATGTTTCAAGCATAAGCTCTTCATCATTCCAGCTTCTGCAGTCCTCACTTCCTCCCTGTTTTCACACTGTAAGGGATTCTATGAATTGGACAGATACGGGAAAAGCAAACAAGTTGAAGGGCTGTGAAGAACATCTGAGGAATTTTCGGTGGGATATTCCTGCTTGTTTGTGAAACGCAAGCTCTTGTTAGATCCTCCAGCTTGCTCTGCATCAATAGCGTACTTCTTGTGGCACAGGGCCAGGAACAGTCCCAGGTTTAATCCCAGTGGCAGCCTGTTTTCATCTCTGCAACATTGCACTCTGGGGTGGCTCAGTCATCAGCACTGCTGCCTTTGAAGCACCAGAGACTGGGGTTCGATTCCAACCTCAGGCAACTGTCTGTGTGGAGGTTGAGCATTCTCCCCATCTCCATGTGGGTTTCCTCCCACAATCCAAAGCTGTGCAGGTTAGGTGAATTGGCCCTGCTAAATTGCCCATGGTTGTCAGGAATGTGTAAGTTAGGTGCATTAGTCAGGGGTAAATGTAGAGTAATAGGGAATGGGTTTGGGTGGGATATTCTTCAGAGGGTTCATTGTGGACTTGTTGGGCCAAAGGTCTTGTTTCCATTCTGTAGGGATTCTATGATACCCTTCACCATCCCTGAGTCACCTCCTTGCTGTAGAAAAACCCCCTTTCATGTCTACATTACCTCTAGACTAGTTTAAACCAAGTCTCCTGACCAGTCTCTCATCTGCCTCTCTATGGCCTGTGCCCTAACCTGCACCAAGTCCTGTTCACATATCACCCCTGGTGTCCAATGAAGTACATTGTCTCCCAATGCAGCAAAACCTCACCATTTAAATTCTCATCTTTGCTTTCAAGTCCCTTCCTGGCCTCTCAAGCACAGTAATCCAAGCCCTACAACTCATTTTGATCCCTTGCTCCTTCCATTATCCCACCATTGCCAGACAGACTTTCAGCTCCCTAAACTCTGGAATGGACTCCCTGAACCTCTCGGCCTCACTTGCTCCTCCTTAAAGATGCATCCTAAAACAATCTCATTGATTGAGCTTTTAGTCACCCAACTTAAAATGTTCCTTGGTGGCAAATATTGTTTTTCAGTGCTGCAGTGAAGTACCCGAGGTGGATTTACAATGTTAAAGGCAATCACTAAGTGTAAGTTGCTGTTGGCAGTGAGTTATCTGAGATCAATTCCAGATAGGGTGAGAATATGAAGGTTTTTAACAAATCACCTTGATCAGAATTGACAAAGCAGAGCCAAGACTCTGCTGAAAAGTCTGTGTGTAGGCGTTGAGTAAGAACAGTGTGATGTTACTTCAGTGTTATACAGCTTGCCAACACTCAAGTACCAAGGGTTCAGATGCAAAAAGCTGCAGCTTTCACAGGGCAAGGAGGACTACATGTGGGAAGCAAGTCCTGCCAATACTCACAACCTTCTACTAGAGGCACCAGAGAAGGACCAGATATTAGATTGAGGAGAGAACAGGAATGATAATATCAGAGAAACAGCTTCTGGAACATTCCTCGCGATCTGGTTGGGAATTTGGCACACCTTCAATCTTCTGCCCCCAGGCAGGTTGAGATAAATCTTCACGATTTTTCACTCCACTGAGATGTGACAATCTAATTTATCACCAACAAGATATTAAGGGGAACTGATAGAGTAAATAGACGTAAGGCTATTATCATGGTTTGGAATATTTAGCTTTAAAGTTGGAGGCAGACTTATCAGGAGTGAAACCAAGAATTTCTTCTATCTCCAAAAATATTTGAAACTCTCTTCAATAAAGAGACTGATACTCATTGATTCCCCCTCCACTGTTGCTGAGTCAAATCCTGGAGTTCCTGTCCTCACAACACAATGGCTATACTCACAGCCTCATGACTGCAGTGGTTCAAGAAGGCAGCTCACCACCACCATCTCAAGGGCAACTTAGGGGTGGACATTAAGTATTGTCACAGCCAGCAACGCCTGAATCCAGTGAACAAATAAAACAAAAGGTGTATCCTTACCATCTGTCAGCATTAAGGGAAATGGGGTACAAATATGGGGGCTTATATGGAGGAAAGTTACAGATCAACCATGACTGCATTAGATAGCAGAACAGACTTGTGGGGCTGAATGGCCTCTTTCTTTTTTCTTGTGTTTTTATCCAACATAGAATGACCCACAGAGTTCAGTAAGAAGGAGGTCAATCAGCTGATTTATAGCCATGTCAGCGAGAGCAACCCAGAATTGATTCCTTTGCCTCCCCACAGCTTTGTACGTTCCTCGGCTTCAATATTGGAACCTTTGAACCACACCTTTGCGCCAATGAGGGCTTTATTTTTAAACTTACCGACTCTCCAGGATTGTCTCAAAGTTTCCAGAAATTTAAAATTAATCTCCTGCACATTACAATGACCAAAACCCAGGAGAACATTCACAGCGACAATAAGAAATTCAACTTCTTTGACACTTTTTTTCCCATTAGATAAGGAGTTTAAGGTGAAACATCTATTGTTTTAGAAGGCTCAATCAAGATCAATAATAACCTTGCATTTGTTTCTGTAGCATCTTTGGTCCAAAATGCTTCAGAGGAGTTTATTATCAAACAAAACTTAACACAGAACAGGTTTGTGAAAGTACCTCCATCATGTATTCTGCAGCAGTCTGTGCTGAGTTCTGAGGAAGGGCTACTGGACGCGAAACATTAACTCTGATTTCGCTTCATCGGTTCTGCCAGACCTGCTGAGCTTTTCCAGCAACTTCTGATTTACGGCATCCACAGTTTTTTTGGTTTTGTTTTAATCTGAGAAAAACGTTCACCAATAACAATTCCTTTAGAGCAATCGTAGATGGATAATTAATGCTGGTCTTGTCAGTAATGACCACAACCTAATTCAAATTTTAAGCTGTGGAAGGCTGTGGTGAAAGTGAAAGAACAAATGTTTGCGCCATTTTATCTGGAGTCTCTGGCAGCTTGGCTTACCGAATTAAAAGAGATTTGCCACATAAATAATGTAGAATTTACACCCCAGAAGCAGACCAATTAGGCTAACTGGTCGAACTGCACAAGCTTCAATATATCCACCTCTAGCTTTCACCCTCATGCACTTATCTCACTTCCCCTTAATAGTAAAAAGGTAAGATCACCATAGTTTTCCCAGACCATGGGGCTACTGTCTCATTACAGTGAAATGACTGGTGGTGGGCTAACCTCAGGTACAAGGAGAGATTGAGAAGGAGAATTGTTTCATGGCAACTTCAGCCAATGTACGAACTGAACCCACACTCATGGCATTATGCTGTGTTACAAACCAGCTGTCCATCAACTGAGCTAACTGACCCATCAAAATCCCATCCCCCTCAAACCACTCTGTGCGGTAGTGAATTCCTGTCTAAGTAAAGAAGTTTCCTTCGATTAGATTTGTACCTAATATTATGTTGTTCACTCCTCCTCCCAATTCTACAACAAAATGAAACATTATTTACAAATACATATTTACTACTCCCACTGGTTATCCATATTTGCCTAGATCAAGAAACAAATGCATTAACTCTTATATCCTAT
Source organism: Hemiscyllium ocellatum (assembly GCF_020745735.1). Lineage (NCBI taxonomy): Eukaryota > Metazoa > Chordata > Chondrichthyes > Orectolobiformes > Hemiscylliidae > Hemiscyllium > Hemiscyllium ocellatum. Next base: position 41,382,344 of record NC_083436.1, on the reverse strand, counting down.
TGCCTGATGCTGCAATTGTATTATAGCAAGTTATGTTGAAATAGTTTCTTTATTTGTTCATTTATAAGCACCTAGTATTGTTAAACTGTATTCTTTAAGGCTTTGCTGTGTTTGTGCTGATGCCCTTGCAATTGATGTTTCAAGTAACACCTAATAAGTACTAATAGCAACATTAACATAGACATACCTCTTGAAGCCTTGTGGGCATTAGATTACTATAATGTCTGGGACCTTCTGACAGCTATTTCAGTGTTTCCAAACGTCTGTTGAGAGAAGACCCGCAAACAAATAGATGTTAAAATTGGCTCAGTTGAATCATTCACTAATGGACACAGGCAATTTTCATGGAAAAATAGATTGTGGAATGCCATTCCTCCCAAATGTCCTGAATCCCATATAATAAACAGAGAATTTCAATCAGTTCAGTAACTGCAAAGCACTGACACTGTCTACAATCTCTGCTCTGTAACTGGGAACTGTAAGTTGATCAAAGCACTCAGTTATCAGCTTCTGTTTTATGTCTTCTGTTTCGCTGTAGACTGCTCCATTATTACTCAGTAGGCTCATTAGTAACCTCCTCAAAATTATCAATATTATGAATAGCATCTTGAGAATGCATTGAACTATGTAGGGAGCTCCTTTAAACAAGGCCAGCGTATTAAGTGACAGAGCTTTCCATTACTTGTGTCTAAAGCTAAATATTTAACTTTGTTCTGTATACACAATGAGTATTAGTCACGGAGGAATGAACATGTTTAACTGTGCTGTTATAGAATACCTTTACTGGATGTTTCTCTGTCATCTTTTCTCATCATGGTACTTTACAAATTCATATACAGTAAAAGACCTGACATTGCATTTTTTTCACAACATCTATTACCCTGATTATAACAGTAAACTCATACCAGAGGGAATCTGCTATTGAACACAGTCTCAAGTAATATTCCCTTTAAAACCTAGTTGATGAGCACGGTCAATTTTATCAATGTACAATATCTGAGAAGGTGTTTTCTTTGTGTGGCCATGCATATTTGATACAGGAAGCACACACACAAGAGATAACGTCTTGTTGTGTATGAGTATGGAATAGCTGCATGGGCATGGAACTGGGCAAAATTGCTCTGGCGCTACCATAGCCATTAACCCACCCACCCACTCCCAATCCCCATCACTGTTGTCCAACCCGTACAGAAAGCCTTGAATTTATGTTGCATCTCTCACAACCTCAGACCATCCTAAAACATTTTACAGCCAATCAAGAACTTCGGATCAGTCAATACTGTAGCACACAGCAAACTTTCCCGAGAAAATAACATGAAAATGGCCAGATAATCAGTCTTTTAATTACATTGGTTGAGGGGTTAATATTATCCCTGGACATAGGAAAGACTTCCCCTGTCCTTCCTGGAATTAGTGCCATGGGATCCTTTACAGCCATCCAAGAGGGCAATTGCTAGGACTTTGATTGACGTTTCACCTGAAAAAACCAGATCTCTGACAGTGTGGCACTCCCTTGATACTGGCCCTGGAAGAATCAATCAAGACTTTGTACTCAGGTCCCTTGACCTCAGAGTCTAGCGACTCAGAGACAAGGATGGGATCCACTGAGCTATAGCTGACACTGGTTACAAAGCACTGTACAGGTGGATGGGTCAGACCTTCCTAATATTCTAAACATGGCTAGGAATTTGGGGACTCCAGTGCACGATTAAGGTATAGGAATATGATTATAGGTACAATGAAAACGTTTGCTTTCTTCACAGAAATACTTTTGTCACAAACTTTCCCTATCAATAAACATTGATTATGAGAATAGAAAAGATGGAGAGAAATGTATGGATTATAATAGAGGGTCCAAGAAAAAGAACTATCTCCAATAATAGTAGCCAGAATACCCAGAATTAGGTTGGCTGTTTCCCTGGCTTGTGGTATACCCAGAATTAATTATGGGAGAGCATGCCGTTGTGGTAATATGATTATAGTTAGTGATCCAAAGGCTCAGGCTAATGCCCTAGGGACAGACAATAAATCCTACCACAGCAACTGGTGGGTTTTAAATTCAAATAATTAACAATTGGACGTTGAACTGAAAGCTGATTGCAGTGATGGTGCCATGAAGCTTATCATTGGCTGTCCTAAAAACCATCTGGTTCACTAATACCTTTTCGGGAAGGAAATCTGCTGTCCTTATCTGGTCAGCCTAAATGTGACTCCATGCTCATGGCAATGTGGTTGTCTCTTAACTGCCCTCTGAAATAGCCAAGGAAGTCAATCAGTTCATGAGGGCAATTAGGGATGGGCTATAAGACCATAAGACATAGGAGTGGAAGTAAGGCCATTCGGCCCATTGAGTCCACTCCGCCATTTAATCATGGCTGATGGGCATTTCAACTCCACTTACCCGCATTCTCCCCATAGCCCTTAATTCATCAAAACATCAAGTATCTATCAATCTCTGCCTTGAAGACATTTAGCGTCCCGGCCTCCACTGCACTCTGCAGCAATGAATTCCACAGGCCCACCACTCTCTGGCTGAAGAAATGTCTCCGCATTTCTGTTCTGAATTCACCCCCTCTAATAAATGTTTGCTTTGCCAGTGATGCTCACACCTCATGAAAGAACAAAATAACACTGTTTGGAATAATAAGCAGATGGGAGCTGAGGAAAGTTTTTTTTTTAAGTATGCAGCTGGAATGCACTGCATGGATGAAAGTGTGAAAGCAGATTCATTACCAATATGTAAAGGGCAATTGGATCTCTCCTTAAAAAGAAAACATTTGCAAGATATTGGGTAAAACAGACATGAGATGAGCTGCTTAGCTCTTTCAAAGGGCCAGAACATGATTGATCTCCCTCTGTGCTATGCGACTCTATGCTGGAGACTTTTCCTCTTCCACTCTAGAGTCCACAAGTTTCTCAGTGCCAATGCGAACATAAAAGTTGAACGATCTTGTGAAGTTCAATTGGTCATCAAAAAACAGATGTTTGTCTTCTCCAACTAAACACAGTAGACAGCTGAAAGACCTAAATTCATTGCACCAAATATTCTGCTGATTAAACCTTCAATGATTGACAAGCTCACCTTATCAGTAAAAGAAAATGTTTTAAAGACTCATATCAGACTTTAAATATTAACTCTGCTCCTCTCGCCACAGAAGCTGCCAAACCTGCTGAGTTTCTCCAGCACTTTCTGTGTTTGTTTCAGTTTTACAGTTCCACGGTATTTTGTTTTTTTTAAACAAAGCCCCTCTGTTTGTTCACATACAATTGCAGATGAGTAAACATGGGACAATTGCTTGCACATGTTAAATTGAATATTTTTCTTTTACCTTTTGGGTAGATTCAAAAGTATCCCATTTTATAATTGGAGCAGAGTGCCTACCATAGGTAGGACTCTTCCATCTTTTCGAAGGAGCATCCTTGAGTCGAGTTACCAAGGCATAGCTTTTCATTACCGTGGCTTTATTAGATAGCAGGGTGAGGAACTAAGTCCCGGGTCAGAAGTGGGGATGTTCGCCGATGATTGTATGATGTTCAGCACCATTCACAATTCAGGTGCTGAAATAGTCCATGTTCAAATCAACAAGATCTGGGCAATATACAGGCTTGGGTTGGAAAATAACCTCCAGCCCACAGGAAATAACCATCCCCAACAAATCAACGTATAATTATCATCCCTTGCCATTCAATTGCATTTCCATCACTCAGTCCCACATTATGAACATTGTGGGGTTACCACTAAACAGGGAGCCAACTGGTCCAGCCATTTAATACAGTGGATACGAGACAGGTTAGGGGCTTGGAATCCTGCAGCAACTAATTCACTTCCTGACTCTTCACAGTCTGTCTACCATCTACAAGGCATAAGTTAGGCATGTGATAGAATAAACTCCATTGCAGCTTCAACAAAATTTAACAAGCTTTATACCATCCAGGACCACAACTGTCTAGAAAGACATGAGCTGTAGGTACATGGGAAAACCATTACCTGCAAGTTCCTTTCCAAGCCACTCACCATCCTGACCTGGAAATATATCATTGTTCCTTCGCTGTCACTGGGTCAAAATCCTGGAAACTTCTCCCTAACAGCATTGTGTGTATCCCTGCGTCAAGTGGACTGCAATGGCTCAAGAAATGATGTGGAGTTGCCGGTGTTGGACTGGGGTGGGCAAAGTTAAAAGTCACACAACACCAGGTTATAGTCCAACAGGTTTATTTGATAGTACTAGCTTTGGAGCACTGCTTCTTCATCAGGTAAGTGCAGAGCAGGATCATAAGACACAGAATTTATAGCAAAACATTACAGTATCATGCAACTGAAATGATATGACACTATGAGACTGTAATCTTTTACTAAAAATTCTGTGTCTTATGATCCTGCTCCGCAGCTACCGATGAAAGAGCAGCACTCTGAAAGCTACTGCTTCCAAATAAACCTGTTAGACTATAACATGGTTCAAGAAGGAACCTCACCATCACTGATACAAGTGCAACTAGGGATGGGCAATAAACCAGTCAGCAACCCCCAAACTCTATGAATTAATAAAAACTCAATCCGGCATACCTCCGACAACCTTTCAACTTGCATTACTATAAACCTTCCATGAGCACAGAACATCCCCAAAATATATTACAGCTAATAAACACTTCAGAAGTTGCATTCACTGTTACAATGTTGGACAATGATATGATTTTTGTTTTCAAAACTTGCCCCTCTCTCTGTGACCTGGTCTTATACACTAAATGGGTGTTTACTTCAAGATAAGAAGACAATTTCAAGACATGATTTTACAGAAAAATGGACAAACGTTTGAGGAGGAAAATACAAGGCATGCATCAATTTTCATCACATAATATTACGTAGATGTGACACAATCCAATTGAATTGCTGAGCTAGGGCAGTGTGTCAGAACTGCAGTTTGGATCAGCTGGTTACATTTCACCTCTGAGTTTAAAAGGTCATGGATTAAAAACCTCAGACACTTGAACAGGTAACCCAGGTAGAATGCTGCAGAGTCAGAAATGCTGGCTTCCAGACAAACCTTAAACTGACAGACCCAGTGTTCACTCTCAGGAGGGCACAGAAAGTTTCATGACACTCTTTGAAGAGATTAGGCTATTTTTTTCACCGTCACCTGGCCAATACAGCTTATAACTAGAAAGCAGGTGTTATTAAAGCTTGGGAGCTTGCTGTGTGTGAATTGGCTCCTGCATTTCCTACACAACAATGACAACACTTCAAAATGATGTTTGTTTGTTCTTTCATGGGATGGTGAGGCAGGCATTTGTCACCCATCCTTAATTATCCTTGAACTAAGTGGATCGCTTAGTCATTTCAGAGTGTGATTAGGAGTCAACCACATTGCCTAGGTCTGGAGTCACGTATAGGTAAGGCTAGGTAAGGATAGCAGGGCGGAAGTGGGGACCGCGGATGCTGGAGATTAGAGTCAAGATTAGAGTGGTGCTGGATAAGCATATTCCTGATGAAGGGCTTTTGCCCAAAACGTTGATTTTCCTGCTCCTTGGATGCTGCCTGAGCTGCTGTGCTTTTCCAGCACCACTCTAATCTTGACAGGTAAGGATATTAGTGAACTAGATTGATGTTTTAATCTCAATTGATTAAATAAGAGCAGACGAGACTGGAAAAAAAAACTCAGTAGGTCTGGCAGTAAAAAAAAATCTAAGTTGAAACCTCAGTAAGTTTCTGAATAACATACAACCAGGGGTTATGTACTGGATCTTTAACAATATTACAGTTATTGATCAACCTGTTTAGATAAGGCAAGGAACTGTGAATGAAGAAACAAAGGCAGGGATTACTGAGGAAGCCTAGCAGGTCAGGCAACATCCATGCAGGGAAAAACATTTCAAATCCCTTCTTCACAAACACACTGGTTACATACACAAATGGGACTTAAGCCTTTCCTCACCCAGTAACCCATGTCAGTCCCAGGTTGGGTAGTATGGGTGGAGTGGGAAGCAGTTAACACGTTCTTGCTAATGCTCTCTTGTTCAGAGTAGTCCATTAGCAATGGTCAAAAGAGGTGCCACAACAATGCAAATGTTGCCCGCAATCAAGGCGACGGATACTTTGATGAAAAGAACGGGCAACTTTAAATAAAAAGGAAGAATCCACAAGGTTTTCTCATCGACATGGAGAAAGTGAGGACTGCAGACGCAGGAGATCAGAGCTGAAAATGTGGTGCTGGAAAAGCGCAGCAGGTCAGGCAGCATCCAAGGAGCAGGAGAGTCGACGTTTCGGGCATGAGCCCTTCTTTATCGACATGCTGAGGATCGTGTTCGATTTGTGTTTTTCTTTTAGAGAAACTTATAAATGTCAGGTAAAAAGTGAGGTCTGCAGATGCTGGAGATCAGAGCTGAAAATGTGTTGCTGGTTAAAGCACAGCAGGTCAGGCAGCATCCAAGGAACAGGAAATTCGATGTTTCGGGCAAAACCCTTCATCAGGAAATGTCAGGTACAAGACACGTACCTTATATACCAAAATGTAAGATACAAAATACAGCCGCGGTACACGGCCTGATGGCTATTTTGATTTGAATGGAGTTACTACATTTGGAAATAAACCCGCACTGACCTGTTCTGGTGGAGCGCTCCAGTTCCTCGGAGATTCCAAGCCGGATTTTACAGCAAGCCGAGCAATAAGAAATGCAGGGAGCACCATTGGATAGAAAACTGTGTCTAAATCAGAGCTGTCTCTCTGCCTCTCTCCACACACACTCTTCCCTCTAGTGTTTACCACGAGCTCTGTCTCCCCTAACCTGGAGTGCAGACTTCCAGGACTGAAGGATGCTGTGAGTCCCCCACAAGAAGATAGTCGTTTTTTAACTGGAGTCTGTGGTCCCGGTCATTTGAAGGGACTTGTCCCCACCTCTTATCCTGGAATTTCCACAAACGACAGATATTTCCTGGACACAGCCTCCTGCTGCAAGCTGGGCTCAAAGAATTAAAACCCAGCAGAAAACTTTTCTTTAAAAAAAACATTTCGCCTTCCATGCCGTGACAAGATTGCAGTTGACGAGGGTAAAGACACAAGAGAGCGATCACCTTCAGTGAGTGGAGCCAGAGAAAACTCCCCTCTCACGGTCTGAATTGGAGGGTTTAACAGAAGGAGAACTCCCCCTTTCCAACTTCCTAAGGATTTCGACGCCTGCTTTCTGGCTTCTAATTTTTTTTTTGGTGGGGGTGTGGGAAGGAGGGAGAGGGGGGAGAAAGCTGACGAACTGGCCCTCCTCTCCTTCCCTTCACCCACAGCTCCTGCTTTCCCAGTGTAGACCATGGGGCAAGGACAGTGTGGAGTTAGAGGGCAGAACTTCCTGTGTGTGCTGCTGGTACCTGCCCTGGCCGCTATCGCCCAGCACCGCGCATCGCAAGGTAAGCAGTGAACAGGGTCGGTGCTGAAAGGGAGAGGGAGCAGGAGGAGGGAAAGGGAGCAGGAGGAGGGAGAGGGAGCAGGAGGAGGGAGAGGGAACAGGAGGAGGGAGAGGGAACAGGAGGAGGGAGAGGGAGCAGGAGGAGGGAGAGGGAGCAGGAGGAGGGAGAGGGAGCAGGAGGAGGGAGAGGGAGCAGGAGGAGGGAAAGGGAGCAGGAGGAGGGAAAGGGAGCAGGAGGAGGGAGAGGGAGCAGGAGGAGGGAGAGGGAGCAGGAGGAGGGAAAGGGAGCAGGAGGAGGGAGAGGGAGCAGGAGGAGGGAGAGGGAGCAGGAGGAGGGAGAGGGAGCAGGAGGAGGGAGAGGGAGCAGGAGGAGGGAGAGGGAGCAGGAGGAGGGAAAGGGAGCAGGAGGAGGGAGAGGGAGCAGGAGGAGGGACAGGGGAAGAGTTGAAGAGAAACCTGGAGAGGGGAAAGGACGAGGAACTGCGGAGTGAAGCAGGAGAGAGGGAAAGGAAGAGGGGAACAGGAAGGGGGGGTGGTAGACGGAGAGAGTGGGGAGAGAGTAGGGGAGAGGGAGAGAGTGGGGAGGGAGGGAGTGGGGGAAGGAGAGAGTGGAGAGAGGAAGGGAGAGAGGAAGGGAGAGTGGGGGAGAGGGAAGGAGAGTGGGAGGAGAGGGAGAGATAGTGGGGGGAGAGGGAACGGTATAGAGAATAAGGGGATAAGGTCGGGAGGGGGATGAGGAGGGAGAGTGGGGAGGAGAGGAGGAGGAGAAGACTGGAAGAGAGGAGTGTGGATGGAGAAGAGGAGAGTGGAGAGAGAGGAGGAAAGAGAGAGGGAGAGGAGGAGAGTGGGAGAGTGGAAGGGAAGAAGAGATGAGAGAGAGAGAGAGAGAGAGTGGTGGAGAGTGAAAGGGGGAAATGGAGGAGAGAGTGGGGAAGGAGAGATGTCCCAACCCGTCTGTAGATTCAGCCGGGAATATCGCGGGCAGTTGCAGCCCAGATTTCACATGTAGTTTGATGTTATAGTTATGGGTCACTGCAGAGTGGAGGACAGGTGGGTGCGAATGACTGAACGGATTAGCCAGGATAAAGAACAATGCGGGGGATTTACCATCCAGTCGTTTCTGGTGTTTAATAATCTGTTGAATTGAAATCATGATGAATCGAGTGAAAGAGATTTTTATTCTGGGGGGTGTATATGTGTGCAGAGCTGTTTGTGAAACGTCAGTGTGGAGAGAAATTCTGTTCCAGTTGCAGATAGATGTGAGGGTTTCTGGGGCAGGCTTGCCCTGGCGTCTCGTGTTGAAAACACCCGCTACTTTCGAGCAACGAGGGACAAACTCAGGAGGGGTTGCTCTGAGTCGGCTCCTTCATGCGCCGGGAGAGTAGGGACTGGATTCAGGAAGCTCTTGTGATTTTAAACCGGGGTGCGTTGGTGGGAGGGGAGAGATAGGTACAAACTTTCTTTAAAATGCCATTTTG